>NW_024501015.1:724962-1384250 GCF_017590055.1 Onychostruthus taczanowskii
CGCGCGCCGAGGCGGGCGCAGAGCGGCGGCGGCACCTCCGGCTCGCGCCGTCCCTCCGGCAGCCCCGCGCGCCCGGGATCGTCCATGGGGCGGAACGGCGCCCGCTGAGGGAGGAGGGGACGGGGAGCAGCGGGAGTCGGTGCCGGCCGGTGAGTTCCCGTACCGGCGGGTAGGTCGCGTGCGCGCGGGTGGGGGGGAGAGGGAGGGTCCGCCCGCCCGGCTACTCGCTTCTCCCGTCCCTCCCAGCCGGCGGGGAAATGGTGGTGGGAGGCGGGGTCCCGCAGCCATCCCGGCCGAGCCCCTCGACCCGGCGGCGGGAGCGGAGGCGCCGCGTGTGCGTGTGGCGTGAGGCGGGAAGAGCCGTCCGCAGGTAGCGGGGCCGGGCGGGCCTGCAGGGGAGCGAACATGGCAGCGCCGGAGTCCGGGAAGAGGGATTTTTGCCCCTAGAGCGGGGATTAACCCTCCTCCTCCCGCCTCCGGATACGTCCCCGGGAGACTCGCGCTTCATCTGCCGCTCCGGATTATCCACCCGCCCACCCCCTTTTCCCCCACCCCCTTTCCCGGTATTTTCTCTCCTCCTGGAGATTATCAGGTTTCCCGCCCCTCCCTCTCCGGGTCCTCCACCTCCCCCCTCCGAGGGGATTATCTCCCCCCTTCTCTGCCGGATTATCCCCACAGTTCGCTGTCCCTCCCTCCGCGTTTATGCTCCTCCGCAGCCTCGCCTCTCGGGGATTATCTCCTCTCCCTTTGGGGTGATTCTTCCTCTCCTGATCTCTGCCCCGGCCTTTCCCTGCTTATTTTCTACCTGAGGAAGTCAACCCTCCCCTTCCGTCTGCCTCTGACTGGGGAAAGGGGCGAAAATGTGGTTGTGATCAGGTGGGCAGGAGTTTCCAGCAGTGCTGTCATCTCCTCGGTCGTTGTACGAGTACTACAGGCAAGTGGATGTAGGTGTAGGAGAGGAGGCAGCGGGGATGGATGTGCGGAGCTTGGACCAGAGTTCAGCCTGTGGCGTTGTGCTCCGTATGCAGGAAAATATCTGCACCCTTCCTGCGATGTTACATCTGGTGGAGATGAAGGAGAGCCGACCTGGATCAGTGCTTTAAAGGAACGTGCATGGGTGCTGGGTGGTAGAGGCTGCACGGGAAAAAAAGCCAGCAGCCTCTGAGTTTCTTTGCGGAAGGTGCAATGTACAGTAGTAGCATTGTAGGTGGGAAGGTGCTTGGATGACATTGCTGCTGTCCGGGTGTCAAAGCTGGCTTGGATAGCTTCGGTCTTGGCTTGAAAGGCAGCTGGCTTAGGCTGTTGCGTGGTGTTGAGGAGGAAGCAGACTGGTATCTTTTGCTGAAGCTCTGATGCTGATGTGGTTCTTTACTGTCAACTTGCTGGCTGAGGAAAAATGTGTGCGTTCCTGAAACAGAGGGGGAAGGTTTATCCCATGTATTTGACTCCTGCGTAGGTTTGACCAGTCTCCTCTCCTGACTGCACATGGGTCTCCCTGCACATGGGTTTGCTGGAGGAGAGTTGCAGATTTCCTGGCCATCTTGCGGCACAAGGCCCAGGATTATATCCATTAAACTTCTCCCACTTGGTTTTGAGAGGAGAAGAGGCTGCGAGAAATTGTACGGAGAGTGGGCACCTATAAATAGATGTCGGACTAGAGGAGGCTTTGAAATCTTAGCATGCTGCTTCTGAACACATAGTGTCTGTTAAACTGGCTGGGTTGACACTGGCATCATAATGTTTCCTTTTATTTCTGCTGAGGTGGTTGGCTTTTAACACTTTGACCGGACCATACAACATCTGCCAAAAAATTCTTCCTGAAAAGGACATAGAGAAAATTCTCATTTAAATAAAGTGCTGACAATTGGAGTCTAGTTTGAGCTCATTTCAATGGGATTTTTAAATGATGCTTCAGAGACATCTTTAGTTTCCTCTTCCCTCCCTTGAAATGCTTGGAATTGATGGTCTTATGTCCTTAATTTCTTCTCAAAGTATTGCACTAGATACATTACCTGAGATCTGTGTTGGTGTGAAAAATCTGCAGTACTGAGCTATGGTGTCACAATGCTGGTAGCACTGCTAGGTTTTTATTTTGTTGTTTAGGTTTTGGAGTTTTTTGTTTATTCTTTTTTTTTTATGGAATCTTTGACATGTAACCAAAAGGGTGTATATTCAGCTTCCTTGAATTCAGGGTGCTTGCATTTATTTTAGATCTTATGGATCACTGCTCTTTCAGCTTGTCTTGTTGAGAACTAATTAATATGGAAATTATTGACAAATATACTGTACCAGCTCTGTGGAATGGTATCTGTTCTGCTGCTCTGTTAGCGGGCCAACTGCATACGCTAAGTCTCTAAAATGATTGAAAAGCTGTTGCAACATATGTGCAGTTGGACCTTTTTTGAACTACCTCTTTCGTGTGCCCTTTTTTCCTTAAAACAATTAGCAGAAGCTATTAAGTCATGATGGTTTCTTTTTTCTTCTTTTTATTTTTAATAAAAGGAAAATAAGAAAGGAAGTAATGAAAATGTGCCTGAATAATACGAGTCTTAAATGGTAATAGGAGGAATATCTGCAAGAACCTGACTTTTAGGCCATTTCTTATTTAGAGCATACATTTTTAATCTGATCTTAGTTTTCCTTTTTTTTTATTTTGTAAAAAAGAAAAAAGGAAAGAAAAGGTTTTGTAAACCTCAGGGAGGCAGAAAGGAACAGAAATTTTGCCAGTATGACTTACTAGTTTTGGCATTTTTAGTTGATATTTAACCATAGTAAAAGCAGGAAAAACAAGCAATTGATCAAATAATTTGGCATTATTGTAAGTTGTTAAGGATGTGATCAGAACATTATCCTCAAACACTGGGTATCTTTGGTGAGCATCAAGATCCAGCTTGCTGTTAAGTCCATGTGTTTGGTATTTCTGTGTGCAGAAACAGAGGTCAGTGATCTGCAGAAAACTTCATAATGCCAAAATGACAAGCAAAAGACCTTTTAGTATGAGTCTCTTTGTACAGTGACTTAGTCTCTGAATTCTTGTGTTATTCTAAATCAATTTGTTTGTAGAAATTGTATTTTGAATGCCATTTTCTAGAAGTTCAGTGTCCTGCTTTAAACCCATACTTTCTGCTGAGTGGTTTAAAGTTCTCACTGGGTGTGACTGTCCCAGGCTTATGAGTGCCCTTTGATCCTCTGTGCAGGACACTGATCAGTGCATCTTTTCTCATGCTGAAGAAGAAGTGGGATGAATTTCTCTGCTCAAGAGACAGGTATGCACTTGGGATTGTGACAGTCTCCATGCAGATATGGAAGGAATAATACTCTCAAGATCTGAAAAGATGAAAAGCTCACATGTGTTAAAATAAAATGTCCCCTCATGTTCTGTGCTTAAACTAAAATTGGATAAAACCTGGAAGGGTTGGCCTTGCACATGTGGTAAAAACCTGAATTTTTAGAAGCATCCTGCAACTAGAGGGGTACAGACACTATTGGACTTATTTGTGTGGAAATAATGACATAGAATATGATGGTGGGATTAAGAGCAAGTCTGTGAGAAGGAAAAGTGGTTTTACTGCCCCCAACAAGAGAGGAAGCTCATAGAGGGTGCTGGAGAAGGCCAGTTTAATTTGGTGTGACATGCGAGAGACAGGCTGAAATACAGATGTGCTGGTCACACATACTGTTACAGGGCCTGTATCATTCCATGGTCACTATAAGCATCTGCAGCTGGATCTCAGTCTCAGGTTATACTGCAGCAATACTGTAGTGCAACAAAGCATGGTGATGGTAATGTGC
This sequence comes from Onychostruthus taczanowskii, assembly GCF_017590055.1. Lineage (NCBI taxonomy): Eukaryota > Metazoa > Chordata > Aves > Passeriformes > Passeridae > Onychostruthus > Onychostruthus taczanowskii. Next base: position 728,755 of record NW_024501015.1, read on the forward strand.
TATCCTGTGGCTTAAAATTGCTTTTTTTCAGAATAAAGCATGCCTGAATTATGTAGTTATGGCTGATGTCACTCTTACAAGAATAAGAGAGACCAAAAAAAAGATAGAACAGGAGGTTAGGACAGGGGTTCTTCCATATGTAAACATTTACATTCCTATTTTGGGTTAATTAGAGTCTTTCAAGTTACGATAATATCACAACCTTTGTTAGATAATAACAATCAGAAATGAAAAATGGGATGTTGTCTATTCTTATCATCATGTTTTAATTATTTTAATGTCTGTGGCTTAAAAGAAAAAGGTGTTTCATACAGTCTTTCGTAACATAACAGTGTTTCATATTAGCAACCATTCCATGGGTTTTGCACATCAGTTATTTAAAGAACTCATTCTAGTGTCCAGGTCTCATGAAACCATGGTGGGAATTAGAAAGATACTGAAATCAGATGACATTTCAGATTTACTAGGAACAACTGTTATTTAATAAATTACCTATACATGTTTTTTAAGAGTATTGACTAGTTTTACATTCTGACAAGGAACTGTTTGAGAGTAGGGGCTCAGTGAAATCCATGCTTACTGCAGAGAATGACTGTGGTTTCTATAAATCAGTTTTTGGGGGAGAAGGACACAAAACATGATGGCACATGACACATACAAATTCTTTGTATCTTACACAAAAACATTGCTCCTCTTGCAGCTTCTGCTTACCCAGATCCTAAAGGATCAAATTACTCTTTCAGTTAAATTCACTTTTCCAGTAGGTGGAGACAATTGTTGATTTGAAATAAGCTTAAGCCTTTACATTTTGATTGCAAACATTTTATCAAGATACTATTGAAATAATGAAAATTAGGATGTAAGAAAAAGTTTAAATTTTTATTTTAAGATAGTTTACTTAAGCCTCTTACTGAAAGAACTGTGGCATTCAAATATTGCTTCTGTAGCAAGAGCGGCTACTCAAATAGTTTGGGTTTAATTTTCTAATTATCTCCACCCACTGATCAAATATGCATTCATGAAAAGTTTAAGTGATACCTTTTAAAATATCGAAACACAGGATGGAGCAAAGCAGATTGAGGGCAAATAGACTGAGGATAAAAAGATTGGATAAAGTTTTTTCTTAAGACTAGTTACACAAGGTAGGGAAGCCCTCAAGTAAATCAGCAGGAGAATAAAAGAAAGATGTATCAGCCATTCTGACTGTGTTATTCCATTCCATGCTAAATTTAAAAAAAATATTTTATTCCATGTTCATTCATTAATTGTTCAGAGATCTGACTGCAGGGATGATGTCAGAGGTTTTGCATGTAAAACATGTCAACAACTTTTTATGTGATGTTGATTTATTTTTTTAACAAGTCAGTAGGCCAGTTGGTAAGTCAGCCTTTACATATCTTATTAAAATTCCATCCCATTCCTTTTTCCTCATCCTCTGTTGAAGTTTACAGAAGTCTTTTTGGCAAGATGAAACTGCTTATGCAGCAGAAGTTCTCAAACTAGGAAGACAGACTATATTCTAGTAAATGAAGTGAGAGAAAAGTTAATTTCTCCTTTCCAAGCTATTCTGGCTTACTGTATTGTGTTGTTGTGCTGTAGCGAAGGACAGGGTTGCTGCACAGAAATTGCTTGAACGTTATTAATTTTGCTGTACTCCTACTGCTGCTTACAGCTTCTCACACATTCTTCAGATCATTAGAAAGAGCTTAATTAACAACTGAAAGTTCATTTTACGCATTCTTTGGTCAAGAGCATGCAGGCAGGGAAAAGTTGGTAAGTGAAACTTAATGTTCATGGAGTGTGTGACAGTAGGGCATTCAGTCATCTGAATTCAAATCAGGCAGTCTCTCTTCTCAGATCTACTGGCACAGCTCTGCTGTTACACTATATTTGGTACAACAGCAAAATGGGATGAGCAGTGCTTGATTCAGTCACTTCTGACCAGCGAAGCTCCTTTATACAGATTTTATCTTTGTATTCTTTTAACAACTTCCCAGGAACTTGTTGCAGTTGGCATTTGTCTTACATGATCTTCCCTGAGGACAAACTCTGGGTGTACATTGCTATGTGTGGTATTTAAAGCAGTGTTCAACTGAGGCTTATTTATCAAGTGAAACACTTGGTTTCAGTTCTGTGAATTTTGTTTTATTCTTTCGTAGCTTTATGTGGGATGGCCCACTTGCTGCATGGATAAAATTCAACGTTGTTGTAAGCCTGTTGTGCGAGAGGAGTTGTCCATCATTAGCTCTGCAATAATCTCACCCGTGTCTCGTCGCAAGAGGGATCAAATGGACACACTAGCTTTAAGTCATTGTGCTTTGGGAAGCAAGATAAACTGGTAACTTGTGTTGCTGGGTTTTAATCAGCGCTTCTGTAACATTACCTGGTCACAGGGCAGTAATGACTGCTTGAATTGCTCCGACTGATGGTTGAGAGCCCTCACGTGTGTTTCGTGTTCCTGTTGCTGGAGGGGAGAAACGTTTGGGCAGTTTTGAGGACAGGCCACAAATACACAAAGAGAAGGGGGTATGGGAGCACTGAAGAGTTGAATTGTGTCTTGAATTTGACACATAATTTGATAGGAAAAAAAATCCATCCATCCATCATCTGTCTTTGTGTCTGCCACACACGCACCACTGGCCTCCAACGGGTAGGTCTGAGGGATCCAGACATTGCTAGAAATCGTGCTAGTGGAGTGGGAGGTTAACTGGGTGTGTGCACTGGTGAGAATGTCAAAGGCTTTGGCTGTTGTTAAAAAGGGGCAGAAAAGGGTTTTGTATTCAATGATTTCCAAGTTGGAGTGCGGAGCCCGAACGCGCCGGCTCGGCTCGCAAAGGTGGCTCAAGCGCGCTCTCCAGTGGCCGCGCCGGGACAGCGCGCTGGGATGGGCTCGGGGCCGTCGGGGCCGCCGCACCGGCTGAGTGACAGAAGCCAGCTCCTGTCGTGCGGATGGCTGCTCGCCTGGCTGAGTACAGTGATAGATAGGCTGCTGCTTCTTAACAAATGAGTGGCTAAATTCGTTAAAAAAAAAAAATCATCAATCTGCTGTTGCCAAAAATTGCTTCAGTTAGGAATCTTGCTCTTGTAGTTGGGTCAAAAAAGGACTGTCCCATCCAGCAGTCTATTAGATGGGGCGATTGGTGCAGTCTCTGCTGAGACTTTTTGTGCTGTCGCCTGGAAGCAGGCAGGTTTACTGCTGAATGGAATTTATTAGCTATGAATTGAAGCGTGCACATTTAACTGTGTCAAATCTTGGCAAATAGCTCTGCAAACAGCACAGACTAACTAAACAGCAGCAGAAAGAAATGTGTAGTTCTTAACAAGTTTAGCACACAGTTCTTGGTCTTAGATCAGATTCCATGCTCTTCAGGAAAGCAGCAGGGGCCTTCAGAAGGAAGAACTTCATTGGCACTAATGAATAGGAAATGGAAAAGAAGGGTGGACTGTTCAGCAGGTGCACTCATCATAAAGTGGAAGGTCTCAAGGTGCATTGTGGTAATTTCAAATTTCTGAGATAACTGCTTCATAGATGATTTCAAGTTTCTAGTATTGTTTTACTTTGTCTCTCTTTAACTGTTCAAACCCTGAACTTCTGGCTCCTGGGAGAGTTCTCTTTTGTAGACAAGACGTAAGTTAGGCCTTGTTTGACCACACACCTTGTTTTTTCAAAAACCACAAGTGTTTTGAGAGTTTTATGTGACAGTGTGATTGTCAGAATGGTACTGTTAGGTCTTGCTATTAACTGGAGTTGTTAAACTAAGACACTTGGAAGTAAGCTTGAGCTCGTAAGAATGTAGTGTTTGGTTGGGTTTTTCAAAGTAATTTTATTTGTAAGGTACTTGCAAAAAAATATACAAAGAGGAACATTAAGAATCCTTTCTTTAGGATAGTAAGAATTAATCTAATTACAAATTTGGTTAAAAATGCGTGTGTAATAAGTTTCAGAACAGTCTGCTACTCAGCTTAGAATGTATGGGCCCTGTATGGAAAAGTGTGACGGTATGTCTGTGTCACACTAGATGTCACATATGAACAGTTGTACCAGTTGTCTGTTTACCACTTCTGATGAGCCCCTTACGCAGAATGTGGACTTTTGTGCACAAAGCACATTTCTCACTATGGATGTCACTATAAAGCTTTTACACATTTCAAATAATAATAAAAAAATAAAATCCCTTGGGCTTCCCTACCCCAGGCATAAATGATTTTACTTTACAAATATAATTACTGTACTTCCAGGAGGTAATCTCTCTGGACAGCCATAGACTAGTTTGAATTAGATTACTCTGTTTTTCCCTCCAGGGTGAGTTAATACATTGAGTTTTATTTTTCTGTAATTACTTTAAAATTTAGATCACTTTTAATGCTTACTATTCTTCCTTATAACTAGACTGGGAAAGTTAAGAATACTTGCATTTGAGGGGATGACATTAACTTTTTTTCACCTATAACTTAGTTTCCTTCAGGTAGGTATCTGTTCTGCTCCTCAACTTCATACAGCTCAGGCTGTCTTCAGTTAGTCTCAGTTGTAGAGTTTCTTAATTTGGAAATACTGGAAATATTTACTTAATAAGCAGAGAGTAAGCACACTAAATCTTTCAACTGTGACATTTAACCAAGTCTAGCTAGAGCAATGTTTTTGTTAAATCCGTGTTTCCAGAGTTCTGGGTTTGAAATCTTTCCAGTAGTTTGGCAGTAAGCTTCATGAATAAAACAAGTTACTACTCTTACCTCTGTTACAAAATCTTTGGACAGAAAGCCAGTCAGTGTGAAATAAACAGAGGAGCAGAGTTAGTCAGGGAAGATAGTCAGGAAAATGTTTTTTCCTATTTTTTTTCATGAACTTTAGCAGGAAGGGCAAATCTCTGGATAGAGGATTGTGAACCATGATTGGATGCAAATGCATTTATATAAATGACCTGTTTGTATTTGGATTTTACTTACTTTAAGAAGCAGCAACACACTTAAGCAGTAGATGAAAGAAGACTACAGAGATTAATTTGCAAATTAACCTTCTAATAATACAGTGCTGTTTTGAAATAGAAGGAAATCTTTGGTGTTTTGAGGTCTCAGAATATGACTTCCTGTTTGTGTTGAATACAGGACTAGCCAGGATATCTGTAGAGGCAGTCATTTTAGTTCTGTAGTTGGCATCTGGTATCAAAGTGCAGGAGTATTATGTACTAATGCAAAAGTAATGCAATGTTAAAGGGTAAAATTTGTTACTTGTGTTGTCAGTGAAGTGCTACAGCCTAGCTAAGTAACACGTGTAAGTCCATTGCAAACCTGAAAGTGCTTGGGTCCCATTGAATACAGTAGGTTTTCAAATAACAACGACTGTCATTGAGTCAGACTCAGGTTCCGTCAAGCTCCTTTTTCTAACATGCAGTGCAGCATCTGAAACCATGCAGAATCTGTCAGGAGCTCCTATTAATGTTTTCTCTGAGCAGATTTTCAAGAAGACAGAAGACATGGATGTGTCTTGATGAGAAGATGCTGGGACCAGAAAAATTAATGTCTGGATAGCCTTAAATTCAGCTTCCAGGTAGGCATAAAGAAGCATAGCATGGTCCCCAAGTGCCTAGACATCATTATCCAAAAACTGATGAAGAATTCATTGTGCTAATGCACAACAGCAGCAGATTCCAAAATGTAGTGCGTTGTTCATGACTAAAATAACATGTTATGTAATTGCCCTGGGCCTGCAAATTAGCAGCTTCCAAAAAGATCTTATAGCTTTGCAGAGGGGATTGAAATGTAAGACAGCAGGATGATTGATAATGCTAAAGGCGTAAGACTTCAAGGTCTCCAGGAAGTCCATCTCTGAGTAAAGAACAGATTATGCATTTGCCACTCTTTTTCTTTCTCTGCTCTTGTGCAAGTCATTAGGGAGCCAGTATAAATGCAAGAGGATGACCTGAAATACCAGGCACACATTAGCAGCTGTGGGTGTGGCTACCTGTAAGAAGAAGATTCCTACTCTCTAATATTGTGCTGAAGAAAGACCCTGCATCAGGAACTTTGTCTTGTTTGATGTGCTCTTCCTCTGTGTTAGGATATTACCCATTTGAGCTGGACAGGGTTGATACCAGTAATGGATTGGAAGTTGCAGTCTGTCTTTTAAAAATATGTATGTTTTATTTTGTTTGTATGCGTGCATGCAACTGCATGCATATATGGAAATAGACAGAAAAAGAAGGAATTTTTAATAAAATGTAGTATTATATATATGTCTGTGGGTGTATATATATGCATACATATGTATCTTAGAAAAAGAACACTTGTCTGTAAACAGAAAGCCCAACATCCATAAACTGTCTAGAAAAGCATAAATATAAACTAAGCATACATGACATTTTCTCTAGGTAGTCTCCCAGAATCTGGTTAGCATTTAACCTAAAGATTTTTTAAATTAAATTAGGTTGTGGATTGTTTATGTAATTTGTGTTGGGTGCTTTTACCATTCAAGATGCTTCAATTTCAAAACTGGTCTCAGCTTCTTAATGGACCAGTATTCATACATAAATTGCTAGTGTGCACTAGAGATCTGTTTGATTAAACATGAGAAACTCTTATCCTTGGATTGGATTACTGTTTAGTTTCTTTAAATAATTAACAATGGATTTTCACTGAAGTGCTTGATAACCGAGATGTGATATGTGCAGCATTGTAGTCTTCTGTGAAGATTGAACCAGTACTGGTTCTTGTTTTGGCAACAGAGCTGGTGGCAAGTTTGCAGCAGATTAATGATTACCCATCTGTTAGTTTAGGAAGCATGTCAGACTGACCAGGATACCCATAGGTTGGTCTTTGGTGGGCCATTGCTCCATTCTGCCTAATGATGTGTCCAGGTGAAACAACAGAAATAGATGTTTAGCCTCCAAACACTGGAGCTTGTAAGACTGTTTCCATATTTACCTGCTCTCTAGAAATCTGACTGCTGCCATGTGATGTGTTCCTTCTGATACTGGCTTCCACACAGGCACCTTGCCTAGCCTTGGCAAATATCTTGGTGTGACTTTAAAGGTTTTCTGCCTTTATTGTGGGGTTTTAATAAACACAGAAATATAAAGTGTGTTGGGATTAAAGGAAGAACATTCTAATAGTTTGAATTTTGGGTTGTTTGGTCACTGAGACCTTCAAACTTACATGTGTGTGCTGATAAAAGGTGGTCATCTGAAGCTAAAGGGAAGACTTCTCAGTTAGCAATAGAAATGCTCTTTCAAGATAGTCTGACAGTATGGTATCCTGTGCCTGGAAGCATGTTCAACTGATCTGTGGAAATGCATAGATGATAAGGAAACATCACTGTCTCAATTGCTGTGATTAAAAAACTTCCTTACTAATGTACCCCTTCACGTTGTCCTATATCGATATGCAGAATTTGGAAGAAGCTGAAGCAGCTGGCTCATCTTTCCCTCACTCACTTCAGTCATTCTACAGGTAGCTAGCAGTTTTTCAGAATTGGTATCACTTGGAAAACACTTCCAGTTTTACAGCAATAAGCAATGGCTTTAAAGCTTCTAGGTTCAGTCTTGTGACATAAGGAAGAGGAATGGAGTCAGGTGTTCTAGATCATCCTGTGTTAGCAGTGAACTGGGGATGTGCTTTCAAGTGAAATCAGCTAGATACAAGATCTTAAAATCCAAGCATTGATTTCCATACAGACTAAAGGCTTAGTGTTATAAAAAGTTTCTACTACGTGCTGGAAATGTGGTGTCAAGGATTCGGAGAGATGTAAAGAGCTCTTTCCCCTTTATTTTCCAGTCTATCTTCTTCTCACTTATTGGTAAAAGTCACAGTTCTCATGTTTGATCCTTTTGTCATTTAAAGAGGCAATAACAAAGCAATGTCCCAATACAGTTCTCTAGAAAGGCTTTAAAAACACCTTTTCAAGGTGACTTTCTTAATACCTTTTAGTAGGAAGTGTAATCATTGACAAACCTCTAGTTTGGTCTGAGTGGAATGTGGAAGCTCTCAGGTTTGACAGAAATTGGGAAGTGTATAAAAGTAAGAACAGTTCCATTACCAAGAACTTGATATAGGCTTTTATAGGTGCTCTTTCGTCTTTGGAGAAGAGATTTTGATAGTGGTAGGTAAAACAAATAATTATGTAAAGTTTTTTTTATTTATTTAGTTAAGTAATAATGCAGCAGAAATGGAAAAGATATAACACAACATACAGAAAAAATTGACTGACCTTTTTTATCCTGAGTTGCACCAAGAGGGCAGGTCTTCCTCTAATTATTGGTACATCTTGCTCAGAGAAGTGACAAAGGTTGATCTAACTTCTGCTCTCAAAACCAGCTATAACTTGATCATCTTGATATGTTGAAAGTGAGGCTTGACCAGACTTGTGTTTTCTCTTGCTGAAGAAATAGTTCCTTTGGAGAAAAAAAAAAAAAAAGAAACTGCAGCATGAATGTGCTTCTTTTATAGAAATAGGAGGAAAAAAGGAATAAAATTTACCAGCTGTACATTGAATATTGTCTTTCCAAGTGATGCCCAAAAATACTCTTGTGCATCTGAAGATGTTGAATGCATCATAAATCACAGCTAATATTATCTAGAATTGCTCTACTTAGTTATCTGTGACCAAAATTAGAATCCTGCTAAAGCTTCTGTTACGTAGATTTTAGAGTTCATTGGCAGCTTCTGAATGAATTAAAAGGATGAAGAAAGGCTAAAGAAGTGAAGACTTATAAGGAGACCCTTGAGATCTTGGCCATCCTGTTTTAAATTGGAATTTAAAAATGTTAGAAAGATCTCTGAATGTCTTTAGCTCAGGTTGCTTTTATTCAAGCTACTAATTTCTTTTTTTTCAGCTAAGCTGCCATTTTGGTTTTAGTATCTGCTCTGATTCTTAAGTATTGAGTATACTTAGGAAACAGAAGGGGTACTTTCCTGTGTGAACAGAAATAGGCAGTGAATAGAAAGATAGTGGAAAAATCTTGAGTCTGTATGAACCTAATGGATTAATCAGGAGTTGTACTGTGTGACATTTCACAGTTTGTACTTAAAGAAATATATGCAAATACCTCTTGTTGTTAGCCTGTTTTGAGGGGATCTGAGCATATAAACCTCTGCATGAATCTTCCATTCAAGTAGGTCACTTCCTTTTTATTCTTTTTTTTGACATAATTCCCAAACCAACTTTAACTGATGCCTTAACTTGGAAGTCACTGGGGCTGGTTACCTGCTTGCAGCTAAACTTACACTTAAATACTTTTCAGTAATATTTGTGCAAATTCTACTTCTCTGGAATATTGTCTAACAAACTTTTTAAAAGGCAGTGTGCTGAAAGAGGGCACAGTGAGGGAACCTCCCTCTCTTTTGCATCAATGAAGAAGCATCGTGTCATCTTCCAGGCAGAAGTGCCAGTCTGTGTACATGAAGACAGGTAGAACAGGTGACAGTTCCATTTAAGCACTGCTCCTTCCAGCATGGTGCAAGCACCATGTGGTAGTGCTAGATACAAAAATGACAGATTGAGGTATGGTTTCCTGGGCCATTAGCTGGAATATCTAAGACATTTCACTTTTTTTTTTTTTGTTTTTCTTACTGAGCTACTCCGTTTGCTGTATCTAGTTTTTCTAAGTTAATCATAATGTGTTGCCTGCTTTCCAGCCATTTTTTCCCTTTCATTAGATATAGTTTCAAATAATTCACTATTAAATAGTTGCTCAGGACTTGTAGCTCTCCAACAAATTTTTTCTTTTATGTCTGTGTTGGAGAGATAACCAGCTTCTCTGTGTATGGTATTTGGCTAAATGATTTGAACTCTGATGTTGGGTATGTGCACCAGCCTGTGCTCTGATGGTTGGTATGATGACTGCAAAAAACCCGTGAGAGATAATCTGACACTAAGATGATCTTGAATTTGTGCATCATGGTGGTGATTAAACTCATTGAAATATATTTTTATATTTTCTACCCCTCCTGAAATATAATCCAACAAAAGTCTTCAAAGGATTAAAGTCAGCAAGTTTTTATAGAGAATTATTTGTACATGATATTGGAAGTGCTGTGTCTGAGAATATGTTTGGGATGCTATTGTGTTACGTGTGTGTCTTTTACAGAATTTTGGAAGTCATAGGACACTGTATATCGTACGGCTTTGCTGTGCTGCTAGCACAGTAGATTTAAATAAAAATGTTTGGTGAAGCAAGAATGACTGGGATGCAGTTGCAGTGATATTTCCATGCTTCAAATTTATGGTGGAGTCTTGCAGCTCTGCTGCATGAAGCAGATTTGTGCTGTGCTATAAACTTCTCATTTCATCAATCTTTGCATTGTTTTTCTGTATCTCTCGTACAGAAAAATCTATATCCACCTGTTCTTGGAAAGCCTCAGAACTGAAGAGCGAGACTGGTAGAATTACTATACTGATTTAATCATTTTATTAAGTCTTGAACTTAAGACAATCTTCCTGATAATTTAAAATGAGAGATCTGATGGGTGCACATAAACCACTGTGTAATTGTTCCTTTCTCACAAAAAGGTACCTGTTCTCTGGAACAAGAACTGCCTGCAGAGTGATGGACTTTAAGTAAAGAATTAGGAAAACTGATGAACAGTGTAAGTCATTGGTAAAAATCCTTTAGGGGAAGGGTTCTGCAGTATCCTGCTGGCATTTAGCATGGATGAGAATGTTTTTCTGTTCATGTTTAAGTTTCTGGTTGGCACATAAGACCAGGAAAGTTGCAGGTCTTCTTGGAGTCTTCTGTTTTAACTTGTTTGACATGCTAACAATTCATTTATTAAGCAGAGGAAGATCACAGTTTTGAGCACATGTGAAATTTATGTAACTGTGTAGTGAATTTCAAGTACTTAGAGTGTATATCAAAAAATTACCATGAGACTATTTAATTCTCTACCCTTTCAGCCATAATTTAATCCTGTGTTGAGCCAACGTAATGCATGCCTGATTGAATCTTTATCCTTCATAGCTCTTGATGTCCATTGTTCTGGACAGAGGCATGGTAATTAATTTGTGAAAAGATTTTTTCAATACAGAGGCTTGGCTTCTTTTTTGAACTACTGGCAGGAGCTCATTCAAAGCAGTCTCTCTGGTATTAAAAAACAAGTGTTGATTCCTTCTGCATGAAAGTTGGCTTGTCTGGGTCTGAAAACTTACACTGAGAAGTGATGTGGTATTTAAATCCTGACACTGTCTTTGGAAAAACAAAATATCTGCCAGATTTTCTGCAGCTGAGAAAGCTTCTTTCATGTTTCAAATGCTTCAGTCATTGAACACAAATTCCTTCCTACAGGATCAAATGGGATTGCTGTAACTATGGCAAGTTACTGTAGAGGAATACTCTGTGCCATCAGTAAGCTTGATTTATGGAAAGGATATTAATGAAGATAGAAAGGTCCATTTCCAAGTAATATGGTGTTAGTACTTCTGAGGTTTGTTACAAACAGTATTCCAGAGGAAGTTTTGACATGATAATCTGATGTTTCTAAAGGATCTCTCAATGTACAAACTAATGCCAGTAGGCTGGATCAGCGATCCAGTAAGGCCTCACCAGGCTGCTGTGCTGGTGCCTTTTTTAGTGTGCCCCTGGATCTGTCCAGGGACAGGTGTTTGGGAGTCTACCTGCATGTGGTTTACTTTATTAGATCTACTTCTTCAAGCTGTTTTCCCTTTCTGACTGGACCAAAAAGCAAGCTGAAGTCCAGCATGTGCCATTGCAGTCCAGCAGTCTTTGCAACTTTGCACACATGTGTAGCTGACTCTCAGGATGCATGTAGCTGAGGAATCAGGGTCTGTTGACTTAGGGAAGTGCAAGCCTGGGCTGCTTGAAATTATAAGCTGCTCTTTGAGTAGAGACAGTCAAGCAGGTTCTGTCCTGAGTCTAGGACTTTTCTTCTACCACATGACAAGTGGAATGTGTGCAGGTCTTCTGGGGGCTATGTTCATAGACAGGGTTTCTGAGAAGTTGAAACAGAATCAAAGTTCCATTTGGTGTTGGTCATGTGTTCAAGAAAAGTATAGTGATAAGTGAAAGAAATAGAGATGATTATTTGAAAAACATAAGTAAAAAGTGTGATTTTCTTTCTGCAGATAGGAATTTATACTTCTGAAAATGCATTCCTAGACTGTGTTGTTTCAGACCTTTCAAAATCCTGAGGAGGAATGGGGCCATTTCACTTATATGTCAAGTTTGTAGGAGACAATGACTACTCCATCTATTTCTTGCTTCCTTGTGTGCTGTATAACCTGTCTGCTGAGATAGGACTTGTTTTTTTTTTTTAAATAACATTCATAGGTATTGGCAATAATGTGGTTTTGACCTTGTAAGACCCAGAAAGTTATGTAAAAAAGACATCTTAGCCCTTTCAAGGTTTCTTGGGATCTTGAAGGTAATTTCATGTTAAATTATTCCACAATCTTAAAACTAGTCGCATCCAAAGAACCAATTGATCCATAGGAGGTTACATTGCTCTCTTTTTATATTGTTCTCAGGCTCAGTACTCCTCAGGGAAAGGAATTCAGTGGGGAGAGTAAGATAAGCAGAAACAGCCATGGATGGGACTGACTGCTCTCAGAACTCACTTGGTGTGATGAGACAGTTCTCTCAGCTGCCACACTGAAGGTGGCTGGCAAAGCAATTACTTTTTTCCAGGTCAGGACCTGGACTTCATAAAACCTTCTTGGAGAAAAGCTGTAACATGGAATTATTATTTATCTATTGCAGTGAAAGTCCAAGGCTAGGGACAGAGATTCATGATCCCTAATCCATTTCTGATTGTACATGGACTTCAATAGGCTATTTTGGGAATCCTCTCCTTTTCTGTGGGTGGCATTAGAGGTGGTTCTGGCTGCAGGTGTAAGGGCCTTAAAATTTGTGCAGCTCTGAGAGATTTTATTGTCAAAACCCAACAAGGGTTGTACTAGTACTTGTTTGTACTAGTACCTCCTCTCTTCTCCCAACCCCTTTCTCTAAGACCCCTAAGAAGTGTGGGAAACAACAGAATGAAGGACTTGAGTGAAAACTAAGATAATGTGGCTTTTATTGTTTCAGCATAGAGAGGTTTGAAGAGAGTTAGTGTATAAGGCTGTGTATGAACTGCTTTTAAGAAACAGCAATTGCAGCTTGAAGTCAAGAAAGACATTATCTTACAACCTCCCCCCGCCCCGTAAGCTTTCTCATGGCTCAGATGCAGTCAAAAAGCCAAGTTCCATCATGGTCTTATTTTTACAAGAGAAGCCATTATAAAAAAGATGATGTCATACCAGTGAAAGTTGTCATTTCAAACCTTTCAGATTTACAGCAATTTGCCTGTCTCAGAAAATGATGAAAAGCCTTGATAGATATTATTCTTCACTGAGTTTTTCAGTGATGTGAGTTGTTCAAGAAGTAAAGTTCAGCTGTCTTTGCATTTGCCAGTGCTTCTTTTGAAAAAAAACCCAGCAAAATAAAATCAATCAACCAACCCCCTCCCCCAAAAAAACCTCCAAAAACAAACAAACAAACAAAAAAAAAAACAAACAAAACATTTGAACTGAAAAATGTGCAAAATTTACTTAAAAGCTCTCTGGTTTTGCTTCAGTCGGAGTGGTGGGCTACGTGACTGAAAATTCCAAGTTCTTAGCAAAACTTAATGAAACCCATCTTGATATTCTGAGGAAATGGAGTAGAAAGTTTCAAACATGTCAGTATGCATCACATACAGTTTTGAAGACACCCTTTGCTGTTTCACTCCCTGTGCCCACCTTATACAACACAGAATACTGTCATTCAGGGTTTACAGCAGTAACTTGGAAATTGACTTTAAAGTGGAGGTGGCAAACATTCAAAGAGAGCATTCAAAGTGGCAGTTTCCTTAAAAACATGGCATTCTTAATCCAAGCTGCCCCAAGACCAGTAGAAATACATTTTTCCTGATGTTATTGTGCCTAGATATTCTTAAATTGAAATTAGATTTCCCACTTTTCATTAAACATTTGCAATCATGAATAAATCCTGGTAACAAGTAGTCCAGGAGGTAAAACACATGACTAAGGGCAGTTTGACTTACTCTGTAAAGATTTTCAGTTCCCTTCAAAATACAAGTGTCAAGCTGATCTTTTTATTCCTTTTCCAGGGTTCTTGAACATAGCCTGCAAAGGACTAAAGGAACATAACTGTTGAGGATAATGAATAGGCAGTTGTGTAAATCTTGACTGCATTGAATTGAAAGCAAGGTTTAGAATGGAGTGCCTTCACTAGGGGAGTGACAGAGATGTATTTTGATCATTCCTGAAGGTCAAGTAAGCCTTTAACATGCCATATTTTGCCATTTCTTTATTAAAACACAAAGGTTTTTTGTGGTATTTTTCACTATTTAGAAAGATAAGCTGTGTTATTTGGCAAACAAATTTAAAAAGAATCAATTTTCTATCCACTACATCACTACTAACATTCCGGCTGTGTTTTGGAAATTTTCTTTGTAGGTAAAGCTTTAGCTGTGTCCTTAAAATAAGCAAGAACTGTGTCATATGATAAAGGTAGTCAAGTAAAAGTGGTTTTTTGTTCTTCCATTGCAAGTCACCCTGAACTAGAACATTATTAATTTAGTGAATTGCCTTTATTGCTTCCTAATAAGTTTGTTTGAGCAGAAATGGGGATGTGTGCATGACAGAGATTAATTTAGTGGAAGTGGGAGCATTAGAGTTTAGGGATGGACTTGAGGTGAAATGTTTGGAAAATGTACTAGGCGATCATGTAAAATTGAAAACTGAGGTCCTGAGACAGAGACCATTTCATTTAAATGTTATAAATTTTGCAGATTCACTCCTGTTTGCAGATCTACTCCTGTCCTAAAATTTTTGTCTTCAGTCCAGGATGCAGTAGAAAATTGAGTGAAATTAAGTGAACACTTCCCTATGGAAGCATTTCATGGTGTTTTTTTTTTCCTTTCAAAAGAAAAATGGGCTAGATATAATAATAGTGTAATTAAATATCTTTTTCCTTTTTAATTAAAGAATATGTTGACATAGTCTAAAGATTTTATAAAGTGCTTTAACTTACTTTGTGCTCCAAAAAGCTGTCTTGCATTTCTGTTTTCTGCATATAATTTTATTGAGCAATTTTCAAATGCTTGTGTAGCATCTAAAGTGGAACCTCAGAAATATTTTTACACCTGCACTGGTACAGCTCTAATTTAAATACTCCAGTGTATTAGTTTGGAAGGGATGATTAAATAAATACTTCACAGTAGCAGAGGCCTGAAACAGTGCATGCCTGAAATGTTAACATGAGTGTGACTGGTAAAAGGGCAGAGGTATGTTTTTTTAAGTGGCTGCATCATAATGGAGCAATCAGATTTTGAAAGTGCTGGGTTTGGATGCTTTCATTTTAAAAAGCATTCTGCTGTTGTTATAAAATAACTCTGAGAATGTATTATGACACAGCATTATTTCGCTTGATAGCAAATGTCTTCATTGTAAAATTCTTATTTGTTAGAATTCCTCAGTGTCTCCTATGCTTGAAGCTGTAAAAGGAAGTAGTGTTAAAAGCAACAGTGGTATATGGATGATACATGGTTTCTGATGTATTTCCTTGTCTACGCATTTTCACTAAAGCAAAAGTGGACCAAAAACAAAGTAGACCAAAAACTAACTTGAAACTTAGAGTAATAGCAGCGGGACAAAATATATATGTAGTATTTTCACTGAAGAAAGAGGACATTTTGTTCAGTTACAGTTTTAATTTTGGAGGAGAGTGACGTTTGAAGTGTACCTTTGTACTGTTTTGTGACAGACCAGTAGATTGAGCTGACAGTGTGACGTAACTGTAAGAAGGTCAAAATAGATCTCATTATCTCTCCCTATCACTAGAGAGGGAAGTATTAATGGTGTCGTGCAGGGCACTCACGAGACTCTTGTCCGATATATTTTCCACACTTCTGACTGCCTATATGGAAAAAAAGGTGCAGACTGGAAGAGGTACAGGGCAGTTATGCCAGGTTTGCTTCTTTCCCGGTTGATATAGGAGAGGAGAAGCCTTCTGAAGGGCAGAAAGTTGCCCTCTTTATGTTACAGTAATGAAAAGTGAGACATTTTTTCCTAGATGTAAAAAAAAAAATTGATTAAGAACAGGGAGCAGAAAGAATTGTTTAATCTAGTTTTCTATTAACCAAGATTAAGGAAATGCCAGATATCAGAAGTGTGGATTGTTTTTAACTATATTCTCCTGATACTCTGTTGAGTGATCAGGTTCCTTCAGACACAAGGATGCAGACACTCCTGGGATGCAAACTGCAGTGAAACCATCATCTCTGGTAATAAGATCACAGATCTCTGGAGGTGCAGTGTTGTTACTTTGCTACACAGTGGAGTACCTAATTTTGTTTATTAAAAGTACCTTGTCTTTTTTGTAGACGTGCACAAAGCATGCTACAGAACAGCTCTGTGACTTATGTTCTGAACCGTTTCATTTACACAGACAGTAGCGTACGTTACAAGCCTTGTGAATTTTAGCTTTCTTTGAAAAAATGCCTATCCAGTGTTCTAGATAAAAGTGCACATGGTTGGAAAAAGATGCTAATGGCCAAGCTTGGGCCAGTTGCTCCTGATGTGCCTGGTCTCAGAAATGGGACACAACGTGCAGCTTGCCTTATCCGCTATGACAGTGTTCACTGGAGACCAGCAACAAGATGAAAGCATGTTCTTGGAGTGGAAGTCTGCTATCCCTTTGGAAGGATGTTCATTATTTCTTCTTCAGGTTCTAATTTTTTTACTTGTGTGAAGAAGAGGTCTAATTGAGGAAGAAATCTTAATTGATTTCCAGCTGCCCTTAGGCTGAATTTGTGAATGGGATAAAACAGTGGATGGTTCTGCGTGGCTTTCCCTCATGTGTTTCACCAAGAAAAGTGGTACAGTAAACTGATTCTTACATTTGTTTGGTTTGTTTGTTTGTTGCACATTACTTCTTCCTTGCTATATAACTGTCATCTTTACTTATGTTAGCATTTTTTCAGTCCTGCTTTCTTCAGGCTCTGTTGTACTGCAGCAGATAAATAATACTGAGTACTGTGGCAGAGATGCAGATACAAAGCTTTTGATTCATTTGGACGAGTGCACATTAGAGAAAGCAATACTTCAAAAGCTGTACTTAGGTTGTTGTATCTCTTTTGCTGGCGTTTTAGACTTCATAAAAAACTGTCATTAATTACCATAGGTACTGCAGAGAATGCAAGTTTCTTCATCCAGCCACTGTTTGCAAAATACCAGGGAGAATGATGGATGTGTGCAATAAGCTCAGCCTCTTGTATAACTTGAGTGGAGTGCAGGATACATTCTGAAACTTTGTTGAATTTCTCCTATGGCTTTTGATTGCAAAGTAGTATCTTAGACTGCCTAGCCACTGAATGTTTTGCCTTCATTTAAAAATCTGTTCAAATATATTCTACAGTACCTGAAATACTAAGGTAGTTGAAGAGCTAAGGGTAGTACAGTCTTTCTTCACCAAAACTGAAAATCTCCTGGGGCATGTCCTAGTATTCATTTAACGTGCAGCAGTCTTTGCGTGACATCAGTGTATACTTTCTTAATATCAGTAGAGAAAAAGTAAAAATACACAAAACAATTTTTAAATTCAGCCTTTTAAAAAACTTCTAGTTGACTTGCTTGTACATGCTCTGGTTTATGTTGTATAGTGCTTGAAATTTTTTTTTCTGTAATCTTGTCTGTGTGCATGTGTGTCCTTTCTCAGTTAATAATTCTGTGCCTGAAGCTTACATCATTCTTTCTCTAATTAAAAAAGGTCAGAAAACTTGGTAATACCTAACACTTATATAGGCTTATCTTCAAAGCATCAAGCTTAGTTAGTGAGCATGAAGTTAATTGCCTTTGTACTTTATGATATATTTTTCTTGGTAATCCTTTAAGAAAGAGAAGTCTGACATAATTTCCTTAAAACTAGATTTTAGTGTATCTGTCCTCAATATCTTGTTGTTGGTCGTGATATATGTATTTAAATAAGACTTAAGCTTTTAATTCTGCTAGTTTTGGAGTTTTGATGTTTTGTTCCTTTTTTATCTTTGCTGAGATTACTTTTAAATAGTGCTTTTATTTTTTCCAAAAGATGCAGCTGTGAGGTCCATCTGTTCGTCAGAAAATTTGTGCTTCGTCTTTTTTTAGACAATCTTCGCAGCCTGAAAGAAGTATGTCTGCAGTGTTCAAGCTGGGAAATGGTTGTTGGCTCTTCCCTATAGGTTTTGTGACCTTCACAGTCATGAAAAATGGGCATGAAAGATATAGTTGAGCCAGGTTTGATAAGGGTAGGGACTGCTTGAGCTTCTATTTATAGATATGTTCAAATAGCTCCATTTTGGTTTGCCAGTAGACCTGTAGAAAATGAAGTTAAAAAAATTAAAAAAAACTTTTCTAAGCACTTATGTTATTTCTTTTCAATGTGCAGAAATTTAGTGGGCAGAATTTGAACATCCAGAGGAATATTTATTCTTATCAATTAGACTTTTCCTTCTTCCTTTAAAAATTCATTGCCGTGTGTGATTCTGCAGTCAGTAAAGTGTTCGTGCTGCAGACAACAGCGTTCTTCATTAATCAATCTTACTGTCTTTTTAGAGATCTGTGTTTGCTGCCTGAGAAGAGGTCCTGTTTAGAAGAGGTGCCTGAGTGATGTTACAATGGAATGCTGCCCAGGAATGTCCGAGTTAAGGCGGCTGTCCAGGGCAGCCTGCTTGGCAGTGTCTACCAGATAGTAGGTGCAAGGTGTGTGTGTGGGTGTTTGAAGGAGTGTCACTGCCCCCTGCTGCAGTCAGCAGCGTGTGTGGAGTAGGTGACTGATTTGTAGAGAGCGCGGGATGGAACTGCAGAGCTCCACCGCTCCTGCAGGGCTCGCTGCTCTGGAGCTGCTGCTGGGAGTGATCCTGCTCCGTGCATGCAGCTGCTGGCTCTGAGAACTCAAACATGATGTTGTATGTGCTCGCTGCATAGTGCTTCCCCAGAGACTTTTATCTGAAAATACGGCTTCTGAAACTTACTCTAGGAGTAGTAAGACAGCTTTGTCAGCCTTTCATATATTCTTGGTCAATAGCCTATTTGTGAATGAACTTGTGAAATATTCTCAGAATGTTAACCTCTTCATAGGTTCTAGACTGCTAAAAATGCTATAATTTGTGACTGGGGAGAGAAGTGGCCAAGACAAAATAACTTTTTTTTCCTTTGCCTTTTATTTAAGCATAATGATCATTATTTAAAAACCTTAAACACAAATGGGAAAAAGTTACAGAGTTGTCATTGGTTAAGGGCTGACGAAGTTAAAAATTATTCTTCTTTTGTCTGAGCTTATTGTGTGTCTTGTGAAACTTCAATATATCCCTCTTGAAAAGGTTTTAAATCACACAAGAAACTATTTCTGAAGTTTATGTATGTGACAAGATTTTAATCTGACTTTCTAGACTTTGGAGTACCTGCC
Organism: Onychostruthus taczanowskii; assembly: GCF_017590055.1. Taxonomy (NCBI): domain Eukaryota; kingdom Metazoa; phylum Chordata; class Aves; order Passeriformes; family Passeridae; genus Onychostruthus; species Onychostruthus taczanowskii. The sequence continues at coordinate 748,188 of NW_024501015.1, forward strand.
TCTCCAGTAGTCCTTGAGGTATTTATTATAACTTTCTATCCAGATGAGTAGGCCATGTGGAAATAAATATGCATGTTTATTTAAATATATTATACATAATTTTCTTTTCAATCCTGTTATTTTGTAAGCTTGGAGACTAATAAAATGAAGCTGAGCTAAAAAAACTGTGCAAGGTATTCACTCTGAAAAGCTTTAATTTTCCCCAGTGAGTGACACATTTGTCTTCTGTCTGCAAATCTGGAAAATTTATTTAAATGTATGCTTCCTCTTTCCTCTACATAGAATTAATGTAGACAAGAATTAGGCACTGAAAGAAAGATTAAAAATCAAATTTGGTAGAAGAATCACAGCTGCGAGCTTGGTGAAAATCTGTCTTTTTCTTACAATTGCAAGAAGAAAGGAGTTACCAGGGTATCTTTTACTTACAATTGTAAGGTACGATGTGTAGATTAAACCTTTGAAACATCCTTTGGCTGTCTGAAGAACTCTGTGGGAATTAGGAGGATTTAATTCTGGTTAGTAAATTTTGCATTAGGAAGTGGGATTTCTGTATTCCCACACCTTGTTTGCCACAGAGATCAATTAACATCTCTTTGCCCCTTTTCACTTTTTGAAATGGGGTTCAAATGACAAACTAGTTTCCCTGAATGTGGGGTCATATGTATAGCAGGAATAAATTGTTCAGTGCATGTACATGGCAGACCAGTATGTTCCTGCTGAGTTTTGCTTGAGGCTTTAAACTTGCTGCAGTTATGAAGATGTTCTTTGAAAACTGACTGTGGAAATTAATTCTATGTGTATTCCCTGTCACGAAAGCCGGGGGTTGGAGTTGTAATCTCATTTTCTCTTAGGAGTCCCAGTTCAGACTCAGTTCTGTTGTCACCTTTCCTAATAATCCCTGTATTTCAGCACCTTGCCTCAACTGAGAGTTTGTTTCTGCTACCCGGCTCCTCCTGGTGTGTCTGGAGGCTGTTGTCAGTGGGTTTCTTGCAATATGTGTGTGTTCCTAGGTGGTTTTATTAACCATTGTAGTCAGCCATGCCTGTCTCATGGTGTCCTCATGAAAACAAATCCTCATGTGTTGCGATGAGAGTTTAAAGTTTTCCCCAGATGGGTCTTTGAATATAGAAACAGGCTTGTCTTCAGAGAGAGGGAGGTGAATGGTAGAGCTCTCAAAGTTAGTATATTCTTATTATTTTCCTGTAAAAGATGGGACAAGAGGGGGAAGAGAGACCCAATTAGTTTTCCACTGAAGGGAAAGCATGCATTTCCTCTTTATTGTACCCCAAAGTACCCAATAATAAGAAGCACTTCTGACAACCTGGTTTATGCAGTTTGTTCATGTAGTCCTTAGTTCTTCAGTGTGCCTGACTTGAATGTAAGTTCTACAGGGCTTTCTATCCCCCTGTGAGTAACTTCAGTCAACATTTCAAGGGCAGATTCACCACAAAAGAGACGTGCGGCTCAAAAGGCAATTCTTGATGGGATATTTAGATTTGGTAGTCTCAAATCTCCTCAGTTCCACCTGTTTCTTGCTTGGTAGGAGATCATCTTTTAAGTAAAACTTTCTTACCTAAGTACTTTCATCTTTAGCTTTCATTCCTGTTCCATCAGGAACAAGATGTGATGCTTTTTTTTGAAAGTGCTAAGGTGGCTTTACCCCTGGAAAGAAGAAAGGGAAATTGTTTAAATGAGTGCTACTTGAAATTCTATGTGAATCTACATTATTCTGAAAGATCATTATAATGAAGCCTGGAAACAAAGTAACTCCTGTTGTTTGTTGTTTAATAGATCCTAGAAATGAGTAAACAAAAGCCTCTTGAATAGATACAGAAGAAATCATTCCATGATACATTTCCCAAAGTGTCTTCCCCTCCTCCCACCTCTGCCCTTAGTCTTCAGATAAATCGAATTTTTTTAAAGTACATGTAGGAATATCTAAGGCATATGTAGTCAGTATATTGCTTAGACTTTCAAAGCTATTTTCACATGTGAACAAATACCAGCTTTTCACATTAAACAGGAACTATATTTGAAAGTGGCCCATGACTTGTATAATACACGTAAAACACTGAGATTAAAATGCTTTGTCTAGTCCATCATAAAAAGTACTCATATATTTGTGATCTATTCTTTTTAAATAAATCAGCAGGCATAATTTGTGTTGGAATATGCTCTTGATGGGTTTTTTTGGCAAATAACATTTGATCATGTTCTGAATATTTTACCAGGTAAGTGTAAAACAGTGGAACTTGGTGAAGCATATAAATATTCCTCTGCCTGCCATGTGCTAGGTAACAGGTGCAGAGACTGTTGAAGCTTAACCTTTCTCTCATGCTAAAATTTTTTTGCTTAACATTGTAACTGGTTAAAATAAAGGGGTACTTAAAGGTATGATTTTTTATTCAACTACTTGGAAAGATCTTCCCTTTCAGATGGGGAACTGCTGTCTGCACTGCGGCAATATTGAGCCTCATATTGTGCTCAAACACAGACATTACAGCATGAGTAAAGGTGCCTTATCCTGCCTTTTTAGTTTGCTTTCTATTTGGTTTGCTAATATTGAGACAACGCTATTTATAGCTAAGAAAACTCTTGCCATGATGGCTGTGCCATGAGGCAACCAACAGACAACTGTAGGAAGCTGTTTCTGAGAACAGCTGGTTTTGGTTTTGATGACCTGGAATGCAAGTCCGCCTTTGTGAATTTTTGGAACTCTGCATATTGATAAAGCTGGTTGCTATTTTCTAAGAATGATAAAATATACTTAAGTAGTTCTGATGCTAGATGTTTTTGAAAACTTTATTGAATAAAATATTAATTTGAAAATACCCTGACTACTTGCATGAGGACATTCTTCTGAAACTTAACATAGCTTTTAACATTTTCTTTTTGATGGTAAGGTTTTTATGTAGGGACTATATTTTTTAATTTGATCTAAGGCAGAATTCTGAAAGGCTTAAGTAAGAAACAGGATAATGTCATGGAGTTAATATGAAGAATGTGTTTATTATAGATGTCTTTGTCACCATCAAGTGCTGGAATTGCAGCTGGTAGTTGAGATGCGTACTTTGACTTCAAGGAAGCTTTGCATTTTCTCTGATTATTTGTAGGAGAAAAAATGCTAACCTGAAATCCCTTGAAAAAGAATTTGCAAATCTGTTAAAAATGTAAAGAAAGCTTATTATTCTAACACTTGCATTATTATGCAGCACTTATGACGTAAATTGGCCAGAAACATCTGCCCACTTCTGCAGATAGTACAGCTTGTGTGACTACATTAAAAGTCACGAGTCTGAAATTGGGAATTGAGAAAATGTGAAGAAGGCAGTTTCACCTGCAGTTGAACTAGTCAGAATGTAGGATGTACCTAGTCTGGGGAAGTTGTGAACTGTTTGCATGGTAATTTTGTGACTTTATGTAATGTGGTTGCTGACAGGACTTTGTCTGTTACAAAATAGAAAGAATGCTGCTTCAAAATCTGAAAACATAAAGTGTTATTTTTCCTCCTACTCATGGTTTCACAGAAAATTCACTTTTTTTTGAAAGAAAAAGTGTGGTTAAAACTTTTAACATAATACAGGTCTTTTGATATGCACTGCTGTAGTTAAAATGTCACACGTGAGTTGATTTGCTTGTTGAAAAGTCAGTTCCACTTAATAGAAAGAATGGTCAGAAATTTTTTTCTTCAGATGGAATTTTCTAGGAAGGATTAGAATCAGAAAGTAGGTGTTGAGAAATGCAGTTTGTTCTGTTACTGTGCAGTTTCATAATAGCTTTCATTATAAAGCAGTGAGGAAATTTAAGGGTAAATTCCTGTGTGGGAGAAGGGGCATATAGGCTTTTCTAATTCTCTTGTTATATACTACTCTGCAACATGCAGAGCATTGCAGAACACGTGGTTATTCCAAGGCTTCTGGGCTTGCTGGGGATCTCAACAGGAGATTTTGTTAGTACACCTGTGTGTGTGTCTATTTGGGCATGCATATATAGCTTGGTAGGAGTTTAAAAGAGTAAAGTTAAGAACAAGAACAAATTCTCTTAACTCACCTCGATGACTTCAGGCGACCAGACAGCTGGAATGGTGGCATTTTCTGACATTTCTTTGGGCAGCATTGTTGACTCTCAGCCAAGAGTGTTTCTCTCAGCAAGTCTGAGGGTACCGGGCAGGCACGATGCATTTCTCATTGTAGGGTGTTCTTCCCATTGCTGTGTGTAGTGGGACCAGGCTGGTGTTAGCATCTGCACCGTGTGCACTTAGTGCCAGAGTGCAGTGGGTCAGACTGGCTGTAAAGGACTGCTGCGGTGGACACAAGTGTTCCCACAGTAAGAGCTGCCTTGGAAGCAAATTTTTGGTTTAAAAAAATTTATTTGGAACTGCATGTTCATTTTTACAAGAGTGAATCTGCCTCTACAAGCATTGTAAAACCTGTGGGTTGCTCTGTGTATGAGGGCTAAAAACTTCTAAAAAATATGAAATAAAAAGAGTACTGAAGGAGTTGATTTTATTGTATTTGGAAAATTATGCATACCTTATACATAGTTTGTCCTTGTTTGTTTTTTCAATCCTTAGTAGCAAATCTTGGAAGGAATGTGCTGGGCCTGGATTCAATTGGATGCAATCTTTATTTCATTTTTCAGACACACACACACAAAAAGTTCTTTTTCTCTTCTGTCCCCTTGTTCTCAGTAGATGTACTTGACTGCTTAACATCTTTAAAGTTAATGTTGTGGTGTTTTCCAGAGCTTGTGCTCCTTATGGAAGCCTGTTTTGGTCAGTATTTACTTTTTGTTTTTGTTTTGTCAGCAGCCATGCAGCAGGTCTTAGACAACCTTACCGATCTGCCGACATCGACAGGCGCTGAAGAAATAGACCTGATTTTTCTTAAAGGAATTATGGAAAACCCTATCGTAAGATCACTTGCTAAGGTATTTAAATTTGCTGCTTTGAGTAGAATCTGGAAATGTTTTAACTCTTACATTATTGTGTGAACACTGATTGTGGATTGAGGTGTCCACAACATGTTGTTGGTTCATCTTATTAAAAGACTTGAAGGCCAGCTTGAAGGTGAAGAGTTGGTGCAATTTCTGTGCATGCTGGTTAATAGTTATATAGAAAAATCTAGAGTAAGATTAAAAATTTAGAGACTACAGAAATAATGTGGTTACATTATTTATGAAGAAAAAAATCACAGTATTTGAAATTAGAAGCAGTTATTTTAATGTAGTCTTGTAACCACTGTTGTGTGCACAAACCATATGCCTTCTGACTTTCAGTGATTTTGCCAGAGATGAAAAGTGAGAGCAGTCACCTTCATTATCCCATGGCATAAAAATGTTCTTTTCAACTTTAGCTCAAAACTATATTCTGATATGCCAGGAAAATATTCTCTCCATGCCCTTTCCTGGATATCAGACTAATAATTTTATCTTTAATTGTCAGCTCTCTAAAACATGGATTATCCTAAGTTTTTGTTCTTGGATTACAAACATCTTTTATGTATAGATGGTAGCAATCAATTATAAATATGTAAGGTGATATTTGCAAAAAAAATCGTTGGACTCTTTAATTAAAATGTAGCTGGTCTTACCAGTAGGAAATGCCGTCAAATACTGTACATCACTTATATACATTCTTAATCTCACTTCATAACAATAAGCGCCTTTCATGAGAAAAACCCAGTTAAATTAAATACAGCTGTCTCTTTAATAGGACTAGACATCTGAAAGCAGTGCCCTCAGGGCAGGTATGAAATCCTCTGTAAAGCTAAAGGATTGTTGTCCAGGGATTTTATTCAGTATAAAAATCTGGAAAGGAAAACTTCTCATGAGAACTCATATAAGAATTTACTTCTGTTTAGCTGTTCAAAAAATTTGTTTTAAGATGAAGACATGGCACAGTAATAAACTTAGAAGTAATGGAAATGTCTTATCTGGTGGTGAGATGACTGCAGAGAGAAAGATTTGTGTATTAAATTTACTAGAGTAAGTAAAAGCATTTTTTTACTGATGATGGGAACAACTTTAAGTACCTGCTGCATAAGTCATGTTTAATATTTATCATGAAGAAAATGATCGCTGCAATACCTTTTTTTCTTATAAAGAATTTGTGCTTTAATGGCCAGTAACAATTAGGTGGAATTTAATGACTAGCAGATGTAAAAAAAAGTGCTTTTAATGGAAACAGATTCTTAACTGTACACATGCTTTATCTAGAATGCTTAAAGGTTTTAATTGTGTTCACATGGTGTGACTGCACTCATATTTTCTTTGTAATTATTTTGGAAAAATCCTCAGTCTTAACAAGCAGTGCTAAATAAGGATAAGATCAAAACACATTTGGTGAAGCGTATGTAATTCACATATTTGTCCCTAAAAATACATAAACTTGCTTTTCTATTAGAAGAGCTAGTTCACAGTTCTCAGTCATCTCAGTTCTCTGAGATGGTTATATTATTTAAACAGAATCATTTCAAAGCAGGCCAGAAGTGCAAAAGCTTTTTCATTTTCCTTTATTAGTCAGTTATTAAGACTAATCATTATGTAAAGTATACCAAAAAGGACAATAAGAAACTTGGGGAAATGTGCCACAAGCTATACAAACTTATTTTCTCCTTTTGGTCCTTAAATAAATGAAGGCGAACAATAAGTATAGTAGTTAGTTTATAGTATTCTGCAGTGCAGTTTGGCTGATCTTTTAAAACTGGGTTACATTCATTTCACACTTTTCCTGTATAGAATAAAGGCAATAAGGTAGAAATTAAAGATTTCTTTTGGGGATAGGATTCTTTCACTGAATCTTGCCACTTTTCAGTAGGTGGTAGAGGAAAGGAGAACAGTTATGATTGTAAAATGTTTTTTCCTGTCACTGATGTTTATAGAATCATGGAGTAGTTTTGGTTGGAAGTGGTCTTTAAAGGTCACCTTGTCTAACCCCCCTTGCAATGAGCAGGGACGTCTTCAACTAGATCAGGTTGCTCAGGGCCCTGTCCAGCCTGACCTTGATTGTTTCCAGGGATGGAGCATTTACAACCTTTCTGGGCAACCTATTGTGTTTTATCACACCCATCCTAAAACTTTTCTTCCTTACATCTAATTTGAATCTGCCCTCTTTTAGTTTAAAATCATTATGTCCTGTTGCCAAAGGCCCTACTAAAAGTTTGTTCTCATCTCTCTTGTGAGTCCCCTTTAAGTATTGAAAGACTGCTATAACGTCTTCCCAGTCTTTTCTTTTCCAGAGTTAACAACCCCAACTCCATGTCATTCTTATGCTGATGTTTGTGTTCAATCCTAACTAGTCTTTAGAATTAATACGCTTTTTGGAAAATAACTGTTGAACTTGGAACAAGCATTAATTCTCCTCAGTTTTGCTACTGAACTCTGGTATCAAAATTCTCTTCTCCCAGATGGTTAACTATTCTTTCAAATCTCAAAACTTTATCTTCTTTCTGCTGTTACACTACTGCTTTTACCATTGTAGCAAAGCCTACAGGAGACCAGGTGAATGCCCAGCCCAGGCCAAGGAAACATCTTGGGAGTAATCTATAAGCGTTTAGTCCAGTATTTAAAATGTCAGATTGTTGGAGGCAAAAGCTTTACTGTTTGAACATTTGGCAGGTATGATATATACTGTGCACAGAAAGGCTCAATTCACTATCAATATTTTTGAAATGTTCTATTGAAATGAAAAAAAAAATTGAAATATCCAAGTTAGGTATTCCTATTTGTTTGTTTGTTTTTTAACTTATTCATACCATTCCATATCCTGTTACTCCTCAACATATTACAGGATCAGAGATTGTTCACTGATAAAACTTTATGTTCATCAGTATATACATGGCCTTGATTTTGGAGTGAAGGGTGAGAATATTTGTATTTAGATTATATCACCCACTGTTAGTGGTTATTTTTTTGAAAACAATGAGTGAGAAAAAAGGTAACCCATATTCTGTAATCTTACAAAGGTTTTGCAGTTGGGTTGTGTTTAAAAATCACTAGATTTGTGTTTTTACTTGCTGTAAAAGAACTAAATTTTAAAAGAAGGATATTGTTTACTGTATGTGTTCTGTACAAAATGGCATTCCTTTATAAAGGAGAATGTGTGTAGGTGCCGAGCTTCCTGTAACTTTGTAATCACAGTCGTTTGGTTTGTGTGTGTTGGTGTTGGAGAATATTTGAAATGCCTGTCTGTTAAGTTAACCTTTCCAGAGCTTGGCCATCAGGCCAACAGAAATAGCATTTTATAGATATGAAGTACTGAATTTAAGACTCAGATGATTTCAGGAAGCAAAGTTCTCTGCTTTTAGCAAAATTTTATTTTATTGTCTGTTTTAAAGCAGTAATAAGAGGGCAGAAGTGCTCACATACCTTCAAATTATATCTGTGGGAAGTATATCTATTATGTATTTGTTTTTAATATGCCAAAGTAATTGCTCCTTTGTAAATTTCTTGTTGCTACAGTGTTGAAAATAACTTTTAATTGAGAATTTGAATTATTTTTGGCCTCCTCTTATTTCCTAATTCTATGATAGAGCACTGTCTGTAATAAATAAATTAAGCATTCAGAGATGCTTCTCTTCCTGCTCAAAGCTCCTACCTTTCAATGAATTTCAGTGTCTGTAGAGTTCAGGAAATGATTATGTCTGCAGCAATAGCTCTAGAAATACATGAAATGTTATCAAAGAATCACAGGATGGTTGAGGCTGCCAGGGACCTCTGGAGGAGATTTGGTCCAACTTTCCCTACTCAAGCAGGGCCGCCTGGAGATGGTTGCCCAGGACCACATCCAGACAGCTTTGGAGTATCTCCAAGGAGGGAAACTCCCATCATCTCTGGGCAACCTGTGCCAGTGCTCAGTCACCCTCACACTGGAAAAAGTGTTTCCTGATGTTCAGAGAGAGCTTCCTGATTTTCGTTTTATGCCTGCTGTCTGGTCACCAGTCACCACTGGAAACAGGCTGTCCCTGTCCTCTTTGCATAGTATACCTTTTATACACATTGATGAGATTTCCCTGAGCCTTCTCTTTTCCAGCTTCAAGTTCCAGCTTGATAATCCTTTCCTCAAATGTGAGGTGCTCCAGTCCCTTCATCATATTTGTGGCCCTTCACTGAGCTCTTTCCAGAATGTCCACAGTGTTCCAGATGTGGCCTCACTAGTGTTGAGTAACACTTACTCTTCTAGTAACACTTTTAATGCAGCCCAGGATACTGCTAGCTGCCTTTGACTTCAACTTTTCTTTAGCATTTCCTTCAGTTAGGCAGATTTTAGCAGGTGGAATGTGCTATTCAGAAGGTGTTTGAATGGGAGGAGTCTGAAGTAAATGTTTTTCTTGCAGACTCTGAAAAGATCCCATAGTTCCTTTTCTGCCCTTCTTCTAGAAGGTGTACTTGTCTAGGATTCCAAAGCAGGAAAGGTCCTGAGGTGCTGTTCTGTTGACAGGGCAGTGCCTGGTGTGTGTAGCATAGAGGAGATAAGCACTTACAAGCCTCTCTGGTATGTGCTGCTTATAAAGATTATTGGATACTGTAGTTGAGCATGCAAAATCCTTCAGCAGTTTAATCAGGTTATCCTGTATATAATTTTTCTGGCTTTTCTGCTGAAGATTGCACTGAGAAATTACTTGAAAAGTTTATAGATTTGAACCACTCAAAACTTACTTACATTATAGTCTCATGTATTTAATCTTACAGGCTCACGAGCGACTGGAAGATTCTAAACTTGAGGCTGTCAGTGACAACAACCTGGAGCTGGTGAATGAAATTCTTGAAGACATCAGTCCCTTAGTAAATAAGGATGAAAATGTTGCAGAATTGGTTGGAATACTCAAGGAGCCTCATTTTCAGGTGCCACCTTTTTACTGTATATTACCAAGTTACTGTATCAGTGTCCACATACAGATCTAGGAATAATAATGAAACAAAACCTGAACTATAGTAAACTGTAATATGTAGGATTTTAATCTAAAAAAAAAGGCTTTATTTTTTAACCAGAAGCCATGTTAAAAATAAGCATGGTTTTATTTTTTTATATAATTTCAAGAACACCTTTACTCACTGTATTAAATTCTACTAGAGTTTCTGTTATAAATCTTGGACAAGCTTTTACTTCTTTTATGACTGGAGTTTCCATAAAAATTCCCCGAAGGCTTGCTTCATCCGTAACATTTCCAGGTGATCTCCGTTCCTGATCACGAGCATTGTGCATTTCAGTTCAGCTGTTTGCACTCACACTCGTGTGTTAGATGTATGGTTTGCAGAGTGAATGAACGTGATTCTTTGTGATCCGATCTGCACTGCAGCTGAGACTCTGCAGCCCTCTCACTGTTGCTCTGCTTAAGTGAAGTGTTGACATATGCTTGTCAAAAGCAGATGTTTTTCCATTTACCATTTCTATGACCAGCTTCTGTACTGAGCCTCAAAGATCAAGGTTTGAAAATCCTTTTTAGATTCTGGCCTTTCTAGGTAGGGTTCAGTGGACTTTGTTGCTTCAGTGGACTGCTACTAAGCTAAAGGTATTCTGTAGAAGAACATAAACAACTTTTTGCCATAGTATAATTGGGTTTCTTTTGGTAGACAGGTATGAAGTCATAGGCATTTTTGGGATAGATGAGTTTAAACACACATTTTCCCCAGGTTTTTCATTACGTGTTTTACAAACATAGCAGTGAGATATATTACTGTTTAACATGGATAAACACTGGTAATGCTTTTAGTTGTATTGTATCCTATTGGAAAAGGTATCACTTCAAGAACTCAGCTTTTGGGGCAGTAGCTTTTCTGCGTACTCACAATTCCTCTGCCTCTCCTGTGTTGGCCTCCCATGTGCTCTTACTTGTCCAGAAAGGCATCATAGCTGAGTGATGAAAAACTATGATTTGGAGACTTACTGGTGCATAAACCTGCAAATCAGTCTTTGATCCCATAGAAGAAATTGGTACTTGAAGGACTGCATGAATTTGCAAGAATTGGTAGTTAAAATGTACAAGCATTAGAACTGAGGGCCAACTGTGCACTGACAGATCTGACAAGGATCCATTGTGTTAGACAGAGAAAATAAAGCTGAAAGTCAAAGAGGATGGTGAATCAAAAGATGAAAAGGGCATAACAATTGAAGTGCTGCACTTTGAAAGGCTCAATAGCAATGATCTCTGGAGAGAGATGGCAGACAGAGACAAGCTTGGGAAAAGGATCTTTGGGGTGGAAACTGGAGATGGCCTGTAGAAGACAGATCAAATAAGAATTTTTGGGTGACTAAGAATCAAATAAGAATTACTGGGTGAATAGCCAACACTAAGGCAAACCCAGCATTTATTCCTATTCAGTGGTCAGATCTGCAGAGAGGCAGAATGTGATGTTGGTGTCAGATACTTCATTAGTTCAGGCTTTATCAACTTAAACATGTAATGTAAAAGTTCCAAAATAGCTGGTGAATTGGAATATCAGTATTTATGCTCTTGTACCTTTTTGTTGCTTGGTATATAAGGAGCAGACGTGAAACTGCATATATGCTATTTTAACTTTACAATTTTGCTCAGTTTTTTTTAATGCTTCCTAATTGTATGTTAAAGGTCCATTTAGCAAACATATCTTCTTTTTTCTTTCCCTGTCACAGCAGTAGGTGTCTAGTGAAGACTGTAAGGCTAGAACAAGTCAACAATGATACCTTCCAAAATGTGTTGTGAAGATTTAGTGATTTGTTGATAAGACTTCTGAGTGAGAAGTAGTGTCGTCCACCTGTGGTTCTCTTCCATGAGCTTATTCAGTTGTTTTTTTCAACCCATGTGAAAATGTTATTCATGCATCCCCCATCTGAGTGGAGACTGTACTCTTTTGGTTTAGAGACTGTGTCCTGTCAATTCCACTTAATATTCTCATCCTCTCGTGTAGGAAGAAAGTGAACAGTTTTTCTTAATCAGCTTTTTCATGTTACTTGTAGTTTGAGAGACCCCATTGTGTTTCTCTGTGTCAAATAAATAAAATTAAGAGAAGCAAAGCTGTATACAGCATGAATTTCTAAAGTTGTCTCATAACTTCCATTGCATTTTTCTACTCATGGTGTAAAAGTTACTAGTATCTGGTTTGCCTATTTAACAGCTGATGAATAGAGCAGAAAAGGTCAGTTAGAAAGGACCTACAGTCATCATCTACTCCAGCTGCCTTACCAATTCAGAGCTGACTGAAATTAAAACCTGTTGTTAAGGGTGTTGTCCAAATGCCTGTTAAACACTGACAGACATGGGGCATCAACCACCTCTTTAGGAGTCTATTGCAGTGTTTTGACCACCCTGTCAGTAAAGAGGTACCTCTAGGCTGAGGGAAAGTGGAGGTGGATTGCTTGTTAGGCTCAGTTTGGTTTTGTATTGTTTACATGTTCGAGATACCATTTCTGAGTCTGTCACTTAATATGTTAAGCTAGGATTGTGTTTTCCCTTGCAGTCTGTGTTGAATTTAATTTGCCTTGTTCTCAGTCTATTGCTCATGAGGTGCCTGCAGAGGCAGTTACAGTCAGTTGTTTAAGTCCTTGAGTAGTTCATCAGCATCAGGAAACTGTCATTTCACTTCTCATCCCCATTTCCTAGGTCATTTATCTGACGTGTCAGTATATTGGCAGGTGTGGAACTGAGCCCAGATGCCTGTGGAAATCACCTGATGACATGAATTCTGAAAACTAAAAATACTATATTCCTGGCACCAATTTTTCTGTCTTCTAACCAATGTTTTCTTCCATTTGAAAGCGTTACTGCTTATCCTGTTATAGTTTTGTTGTTTTGAAAGACTCCTGCCAAAGGGCTATGGAAATTGTTCTACATTAACAACTCTAACTGCATTGTTGCCATGCTTGGTGACTCTTCCAAGGACTAGATTTGAGAAGCATAACTTCCTTTATTAAGCAGGTTGATGCTTTCCCATGATCCATTTTGTCCAGTCATTCTGGGTTTTATGGAAACTTCTGATTTGTTTAGTATCAGTGTCACACTTACTGTTTTGCAGTTTGTTGACTCTTCCTTGGAACCTAGTTTAAATATTCATGTCATGATTATTGCTTATATGCTGCTTCTTTCCTTATAGTGTTGGGTGAGTCATGGGCATGTAAGAAAAATACAGTGCAACTTTGTTTGCTGCAAAACCTGGATTGTACAAAAAAGACAAAAAAGTGTGAGAGGAAGAGAAAATAGATGGCTAAGGTAGTTAAATGCTGCCCTGGAGAACTGGCCTATTCATCACTGTCAGAATTGCAATTCATTAAAAAAAAAGTCTGAAGAAGTTTTAATTTGTATTTTTAAAATTTATTTTCTGTGTGCCTGTTGTGAGGCATTCAGTCTCATTTGCAGAAACAATGAGCAGTTTTGGCTGCTGTGTATGGGCAAAAGCACCTATCTGTTTACTTCTTCAAAGTATTATCTGCTGTGATTCAATTCGGAAGCCGAAAATTGGGGAGAATTTTCAGCCCTTAATTTTGTACTTCCATTACCTGTGTGAAGGCAAGCAACAAAATCAGCTGAGGTCAAAGTACAGTTTTTTATTTAACTGATATCATAGTTAAGACCACTCTAGAAGAACTTCTAGGACAAATTGCAGACCAAAATGTGGTTATAGTATCTTTCTTTAAGGCTTGGGAAAGCTATGTGTCTCCTGCAAAAAGGAAACAGAAAATTACCTAAATACTCAATAAATAAGTGCTATCATTTCTGCTGCATTTGGTGCAAGTAGGCATATTCCAAATTCTGCACGAAGGAAAAGAGGAAAAATACAATGTCAATTGCATTTGTAGAAAAAGTCATTTGCATCTCTTCTCCAGTTCAGTAAAAGTACAAACAACCCAACCGGACTCTTTAAAAGTTACATGGGCACTACTGTGTCATTGGTTTAGAGGCTGACTGTATTTTACAAATGATACAGTTGTAACCTGCCTTGGTATGCAAGTATAAAATGTGATATACAAGGCATCAGTGCAGTAATTTGCTTGGATGTATCATTTAGTGCTAGAAATACCAAATTACAGGACTTCATTTTTTCTACACATTTTTGTAGAAGAGCATTTGGGAAAAACTACCTCTGGAGTACAGGTGCATGCCTGGCTCTATTATTATTTCCCCTCTTTTCCCCTTTCTCCTTTAATTTCCTTTTTTTTCATCCCTTCTGCTTTTTACCCTTTTTAGTTTTAACTGAACTTTTCAGAGGTCAAAGTCTGAAAGTTCTAATGAGTTTCACAGATTGACAGCTGGCCAGTAGGTCAGTATGTGTTGGAAAGCCAGCTGGCACATGCTGCACATGGAAAAGGCTGTAGCAAATCTCACCAGGCAGTAGCTGGAGAGCAGAAGACAGGAGTGATAAGAGAGGTTGCCTTGAGGAAAGAAGCAGCAGTTAAAAATTTTTGCACTATTGGAGTGGTTAAACATGCAGAAGAATCACTTCTTCCTCTTGGAAGAGCTTGTTCTGTTACTTTCACCCTTCAAGAATTAGCTAAACCATTCATCCTAAGTAGATTCTGCTGGCAATAAAATACTTAATCTGAAAAGCAGCCAGTATTGTCTTCTACTAGTTAGGTTTGTAAGGGCTGATCATACCTTTGAAATGTTTCATGTAGAAAGAGTGATCTTAAATTGCCTCCTAGACAGATATTAATATATAGGGTTACTTTCCCTACAGATTCCTGTGTTCTTACCAGCCCTTCTGATTTTTCTAAGGTCATAAATGATTGCCTCACTTTTCCAGGAGAGCCTTTAAAATGTGTTCTTTTCACGTGAACATTAGGGATCTCTAGTCTATTTATTAAGTTCTTATATTTAAACAAGGTTATCAGGGAAGACTAGCACACATTTAGTGCATAAAAGAGGAAAGGAAATATTTTAGATACTTTTAAGCCTAAAGTGTTAGGAAAGGAGTCCTGAATTCAAGACTGTAAAGTCATTCTACTCTTGTGTCTTCCCTCCCACCACAGCCCTCAGTTCGTAACTTAATTGTTCTTTTGGATCAGAATTGGAGAAATCATTACTATATTATTTAGGGCAGTGCTTCATAATACGTTTAGATTGTGTAGAAATTTTTTTAAATGAAAAAAAAAATGTTGAGTTGAACTTGGCTTCAGCACTGTAGAGAGCCATGCATGTTTAATGGTTCTCTGTTCACTGAATTTTTAATTGCTTTTTAAAATACTTTTTACCTGTCAAATGTGTGCAGCCACAGAAAACTACTGTAAAGAGATCGATGTCTTCCAAATTTATGGATTGTTTTTTGACAGCGTCTTGCATAAATAGACCATACTGTCTGTCACAGGACTGTGTATCCACAGGACTGTGTGTTACTTCTTGTGATTTGTAGCAGTTCTTCTAAATGCCTTTTTCTGACAATATTGGCATTTTTTTCATGAGAACCTTTCTACAGCTATCCACTCTTGGATAATCAGCTGATCTTGTTTAGAGGAGGAAATTTTGTATGGAGGAAACTTTGAACCGTGTTATGGTTGCTGATCATCCATGCTGTTTTGCAGACTTTGGCAGTGGTTTTATAAGTGTTCCAGCACCAGTATGGAAAGGTCAGATTCCAGTGGAGCTCTGGAGATGCAGGAGCACAGGATATCACTTTTTCGGGTGTCACAAGAAAGAAACCAGAGAAGTTCATGTATTTCTCAGTTCCCTCAGCCATGTTCCCAAAATAAGAAAGTAACTTAGCGACATAAAATGTTGGCAAATAGTCCGGCAGTGGTACAGACTCAAGGCCCCCATTGCCAGGTGCCTGTACTAAAGTGTTCTTCAGGACTGTAGGTCATGACCTGGCTGGCTGGAAACAGGCTCATTGAACTGGTACAGATTCTTGAGTTTCAGAACTGAGATTTAGGTGTGGGACAGTAATAAGTTAATTGTGCCTTCAGGAAACCAATGAACTACTTTTCTTAAAGAAACCACTTTAGAGTTGTGGGCAGTCCCTGATAGTCCTTCTGTGACTCAGGCATTGTGTAAATAATAGGAAAAAGATCCTTTGACTGATGGTTAAGTAGCGGTTGCATTCAGGCATGCTTATCCATAAAACTGAATGGTTAAAAAGAATCAGAATGTGAATTCTGGGATCAGATTTAAGAACTGAAGAATTTTATGGAGCATGTTAATTTGAAAAGGGTGACACAGACTGTTATTTTAGTAGGCTTCTTGGACTGTGGATCAGATTATAATCTATAAATGGCATTACCATTAAAGAGCAGAGACCTGTCCAGGCACCTGTGTGAGGCTTTATGAGAAGTATAGTGGGTTATGGTCAGAAACTTCAGGGATAATTTGTTCTAGCATGTGACCAGAAGAAAACTGGAAGTTTCATACCACTGTATCTACCTGGTTTTATGAGTGCTAATCTGTAAAAATGTGTAGCTGATGCAAAATTAGTTTCATTTTGGAAATGTTGAAATATCCAAAAATACGTTGCTTGCAAACATTGGCAGAGAGATCTGTTCTCCTGGTTTCTGGATTGGATGTGTCTTGGATAGTGAAGAATTAAAAATTGCTACCATCTGACAGCTGCTTCATTTAAATAAATGATTGTTTTTCCTATTTAATTTGATTTGGTTTGTGTCCACAGTATCAGAGCAGCCACAATAAGCAGCTGTCTTTACAGTCTTAATGGAAGGGGCAAAATCGGTGAACTAATACTTCCTTCTAACCTCAAGTTGAAATATCAGCAGGTTCATCGTGTAATGGGCAGATTAAAATGACTGTTCAGGTTTGTGACACTTTGAGGGCTTGCATGCTGAGCTTAGCACTAACCTAATGTGGTTGCACAGCCTTTAGCTTAGAGGTGGCTTACAGAAGGATGGAGCAGACTGCATAGCAAATCATTACTCTTACCTGCTCACCTGCTCTGCTTTCTGGTAGTTTGCTGTCTTCCTCTGGCATGTGCATGCCAGTATCAGTGATAGTCCCATGGTGTCTTCTTTTTTAGCTACTCCTGTGACACAGTCAGTAACCTGCCTTAAGACCATATCTGACCAGTCACTGTAGGAAACAAAGCTGTGTAGTTGGAGGCCCAGTAGGCATCTCTTCTGCTTGCTGCTTCTCTCTGTGTATCTGTCAGTGTGACCTCCCTGTGCTGTAGGATGCTTTACCTTGGACTACTGTGTATGATGGCTTTGGGTTGGAAGGGTCCTTAAAGATCGTCTTGTTCCAGATCCCCCACCATGGGCAGGGTCACCTTGGTCACCTTACACTAGAAGGTGACAGAAAGGCTGAAAGTCTCCAATGTCTTAATGCACAAGTTTGATCTTGGTTTACCTGTATGTATTGTCTTATGCATTTTTCTTTATCCTAAGATATCTTTTATGAAAAAATCATGCTTAAATTACATTGTCTTCCAAACATGATTATATTCATTTGGATCTCCTCCTTCTACCTTGTATTTATGTGTGTGGACTGGAGAAAACACCGTTAACTCTTAAGGTCAGAGCTCCTGTCTTCCAGAAAGTAAACTCTGTAAGCTTGGATTCATTTGTTATTAGAATTCTGCCTTGGCTCTATGCAAGCAGGAAGCACTCATTCTGCAGACAGCTAGAAATCCTTGCATACTTGTCATTATCCAAATTACTGTGGAGGAAAATTTTATTGTATTAAAGTTATCTTCATTTTTTTTTGTAGTGGGTTGTTCATTTACTGTAACCATTTGCTCAGGTACTGTCTCATTGGGTGGAAGACTATTTTAGGTACTCTTTTTTCTGTCTTCTTCCCTTGTAACATCACACATTCCTCCCCAGTTTAGTTACATTTCCCCTATATTTCCTTAAGAAGCAGCATTTTTATGTACAATATAGGATATTTGCCAAGGCAATAGGCTTATCAGTTCATGTGAGCATTTATTGTGTCTGTTTTTGCTTTATTTCATGTGAAGTAAGAGTATTATGACCTGATCCCAAAAGGACAGATTCAGTGGTTATTCAGCACTAAATCCTTTCACAAACAGTTATTTCATGACTTTAAAAAATACTTTTTTCTGTTCCTTTGCAGTCACTCTTGGAAGCACACGATATTGTGGCTTCAAAATGTTATGATTCCCCTCCTTCCAGCCCAGAAGTCAATAATTCTTCTGTGAACAACCAGGTTGTTCCAGTAGATGCTATTCGTATCCTTGGAATTCACAAAAGAGCAGGAGAGCCACTGGTAAGTAATTGAGGGTGAGTGTGTCCTTAAAGTGCTAGTGAAAATGTTTGCATATACCTGGTTTCTTGCATTATGTTTTAATTATTTTCATTATGTTGTGTAATTTAATTGGTGATAAGCTCAGTATTGAGAGGTTGAAATGGGAAGATACTTTAGTGTACTCCATCCCATTCTCTCCAAGAGGAAATGGGATAGTGATTAGGCAGTCACTGGGCTGAATGTCTGCTGGCATAACTTACACAACATCTTGATATGAGATGACAGGATTGCATGCAATCAAGAACAGCAGTCATTTTTCAGTCATTACTTCTGTGTCACCTGATGCTTCTCTGTATCAGGAGCTCTAACACTGTAATAGCTGTAACTGTTTTCGTTGGAGTGGGTGGAATATCCCACAGCTGTGTATTTGTGCTTGAGGTAATGGTAAAATGGAACTGAAATTCAAACAGTGGTAAACTGGGTGTCATGTGTCTCTTTCAGGGAGTCACATTCAGAGTGGAGAACAATGATCTGGTAATAGCCCGAATTCTTCATGGAGGAATGATAGATCGGCAAGGTCTTCTGCATGTAGGGGACATTATTAAAGAGGTGAATGGCCACGAGGTTGGAAACAATCCAAAAGAATTGCAAGAGCTGCTGAAAAACATCAGTGGAAGTGTCACTTTGAAAATTCTCCCCAGCTACAGAGACGCTGTCATTCCTCAACAGGTCAGTAGCACATTTCTGATGATTCTGTGAGAAGAACTTCTGCTCAGTACTTTATTGTGTAAGATTCTGGATTAGACCTATTTTGATTATTTTGTGAATATAATGCTAGGAGGAAGAGTAAAATGTAGATACCTGTATTTACCTTTAATTACATTTTAGAAATGAGTTTATTCACCTAATATGCCTGCCTAAAAAACTGGAATTAGTGTCTAAAATTGTTAGGCATTTGTATGCTACATATAAAGCATGTTTCCTTGACCTTAAGTGACCGCTGATGACCTGACCACGATCACACTTCATGCAGTGAAGTGTGTGTGTGATTATAATGTGGTTAGTGTCAAAATAATCAGTTTAACAGAATTCAGAAACATATTTAATTCAACAGACAAGCTTGACTCACTGACTTCAGTGGGTACTTGGATGGTAGCTGTTCCGTATCTTTTTGTTGTTGCTGAAGGCAGTCAATTTCTCCATGGCAGAAGTGACTTCCTAAGCTAAATCAGTGTCTTTGAAACACCCTGTGAGATGCTCCTTCAAGTAGTGGGTCTTAATGCCTGTGACTATAAGAGGCTGTGCTTCCAGTGAATAGAGGCTGAGGGAATGTGCTCTGTTGGGGCAGGAGCAAAGGGGCTTCCTTTGCTCCCCAGCCTGGTACAAAGACAGTCAAAGATGTTTTCAGTTCAGTCATGCAACCTACTGTTTCTTCCCCTGCATCAAATTTGAGTCTTAAGCAGCTGCATCTCCTGTTATTTTTGCCATGAACTCAATGTTTTAAAAGTAATTCTTAAGATTCTACAAGCCTTAAATAGAGTGCTCACATTCCAATAATTAGTTTGTGTTTTTAAGTAATTAAAGTCAGAATTCTAATTAAATTGTATACTCTGAAATGCAAAAATGAGCATTTTGTAATACCATGTCCAAATGGAACAGATTTTTTTATTTTCATCATGAAGCTACTTCAGCCAAGGTTTGCAGCATTGATTATTCTGTCCCAGTTGGTGAATAACTTTCCCCCCCTAGATTGTATTTTGCATGCCAAATGCAGCTTGGCAAGGTTTTTATACTGTAGGTAAAGACATTACTTCAGTTTGACAGATAGATTAGTCAGAATGTATTTTATATTGCTTAAGCTTTGTTACTTTTTACACATTTCAGGTTTTTGTGAAGTGTCATTTTGATTATAATCCATATAATGACAACCTCATCCCATGCAAAGAAGCAGGTTTGAAATTTTCTAAAGGAGAAATTCTTCAGATTGTAAACCGGGAAGATCCAAATTGGTGGCAGGTTGGTAAAAAGATTAAAATAAGTAAAATAAAAATCTGAAAAGCATCAGTAGTTGCCTTAATAATAAATTCTTTAAATTATTATCTATTTCCATTTAACAGTAGATAACATGAAAAAAATATTTACACTGCAATCCAATTTCAGCCTAATATAAAGATAATAAGTTGAAACCCTAAAGGAAAAGGAATGTTTTAAATTGTATATGTAATACTCATTTTACTGTTAGTTGTGTTTATTTGTCTTTGTTCTTCTATCATAAGCCTGGACATTCCCAAATCAATCTAAGG
The DNA here is from genome assembly GCF_017590055.1 of Onychostruthus taczanowskii. NCBI lineage: Eukaryota > Metazoa > Chordata > Aves > Passeriformes > Passeridae > Onychostruthus > Onychostruthus taczanowskii. The sequence continues at coordinate 768,607 of NW_024501015.1, forward strand.
CTGAAAATTTCTAGAAAAAAAGTTTTAGTGTCACTATAATTGTGGTAAGCCTTCCCTGACAGCAACTATGGAAGATCATGGAGCCCTTCCTGAGTGCTCAGAGATGCGGAGAGAGAAATTAATCTTGTGGATTTGAAGGGGGTGAGAATAGCTGTTTGGAGAGGCTGTATGTTTTATTTCTACAGTGGTGATCAGTGTCTGTGAGCTGTGTATCATGCATGCTCATAGTCACAGTGTTTGGCACTATTTCAAGTATTAACAGTTCATCCTGGTTTAAGGTGGTATTTCTACATTCAATCCTTCAGTAATGTAATCCAGTTCTTATGCTGTGTTTATTTTTCCAAGACACTGTGCACAGAACTAAACATTATCAGTGCCTCTGAAAATGGGGCAAGTGAACTTTTAAGGCCCTTTTCTCAACTGAGATCTCAAAACTGGCAAAGAGTATGGCATTATTAATTTCCCTTTTGACCCCTACATCGCTCACCCTTCAAGGCAACAAGCAGAGAAAGCCAGACTCTACCTGAGAACAAGATACATGACTTCTGTAAAAGCCACAGAAATATTCCAATACACCTAAGCAGCTACTGAATTTTGTTGCTTCTCAGTGACAGTAATAACAGAAAGGAAGACAATAAAAAGTGTGAGGAAAGGCTGAAAATTTATTGCTGCCAACTTAATTAGTTTCAGAAGTAGGCAGTCCAAAACTCTGGAAGAGTTTGATGTTTAGCACTCATGCTGACTTCTGTATTGCCTCTCAAACTCTCCAGTTGTAACTTGTGGGAGTCCAGGAGAAATAAATCTTCAACACTCAATCTGGCAAAATTGAAATGTGTTAAATCAGCATAGTGTATTGCTATGCAGATCATGCTCCAGGAAAAAGAAGTTTAGTTTTTCCTCATGCTTTCTAGAAATGCTAGACTGTTAATGAAAACTTCATACTGTAAAAAATCAGTTAGTCTTAGATAAAAGCTTTCAAGTTGAAAAGCAAACATCTCATCTTCGCAAAAGAAGGATTTATTGCAAGCAGAAGATTTATTGCGAATTAAACACTTCATAACTGTGTTTGCGTGTGTTAAGCTTGCTGAGAATTGAGCTTGCCATGAAATTATTTTATAGAGAATTTTAGCCAATTCATTACTAGGAATACTTAAGTTACTGAGATTTTAAATCTGTAGTTGCTTAGTTCAAAAAGCTTGAAGGCATGATTAGGGATGTGTTACTGGCATTCACTGGGAAATGACAATTAATAACTGCACTGAAACCTGTTTGGAGCAGCTCAAAAATATACAATAAGTATACTAGAAAATCTTGAGTTTTGTCACCTGAGACACCTGAGTTTCTGGTGCCAGAGAATTCCACTTGGGAATTTTATGCCAAAGTTTTATGGCTGAAGGAGCTTACTAACGTAATGGGAACCAGTAATGAAACTTGTATCTATTTTATTTAAGTTTTCTGGATTTAAATACTCAATAGCAAGACACTATTCCTGTAAGGGAGAATTTTAATATTTACATCTGACTCTGAATTTTTAAGTCTCAGTAGTAAATGTATCAACACTCACCTCTGAGAAACTGGCAGTGAAGAAGTCAGTCAACACCATGTTGGTGAGAAAAATGCTTCTTCCAAGTTAAATATAATAATTTGTTTTGGTTTTGTTTTTTTTTTTTTTTTTTTTTTCCCCACAGGCTAGTCATGTCAAGGCACGAGGAAGTGCAGGTCTAATTCCTAGCCAGTTCCTGGAAGAAAAGAGAAAGGCTTTTGTTAGGAGGGATTGGGACAACTCAGGTGAGATTTAGTAAATTTCAGGAGTAGATTTTGCTCTGACTCCATTTGTTTTGCTTTTCCTGCCTTCATAAATAATAGAAAAACTGCTGTATGAGATTACACAGATTATTGTGAAATGCTGAATTTTATATTTTGGCTTTTGCTGAAGGACAAAGGGTGAAGTCTCTGTTTAGTGATCAAAGATACATGAATCAGTTTTGCCACCTGGTGATGAAAAGCTGAATGAGGTGGGACAGGCAGTGCGACTTTTTAAAAATTTTTTGTATGGTATGCACTGAAAATTAATAAGCTAAACATGAATTTTTCAGCTGCTTTCTTTTCTAAAAAAACCATTTTTCCGTGTTCAGTTCTTCCTGTACCATTTGATGGGTTTGTAAATAGATGTAATTTCTTGCCCTAGGATATGTACAATTCTAGAATAGTCCTTATAAATGTATTAATCTAAAATTTCGTATTTTCATGTAAATAAGCTTTGGAAATTAACAGAAATTGTGAGTTCATCTAGTTTTTTATTTTTAGGGCCTTTCTGTGGAACAATAAGCAGCAAAAAAAAGAAAAAGATGATGTATCTCACTACAAGAAATGCAGGTATCCCTTAATACTACATGAAAGTCAAAGTTCTTTAGGCATCAAAACTTGCAGAGTGTAGTGTATCCATAGCTAAAGATTTGCAGTAAAATATTTGATTATAAGTTTGATAGATCAGATAGTTTTTATGGTTTAAAAGCATTAGTGACCAGTGCAGACATGGCTGTGCTAAGTACATCATTTGGTGGGTGGAAATCAGAGAAAAACTGGGTGTTAAGAAAAAAAAAGTGAAATGTTTGTTGCCTGTGGGCTGAGGGGATGTGATTCTTTTCTTCTGTTCAGCATTGGTGAGGCCACACCTAAGAGTATTGGGCACTTCCCCAGTGCAAGAGAGATGTGGGCATACAAAGATGTTCAAGGGACTGGAGCATCTCACCCATGAGAAAAAGTTGCGACAGCTGGGAATGTTCAGTCTGGAAAAGAGGAGGCTCAGGGCAGGTCTCACCAATGCCTACAAATACCTGAAGGGAGGGTGCAAAGAGGATGGAGCTGGGTGGGCTTTTTGCAGAGTAGCCCAGTGACAGGGCAAGAGCCAACAAGCAACACAGGCTCTGAACATCAGAAAACACCTTTTCCACTGTGAGGGTGACTGAGCACTGGCACAGGTTGTCCACAGAGGTTGTGGAGTTGTCCTCCTTGGAGACACTCAACAAGTGTCTGGCTGTGGTCCTGGGCATTGAGGTGGACCAGGTGCCTTCCAGAGGTACCTTCCAGCCTCAACTGTCCCACGATTCTGTGGAAGTTCACTAATTGTTAGTCACAGTTTTCCCCTTCTGATCAAACACAGACTTTTCTCTTGGAAGTAAAAGAGAGAACCTGACCTTATGCTGTCCATGGAGGAATAACTATTTTATTCCCAAACCAATTTAAAGCTAGAAGTCTTGTATCAAACTTACTGCCCTCTGAGTACTGTTTATATTCATATGGGGTCTGTTGATAAATAGCAGAACTACTTTATTTTTTTTTTCTTACAGCCCTGAGTGTGTATTAAAGCTTTTTGTACCATGGAGTCTGTTGATAAATAGCAGGACTACTTTATTTTTTTTTTTGTTACAGCCCTGAGTGTGTATTAAAGCTTTTTGTACATTTCTCAATGTAGAATTTGATCGTCATGAAATCCAGATCTATGAGGAAGTGGCCAAAATGCCTCCTTTTCAGAGGAAAACCCTGGTCTTGATTGGGGCCCAGGGAGTGGGGCGAAGGAGTTTGAAGAACAGGTTTATTGTGCTGAATCCTACTAGATTTGGAACTACAGTGCCATGTAAGTTGTCAGCATTCCCAAATATCATACTTTGATTAAGTATGATAGTATGATGCTTTGAAAGTGTGTGATGTTTATCCTAGTGATTCAGTGTGGGAATGATTTTGTCAGAGCATAAAAATTGTATAGAGTGGGAAAACAAAAGGCTCTTCCTGTTTTCAGAAAACTGAACTAACATGACCATGAAAACATTTGTAACTAGCACTTAAATGTTACTGATGCTGCAGAAAACCAGTTTTTGTCTATGCAGTATTTCAGTCTGGGTTTCCTCAGTGTCAGTCGCCATCCATTACTGAGGTCATTCCGTAATTTCCCAGTAGCCTTCTGTAATGAACGGCCAGTGGAGTTTCTCAGGTCTGCCTTTTAGTTTTCCACCTGTGGACTAGGCATTATAAATTGTTGCTTTAGTTTAGAAATGTAAGGAAAAGCAGCAAACTTCCAATAAACTGAAGTAAGTGTTTGTGATCTCCAAGATTTGTATAACTGTCCAATATTTTAATATATCTAGCCTTAAGTATATGATCTTTCATTTTCCCCCCCATAAATAGCAGGAAAAAAAACGTTATTTTACCTGAAGCATGTTTTCTTGCCTTTCTTTCAGATAGTCTGCTCAAACCTTTTTTTTTTTTAACTTCTCCCTCCTGTTTGACTGCTGACCTACTCCAGTAGAGAAGCCTACTCCAGCTACATTATTATTCTCCTGCCATTTGCTTTTCAGAATTTCAAAAACAATCTGTTCCCTTCTGTTTCCAGTGGGCAAGAAATAGATCTGATAATACTAGGAGGAGGGAGGAGGGACAGGTCTGAAAGATGAATTGTGCAAGATGAGAGAACCAGTCTCTCTCATTTGCTGAATCTCTAGCATCAAAACTAGTCAGGGCACTTAGAATTGGTTTGTGGACCTGATAACAAGGTTTACTTCTTTTTTTAAAACAAATCTTCTCTTGGGAATTCAATTATTTTATATTGGCAAAAGAGTAAGAGGCTTTTTTATTGCTTCTAAAATTCTTATTCTATTTCAAAAAAGCCTTCAGAATTACTTATTTCTCTAAAATGCTATATAGATGCTTGAATATATGTAAGTAATGCAGCACAGTTGTTGAATGTTCTTCAAAGGCATAAAAGTAAACTTTCCCCAATCTGATAGTCTAATCAATGCACATGCAATACCCAGTTTATTGTGTATAGAACCTTTTCTCTACTTCAGATTTTAAGTGTGATAATCACTAAACTTAGTAGGTCTTCAATTAGAAGAAAATTCTCCAGGTTATTCATAAACATATTTGTGTCATATGTGTTTTGGGAGGTGGGAAATGGGTGAAATTGATCACTGTTCTACGGGGAGAGGCATGTTCTTGGTGTTGAGTTCTAATCCAGCACGTGGTGCTGTGGTTTTTCTTCAGTGTGGATAACTGGTCTGTTATATCATCTCCTAGCTGTAAGATGTTAAAGCTTACTCTCCAAAATTAATTGCGAACTGATATATGATTCTTTGTTAATGTATTGTATTAACCATTATAGTTTTAATCTTTCCATAGAATCTTGACTAAAACTAGATGTCTAGTAATATATTTATTCTTAACAGCTTCAGATGATCATTTTTCCTGGCACTTGTGTTTTCTACAAAATTGAAGTGGATAGGAATTACTGGAAGGGAAAGATTGCTTTCCACTTGTCACAACAAGTTGCACCAAGTGATGACAGAAGTATTACCAAAGGAATGAACTGACTGTTAGGTTTAATATGTTCTAGAGTTAAAATCTAATTGAATATAAGTAGCAGGTACTTAATGTGGCGATAGGGCAGCAAAGTCAATAATAATATGTTATATTTTATTTTACTTTTTTAAAATTTTATTTTTACTTTTTTGCTTAAGTAATGTCTGTACTGCACAGTGTAGCCAATACCCAAGATAGCTGGTAATGATTTACTCAAATACTGGCTTTAATCTTTCTACAGGCAATTTAACTTGCTTTAAAAGGGAAGCTGTCCTGGAAAGCAGCATTAGCTGGCCTCCTCTAAGATTCTGCTACGGTAGCTGGGCTGCTTCTGATATTTAAGCTAACTTTCTTTATAGATAGCTCAGATAATTCTACCCTGAACAACAGGGCAAATAGAGAGAGCAAAGGTTTTGAGGGTGGGATGGGGCAGATCTTGTTGTGCTCAGCTATTTTCAGAAGGACATCTGGCATTTGAGAGTTAAACTTCCATTTGATTTCCAAGTCACTTAAATAAATATTGTATTAAGTGAATACTTAAAAATATGAATGAGTATTGTATAGGGTGTGAAGGAGTAAGACAAAGGAAACAGGCAAATGGGTGGGTAAGCAACATATAGAAAGTAATATAAATAAAGGGAACAGGAGGGGCTGTCCTCAGTTTTGAAATTTATCCAGAATGATGAATAAACCTGTACATGGAGCAATTACAACTGTATAACTATGTATATTATAGTCTCTCTAACTTAATAAGCAATCCAGTCTCATATTTATTTTCCAAATATGAAATGAAAGCATTCAATTTATATTTTTAATTTTTTGTTTAGTTACTTCACGAAAACCAAGGGATGATGAAAAAGATGGGCAGGCATATAGATTTGTGTCACGAGCTGAAATGGAGACGGATATTAAAGCTGGCAGATACTTAGAGCATGGAGAATATGAAGGAAATCTTTATGGCACTAAAATTGATTCCATCCTTGAAGTTGTTCAGACAGGAAGGACCTGCATTTTGGACGTAAATCCACAGGTATATGATTTATAATGTTATTACTATAACAATTGTGGGATTATAATGTTGAAGAGGTGGAGAGAGATGCCTTCAAATTTGGAGGTTTCTTGTCTGGTTTCAAGGTTACAATTATCAACTGGATTCTTGTGTTTGTGGCACTTACTTGGAATGGGTTAGAAAGATGGAAAAAACCCAACTTAAATTCTGCATGAAAGAGGAGTCTTGCAGAGAATCTTTTTAGCCAAGGCAAAAGTGATGCCGAGCATTTCAAAAGGCAGTGTAGGAATTTCCAAAACAGAAATAAGAGTCTTCATTTATGTATTGCTGCCCATCGTAACAGATGAGTTTGTGGTGTCGTTAAAGTAACGGGGAGATGTGGTGAGTCACTCTCAAACTTTGGTGTTCTGGGTTTTTTTTTTTCTCTTTTTCTTTGCTTCTAGGCTCTAAAAATACTGAGGACTTCAGAATTTATGCCCTATGTGGTGTTCATTGCTGCTCCAGAGTTGGAGACTTTGCGAGCTATGCACAAGGCTGTGGTAGATGCTGGAATTACAACCAAACTTCTCACTGTAAGCAGATCATTTCCTATTTAGTTTTCTTTGAACAAGATGTTCTTAGATTTTTAAAAGATTCTTTACCATTCATTTTAGGTGGAATTTGTTCTGAAACAAATGTCTCTAAGAAAAGTTAGGCAGGACTTTTGCTAATTACTTAGTAGAAGTTAATCAAATACTATGTATAAGGAAGATTGCTCCTTTCTTAAAAATAGACCTCTTACAGAGAAGTGTTGATTACAAAATTTACTTGTGTACTTTGGGAACTGTCACCTTTGATTATTTGCAACAAATGGTAGATATTTCATGGTGGCAATTGTTCTTTTATGCAGATGTCTTTCCTTGACTTTCCCATCTCCCTCCCCACCCAAATTTTTGTTCGTGCTTGTCGTAATAATATGTATGTGCTTTTAAAAATGGAATCCATAATGCTTGGCAAAGATATTGCAGCTTGTGTCAAAAAAGGAAAAAGCAAAATCCTCGCTAACCAACAAACCATCAAAAAACCTCCCAAAAAATACAAAGAAACCCCAAGAATGCAGGTTGTCCTTGTTTCCCCTGCTGCAGCAGCATGTGCTGCACTGAGAGTGGCTGACAGCTGCCAGAATAAGAAGCGTTGAACAACTTCCCCTGAAGTTCCTTGGATTTGTCATATAAAGTGAAGTGGCATGTTTTGTTCATTAGATCTTCCCTCCTTTTCTTAGACACTATGTGTAGCAGAGGGAAATAAGATGATTCCTCTGGTGCAGCAAAGTATAAATACTCTGTGTGGGTATGAACTTTCCCAACTTCAGGAGCAAAAGAAAAAAAAAAAAGCCAGATTGAGCAGTTCAACTTCCCCAACAGAGAAAAGCTCTGTTTTGCTGATGGCTCATAATGATAGTGCTGCAGCTTCATAGGAATATCTTGAATAAATGCTGACAGGGCATTCAAAGCTGTAAAATGGGGGGGAGGGATGGGTTAGTATTTTCACTAAATGAGCGTATAATTTTTAGTCATGGGTTCTGGTTATTATGCATTCTACTGTGGATGCTCAGTCAGCCCTCTTTCCTGACCCAAATGCACCCTGAATTTTATGCTGCATATATGAGAAGGCAATGTTAAAACTGTCCAGACAAGTATAAAAATAATTTCCTGTACTTCCTAATATTTGATTCCCCAAGGGACATCTTTGCCTCTGTATTACTTCTTACGAATAACAAAGAGGGTTGTTAAATTTCAAATATGCATTTATGTGTCTTTACGGATTCTGCATTGCATCCCTGCACATGTATATGGAGTATGATTTGCTATTTCATATTCTTGTGCTTCCTGAATGAAAAACAAATGTCATTTAAAGTATTACAGTTTGCTTGTTAGTGGACCTGGCTGTATTATTTGTAGCATCCTAACCCATTCCATTACAAAAAGTCTGGCTCTTGGGGTCATTTTACTTGTTTCCTTCATTCACTGTGAAGGCAAGGCTATTGACAAACTTAGTTTTTCATTTTGGCTTTATATTGACAGCTGTATCAGGACTTGAATATATTGAAATAATTACTGTAAAGGGGGACAAATCTCATAACTACTTCAAAAAAAATTGCTGTTGTGCAAAAATTGAGAGGAATTTTTAAAGAATGTAGCACAAGCAAAATACAAAAATGTGCTTATATGCACTTTATAAAGGCTTCCTAATGTAGGAATACAAATTTCCTGCATATTTTGCAGCTCATGTCAGGACTACAATAATGTAGCAGTAGTTTACAAATGAGGGACTGATGTCAGGTGAGCTAGGCTGAAATGTTGTGTCTAAGAGCCATAAGGTATTCTGGAGCTTTATTCTGCTAGAAATTGCTTTCGTTTCATACTAATTTAAAATCTTGGATTTTTGGTGTCTTCTGTGGAAATAAAAGGGACACAAATGTTTTTACAAAACTGATTGACTCAGTCATTCCTAAAGCATTAATTTTATTCTGGTTGGATCATCAGTTGCCCATACAAAGTGATTAACTGCTCTGTGCACACCAGCCCGTTTGCGTGCTTCTGTTGATTCTCTTCAAAATTGCAAGATGGGCAAACATTTGCTTGCCATATTTAACATTACTGACACTGCTCAGAACTTTTTCAGCCCTTTCAATGTATTTTAGCTCAATTTCTGTGTGAATGTATTATAAATGAAAACTTCCCTTATTTTTAAAATGTATGTGGTATCTAGCTTTAAATAGTCAGTTGCAGTATGTACTTCTGCTTCTATAAGGATTTGCCAAGTCTTATCTTTAAATCTTCAGTAAGATTTAGATGCACTAATCCTTAAAAATCTCTCACATAGGACACTGATCTGAAGAAAACAGTGGATGAGAGCGCCCGGATCCAGCGAGCCTACAACCACTACTTTGACCTGACCATTGTAAATGACAACCTGGACAAAGCCTTCGAGAAGCTGCAGACGGCCATCGAGAGACTGAGGCTGGAGCCCCAGTGGGTGCCCATCAGCTGGGTCTATTGAGCTGTTCCAGCTGGAGCTTAAGTAACAAATAAAGTCAGCAGCAGCAGCAGCAGTGACGTGTAGATACTGATGATAACTACAGCACCTGTGCATTTTTACTCTGTGTATATTCAAAAGTACACTGTTCTGAATTTTTATAAAAATGTTGAAGAGAAAGTGTACTTAAATATGTAATTTATTTTAATTTTTCTAACTTTTTACAGATAACCTTTCTATTCATATCACATGAAGGAAATGCGTTTAAGCATTTTTCTATGTTTTGATTTAGTATCTTTGCCTTTTTCATCTAAGAAACTTTCATTCACTTCAACATTTACATCTTGGTCTTACATTTTCACTGTGATTAAAAAAGGATACTTGAAACAATTTTTGTAAAATTTGTTAATGTCAGTGTTTAACTGATCAAAAGTCTATAGCTCTTATTAGGAAAGAACACTAATTTCTTTGAGTTTTTTTTTCTTCTTCAAAAAATAATAATTTCATGGGAGCAGAATTTTAAATATTAAAAGCAGTAACAAAAAAAAGGATCCATTGCTCCAGCTGCTTTCAGCTTAATGTTGGTGCATTCCTGATGTTTCAAAAGTTCTATATCTCTTGATTTAGATAATTTTTGTGTAGATTCCCTTATATCTGTCTCCTAAAATAACATAGAGCAATACCTTGCAAGCTGCTTATTACGCTTTCTTGGGAGCCAACCTGTTAGCCCATTACAGTTGAAGTACTGACGTTAGAAAGTCATACGCAAGGTAATTCAGTGCAATTTGAATAATGGTGAAGTAGCTTGAGAGAGAACCTGATAATGTGGAGCCTTGTAGGTGACACTTAATGTGTAGGACTATTTATTCACACTTGTGAAAACACATTGCTTAAAGAAAAAAAAAGAAAAAAAAAAGGCATTTTCTTTTCTTAGGACATTGTTCTGTATTTGTGTAGTGATCTGTGGCTTCATTTCCTGTGATGTCTAGCTGGGTTCTAAATTATCTTTTAAATATTTGTGTGTGATCAACTGCTGTATTTTGAGTGTTGTCTAATGGCATTTCTGTGCTTTTTCTTACATTGTTTTTAATTCCATTTTTCATTAGATAGTTTGTGAATTGGAAGCTTACTGCTGAAAAGCAATGTTGTTTATAGGTTTTTTCGTTTACAGTGTATTTCCTTTTTAGTGACAATTCTCCCCTCAGTACGCTCATTGGTATGATTTGTATTAGGTTCAGGTTCATTGATCGAAACTTAAGCTGATGTAAATTTCTGCTTAATGAGAACAGAAGGAAAATACAGCTTGTTGCTCCGATGAGCTCTTTTTGTGACCATGTTTTATATGACACTGTCAGCTGTTGTATATAGTCACATTCACCATCACATACTGAGTTAGGTGTCTAAACTGAAGTCATCTGTTTAATTCCTCTTCCATCTGGTGACAGGCACCTGGCTTCTGGATTCCTTTTCAACACCAAAGTGTGACCCGGAATGCTATCAAAAGGCATCTTCCTCAGAACTATTTCTGGAGGAAGACAGGCTTAGACACTGTAAAACAGCATTGCTTCCAGTGGCTCTCAAAAGACTTATGTGCACAAGGAAAAGAAAAAATTGAGTGGATGCAGTAGAGGAAAACTGTTTGAAAAAAACCTCAAAACATCCATATGCAACAGATGGTTTTTACACAGCCTGTAAAGTTGGTTGTTGTGGGGGAAGAGGGACAGAGGAGACTTGAAATCCCAGTGTGTGTGTGGAGAATGTTAGTTAACTTGTGTGTATCACAGGAGATCTTCTTGGCTCTTAATACTGAGATTTCAAAATGTCTTTCAGAGGGAATATGAAATTCTCTAAGAAAAATTTGTACCACTGCTTTTTTATTGTTATGCTTTTCAGGATGTGTTTTCTCTGGTTTGGTTTTTTTTTTTTTAAGTTTGGCAGAGCTCTCAGTTGTGGCACCAGCATGGGACTTGTAGTTGTCTTTCCCAGGAGACATGTTCTGTGATCCTATTGCTCAGAGGCTGCTTTGAGAAGTGAATGGGGTGTTGTGTGTAGCAGCAAATGATAGCAGGGCTGTTGCTTGGCTGTTTCAGTGGTTTGCTTTTGGCACTCTGTGCTGAACATGACTGAACTGTGTTTGTGTACTGTGTCATGAGAGACCTCCATATGTTGTAAATAAGATATGCTGTCGGGACAGGTAAGATGCCTTTTCATTATGAGTTAGAAATACACCCTTATTTCTGATGCCAGAAGTGGGCTGAGTTCACTCTTCCCCAATGAATGGAATGAGAAGATTCTTCAGTTTACATACCCCAGTACTTCATATTGCAAACATCACTTATTTTCATCTTTTTTTTATGTAAATTTACTGATCCAAACACGTGAAACACACCCACCAAGGTGTAGTCAGGAAAGCTTCTCTCTGCTCATTCTGTTTCCATCCCAGGGAGAATACTGTCAAGAAAGTCTCCCTAGTTAGGAGAACAGTCATGTATAGTCTCCAGAATAGTCACGTATTTGCTAAAGCCTAAAGCTTTAACGTTTGCTACAGGTTCACACTGCGGGTCTAAATCAGGAGGTGGAGCGTTGTGGCTGAGCTTTGGCTGGTGGTGGTGTAGATGGCAGTGAGCAATTCTGCAGTGCAGTTCTGAAGCAGTAAGAGAAGGTGACTTGCTTGGATTGGCACAAAGATCGTGTGGAAGTATCTGCAGGTCTGATTTGGTTGTCTGTGTGCCAGGTTGGCAGGGGGAAACAACCCAAACCCAAACACCACACCCCTTGCATCTGTTTGTTAAATCTTAAGCGTTCACACTGGATTGTTTAATGGTGAGAGGGGGAGAGAGATTGCTTTGTTTCTTCGTGGTAGTTTGGGTTTTGGCACAGTCACATTTTCATCAGATACTTTGCGTAGTTTGTCCTCACCTGGTAGAATGACTGGAATAACAGTTACTACTTTTTAAAAAGAATGTTCTTGGAGGTTCTTGAAATGCTGGTGTTGTTTCAGTCACATCCACAGCAGTGACAGTCCCTACCTGCCAGGGTGTGCTGCATCAGCTGTTGGACAGGGGCCTGTACATTGTGCAATTAGGAGAGAAGACACTATGAGAGGCTCATTTTGAGCAAGTCAAAACATTTCATAAAACACCTGTTTGGTGTATTTTGGAGAAGTTAAAATAACTGGGATTTCATGTTATCTCATTCTGTACTAAACATTCATTTTCCAGATACTAACAAGAATACTTTACATTGACTGTTAAAAGAGTACAATAGGTGTGTCTGAGCGAGGTGAAGATGCTGCTAAATGTTTAAGATATGTGGTATGTATCACAAGATAAATATTTAAGTAGTTTAGAAAAGTAAATTATCAAATAGTTGTCTGTGTATATGTATGTGGATGGTAAAACAAAAAATGCTCATGTTGGTTATCACATTACTAAGCTACCATGACTTAATCCAGAAATGTTACCTGCATGTGAGACTTTAGAACTGGTACACTTCTCTACCTGGTTTATTGTGTTTACTAATGTATATTTTTCTAAATATACAGATATTTCAATCTAAAAAAAAAAAAAATCTATATTTATCTGTAATTTCTATCTGTTTTGGACAGTGCATGAGGTGCTGTAAAATTCTGTACATATAGAGACTTATAGAAGAAACACTGTAGTTGCCCCGTGAATGAAAAGTTATACATAGAAGTACAGTCAGTATGCCAAGACCTGTAAGTTATTTCCCTGAATTCACCAAAAATTCACTTAAGCTTGCACCAGTGTCAGCTCTCCTGTAAATACTGTGGTGCATTGTGTACCCAGGTGATGACCTTGCTGTCTCTAAGTGTTATAGCAGGTCTGCTTTAGGTTCTGCATCATGTGACAAGATGCAGTCCAAGTTTAGTGGGATAATTATAATGGAATACATCATCTTGCATAGATTTATAAAGGTCTTTCAAAATGTTCTGCAAACCTTTGCAACGAAGGTAAACGTGGAGCAGAATCACAGATCGTGGTAGGCAAGGAAAATCAAGCCCATAACCAACACAGTATCTGTGACTTGTGCCGTGTTCTCGGCTCAGGGCAGCTCTGTGTACTTAGTTGTACAAAAGCTTTGTGGAGCAGGATGGCAGATCAGCTCATTGCTTTTGAATTTCTGTTTATATAAACTGTCACATCTTGGCTGAGCTCAAATTGTGATATTTTTTCCTTCATCCTCTCTAGTCACTGCATCTTCTAAAATCATACCTAAGTGACTTGCTTACAAATTGCCTGCAGCTCAGTGCTCAGGAAGTCACCTGGGTTTGCTTTTGTTTTTTGAAGAGGGTGATTCAGCTAAGAAATAGGAAACTTCTTTTTCTTTCAAACACAGAAAATCCCTGGCTAGGTACCCCCTTGAGCCCAGTGGGCCTCTGCTGTGCCCAAGGACCAGTGAAGAGAGATCAAGCAGAGCACTCCAGAGATCAGGAACTGGGTTCTTACCTGCCCTTACACATGAGCCAGTCTTGTGACTCCTTTCACCTATCCCATGGTTTCCCATCCAGGCTTCCTGTAGCTTGCTTCTGTGCCCACACTGAACCTTGAGGCCGTGTCCCAGTGCATGGACAGTGCCTCCTGCAGCAGCTGCCCCGTTGCCCATTGTGCCTGTGGGCACAGCTCTGGGATAGCCAACAGCTGGGCACTGTCACGTCCTGCACATCTGTACGGGCTGTTTGCTTCATGCGGGGTTCCCTGCCTCACCCAAATTCCAAAGAGTTCAAGTACCACATGGTTATTGCCAAACTTCATGATGCTACTTTGCAGAAGTGGTCAGATCATTTTATTGGTGTCTGTGTGGTGGGTACTGGATCAAAGACTCGTAGTCTGCTGGGCCTCTTGCCTTAAATATCCCTCAGCTCCCAGCACCCTCCTCTCCCTGCAATAAAAACCTCTCCTGGGCCACTGAAAGGGTTTCTATCCTTAAGGGCACTTTAATTTCCTTTCTCTGGTGGACTGTTGTGACTGACAGTGCTGAAGTGAAGTCTGGCCCTTCTTTTTTTTTCCCTTTCATTTCTTCTTTTTTGGCCTGTACTTTAGTTTTCACATGTGTTTAACAGGCTTGCTGATGGGAATTGTCTCGGATTTTCCACTTGTGTCTTATAGAGGAAATAGTAGTTAACAAGAACATCACTATTTAGGACTTGTGTAACTTACTGGTTTTAGGCCCAAGACAGATCCTAAAAATAAAAATAGAAAACATTTGTAAAATAATTGGTTTTGGTTATTTTTACAGGCAGCTTTTCCTTCTAATCATATTAAAAGTGTGCTTGTGCCCACACACACAAACACCCATATATATAAATAAAACTTCGGGGTAAATGCTGCAAATATTTCAGGCAGTGTCTGCTAAATTACCTGAATTCTCTGCAGTGGGATACGATTCCACAGCTACATTGTCAACTGCTGAATCCTCAGTTCATTTGCTGTACTGCAGCTGGGATTTACTGGTACAGGCCTAAAAACAAACCCCAGCTTGGTGAAGGCTGTTATGTAGCTTCACCTACAAATGGAATTTATTCAGCAGGGGTTCAGCAATATTTGTATTTTATAGAATAAATGACACTTGAAGTAAATTAATTTTTTTCTTGGTATTTGGAACTGTTTGTTATGCTCATTGGTATGGAGTTCCTTTTGCTGCTAGGACAGTGGTCAGGTAACAGATTTAAGTAGTCCTGGAAACACTTTCTCCCATTTAGCCTTTTCCTTTTTATGTCACCAGCTCCATGCTAATACTTTTCCATGCAATTTTGGTTGTTTCCCTGGCTGAGCCAACTGTTGGTTACTCCACAAGCAGCCCACATTTAACTGAATTCATCAGAGCCTCTTCCAAAAACCCCGTCTCTCTGTTACCTGACCTCTCACGTGATCCATCGCATAAAGCAAAATGAACAGTGCTGCTTTGTACCGGCAAAAAAAGGTTTTTTTGTTGGCTTAGGTCTTGTACACAATTATGTGTGGAGATAACTGTTGATATATATTGTTTCCCCCTAGGACAATGAATGTTGAGCATCCCTTGCCCACCCTCCGTGTGTTGCCCATGTGTAACATTTGTGCACTGTGGTGTAGGGAGGGGAACTGCTTCTGTGGGGTTTAAAACACAAGAAAGTTGCTGCTCTCCGCCCCCACACCGGTCTAAGAACTGTAGGATCTTGGTTGTGTTTGGGTTTAAATGTGCATTAGAACTCTGTCACCAGGCATTTCCTTACCTTGCTTTTTCTCACAACTGGTTTTGCCAGTTGGAAGCTCTCATGGTTTTCTGTTTTGTAGGGTTTTTTTTATTTCTACAGTATATTAAATTAACCTGGATTTGAATTTGTAAAACTTTCAAAACTGCTCTCCTGTAAAAAATAGTTTCTTTAGCTGAAAACTTCCTACAAGAAAAATCTTAACCATTAGCTGAATTTTTTAATATAAACCTGGAAATTATTTAGTACCTAATTGTTTGAATACAGTACTGTAGAGCAGGCCTAGGATATGGGACTTGTTAGCATTGTGACTTCATACTGATAAAGTCAGCTACTATGTGGGATGTTTTTAAATTGTGACTTGTTTTCTAAGACCCCCCGCCTTGTCTTTTTCACAGCTAATATTTTCACAATAAACACAGCCAAACATAAAATGTTGATGTACAAATGATGAAATTCTGTTAATTCCCAACAAAATATTTTTGTATATAATAAAGATTTAATATTGAAAAAATGTAATTGGGATTTTTTCTAATTTTTTTTTTTGGTCATAGTCTGCATTTGAGCCACATAATGTATCAAGGACCAGTCTTTGAATCTGCCTTTTATCTTTTATCTGGATTCTCCAGCCTTCGTCCTGGGCAAGGCAAAGGGAAGCAGTATTTTGGGGAGGTAAAGTCAGGGTGTGAAATCAAACCTTTTATGAGAAAAGCTTCAGCCTCCTCTGAAGCACCCTATGGGTCTTTTACCACCTCCTTTGCTAGGGAGGAGCACATCTAAGCTTGAAAAAGCATTTTCCGTGTCAGGCCAGCCTGGAGTCACTTGTTTGTCAAAGATGTAGTCCCCAAAAGAAAAACAATGGAAATTACATGTGTAAGTTATTCTATTGTTTTGACACAGCATTTAATAGGAAGTTTTTGTAAATTCATTACAGAGGCAACTTTTTGTAGTGATAGGCAAAAGACAACTGTCCCACTCACACACTGCTTCCAGAAGCAGAGTTCCATGCTTCCAGCTCCTAAAGGATGCTTTCTTTCTACACCAGCACAAAGTTCAGGCAACACCATCAGCTTCACGGAACAGATGAGATGCAGAAACGCCCACGTCCCAGCGTGCAGAGCTATCCTGAGCTCTCAGGGACTGGAAAGGCACCGTGGTGCTTTTCTGCATAGTCCATGTCCTCAAGGAAAGCTGAACTGACGTGACTTTTTAAAAGCTTCTTAGACAATCTGCTCAAGGCCGTGTGGGAATAGAGCAGGAAATGGAGCAGAACTCCTACCCACCAGCCACGCTGCAGGGCCTGGTTACTGGTCACCCCCACACAGGTGCCTGCTTCTTTGTCTCTCAGCCATCTCATGATCTCATCTGTAAGCACTGATACTCCACCTACTTGGAACATCTTCCCAAGCCCACATTTACAGTGATCTATGCTGCATTTCTGTTCCATCCATGATTATAAAAAATTATGATGAAAAAACAAAAATAGTTCAAGCACACAGTGCTTTACTAATACTTTCCTGTTAGTCAAAGAAACAAGCAAAATATGTGCACTGGAAATGTCATATGGGTAAAATGATCATTTCTATAGTGTGCAGCAGGGACCCTTCATGTGCACACACCAGAAGGCATTGCCACGCCAAAGTTCAGAATGCAGTTTAAACAGCTGAAACTTGCTAACATGAGTAAAAACATACCAGAAAACAGAAATGCTGTACAGAGGTATAAATCCCTGAAGTGGGTCTGGGTGGTTGAAAAAGAGACTTTGCTATTTCCTGCAGTGTGCAGCTCATATCCATTAAAGTCAAACAATAATTAATAAGAGAATCTAATCGAGTACCTTTTTGAGAGCCCTCCATTGCACTTGCTCCAGAGTGAAGGCATTCTGCACACCCAGGCTTAAGTAGAAAAACAGTTGCTGCATTGCAGAACCCTGGGTTTCCAGGGCCTGCCTGTTTGCTTGCTTACAAAAAGCAGTTTGTACTTTGCTGCCTTCTCCCATGCATATTAATGCAAGCAATCTGGCTTTCACTGCCCTGCAGATCTGACACCTACCAGAGCAGCTATGTTCAGTTTCTCTCCCATGGCTCTCTTTTTTAATTTCTCCCCTTCATCCCTTATTTATGTATTTTCCACTGAAACTGCAGAGTCCCCTGGTCGCCCTAATTCCTGGCTGTGCCGCCCTAAGTACCAACAGAACAGCTCTACTGCTGATCCCAAACACACCAAAATTACAGACAGCTACAGAAGAAGCAACAGGCTACAGCAAAAACTGGATACTCAGTATAGCTCCTATACATTCCCACCTAAAGCATGAAATCCATACAGTGCAACATAAAGAACAAGTGGGAAGAATCTCGGTTCTTTCATAGTTACAGCCTTTACAGAAGACTCTGTCATTTCCAGATTAATGTTTGATGAAGCAAACAGCCTCTGCACGACCTCAAATCTTCCTCTGTCGGTGAGAGTGGCCACCGAAGGACTGCTCAGCGCCACAGTGCCATCGGCTGAAGCGACGTCAGGCTGCATTCATGAGACAGAGCAAAAGACAGAGACATTAAAACATTTTCCAGGCACTGCTGTTCCTGCCATTGCAGAGCTCAGTTTCATATAAAACCACCAGAGAGCTGACAAGACAGCAGCAAAAGGTCACGATTCCCTTTACTATTAGCACTGACAAGTACAAGGTACTGATCCAGAACCAAAGCTCCATGGCACGCTCTAAGGGGAAACATCTCTCCTACTGTGTCATTCCCTGAGTTCAGCTTCTCCCACTGCACATCACACTTACCTATCACTCTGAGCAGAACTCACCTTGCTCCTACATATTTAAAGGATTTTACTATTGTTTTTTTAAGTGACTTAAAAAAGCCTAGAAAAATCACAGAATCATAGGTTGTTTGGTTGGAAGGGACCTTAAAACATCATTCAGTTCCAATCCCCCTGCTACAGGTAAGGACACTTTTCACTAGACCAGGTTATTCAAAGCCCCATCCAGCTTGGCCTTGAACGCTTCCAGCCTGGAGCATCCACAACTTCTCTGGGCAACCTGTTACAGTGCCTCACTATTTTCATAGTAAAGAGTTTCTTCCCATCTAAACCTACCCTCCTTCTACAATTAGGTCACCCTGAAGCATTCTCTTCTCCAGGCTAAACAAATCCAATTCTCTTGTTCTTTCCTCACAGGAGAGGTGCTCCATTACTCTAATGCCATGCACCATTCCTTCAGCAGTTTCAATAAATGGCCTCAGAGTTTTGAGACTTCAGGGTTTGCCAAGGCTCAAGCACTGTTGCTGTCAAAGCGAAATTTGTTTCCCAAGGAGAGGTGATTACTGTTACTGAGACTTTAAAACAGTGAGACTATTAGAAAAATAAAACCAGAGCTTAAGTCACAATTTTCTTTTGCTCCCAAGCTGTGAAATCTCCCAAATACAGCAATGTTCAGAAGTTAGGTATCCATGCGCAGTAAATTATGTGCTGCATTTGCCATGTCAGATTCTGAACTTGGCTAAGCGCTGCCTACAGCTGAAATTCCCACTGGAGCTAGACATCTCCTCCTTTATTGGGGAGAAATATGGCTGAGGACACAGCCACTGCTGCTGCTGTGCCCACAAGCACATCTCATCTCCATTACTCACCAAAAAACACAAGGCTGGAACAACGTGAAGATCACAGCAGGCACGCAGCAGGACAAGGGTGTCATCAGGCAGCTCTGTGGAGGACACAGTCACAGGCAAAGGTCATTTCCAGTGAACCCTGCACCAGGCTGGCTGCTGGAACAGGAGCTTTATCAGGGAGCTAACAAGGTCCTCCTCAGCTGGATGTTTGGAAGAGGCTGATCCAGCCCCTTCCTGTGTGCAGAATAGAGTGGGATGGGCAGAGGGTCTGACTATCTCTATCCATGAGAAAAGGCATTTGTAGAAAAGGGGTTTTCCTCCCCATCGCCTTGCCTCGTCCCTAACTATCTCCTCAGTGTTTAACTTCGAGTCTGGAGGCTGGATGAAGGACTTAGGCCTTGAATCAACCAAGAACCTGTGCTCTCAAAATCCATACATGATGCTAACTTCTGCAAAGCACAATTTGAGAGGAATGGCCTAGCTGAGATTGCCTCGATGCTGGGAGATGGCCTAAATGAGCCCTGTCGTGCCCTTCAACTCTAACAAAAAGGCTGTAATTCCTACCACAAGCAACAAGCATAAAACAGCTTTTGAATCTAGATCCAGCTACACTTATGTCTGGACTTTAGCAGCAGACATTATGTCCAAAGTCAGGTAATAATGCAACACGCTCAATTAACTGTGCCCTGCTGCTAATGACATCTGACAATTGATACCACATCAGCAGGTTTCTGTTTTCTATTTCTTTTCTCTCTCCACAAATGAGTTAAGCTCTCCCACCTGGGTCCTGTGCATATATGGATGCACACTGACATTCTGCTGCATGGTGCCACAATTTACACTGGACTTCCCTTCATTATCTTAATGTCAGGGAATTCTTGATATACAAGACAGAAGAGAAAAATCCAGGGAAGTCTGTCTTGGACTTTGCAGGTAGCTTATAATTAACACTGTGGTGCCAACTAGATTGTGAGGATGGCATCTGTTTGACATTTATGTTTAATCTCCTGTTTCAGCAGCTGCAACACAGCCCTCTAATTGCAGTGTCTCTGTGTTAAACTCATTTTTCCTAAATTTAGTTTGCACTTGAACAATATACACTGTTACACAGGAGACAACACCTAATTTGTAATTCTCGGCATTTAGGCGGGAAGGACTCTGGCATGCAGCAAGTACAGAGATTAGCTTGCCAAACTGCAAATGCTCACACTCAGCAGAAGCAAAGTTGAGCAGTCTTGAGGGAATGTGTAATTTACACACAAAATCTGTCAGTGATTGAGGGCTGAATTTAATTCACAGCCAGGAATACTAAGCATAGTATACCAAACTCATAAAAAGGGAACAGAAAAATTTATGTTCATGCAGCTCACCAACTGCTCAAAGAAAGCCATAAAAGCTTTAACATGGAGGGAGCTTCTAAAAGGAAAATAAAAATTTTAAAAGGGCTTTTCACAACATACCAGATATAGCACTGATAAGAAGGTGAGCAGCTGAGAAAAGTTCTTCATCCTGAGGCTGGTATTTCTGCAACAATAGCTCACTCTTCAAACTGCACCCTAAGAGCTGCAAGAAGTCACGGAGGTCTCTTTGTTGTTCAGGTTTTAACTCCTCCAGATCTGGCTTGTCTCCTGTGCAGATATCATCGAACTGAAAGCAAAAGAAATAAGCAAAACTTCTTGAAAAGAGAAAAATTCAAACAAAAGAGAATGCTAGTACTACTCTGAAATTACTTTTAGGAAGCAATTCAAAGGTTCTTCATCTTACCATGTCCCCCAGGGCAGTCACCATTTCTTCGTGGAGCAAGAGCTCACAGAGGGTTTTATATAAAGCTCTCTGCTTGTCTTCGGCAAGCTTCATAAAGGGCTGGAACTGGGTCTTCAACCGGGACAGATCTTTCCCAAGAAAGCAGTGGAAAATAAAACTAAGTATTCCTACAGAAATGCCAGTAAAAACAGATAACATTTTGCTGTGTGTTTCACAAGCTCATTTATCACCACACCTTGACTGACATCCTTGACATTCTGATTTCTGACAGCACAAGTTATTATGCAAGGTTTGAACAGATCTGATTTTATTTCCTAAGAAGCCAATGAAACCTCAATGCAAACATTAAGAAAGAAGAACAGCTACCAAGAATCAACATTTTGGTGTACAGTATTTTTAATACTTTGAAATTCAGTACTTTAATGTTAACAAGCTAACTACATGAAGAGTACTCATTAAGTACAGGGAGTGCTCTGCATTCTTTTCTCACAATTCAACTATGATACTGAAATTAAATCTTCTGTGACATAAAATTACCATGTTGCTAAAAAAAAAAAATGAAGCTTTCAAATCAATAATGCCAACTGGAAGGTTGGAAGGGGATTTTTTTCCACATTCCAAAAATGTGGGCATACAAGTGTTCTCAAATTTGTTTAAAATAAATTTTCCTTCATGTCACTCCAGTCAAGAAACATGCTCTGTTTAAAGACATCCTTTATAACTAAAAAATTACTTCACTGGGGAAAAAAAAAAGCCCAGCCACAGGCAGGTATTTTGTTTATCTGATGCAATGATATGAATTTGTCTATACAAATAACAGAAAATGAACTGTGCTTCCAAATTCTTTGGTAAAAACAATTTTTTTTAGCTTTTTAATTTTCCAAGAGACAGTGGAGGTTAAATTATTTAAAGAAATCTCTGAACCTTTTAAGCAAGAAAAACAAATAGGCATGTCAAACTAAAACAAAAATAGAACAGTGGCATACCATTCTTTCACAAGTGTTTTCTACATACTGTTTATTAATCAAGGGGGAAGCTTAGAGCCAAGAGGGTGATATTCATCAGGAGAACCAGCTGTAAGAACTCCACCAAGAACTGAGAAAAAGCACAGTGTGTTCTGAGACCTTGACTGGTTTTCCCTTTTTTCATTCCACCAGTAAAATTCCCGCCTCTTCTTCCCACATTCCAACAGTAAGAACTTGTACCTGGGCCATTATACCAATCTGCAAATCTCCATTTAAACCACATTTTGATTTTCTCAGTTACAAAGCTTCTCAGAAAATAATGAGGCTAAGTGAAGGCAAGGCAGATGTCTATTTCTGAGACTTAACCTGTAACTGAGCTTTACTGAGAGTATTTTTCAAATAATGAGAAACTATTTTCAGTGACCCTTTCTGAATGAAAGCATGTATCATCACTACTCTTGCAGAGGTTATCTGGAATGTAAAAGAGCCATCTGACTTTGTAAGATGGTATTTATGACAGATGAATTCAGAATTTTCACTGAAAGAGTCCACTGCATACACTTACTGCAAACTGATTTCTTATATTATTCCACTGCATTTCCCCAAGAGTTCTTGATAAGAGCTATTAAAATGAACTAACAAGATTTCTTACTTACTATTGTACCAGATTATTTCTGCCTATCAGGTTATTTAATGCACTGTAATATAATCATGCAAAGCATTTCTGGTAATACCTTGTTTCAATATACTTATAGAAGCATCACTGGGAACGAGGTTTTTAGCCCCAGAGTACATCTCATTATCAACAGCATCTGGCTGATAGAGGAACGAAGCATCTCTGAATTGAACTGAATGGGGATAAGCTGAGCCTTCTGTACTTTCTTTTTCAAAACCTCCTTGCTGTTCATCTAGCAGACAGAACTCTGTAATTAGAAATTCAATCAAAAACAATAATTAATAAAATACACTAGCAATTACTGAATGAGATGATAGCTTGTATTTCCCAGTGCTCTCGCATGTCATTTCTCCATGTCTTGTCTCTTCCAGATGGAGAGAATGCCAGCGGTTGCTGTGCACGTGAATTATTGAGCATTCCTGCAGCCCTGATGTTTGGTACAGTGTGTACAGACAAGACCTGTGGTGCAGCTGCCTCCTAGAGAACATGACACCAGCTCCTGTGAACTAAATTAATGTAGACAGAAAATAACATGAAAACTTCCCGCTGACACTGTAAACCAGAATGCTGCAGACAGGAGATGCAGGTAGGAATTCTTGATGTTTTCACAGAATCAGCTGAGTTGGAAAGGGGCCTCAAGGATCATCACGTCCAACTCCTGGCCCCCCACAGCATCATCCCCAAGAATCACCATGTGCCTGAGAGTGTTGTCCAAATGCTTTTCGAACTCTGTCAGTGTTTGTGCTGAGTTCAAACCTGAGAGTGCCTGAGAGTGTTGTCCAAATGCTTCTCGAACTCTGTTTGTGCTGTGACCACTTCCCTGGGGAGCCCATTCCAGTGCCCAAACACCCTCTGGGTGAAGAACCTTTCCCTGATATCCAACCTAAACCTCCCCTGACACAACTTTGGCCATTCCTTGTTGCTGGTCACCACAGAGAAGAGATCAGCATCTGCCCTCCTCTTCCCTCACAAGGAAGTTGTAATTGCACTGAGGTTTCCCCTCAGTCTCCTCTTCTCCAGGCTGATCAGCCCAAGTGCCCTCAGCTGCTCCTCAGCTTCCCCACAAGGCCCTGCACCATCTTCACAGCCCTCCTCTGCCTCTCTAACAGTTCAATGTCTTTCTTACATTGTGGCACCCAAAACTGCCCCCAGCACTCAAGGTGAGGCTGCCCCAGCTCAGAGCAGGACAATCCCCTCCATTGCCCGGCTGGGGATGCTGTGCCTGATGTACCCCAGGACAGGGTTGGCCCTCCTGACTGCCAGGGCACTGCTGAGTCAGATCCACCTTGCCATCAACCAGGACACCCAGGTCCCTTTCCACGGCACTGCTCTCCAGCCTCTCATTCCCCAGTCTGTATTTTTTCTACCCTCTAGGAGATGTGCTGTAATGCAGGCAATGGGATCCACTCATGAAGGAGACACATAAAAGTACTCTCTGAGATTTGTAAGAACTCTTGAGAGTCCTTCACAGAGCTTCTGTTGGTCATGGCACTGACAGACTCCACTTTCTCAGCCAAACCACAGGTCCATTCTCAAGTCCTCTAGGTAAGTGGACAACAGACTTCTGAGAGTCTCTAAAGGACATCACCCAGGGATGTTTCCTAACAGAATCACTCTGCAATACCTGTCTCTCCTCAGTAACATCACAGAGGAAATAACATGCCCTGGCTGGATTACCCTTTCTGCCTCGTCTTTGTGACAAGCACTGGCCAAACTCACCCAAACAGGACTGTTCTTGTCCTGCCATCCCAGTGCCCCAGCCTGATGAAGTTAAGGCTTCCTGGAAGGTATAGGGAGCCTTTGTAAGAGTTATGCTGAGAAATCTGGAGTATCAAATTCTGTGCTTATCTGTCCAACACTGTGCCCTAAAGATGCAGAATACAGTCAAAGCCCAATGAAGACTCTGATAATCTTTTATTGGCTCAAATGCAAGATTTGGATGTGTACCCATGGCACTCCACAGTGGGTCTGAGGAGAACACAGGCAGGCTAGCAAGAGAAACTCAATTTTAAAAGTAATACCTGACAGCAAAGGGGAAAAAAGGTAACTAATCAAGCACAGTGCTCAGATGTACCAGGAACAAAGCCTAAATATAACCTTTCTGCAGTTGTAAGAGTCTGTCTTACTAAATTAAGGACATTCAAAGCAGATGAGAAAGCATGCAGAGCACTCCATCAGCAAAAAGCTTTTTCAAAGGGAAAGCACACAAAAAAATCCCTGCCATGGAGAAAGAAAGATGACAGACCTTTATGCTTGCATAACTCTTCACGGAGAAGAAGGAGCTACACAGGAGCAGAAAGCGATTAACACAAGCTAAGAACTTCTCAAAGCAACGAGGCTTTGGACAGCAGCTGAGGCACCACAAAGGCCAACACACTCATGTTACTGTCATTGAAAGTAACAAGGCTTTCACATGAACCTTGAGGAGGAAAACTGTGCTAATACACTGCCTCCCCTCCTGAGGCAAAATGATGCTAATGAGAGCAATAGAACTTTTCAGATGATGTTGTTTAATCTTGCAATAGGACTCAATTCACAGGAAAACACAGGACTCAAAATTCTGTACAATGAGGACTGTTAATAAATTCTGTATTGAATTATATTACATTCATCAATGACAAACTTCCAACAGTGCAGTTACAGCTTGTTAGTTACTCAGAAATGTCAACAAATATTCAAGAAAACTAGAGATGATCAATGAAAACAATCAAAGAGACTCCTTTATGTGGAAAAGTGGATATATTGGGACTGCTTAATTTAAGAAAAGGCAAACCACACACATATAGCCATGAACAGAACAAAACAAATCAGCTGGGTGCTTTTATAGTCCCTGATTTGTAAAGCAAGAACAAGAGGCATTTCAGCGCAACTTTAGAGACACAAAACTGCAAAGCCTTAAGCAGAAACAGCTTTTACATGGAGTGAAAAATTGGCCTGTAGAAATCAAACAGAATGATTACAGGAAAGCACAACAGTAAATGGATCAGAAAAGCTTTAGATCCTTCTTCTTTTTTTAAAAAAAAATTATTTTATTTATTTATACAAATATCCAAATATGTCCGGACGCATTAATCAGAACATTTAAAAGAAATATATACCATTCTTCCTAACAGAATAACTTGGGTACTGGCAGTGGAAAAGAAAAAGAAACAATAAAAAGCTTACATGCATCTTACTCATAATTATCTGTGAAGAGAATCCCATTAGGTTACACCTGCTATTGGCCACTTTCAGTCTCACAAGAAAGGACTATATTAGTGCTTGGATTTAACTTCAAAGGCTATTTCTATTTCCATAAACAGACACTGATTCCTGCTGCCCAGACATTAACAAGTTGAAGTTTAGGCTCCACCATACTTACTCTCGCTGGCAAAGCCCTAGTTTTGTTGTCACTTCCTTCCCTTTACCTTCTCAAAGACAGGAAAGGGAAAATAGCACACATTAAAAAAGAAACGAGGCAGGACATAGATTGTTTAAGATAAAACATGAAACAAACTGTGCTGGTTTTGAAGCTTAAAAGACAATAATATTAAATATGAAAAAAAGTGGAAAAAGAAGCAGAAGTGGAAAAAAAACAGAGAAATACAGATCATTAACAAGACCCATGTATTCTTAGCTAGCAGGACATCATAATTTCATGTAGAAATCTCTAAGTAGGCTATCAGTTATATACCTATGTAGCCAGACAGCCTTAATTGCATCTCATTACTCTGAATAACAGTTCTATTATAACCACGACGTCAACATCCTTCTCTACTATCTCTGTGTTCAGTCTACATCAGAGCAATTCCAC
Organism: Onychostruthus taczanowskii; assembly: GCF_017590055.1. Lineage (NCBI taxonomy): Eukaryota > Metazoa > Chordata > Aves > Passeriformes > Passeridae > Onychostruthus > Onychostruthus taczanowskii. The sequence continues at coordinate 795,012 of NW_024501015.1, forward strand.
TTTTCAGAAACTTTTTACAGGTTACATAATATTTATTTATATTCCTGAGCCTACAGGCTTTCTTAATATCACAAGTATGATGGAGAGTTAATTTTCTGCATTTCTCCTCCAAGTGAAGTACATCCTGGATTCAAATCTCAACTCTACTCCAATTATTTCTTCAATGTATCTCCTGTTTCTCTCCACATCAGTCCTTCCCAACTTCCAGCTCTACTATCTGATTTTATTCCTCCTTGCATAACATCCTCTGAAACCTCCTTTAGGTTCGTGAGTTTAAATGAGGATAGGCAAGAAAGAAAAACCCAAGTGATTGTGCAGAGCAGAGATACAACTCCCCCCAAAGCCAATTTCAACATTTTTTTAACCTGAAAAATATTCAACTTGACATAAGTAAAGCATGACCAGACAACACGACAAGGGCATTTCTGCAACCATTCTGAGGGCAATCTTTAAATGAAAGAATAAGCTAGAAAAGTTTAAATTCCAGTCCTGAATGTACCATTCTGTTCTCAACATGACTGTTGTCTAAACACTCCTGGTTGATAGCTGATTTACATTCAGGTCACTCTCTGCAACAGGCAAAGGGAATAGCCCAGGCCAAGGGCCAGCTGGATGGAAGCAAAATTGCAGTGAAAGACATGGACGATAAATCCGAGAGGATCAGTAGCTTGCCCTTGCAGTTATTGAAGTTTGCTCCCAAATTTGGTCTAAACCAGAACAGCTGCATACTGGGCTGTACTGACAAGACTGTAGGCTGGTGGATTGATGGAACTGAATTTTCAATTTGGGAAAGTGCATTCAGAGTGTGATGTCCAGTTTTGGACTCTTGAGTGCAAGCCCCACATTCACAAACTGGAGCTATCTAGCAAACAGCAGACATTGAGGAGAATAATTTCACTACCACAGTGATCAAACATGGTAACAGGCTGCCCAGAGTGATGGAATCTCTGTCTCTGAAGAGAAATCAAAACTTTTTAACAGACAAGGATAGGAGCAATCTGATCTAACTGAACTTAGATCCAAGTTCAAAAGTTGGCCGTGCCTCAAGCAGAGGCTCAGCTACATGGTCTCCTGTGGTTCCCTGAAACCTAAGTCATTCTGAGTTTACAGTGCATTCAAACCAGTGAAAAAGCATTACTATATCAAAGTTTTAAAATTACTCAATCTGCATTTCTAGCAGAAACAAATAACTATCACGGCAAAGGACACCATACAACATAATCACCTTCATGCACAGGGAAACACAAAAATCATTGTCTGACAAACAGCTTTGTCCACAGTTAAACTGTGTGCCACAAAAAAAAAAAGATTTTTACTTACCAAACTGGCCATTGTGCTTTATAAACAGTTCAATTACACCGTACGCAATAGTGGTTGCAGGAGGAATTTCAAGGATCACGCTAGAATCCTTCATCAGACTTCCATTCTCACTTACTGAAACCTACAAGACAGATTTATTCACCATTTATCTGATTAAGCTACTGCATAGCTTAAACACATAACTGAGGTGAAAAATACAGAGGGAGATTATGCTTTATTCTTCATAATGTCTCATCAAAGTGTTACACCTTACATCTGGCATCTAAGAAAGGAACTTGATGAAGAATGAGGTAGAAACACAGTGCCAAGAGCAGCTCTCACACTCTTAGCTACCCTGTCCTAGCACAAAGCTGAGCTCCAGGTGTACCTTTTGCCACACATGAAGCCCCATGTCACTAGGAAACGGGAACCCACTCTAGTGTTCTGCCTTGCCCAATTCTACCGTGACATTTCTTTTGCACAGCTGGAGGCTGGTACCAGGAAGGTGGCACTTGCAAAGGGGGTTATTACACTGCAATTCCCGGATTCCTGCAACTGGAGACACACTGCACACAGAAGTGATTACCAGCTTTAAAAAAAAAAAACCCAAACAACTTGCAATGAATGAGCTTGTTTTGACTTTGGTAATTCCTTCTCAATTCACAGGCAATTTTTCAGATAGCTTCATAATGCAGTTAATCTCTACTCCCATGATCGAAAACAAATAGTTTCCCAATAAATATGAAAACTCAGTAGACACTGAAACCATTTGTGATGAAGGATTACTTGGCGTTTCACATAAATGTGATTCAGCAATGCATTTTGCTACTCAATTGCAATTAATTGTTTTAGGTTTGCTTCATGTTCTGCTGTAGGCAGGAATCTAGAGAGAAACGGAATCACAATTTGATAGTATTGATGGAAACTACATTCCAGGCTCATATAAAAATATGGCACCTTTTGCCAGAAAGGCAATGGAAAAAACATTTTACCACACAGAATTTTCACAAACAAGCACTGCAGTTTGTTCGGCACATTAGGAAAGCATGAAAAATACTCGTAAGTCCATTTGGAGAAATCATTTCTTCTCAGATAATGTGCAAACATTCTATTCCTTCCAGATTTTTACTAACTTTTACCTTTATTGTTTTTGCAGAGCATCCCATCACACCACTGACTTTTTCTTCTGTCTGAATATGTTCGGATATTGTACATCTCTGAGTTGTGATTATCTTTTCTCTCAAGATGCACAGCACTTCACGTTTTCTTTCTATTACTTGTTGCAGTAAACTACTGTTTAGATCTATTGTTCTGGAAAAGAAAAATCCTCCATTAACAATACTATAAAGGTGAAAAAACCCAAAAAACCAAAACCAACCACATTTTCTTAATTGCTTGAAGAAGCTTTTATTGCAAAAATTATAATGGTTTCTGTATGTGCAGCCTCCTCTAAATTATGATGCCCTCTTTTGTTATTTTGCAGCAGTAAATATCTGTTTTCAACAGTAAATCCTCACACACATATTGAATTCTTGATACTCTGAGCAAAAATGGAAGTTGTCTGGATACTTTCTAAGCAAATTAAAAAGCAAGAGGGAACCAACTTTAAGTTTCCTGGATAATACAAAACCAACCAGTCAGGCTCTTGGACATTGGACTGAATCCTCCTCCTGTGAGCTTGCACTGACATTGCCATGGCCGTGGCAGGGGGTGCTGGCTGGGGGACACAATGCCAGCAATGCCCCAGTGCCAACCCCCACTGCTTGCTATGGATCTGCTGCAGTGCTCTCCTAAACCCCAAACAGGCTGAGTGGGATCAGCACTGCCTGAGCATTTCAAAGGGCTGAATGAGAAAACAGAAGATTTCATTGATTTTGAGACTGGGGATTACTGAAAAACCCCACCTGCTTCAAAGTCCTGTGTTATTCATTGGTATAGACTCAAAATTTAAAATTGATGACCAGGACTGTGACAGTCAAAAGAAAAACTAACTGTGGGGGGGGAGCTCAAAACTCTAGCCCAGGTACCAACTTAATAAACCATCCCTACTCCACAGCACAATTCAGCATCTGTTTAAATGCTACTGGAAATAATTCTAACATTAGGTTCTTCTTAAAATGAGCAGAAGTCAGAAAGTGAACTCCCAGAAACAATACAGGAGGTTTATTTTCTAAGAAGTTACAAAATCCACTACCTTGTCTTTTGGGGTGTTAACAGACTTTCTGGTAATAGTTAAAGCAATTTCTTGATTGTATTTAATTGATTAAAATGTGTCAGTTGTATTATACTTTTGCAAAATACTCACTGGAGGTCCTCAGATGAGATGTTATATTTTTTATGAACAGGTAATCTAGCAGAACTCTTGGAGGATTAAAGGATTGCTATCCCAGACTCAAATTATTCAGTCTTTTCTCCTCCCTTTGCAAATGGCTATTCATGGAGCTAAATGGCAATTTCCCAAAAATGTGACAGAAAGACATGTCTGACTCCAATTCATTTAAATCTAGATATCTCCACTTTTAATTAAAAAGTTTTAGATTTATTAGATTCTGCAGTTTTGAATTTATGCAGTCTGTTTAAGTCTGAAGTCAGATGGGGTTTTTATTGAATTAAAAATATCCTCAGGCAATTTTTGATCTTTGGAGAGTTACATGCTTATATGAAAGTTCAATCAGTTGGAATGAACTGTCTGAAAACCTTAAAGTTGATTGTTTAGACAAGGGAAAGAAAATACCTCTGAAGCAATGCAGCAGCCCCAAACATTCCTGAGATTATTAATATAACCTTTTTTCATTTGCTGCAAAGTCATGCTTTATGCTTGGAATGCAATGAGCCTTTGGATTAAGCAAAAATTCGAGAAACGTCAAGCAACCACAAACCTCACCATTCTCAGAAGTGTCTGCCAAACCAGAGCCATTAGTTACAGTCTATCAAGCCTATCATATACTTCACAATAATTATTTATGTTTCTAAAGTAGTGTGCTAAGCATCCTGAAAATACAAACGAATGCACTAATTTTAAGCAGTTTTAACATTTGACCTAGGGAGCCACAGGGGAAAAATTACAATGAAGAAGCACAAAAGCAACTTGTAATTTGCTTTTATGTGTATCTTTTGACTGTTTAAGAGGATGACAAACTTGCTGACTATCTCCAAAATTTGCAGGGACAAAAACCCTCAAACAAAGGTAGAAAAACACCTATTAAATAAAGATTTGCTATTTCTAAGTAAGTGTTAATTGAAGAAGTGTACAGAATATGACCTAACCCGATGCAAATGAATTACCAAACAAATTGAAGAGACTTTTCTTCCACCCGCTTCCACAGTATTCTGCCTGAGGCAGGACTGGCTCAGACCCTGTCACACCCCTGGCTTTGAGGTCCAGATGCAGAAGAAGCAGCAGAGTGGCAGAGCAGAAGACGTTAACTTGCAGGGAGAGGCAGTGAATAAATCCTGGAGGCAATGCTGCAGGAGCTGCTGCAGCACTGAGGGCAATGGAGTGACAGTGACACACAGGGGCACAGAGCTACCTGCTGCAGCAGCACACCCCAGGCAGTGCCCAGAGGTGACCTGGGATCCCCTGCACAGAGCTGAATGTGTGCCAGAGACAGCCACTGTCACAGCCCCAAGGTTCAAATGACTTCAGTGGGATGTGTCCCATTGTAAAGCCGTCAGAAATGTTCTCATCTGCCCAGTAAGTTTAGTGAGTTCCAAATTCAGAGCTTTCAAACACATCATCTAGCTCACAGCTACAGAAACCTTTTCTTTGAGGACAGCACAGTTAAGTGCTCTCCTCTAGACTTCTGGCACTGAACTTTCTATCATAAAACGGAACTTTGGGGTTGCATGTAGGGACATCATGAGTTATTAGTGGAGCACAGCCTGCTGAAGGCAAAATATTCTGCTCTCCTCAGCAACTTAAACAGGAGATGACACGAGGTAAGCAAGTATCCAGCTTATCTAAATTATCACTGAAAACAGTCATCAAGAGCAATCTACAACAGGGTTAAAGTTTGATAATCAAAGCAGGGCTTTAAGTATTGCAGGGCAATGGCCACTGAGTCTATGACTGTATTTTTGCAAGAACTGAACTTACTTGCCAGCATAACACTGAATATAAGAAAACATCTGAGTAACACAAGATGGCCAAGTTGAGAATACATGCATGCAAGGCACATAAACTGCATTGCATTTTTTTTATTTTACAGGTCATGTTTCAGAGCTTTAACTTCTGTTCTACAACCATGGCTCTTACCATCTCTTTCACCCTGTACTGTACAAGAGTCCCCACCAATCCTGTGCCATTTGTACTACATCACCATTACTCATCCCACCCCAAGGAGCCCAGCTGAAGCACTAAAAAATAACACTATTGAAAATATAATGAGGTGTTGGTTTGCCAAGTCCCATTATCAACACAGAGAGTACAAGCCTGTATAAATAAAAATTATTTTAAAGATACAAATTATGGGGTTTTGCTTGATTGCCTGTTCTGCTTAAACAACCTTCCTGAGGTCAATGATTTACTATGCTGGAAGCTTTACAGGTCAAACATGTAAATAAAAGAATTTCTTTGAGTTTTGGTCTCACTCCATATTTAACTAGATTGAACACTTGTATTCTCCTACAATGCAAAGACTTCTTTCACCTTCATTCGGAATTTTTCTTCTCACATTAGGAAAGCAGTATAGAGGCACAAAGGCAATTTGCTGCAGACTGGAGTCAGAAAAGAAAAGAGAAAGGTAGAAACCAAATAAAGACAAGAAAAACCAGACAGCACCTGGCAACATAGCAGGCTCTCACAGTTAATGAAGAGAGTAGGAGCCTGCTCTAAACCCCAGTGCTGAGACTGAGGGTCTTTCCTTTAGGCACAGAACTTCACCTAATTTCCCACAAAGGAGAGGCCGTAGGACCATTTTTCCATCAAATCCTGTCTAACCATCTCAGTAAGCCACCCACAAATCCTCAAAGCAAGGTACTTGTCAATTTCCTACAAATACCAAGAAGAATGGGTATTGTTGTGAGTACTCTCTATCCTCACATTGAAATCAGCAGTGTTGCCTGTCTGCAAAAATATTCACTGGCCCAAACTACTTACAAGTAAAAACCCTTTTCAGTCCTGTACTGGGCAATGTCACCTCAATACACCTCCTCTCCCAGCTGCAGAGACACAGGCAGCTCATGCTCACAGCTTCTTCTCCACTTCCTTTATCACGTGCAATAGTTTGATGTCTTCCATACAAATACTGCTTGCTGCAATGAGAGCCTACACCCAGCTTTGTTCCTGCTCTAACAGACATGAGTGTCAGAGAGTAAAATCTCACTCTGCCATTTTCCACCGAGCACAGATGCGTATTTCTTTTGTTAATCCACTTCAAATATAACCTCTCTGACCTACTTCTTACAGAACACAGCATCTGCAATAGTCAGCTTATTGATAGCATTTCACTATTTTCCCTACAGAATAACCTGACACGTACTTCACAGAACATCTTCCCTAAGAATACCAGAGAATTCTCAGACTGCAAGTGACAGTAGTTTCTCTATTTTCTATTTGACATGCTCCTTATTTTTTAAATCACAGGCACACACAATTGATTTTATTCAACCCTGTCTCACAACACTTTGTGACTTCATATTACCTCATGTAGCAGCTTAGGTAGAAAACTGAATGGTTTTCTCATCATGCTCATAAATGCTCAAGGAGTTTTAAATAGTAAATGACAAAATGATCTGAATTTCCACTGTACTCAGATTAAGAATAGACATTTATTTTTGTCTCAGTATGGACAATACCATACAGTTTCACTAATTCAACTGACATATGAAAGTATCTTTGAGCCTGGCCAGAGCATGCTGTGAAAAACACAACTCTTTTCCTAATATGCTAATCACAGAGTTAGGAATCATTCACACAAAATGATGGAAGTATGACAGTCAATTTTTTCTGCAGCTTATGTGAAATGACTGACTGCTATCACTGTCCTCACAGAAGTTCTCATTCAATCACCTTCCATGACTTTTAGTGAAATGGTAAAAAACAAATAAGTAAATTGATTAATATATGAGAAGTACAGAGATTATAATATCCTCATAATCCCGTTTACTGGAGGGAAGGAGACAAAATGGTTGAGGTTGGACAGTCATCTGGTCTAACCTCCCTGCTTTAGCAGGGACACCTAGAGCAATCTGCCTAGGACCGTGTGTCCAAGGTGCAGAACTCCACAGCATCCTCAGGCAACCCGGGCTCAGTGTCACCCTCAGAGACAAAAAGAGTGTCCTGATGTTCAGACAGAGCCTCTGTGTCTCAGATTGTGTCTACTCCTTTCTGCTCTGTCTCTGGACACCACTGAAAGTGGCTCATCCAGCCTATACTTATCAACTTCTCTAAGAGGACCTTATGGCAGACAGTACTGAAAGCTTTAAAATAGAAGATGGAATATAGTATCTTAAATCCATAGCAAACCAAGCGAGCTAGAGGCACAGGACTCTGCCTCAAATCATGTATGTATCAGTATGTTACAGTGCTCTGTGAACTAGCAAGCACCATGCAATACAAAATCAAAAGTAATATAAAGGCAAATATGCCAAATTTGTGTACCGAAAACTATTGTTCAACTTTATTTTAGGTATTGCCTATGATGCTAATTATTGTGCTCTGCATTTACAATGTCACTGCTTCTACAAACCAGAAGCATCTCATCCCACATCCTTCAGCTGTCACCCTTTTTCAGAAAAAGGAGCTAATGAAGCATTTGGAATCTAATTAAAAGATCAGTAGGATTCTCCTTCAGCAGGTTCACCTAAGAATTGACAGGAAACTAATTTCCTGCCACTGAGGACTTTCAGCTTGCTCAACTCTGAAGATTCACATAACTTATTTTAAAAGGCACATCAGGTTTGACTTTTTAGAGTTTACTGTTACTAATCTGCAACTTTGACTTAATCAGCCTAATACAAGAACATTTTAAAAATACAATTTAATTAGGTTATATATGTAGAAATAATAAATGTAGCAATGATTGATCAAACAAGTAAAAGGACCACACGTTGTTAAATGACATGAAGAACAGTTTGCTGACTCACATTTCACAAGGCCTGAAAGGATAAACATGCTCTTTTAAGTACTGTAATGTTTTGCATTCAAAATCACTAACTTGTAGGTATCAGCACTCCTGAATTCCACACAATACTCATGAATGAGATGAAAGGCTGAAGCTTGGACACAATCAATCATAAATCATAGAATATTTATGAACGAGTAAGGAGAATTTCATCTATAAGGCATTGCCAACAACTTCCAGTGAGCCTCTGCATTACACTAGAGAAAAAAAAAATCTGCTATCTTCATCATTTTCAGAGACCTGGCAGAAGGCAGACTGACTCAGTTTCAATTATACACTGTGCATCATAAGCTTTAATAAGCTATGAGTATCTTTTTTACGAACTAAGACCTACTGCCTTGCATAAAGTGGCACACACAACAACTCCAGTTAACAGTCACACATAGATCAGTGTAGAGCTACTGATTTTCAACACTCCAAAGAAGATAATATGTTTTTGAGTATTTGGTTACATAAAGGATTGTAACTCCAAGATGTGCTGATTTGCTGTGGGAGGATTCTTTCTGTGAGCAGAGTAGGTAACTTCAAGTAAAAGCTTACTGATCCTAAATCAAAGTTACTGTAGTTCGTTTCTCCATAGGACTCCACCTAGTGCTAGAAACAAGACTCTAAATCTTGACTGACACTATTTTGTTCATACTAGATGCAGATTGATTTTACAGGCTTGGTACACACATTACCCCAGTATTTTCTGCTTTTAATAAGGCATTTAGTACAAAGAGAGCAAGGTGCCTTATTAGAATAAATTTGTTGACTTGTGAACGCTCACAATAAAAGGAACACCAGCCATTTGTTCCCATGAAAATGGAGTATTGATTATTTCTAGAACATCAGTGTATCTAAAGCAAATTTACATTGGTTCTGACAACTTCTGCACTGATAGCAAAAACCTATCATCTTTATCTTCAGAGCATCAGCAAAAGCTATTTAAATTCATTACAGCCCCTGCCACAGATCTAGAGTACAGCGCTGTCACAAACGAAGCACTCTCATCTCCCATTGAGCCTCGACCTGCAATTGAGAGAGCAGACCCCTGACTTGTCAGCTGGCTGCCAAATAGGCTTTGGTCCATGACACCCCCATTGCAACATTAAATAGATCCCATTTCAGAGTAGGACAGGAAGTTAGGAAGTGCTGCATATAATGGAAAATAAAGAATATGGCTCCCCTCAGTTAACAGAGTGTATAGCAGGAAGCAACAGATCTATATTTTGTTCAGCTAGTAGAACATGCCCTGACTATGCTTGCTCACCTTTGCTATTCCTTTAACTTTGGATAATCCCACTTTCTAGCATGGTCACTCACACACACAAAATTACAAAGCCTGCTTACAACAACATTAGCAGTTCTGAATTCAATTTCCACATTTAATGCCCCAGTAACACAGAGAACTAATTCTTTTTTTTTTCCAGATTGCTACCTCAGTACAGTCCCCCAAAGAAGGGAGGATTTGGCTCTTGTCCCAGGTGGTAATTCATGCAAAAATGTAAAATGAAATAACAGAGATATTTTTAAAACAAGAAAGGGAAAAGTCTGACTAACAAGATTTCAAAATATGGAGAATTCCATTTTTGTATATATGATTTGTCATGAATATGAAAGCTTGCAATAAAAATAATTTCAAACTGTGGCAACACTACAAGATCAACTGGTTGGTGACCACAGCTGGCCCAAGTCTTTTCAGCTCAGTAATCTCTCCTGGCCACTACAACACCCACAGTAGAAACATACCTGTCCTTGACATCTTTCATAAGCTGCTGCAAGTCAACCTCCTGCTTCCTCAGGTTTCCAAATGAGGATTGGTTTTCCACATAACCCTTCCCTCCAGCTCCCAGGCTGAACTTCACAAATGATGTTTCAATACTTCCTTGAACAAAATCTTCAAACTTCCCCATATATTTTGCAAAGTCAGACTCCACAATCACTAGGAAAGCAATAACAATAATTTCTGTGAAGAGAAGTGCTGAAACTGTCCTGAAGTGATTGGAGGAACAGATACTTACAGAAAATATGACAAGTTAGCAAAGGCAAGGAACAGTATGAAGAGGTAAATAATGAAATTTACATCTCTGCAACTCTTGCATCTGCTCTCTTCATGTTTTCATCATCTTTTCTCTACTATCTTTAGTATTCTGCCATTTTAGGAAAACATAAGGTGACTGTAGTGCTGAACTCAGACACTATGAAATATTTATAAAGAATGATTGAAAGTTATTTCAGCTACAAAGAAAACTACAAAGCAGACATGCTTGTACAGTAGTGCTAGTATTTTGGCATTATTTTGACACATCACAGGGCTGTCCCAAAGCTCACTGAAAACCAGTGGAAAAATCTAACTGGTTTAAAACAATTCGGAATTTTATATATCTAAAAAACAGAGAGCTGACTCAGAATCAGCTGTATTTCCAAGCCAGCTACAAATTAACATCTTAGGTTAGGGAGTTATCTATTTTCCTGTGTGGAATTATGACATGTCCAGAAATATGGGATTCCATCTCATTAATCTTAAAACATGGGTGGGACTACTATAGTTGGATGAAGAAAAAAGTACAAGGGTCAACCTTCTTTAACAGTCTATGCAAGACAAACAGAATGGGTGGTAAAACTCACTTGGCCCGGCCTGGAAGCGCTCCCTGGGCTACTAACACCAACAAGACACTGTTTATTCACTGCTTTTGACCTGAAGCACAGTACAGTCTCACACTACTATCACTTACAACCCCCTATAATATTCTAGGGATATTCCTATAGCTGCAAGACAGCTGCTGTTATTAAACAGTAGGACTACACAGCCTGACAACGTTCAGCACTTAATTTAACACTCTACCCGGGCAAAATTTTCTTCTTATTTTAACCAACATTTATTACTACCAGTTTTAGTTACATAAATGGTCAAGTGAGAAAAGATCCATTAATCTCCTTCCCATGGATGGAGGGATTCCTTCAGAGCATTCCTTTGAAAGGAGCCCTCTAATAACATTAATTGAGAATAATAACAAAACAGATTGGGGATTGTACTGTTTTTATCTGCACTGACAGTGCTGCCCAAGTATGGCTTTACCTGGTTTTATTGGTTTGTCTTCAGTAAGCACATCACTCAGGGTGACTGTCAAGAAATGATACTTGGGCTTCTGCCAGCACCAGAATTTCCTCCTCTTCGTAACTAAGCTCAAAAGCTGCAGCTTGTCTGAGGCGTTCAAGTGGGAGACAGGGATCAAGTCACCTCCACTGTCAGTTTCTCTCACAAAATTCTTCGTTGCTTTTGCAAACATCGTGGGGAATCACTTAAAGCCTGAAAGAATGCATGTGTTTTCAGACAACTGCAGTTGGAAAGTATAAATATTTACCCTGTCCTTTTAAGAAGTCCTGCACAGAACTGGTATTAACAAAGGAACACCCATGGTGTTTTCACCCCATCTTCTCCACTCCGAGCTGGGAAGGAGTTCAAATCACTTGTCCCAGCGTAAGTTTTCTCAGTAACTAATAAAAGAATTCTAGTTAAGAGGAACATTCACAGGTTGCTAATCTGTTAGGGAGGAAAAACTTGCACAGCTTACCTGAAATTCTATGAAAAAGCATCTACTACTAATGAGCACCCCGTAGAGACCAGCTGTGATGAGGAGAGCACTGGGGCAATGGCTGAGGATTTCTGCCTCCCCACAGGATCCTTCTTTTATTACCTAACATAAAACTTACTCCACATAAGGCAATTAGGTATTACTCACACGAATTATCTTGATCTTTTTAATGGGGAGTGAACACATGGATAGATAATAACAGCTGTTCTATAAAAAGCACCAAATACATGAGCTGGCATCTTCGTTACTAAATTTTGTTTCTGAACTACAACCCTGGAAAGTTCCAATTAATTTTTTTATTTATGAACTCTTTTTTACCTTCAGTGTTTTCCAATTTTCTATTTTTTTCATTTGCATAACTACAGCTAAATTGAACATACATTATTTGCAACTATTATTTACAACTGTTATTCATATCCCCTACACAACTACATACATTATCTTACTGTTGCTTTGCAATGATTTTAATTAAAAATTACCAACATCTCTTATATAACATGAGGTTTTCCTTATCCCTGGGAATGTATTTTACTGTATTTACAAGGAATGTCTGCCAGTAAGGCAGACTGACTGAAATCACAGAAGAAATGGTAAAAATGACCATTCACAGGTGCTAAACAAATAATTCTAATAAATTAACATTTGATCTTTTTAAAGAATCTTTCTAGTTTTTCAACTCTGTGTTATCTGATAATATCTAATGACAATATCTGATAATATCTAATGATAGCTCCAGAATTAAATCAGGGGTTTTTTTAAATCCATCGGCATTCCTTTAAGTCCCCCAGCTGACACTGACTGGAAAGTTCAACTAAGATCGTAAGATGCCTCAGCTGGGTATTCACACTTCCATGATTAATTACCTGTCTTGCTCCACACAGATCTTAGATTTCTCATTTACAAACACAGACCACAGTAAAACAGGACAAACAGGACTTCAACCAAAAACCGATATTGCAGTGAGCACTCAGGATTATTGACAATGGAAAATGGAAACCCGAATAAGATTATTAGTGCTTGGCCCACAGGCTCTGTATTTTATTACTAGTGAAAAAAGCCTTTTTGCAGATGCAAGCTTACCTGTCATTAGTTTTTCCCAAATCCCATTTCAGATATTCCACACAGTATTTAGCAATTTATGAAGAGGTATTTACTTCCTCATCAATCCTCTATGGATTAGCCTGTGTAACAAATAAAGGGTGTTTTCCAACAACACCTGCACCAAAAGGATTTGAGCAATGTCTAAGTCGCCTAACATTTTACTGAAGAGTCTTCTGGGGCTTTCACTGCAACTGCAGCAAACCCTGCAGCACAACCTCAGCTGTGGGCACTGGGAGTATTTCCAGTGACTTCTTGCTCTCTGACCTTCTCTTAAACTCAACCCAGACTGATTTTTTGCATTCTTATGTGTCTCCTCCTTAATCTCTCTGGATTTAATCTCAGTGAGAACATTTTTAACAGAATAAAGCAGTGCAGATCCACTGCAGCAAAAAAGGGAAAAACCCAAATAAAACTTCAAACCAAAACTAGTTTCTTTTATCCACAGGACTTCTTTTGCAGGTGTCTGTATTTTGCAAACAGCCAGATGACTGATTTGTTATCAGGAAGATAACGAAGGGGACAACCAAGAAAATTCTCACTGCCTGCATTAGTTGCCTTTGCCCAGCATAACCTTACACAAACATTTTTGTACTTTAGATGACAGCTCACCCACCCTGATCCCCTCACTGCACAGCCAGCTCACACAGGCATGGTCTCTGGGAAAAAATGTTAAAAAGGCCACCAATTTCTGAGTTTATCATAAAACTAACTGCAAAACCAGGTCCTAATATTTAGCATTCTTACAAATTCACTAATTCTCCGGTCTGTAAAACTTCCAATTCACAGTGTTTTGCCTTCATTCCCCATCACCACTCTTGACTAGCAAAAGGAACATCCAGGGAAGAGGACAGAGTGCTTCTGAGGACTAGCAAGACTCACCAGGCAGGAGAGATGGGGCAGTTTTCAGCCTCAAAATGATGGCAGTGTCTCCCACACTTTGTTGTGCTGGTAATGTCTTTGCAGGGAGCATATTTTGCCGGTGTAGAAGTACCTGCAAATCAAGAATATTCTATCCCAATTCCTGCTTATTTATCTTTGGATATAGCACCTTTAACACAAATTTTACAATGCCCCCAAATACCTTGCTTCACTACTTCCCAGAACAAAGACAGAGAGCAATTATGCCCCTAGCAAAGATCAGGGGGCTAATACAGCCACAAGGCTCAGCAGCACCCTGAATCAGTGGACAGGGAGTGGTTACAGACCCAGCTTTAAGAAAGCTTTGCCTTGGGAGCTTCTTCCTCTGCAAATTTTAATAGAGCTGTGCTTGGTTTGACAGAAATAGAAAAACAGGTAGGAAATGCCCATCAGAGTGAATTCACTCTTACAGATTGACAGCTAGGCATGAAAGAGAAAAGGAAGGAGGAGTACCTTCCTTGCCTATCAAGAAATTTAAAACTAGCCTGAACCCGGACTACAGGAGGATTATTTAATGGCAAGGATGAGAACAAAAGAAGACAATGAAACTAATTTCACTGTTTACCTAAACAAACAAATCGCATCCCTGCTTCTTTACTTTGTAGCTCCCTAACTCAGTATAGTGGGACATTAAATCCAAAGTGACATTTTATGAGCAACTGGTGTTTGCCTGTGACACTATAAAAGAAACCAAACAGTTGCTTGATATTTCTTACATTCTGTATCTTTCACATAAAATACATTTATTTTTTTTTTAATTCAGCCTAAGATCCAAGTTGTAAGGACATGCAATGCCTGAAAGCCAAACAGAAAGCCTTCTAAAGACTAAAGCCTTAGCGCTGAAACAGCTGTTAGGCATTAACCACGGTGTAGGAGTGGTAATGGCCTTGGAATCCTGAAGGAGTATGAGTCTGTGTCCGAAGGGAACTGGAACATGGAAGTGACGACATGCACATTACATGTTTTATTCAAGAACATTACACTTACTTTCACCTCTTCCCTAGATAATTAACATTAAAAACAAAGAAGCACCCATAAGAGCTAATACACAAAGCCCAGCCGGGCTGCCCACACAATGCAGTACAGGTTTTGAATGCATAATCCCCAAAACCACGTCTGAAAGATTTCAGCCCTGGCTGAGCCCTCTGTTTGCTCCTCGAGGACTCTGCAGCACGTGCCTCCACACACCGGTGCCGCAGCCTCGGGCACCTCGGCGAGATGCGGCGCCTTTCCCCGGCCGTGGGCGCCGTCCCGCGGGCTGCGAGGGCGGAGGGAAGGCCCCGCGCTGCCCCGGCGCTGGGTGCGCGGTCCCGCCCGCCTCTCCGGGAGCGGCTAGGGCAGGGGAGCATCGCCCCGCCGTGCCCCCGCTCAGAGCACCGCACGGGCACCGCGGCCATTCGCTCCCCACGGGGCGGGCAGGACGGCGGGGCGCGGAGGCCGCAGCCGCTGCTGGTGCGCCGCGGCAGGGCGGAGTGGCAGCGGCAGGGGAGGTGGGCCGGGCCGCACCGCCGCCCCGGGCCCGCTCCCGTACTCACGGCATTCCCGGCGCTCCCCTCTGCCGCTACCGGGGATGCGGCGCACTCCGCCCGCGGGGCGTGACGAGTCCGCCGCGCCCCAGGCGAGGGCCCGCGGGCGAAGCTCAGCGAGCAGGTCCCGCAGCAGCGGGGGCTCCGTGCCGGGAGCGGCGCGGCAGGGGCAGCGCAGGCCCCGCCCGGGTGCCCGGGCCGTGCGGGCGGGCGGGATCCGCGCCCGGAGCGCCTCCGCCATGTTGAGGCGCGGGGCCGCCGCCCAGCACAGGGTAGCGGGCGGGGGCAGGGGTGCTGCCCGCCGCCCTGCGAACCCTCGGGGCGGCTTCTCCCTCCCTCGGAATCCCGCCCGTCTGCCCGAGCTCCCTCGGGCGCTGACCGTCCTGCCGTGAGGGCTGGAACGAAGGGCTGCAAGTGTCCCTGTGCGTGGGGCGGTGGCCCGGCACAAGCGCCCCACGGCAGGTCTGGGTGTGGGGCAGCCCTGTGAGTGGGCTGCTGGAGGATTCCCACTGGGATGGGACAGACGGTTTTGTATGGCTGCACCTTGGCAGATAACACTGGCAGCTGTCTTTCTTTCCAGGTAATTGCGTGACAGCGATGTTCTATGACACTTGTGATAAGGACATCTTTGTGACAGGCTCTCAAGCCCGGCTCGGGTCGCCCGTGCTCAGAAGTGCGCGGGGCCGGTGCGAAGTCCAATGAAAACAGCAGCACTGCCACGGTTTTGGCTGCGAGTTTGCAGCTCTGGGTTGGCACTGCGGGCCTTGTGAAGCCGCTGTGGACCGAACGGGAACTCCCAAGTCAGGGTCCCCAGTCCAGGACCTTGAACGGCAGCACTGTGGAAAATGAGAAGTGTGGTCAGCGGGGCCTGGGGCAGGTTGGTGAACCGCAGTGTGAAATACTGAGCGCTGTCACAGTACCTTAGCCGTCTGAAAACACCACAATGAAAAAACTTGGTTGTTTATGATGCCAAAGGAGTGATCCAGTAAGAAACAGATGAGTCTGCAAAACCCCAAAGAGTGGTTTTTTCATGATAATAAATATCAAATACAACTTTTTCAAGTGAACCATGCCTCAGGCTGGGTACTTCCCTTTTGTTTCGAACATCATCAGACCTTAATAGGCTAACACCCTGACTTTGGAACAAAGGGAAGGGGAAAGCTTAATGTCTTTAAATGAACAGTCCTGGGTGAAAGGTATCAGTAGATGCACATAGGTAGAGTAGACCAATTTCTTCTGTTTAGCTATGTGCAGCATCCAAACCTTCCAATGAATTTCAGCTGATTTTAGTCCATCACCTCTTTCTGATTTCCCCAGGTGACATCCTTATTGATTGAATGATAAAACATCTTCATTCTGGGGTTGCAGCTGCTTACAGAAATTTGAACAAATAGTCAGAATGGAACTAAGTACCTGTATTTGTGATAGTTTAAATTTTCTGAACTAATGAAATTTATAAAGCTCCATTCTTACAGCCCCTGCCTGAGAAAAAGTACCCACACATCTTTGGGAGATCTCTTTTTAGGATCAGCACTGAGCTGCAGAATTGCTGGCTCCAGTAATAATCTGGCCAGTAATAGCACACGTTTCATAAGCTATCATGTGTTTTTCCAGGGAGTGGCAATGTGTGATGCGTTTCAAATGCAAGAGTCTGCTAAAGCATATTTTGAGAAATCAGGGAGGAAGTTGTACTGAACCACATTGCTATGGAAATATCCACTGGGGAGGTAGGACTAAAATAAAACTAGTGAAACTTGCTGGTAATTTTAAGGACACTACTATCAGTTACATGTACACCAAATAGAGAGTATCCACACCAGGAATATTTAAATGTTTTTTAAGAAAAGTCTTCAACAGAAATCTTCTATCCATCTGAATGGCACCAGCTGACATAGGGTAATTTTCAGATGCATCTCATTGACTAGAAGGAACAGAAACACAGGTTGTTAGCAAACAGTTTTGGGGCTATGCAGCAATTAACTTTGAGGCTTCAAAGTCTGTCACAGAAACTGGCTTGCAGCTGAGAGACATTTAGGACTGAACACCACCTTGAGCATTCAGTCTTCGTGGAAATGCTCTTCAGGTTCACTGGACAGTCAAAATTCCCAGCCCGTGGTTACTCCATGTTCAGCTGGGATGCCAGCAGGGAGGATGTTGAGTCAGAGAACTACACAAAGGATGCATGGTCTGTCAGCCACAGACTCCATCTCCTGAGCTGAAGCATGAACTGCATCACTGGTGTTAGAAGATCCTTCTGCATTGCTTCTGTGTGAGAAGATCATCTTGCAGAAGGAGCAGAGGGAGAAAACCAGAAACTTTTGCTTCTGGACCAAACTGCTCTTAGTATGGGATGAGTTCTGGCTACCTTTTAAATAAGTGAAGTGAGGCAAGTGGCTTCACAGCCACAAATAAAAAATGAGTAATGCACATAATAAGTGACTAATAACACAAAATACAGTAATCTGAAAGGGAAAAAAGACCCCAGCAAAATAGTTGTAAGCTTTTTGAGTATGGCTGTGTGAAATTCCTTGGGTAAGACATTTAAAAAAAATTACTGAGCATGCCACCACAAGATGTCAGCATTGCAGAATGGTTATTCCTGCCAGAAACAGAAAAGGTTTTTGCATCCTATATGCATTTGGTATTAGATTTAATTGTTTTTGTATGATGGCATAATGTGGCCTTATTTTTTTTAAACCATTGACATTATGATGTCAGTCCAAATTTAATTGCAAGGGAGAATTTCTTAAACCGCTTTTTAAAAATTAACTCTATCTTAAAAACTTCTAAAAATGCTTTCACAGCATGAACAGCAGTACTAATGGCAAATCATACCTTGTAACCATCAATGTGTTGTTTCAGGCTGCATCCAGCCTGGCTAGAAAGCGCTCACTAAAATTGTGCCTGTATTTGAGGTGTCCAGAGGTCATCCAAAGGTCGCTGCTGCTCCATGCTAGCCCTTTATAAAACCCTCATGCTGGCTGGGGAAGGCTCTGCTGGCCTTAGTTCTGTGGAGGAACTAGGAAGAAAATGTGAAGATATTTTGGGCTTCTATTTAGAAGAGAATGATGTTTGGGGTAGCAAGTCTTTTAAAAGGTGTCCAGCAACACAAGCCAATCACCGGCAAAAGAATTTATTTCTTTTTTTTCTACACTCCTTTTTGTAAGAATAAAAGATCTGAGCAACAGTTTTTGTTTGTTTCTGCATTTCTTTCAAATCAACTAACCAGCCTCATTTTTCTTCCACATTGAAATTCATGTCCTGTTTTGCTGGGATGCTCTGTACTTTTTGCCTCTTCCATTCTGTCCTCTGAAACATTTCCTGTTGCACACAACAGCTTTCTCCCTCTCCTGCTGTTACGGCTGTCACCAGCCCTGCCACCGTGCCAGCAGCAAGTGACAGGCTTAGCAAGGGACCGTGTCCTGAGAAGGGGAGATGAGTGGGAGGGTGCAGTGAGCCAGGAGGGGCTGTGTGAGTTCAAAACAGCCAGAGAACCCTTCTGCTGTGCTTCCCTACCTGTTCATGTGAGCTTCTGTGCTTCTGCTCTTGACGATGGGAAGGTGACATCTTTAACCATCTGAAGATTTTGCTGTAAGATGAGTTCGGCCACTCTTTAGAGGCTACCTTGTATTGCAAGGTTCAACTCTGCTACCTTTACAGACCAATATGAGGAAAACAGAGTTCACTTCTGGATCTTCTAGTCCCAGGGAAGGACCACTGCAGAGTGCCATGGTGAGATGCAGGAGACCAATGTGTTCAGCACAACCTGTTTGCTGTAACTCAGTCAGAGCTCTGCCTTCAGCACAGATGTTGGCATGGGGGAAAGCAGTGCCACGCCTGCTTTCTGTAGTGCACAGGTTGCGTGCTTTGCTCCTCTTTCTGTCCAACCATGCGATGATTCTGTGAGGTCTCCAATAATAATATGGAGAACAATTTGCAAGAATTTGCATAAACTTGTTGCTTCTGACTTTAAATTGTAGATTAGATGGCAGCCACAGAACTTTATTTCTTTTACAACAGTGATAAATGAAGACTTAGGAATAGATAACATTTCTTGCACATCTCAAAAGCCTTCCATAATAGTTTATTAGAAACCATCTGGTTTCATTAATGTTTTATCAAATACCATCTGGTTGCTATATTGTTCAAGCTATTTAGTAGTAAAACCTGCTCATAAATTAGCCAAAATGAATGGCTATCAAACTATTGTGTAGGAGCCCCAAACAACTTTCATGTAGGTCCTATATAAACAGTTATTTTAAAAGTATTAGACTACACTAAACTTCAACATTAAACTTCAAAAGTCTAGAAAATGTATCAGTAATAAAATCTAAAATTTAGCTCATTCCTCAAGCTTCTTAATTTTTTTTCCTCTTTTCTACATGTTTAATTCTTGGCCAGTTGGAACAGGAGTGACAAAGTCAAAATGACAAACTGTATTTAAATAAAGATTACTAGAATACTGTTGTTCAATAATACGTTGCAAACAGAATACCTGTCACCGTGCCTCCAAAAAATGAAGCCCTTCATCTTTGTATCTCTGCACATGTACACTTTTCAGACTGTAAGCACTCTGCCAGGGTTTCTGGCACTGCTCTGAAATCTAACTGTACAGCAGCACAGGGCACCATTCAGAGTTGCACAGTGCCTACTACTATGGGCAGGTAGGTTTGATTGTAAATGCTTACCTAATATACATTGTTTTAATAAATTATACTTTTACTCATAATTATTTTCCTGTTACACTTTCAGATCACTCATAATTATTTTACTGTTACATTTTCAAAAAATGTCACCCTAAAATTAGGGCAGTTCCTTGTGATTTTGTTATTTATAGGCAACCTTAAAGTTACTGTGAATGGAAGAACTAAGGCAAGCATATCTAAAGAACACATGGAAGATTTAGGACAAAATTGGCAAAGCAACAGGAGGTAGAAGATCCCTGGGAAAGAGCCCATGGCTCAAGCTGCCTGTAGAGAGAAAAGCTGGCTGTAAGTTTTCCTTGATCAGCTCTACAGATTTGTTACGTTTCATGCAATTCCTTTTGCATCCTCTGAATGCGTATGCACAAGCATCCTCAAAAAACCTCATTATTCACCTGTGGGAGCAAATAATTTGGGCAGAATTTTCTGAAGAACAGGCAGTCCCTCATGGGGCAGCCAGCTGGATGGTGTTTGTGTTGTGCTGCTGCAAAACTGGAGCATGGCCATAGTCAAACCTTGCAAAATGTTCAGAAGCTAACATTAATATTTCATTGAGTAACACCAGATGCATGTTGTCATGTACTACATTTGTAGAAATAGCTTTATTGCGATTTAAAACAAATTCTCTCTCTCCCTTTTGGTTTTTGTGTCCCCTTTGTTTTCTTTTCTAATTGTTTTGCAATTCCATAATCCCCCTTCTCATTACCTGTTGTCAGCTCAGTCTCTCTTGCAGAAACTACAGCAGAAATACCTGTTCTAGGACAATCTGAAAGGGGTTTCTCCATAAAAAAAAGAAAAAAAAAATAGAAAAGTAGTTTTAAGTGCCCACAAAGATAGAAATTGAGAATTTTGTTAAGTGATCTTTTCAGCAAGCCATGGCCCATAAAAGTGGCAGATGCATTGAGGAGAAGACCACAAACAGCAAAGAAGTCAGTGGCTACAGGGTGTCCTGAGGAGTGGTGAGGCTGCTTTGCTCCTACAAGTGCGTCAGGATTCCTGCAGCTTCCCAGGGGCTCTGCAGCAGGAGCTGCCAGGAGCTGTCTGCATCTTCTGCTGTAGAAACACACACCGCAGAGGAGGACAGAAGTTAAAACCCCATCCTATTTCCCACAGGGGTGACAGCCCCATTGGATACCAAGAGGAAGCCCTCTTGTTTCTTCTTAAAGTCACTTCATTTTTCAGCTTGCTATTGCTCCTCCTAATTTCAGTGTGTGAAGTGTTTGCTTTTCGGCATCCTACAGGCAGTGGGGTAAGAACAGTGGGTGAGAACTGGGTTTTTCCCAGAGGAGTGGTAAGGCTGCTTTGCCCTACAAGTGAGTCAAGATTCCTGCAGCTTCCCAGGGGCTCTGCAGCAGGAGCTGCCAGGAGCTGTCTGCATCTTCTGCTGTAGAAACACACACCGCAAAGGAGGACAGAAGTTAAAATCCCATCCTATTTCCCACAGGGGTGACAGCCCCATTGGATACCAAGAGGAAGCCCTCTTGTTTCTTCTTAAAGTCACTTCATTTTTCAGCTTGCTATTGCTCCTCCTAATTTCAGCGTGTGAAGTGTTTGCTTTTCGGCATCCTACAGGCAGTGGGGTAAGAACAGTGGGTGAGAACTGGGTTTTTCCCATAAAAGGGAACAGAATGAAAAAGGAACACAGTTCTTTTTGAAACAAGGAGCAAGGGCAGGCAAGCAGCTAAAAAGTATGTGGGCTGGTAATTTCATGGGAGCTCTTTTAATATTATGCAACAGTGTTGCCCAAAAGGAAAGCAGGTACCATAAAGAGGGTGCTTTGGGTAAAAACAGATTGGTAGATATAAAAGCAAGCAGCTTAAAGACTGAGTCCCAATCTGGGCTCCTCAGCACAAGAGACACATGGAGCTCCTGGAGCAGGTCCAGCAGAGGGCTACAGAGATCATTAAGGGACTGGAGCATCTCTGTTTCCAGGCTGTGGGAGCTGGGCCTGTTCAGCCTCGAGAGAGATGACTGAGAGGGAACCTCACCAATGTCTGTCAGTGTCTGAGGGGAGGGAGCTAAGAGGATGGAGCCAGGCTGCTCCCAGGGCTGCTGAGCAACAGGACAAGAGGTGATGGGCAGAAACTGCTGCATAGGAAATTCCACGTGAACACGAGGAAGAACTCCTTTACTGTGTGAGTGACCCCACACTGGACCAAGTTGCCCAGAGGGGATGTGGAATGTCTCTTGCTAGAGACACGCAAGAACTGTCTGGGTGCAATCCTGTGCCATGTGCCCTAGGATGACTCTGCTTGAGCAGATGATCAAATGTGGTCCCTTCCAACCTGACTGATTTTGTGAAAAGGCTGCAGCTGTCCTTCTGAACAGAGTGGAAACTACAGAGCAGTCGTTGTCCTGCAAATTTATACTGATGGTGGCCCAGGACAGGGTCACACAACTCCAGGTTATTGACACTCTTTGTTACTTTGCAGTTCCATCGCAGACCAGGTCTTCACTATGCTGGAAAAGAACCTTGTGTATGAAAATAAGTGCTGGCCTCTTCTCTGACAATTAAAAATTTAATTTATTTGCTTTATCACAGGACTAAAACTGGTGTCCTTGCTGCTTGTACTGCCCCTGCTTATCTGAATGGGGCAGTGATTTGGGTGAATGGCATCTGTAACAGGTGATGCAAGTACCCTTGGGTGGATGGCTTTCTTCCTGCCAGAGACAACTCCCTGCAGCTGGGAGATGGGATTGTGCTTCTCCTGCAGAACTGGTTTCTGTCAGCTTGAGGTGGGGTTTATTTGGTTCTCCCACAGTTACCGTCCAGCCTCAGCAATGCTAATGTACACAATGTGAGCAATACAGTTTCTAAAAGAGAAGGAAGACCAGCTGTGTTCTGAGAGGAAGCATTATTGGGAAAGGAAACAATGAACACCCCTGGGAAAGCATGAACTTTCATGCAGTTAGTCATTTTTCTTAGGACCTCATGACTGCACACTTCAATAATGAGAATCATATTTCAACATATACTCTTTCCTCTCATTCATTTCTCCCATGATGTCAAACAACCAATTCATGTTGCTATCAAGACCAAAGCATTCACATGAGCATCAGCTTTAGGAAGCTTTGCACCTAGATAAAGTACAATGGAGCTCCTACTAGGGCTTTTTTTTTTTTTCCCTGTGATGTGGCACATGCTCTTTTTCAGTTCCTGATATTCGCAAATGGTGAGATTATAATATCCTGGAGTTCTCTACCCTGCATCACCTTTAACCAAAGCTTCAATCTGTCTCCAGAATGAAGAGAGACATGTTAAGGAAGAGCTAGGCTCACCATCCTTTAGTAACTAGAGCACTCAGAAAAAGTCAAGCTTGCCCTAACTGACCTCTTTGCAGGCAAAGTCCTTAGTAGAAGATTTTCCCCACCACAGACCTTCACATTTGGTACACTATTTCTAAACCTTATAAGAAAAATTTATTTTTCCATCCAAAAAACCTATATAGCTCTAATTGCATTTACAGGGTTTGCTTCATTCACTGAAGTGCAAGTAGCAAACAATGAATACAAGTACTATGACCTCTTGACTTCACTCCATCTTCAGCCTGTCAATTGCCAAAATTATAACAAACCTTGCAGTAAACAAAACTGTAAATCTCTTTCAGCTATTAGACAGGTTCTCATCTATTGATAAATCTACATAATCTTCCTTGCCTTAGGCAGCAATCTAGGCATTGCAGGCATATCCTCATAAAAACCTAAGGAGAGGATTTTTCAAGGCATGTACTGCAGTAATTCAAAGTTGCCTTACTGCAACTTTTATTTCTTTTTTTTTAACGCAAGCTGAAAAGTAAGGGAATTTGTAATTTTGGAAAACAATTTTTATCAAGAAGTTTTAATAAAGACAAACAATGTTAAGCAAGCAAAAAAAAGTACTTTTGAATTTTAACAGCTGGTTTTACTAGAATAGCATGTGAAACATCAGCACACAAAATCCTCAAGGATAAGTAGTACCTTCATATTTAGAGGAAGACAATAATTCCTGGAGTCTGAAATTACAGTCAGAAACATCAGATGTTCACACACAACATCTTATTTTCCAGGAATTTATTACTGTTTCAAGAGCCTGTAAAAACTTGTATCATCGAGCCCACAGAGAGAAATTCTCAGTTAACTCAAGCCTCAGTTACATTCAACTCAGTAGAGCAATGTTGATTTACCTCAAATGAGAGTTTGCACAAAGTAATTTCAAATATTTCCCTAGGTACAGAGTACGCAAAGATACAAATTCGTAAGTATACATAAGAATTTGGATTCTGGCCAGCTTTTAACCCCATTTAAAAACAGATAATAGCCCTACAAATTCTTTTGCATAAAACAGAGAGATCTAAATTAAAAACCAATAAACCAAGCACAGAGAGCAACTTCTGCAACATGAAAGGAATATAAGGAGCATATAATTATGTATTATATATATAATACATAATTTATAGAGGCATAAAAAAACAACAACAAAAAAGCCAAGATGTGTTGGTTACTATGTAGAGCAAGCTTTGCTCAGCTGTCATTATTTTTCCTCATCTTATGAAGGTTTGAATCATTTTGCAGTAAGCAAAATGAGTTTTAAATAGAGATTATTGTAAATGAAAAGACAACTGAGCTTAAACACAAATTGGATGCAAGTTCTACACAAGCCAAGTTGATCTTGCAGTTCTGTAGAGAAGAGCCTGTTTTGTCTGGGTAGCACTGTGGGCACTTGGCATGGCATTAGCTTGAGGGGTGGTCATGAGAAATTCACTCCATATCCATTTCTCTGTAAGAGAAATTCCTGCTGCCCTGGGTGCTCATGAGTGGGGCACCAATAATGAGCATCCCTTGCAACCTTCCTCTCCCTTTTACAATTATGAAAAAAAATACTACTGCTTCTATAAACCAGAACTTTCCCAGCAACTTGAACTAAATGCTAGTTATTTCAGATACCAATTAAACAATATCAGATCTCTATGAAATAAATCAGCAATGGAGTAATTCCCCCTGACACAATGAGAAAGTTCCAAAGTTCTTAACCCAACAGAACCAAAATGGCTAGATTTCAAAAAAACAGGAGCTGATTCTGGCCCACTTTAAAGACTATTTTTCTTTCTGGCCCCTATCCTGATTTTGCCATGTTCAACAGTGGAGGATATTTTGCATGATAACAAATGTATAGATCCAGTTTTCCCAGCTCTTCCTGAAAGCTCCATGCTCCCTCCCACCAAATCTTTGTAGACACTGAGGCTGCAAAGTGCTGCAGACCTGCAGTCAGGAATTTCACATTGGTCAGGAGTTACACTCACTGTACTCCCACATTTTTCAAGAT
This sequence comes from Onychostruthus taczanowskii, assembly GCF_017590055.1. Lineage (NCBI taxonomy): Eukaryota > Metazoa > Chordata > Aves > Passeriformes > Passeridae > Onychostruthus > Onychostruthus taczanowskii. The sequence continues at coordinate 820,563 of NW_024501015.1, forward strand.
CCTAGTCTGTCCCTATTGCATCTTACACACATATGGTGGGACTGTGAGACATTGTTGAGGTCTGATTGGCAGCACTGTCCTAAATCACCATCTCTAAGGGAAAAACCACCACACTGATATCCTTCCTTTCCAGTTATTTATTTTACCCATAAATACCATGTTTCCTTGTTTTTAAAAGTTGTTTTATGGAAAACATTTATTTTGTGGTTTCTAAACTCATACTAAAGCATAATATTTATGCTGCACATCTGTATGCTAAAAACTCCTTTTAAGAATAAACTTCCAGCTGTAAATGGATTCCATCAGCTTACCCCTTTTCCTGCCCCAGTGTCTGGCACGTTAGCTGTGCAGCAGAGCTGTGCAGAGCAGTACAACTGGAACATTGCACAGCTAACAGACAGATTGTTAGAGTGATAAATAAGGGTTCTAGCAGATGGAAGCTCTTTCCTACTTGCCATTCTGCAAAGTGTAAAAAGCACAGATCACTACAGCAGTGAGATTTGTTTCAGCTGCCACTAACAACCTTTGAAGAAAGATGCTTACGACCCCTGGGAAAAAGTCAGGGTGCTCTGTGACCTTTTGCAAGTATGATTTATTAACATCCAACTAAATTGGTTACAGAGACAAAAATAATAAATCAAGTTGTGCATCAAGGTACTCCAATGTTATTACAAATTTTTGGAGTGAAGCAGAAAACAGGGATAGTCCTGACTACAGAGACTTCTCAAACATCCGAAAGTCAGCAATAATTCTAATACATAAGATACCTTTCCTCAATCTGAAATCAATAATGCCCTATGAAAACAAAAAACAAATTCAGCACTTAGCAGCATTATTTATGTAATATCTGATACATGTGGGATGGTTTTCCAAATCTGGAACTAGGAAAATACTGTTACCACAAAGTCTTTCAGATCTCAGGGATGCCAACCAACTCCAATGTGTGGAGCTGATGGACATCATCACCTCTTGTGGATCAGCATCCCAAACATTCTCATAAGCTTTAATACAGTTTTGTTTTACACATTAAAACACCAAATCCACAATTTATGTCTTAAAAAAATGAACCATTTAAAATAATTCTTTAATAGATGGCAACTACTTATGCGGAAAATTTCTCGTATTGCTTTCAAAAAGCTGCAGCAAGAACAGTATCTAAGAACTGAGCAGTACAGTAATACATTTGGTGGTAGGTTACAGCATTTACTAAGTTTTAAAAGGTAAGCCAGATAATGTGCAATTCTTATAAGCCCACAGCTGCTGGAGTAAGTTGCACCCACCAGTAGCTAGAGAATAGAAAGGATGAGTTATTGAATACTGTGAATTTTATTTATTGTAGGAATAATTCATGAATGAAAACACACTCAACCAAAAAAACCTGTCATTTTAATGTCACTCCTTTGAATAGCACCATCTTATTCTAGCCCTTGCAAGATGTATTCAGGTATGTGGACAAGTTGGATGTCATCCTTCTCTCTATGCACCATGAACCAAGTTTTGCACTCCTCTTCAGCTTGCCCCCTCTGCATCAGTTGCACACAAAAAAGAAGCCATACTGAACAAAGCAAGATATGCTGGAAGTTTCCTGCTCTGCCAAGCTGGTCGTTTGGAGACACAACACAAGGGATTTACACAAAAACAGATGCAAGGACATTTGTAATTAGGATCTGCTGAGCAGATACAGCTGCATATTTCCATAGCACACTACCCTTACCAGGTCTGACTCCAGAGCATAAGAAAGTCTTATTCACAATCAAAGAAAAGATACAGGAGGAGTTTATGGGGAAAAGAATTTAACTGCAGCCTCTAGGTATGATTTATCATTTGTTGGTATGGACACTTGGTATGTTTTCCTTTTCATCAGGTTTTTTAATAAAGAGAAAAATAGGACAGTGAATAAGGGACCACATAGAAAACCTGTAAGCAGGACTGTAAACAGCTGAGGTAAAGTGAGGGGCATGGAAAGGGGTGAGGTCTTTGTTAGGTTGGGTTTTTGGAGGGGAGTTGTTTGGTTTGAGACCAGTACTGGACCATAGTGCAACATGAAAGCTGTCCCTGGCTGGGCCCTAATTTCTGGTCCTGTGAATTGGTGTTTTTTTGTCCTATGATCTGGACTCAACACTAAGCTGCCAGGTAATACAGGTGAATGTGTTTGCAAGTATTATGTCCTTCAGAGGCCAGATTTTAAAAGAAAGCAGTAATCCTGTTTCCAGTCCTTTAAAAAAAACCCTGGTTGGTGTAAGAACAGATCTCTAGGATGTTTCCTTATCAAAATTTGGGCTGGTTTTTGTCCTTCTTCCAGGCATCTGACTTTCCAAGCTCTGCATAAAGAACCTAAGTACAGACTACTGGATCTGTACTTCAAAGAATGCCTAAAAGAAGTAGTTTAGTGCTGGCAAACTATCACATCAGACATATCTCAGAGAACAGAGATCCAGAAAGGAATGCAGTGATTAATGGTGAATTCTAGTTCTACTTGGTCTAAAGGGTACTTTACACTACCCAGAATTGCCTCCTGAACAAGCGATGCTGTTTTGTGATCACAAATTTACACAAAATCAGAAACTAACCATCAAGCCTGCAAATCTGAAAGTAGAGCTGTGGGTTTCTGTTCCTGTGTTTCCCTGGAATTTTTTTTTTTCTTTCCATGCTTAACAACTTGAAAAATGAAGCAGGGCTTCAAGACCCAAAGGCCTGAGCTGCTCCATCACCTTGATGGAAGTTTATAGTGAGGGTTTTACTTTATTAAGAGACACACAAAGAAAGGCAGAGCTGCACAAGTGCTTCTCAAACTGGCCTCCAAAATCATATTAAAGAGTGTTTATAATGTCATGAAATAAGAGAGCCATAACAGCAGGCAAGGGTCAGGAAATTTTAAGACTGGTCCATTGAGCTACACACCTTGGGGAACACAGCTGTGTGTGAAAGGAAGCAGTTAAGTTGCCTGATGCATTCTTTTTTATCATTCAGGGTAGAAATAAAGTGAGTAAAAAGACCCTCAGTGTCAGTTATTAAGAATAACAGTTGCCTTAGTTGTACTGCAGAAAGCTAATATAATTTTTGTACTCATTAACACAGCTGAAGTTTTGGGGAAGAAAATTACCAAAATTTCATATTTTACCAAGAATAACTTTATAGAATATATTAACTTTGTGAATGTTGAATATATTTACATGCAGAAATACACAGAACTAACATCAAGACAAACTTCTTCCACTTCTTAATATACAGTTAACAGAAGTTTAACAACTAAACCCAATTGTTTTATACAAAAGTAAGCAGGGAAAACTATACTGCAGTTGGAAATGTGGGGTCAGAGGATCATTCACAACTGGTTACATTGTGTGTGGAGGTGTGTATTATAGATTTACAAAAGGAGCAATTACTTGTTCAATGATTTTGCGTCATGCATTTAAGAAATGCCCTGGATTATTCTCAGGAATTTTTATGGAGACAGTGCTAAAATTCTGGAGTTTACTTTCTTGATACAGAAATCTTGATGAAGAAGTTTTTATATAAGGCACTGCTCACCCCAATCCTTCTTGTCATTCATCCCATGTATTTCGGAACGTTTGAAGTGTTAAGAGAAATCAGACTTGGCACTGCCAGTCTGATTTCTCAAAAATCATGACTCAAATATCCCATATGAGACTTGTTTTGTTAAATACCTGTGTGGGGGAATCCCCTCCACACACAGAATATACAAACCCAGCAATTAGATCAGGCAGTATCACAGTAGCTGCCAAATATGACAATGAGCAAGCTTAATGCAGCCTCCACAAATTTTGCTACTTTTCTTAAAAGCTTTTATTTCCTCTACCTTCTTTTGGTTTTAAATGAACCTTAATTTTAGTATAAATTGCAATTACCAACAGCAAGGATAATTGCAATTATCAACTCATCTCTGTGCCAGGTTTTGACAGTTACTACAAGGATAAAAGACAGGAAGGGAACAAGGCATGAAGAGAACCTCATTTTTCTTGAAAAGCCAAACAGCCCCCAAAGTTTAAGACTTCCTTTGGAATCAAAACCCAGATTTTGTCTTCATACAAGTGTGAACCTTGCCTTCTTTAAAGCTGCTGACACAGTAGTCAAGTTTTTCAAGGACATATTAATTAGATATAATTATGCTAACTTCTTTGGTAATAAATTATGGAAATGATGGCGAGGGAGAGATCCTGGGCAAAATGAAAAATTGTAAAAAAGCATTCATCTGCCTCTGAAACAATGAGGCTTCAAGGTAATAGAAAGCAAAGTTCAAATATACATGTAATCTGACACTACAGATTATGTTTAAAATTTAAAACCTTCATAGTATTTCCTTCATGTTACATATAATACATAGATCCATTTTTAATAGATTTTCTCTAGAACAATGCAGCACAATTGCAGTAAAGTGCAAGCTTTTCTAAGCTATTAGTCTGTCCTTCTAGGAGTCTATTTTATCCATACCATGTCCAGTTGTTCCAGTCATAAGCCAATTTAACATGCCAGCATTTGGGCTTGTTTTGTGTCTTTACAGTGGCAGGTAAAGAAAAGAAAAGGATGTGCTGACAGGATGCAGATCTATCACATAGAAAACTGCATTGCTGCCAGAGAGTTGCAGACACACGGAGCAGATTTGAAGAACCATGGATCAGCCTTGGGTTGCAGATATGTGGGAATGCAAATTAGTCTGTTCATGACTATGGCATTGTGATTTGATGGAAAAAAACCAACAATACTGCCCATCTCTATAATCTTCATTCAAAAGTGAGGCTTCTTCTGCATTTGCTTCCTGTTGAATTTCTGACCTATGGTTTAGTAGCTTCACAAATTGAACCATACATATAAAATTACAGGAAAGGGATGCAACTGATTTAGTGCAAGATGTTTAAATATTTATCTGAACTTAACAAACAAACAGAGGAAGATCAAAGACTCCATACACTTCTCCATAAGGCAGATGGTAATTTTTTAAATATAAGATTTTAAATACATTATTTCTTAAGAGGTAGAAAATATCAAAATACTAGGAAAAAATTTCTAGCTTAAAATAATCAAGTTTGCTTACTTTTTAAAAAGTCTTACTGTTGCAATTTTTAAGTGAATAAAAACAAATGAAGCTATGGAAGCACAGGATTTCGTGCTCTGTATAAGATTTCACTTACTGGAAAAAGAGAGAGCTTCTTCATCTAGTCAGTGCTCAAGGAGTATATACAAATGATCTCTTCTTGCCCTGTTGGCGGCTATAAATTTGAAGCGAAAATTTTTCCCAGTGGAAAATTTTGGCGATTCCTGACTTTCTAGCACTACATTTAACCAGGTACAGTTTATGTAAAAGGCAGTAGAACCACCGACGTAAGCTCAGAACTACCTTTTCCATAACGCTAAGAAGAGAGTTAATAGAATCAAAAGCTTACTTAAATCTTTCCTGCAGACAGCAAAAGATCATAGTCAGATTCCAGCACCAGCTGATAACCTGTTTTAGCAATTTATACCAGCCCAGAGACAGCTGAACTCCTCGTTGCACTGTGGAAGCCCACCTACAGTTTGAGTTACTAAGGCTTGCACTCTTCCTCAGCACAGCTAGGAGATGCTGATGGTACTGTCTCCAATGCAAATCAGTAAGGCATAATTTAACTCAGAACTGACATTATTACACATAGAAAAAGTAGTGTAAAAGCTCCTCTCTTTTCCATCTGTTAACATTCAGTACTATTTATTAAATATTTTATAAAAGGAAGTTAGGATATTTATACATTCAAACAATCACCGCAACAGTTGAGTAAAGGAAACAAATGAATTATCAGATTCTAAATTAAGCATGATTCTGGAGATATGCACATTTGCACATATGCTCACACCACACATTCTGTATGTGTGTGTGTATATATATGTGTTTATGTATAGATATATAGTTACATTTTATATATATGTCTTTTAAATCAGATCCAAGAATACAGCACAGAATATCTTCACTTAGCTCCTCTTTCACCAGAGGACAGGATTGTCCAGTTTGGAAAAACCAGGTTCTTTTCTAAGGTCCATGTAGGTTCCATTGCTCACCCAGGAGTCATCACTGGATTTCCTATCAAAGATTAAACAAAGGTAAGCTGATATTTCCCATCCATATGCTGTGTAATGCAGTGCAGCACCATGCACAGATACCAAATGCAGCCCAGGAACCAGGAGCAGTGCAGCTCATTGCAGCTTGGAGAGCTGAATGGGTGTGTCTGCACTGGGCCATGGAGAGGCACCTCAATCTCATGTTCACCAGACAACTTCACTATTGAAGAGCCAAATGCATTAACTCCTATCTGCTCTAATACTTTTGCTATATAATAATTAAATTCTATATTCCACCATTTAAATCTACAGGATAAATCTCAACTTTCAAATCCTCATTGTAAGGATTCAAATCCTCATTCTTATTCACAATTCTCATTGTGAATTTGCAATCACAAAGTATGAGACTTTGCCTCTATCCTCCTTCCCTTTAGTAGGTGTGATTGGCAGGTGATGGGTTAGCTCACCAGCTTGTCAGAGATGTAGTAGTTTAAGCCATTCCCTTTTGCACCTATTTAAAACATTCCAGGGTTCCTCAGAAGTACAGTATAGATAAATCCAGAAAAAATAGGATCCCAGATCTGCTAATAGGCCATTACAACATTCATCTTGGCTCCAACTCTTTCACTGCAGGAGGACAGAGAAGCTGGAGGGCAAAAGACCTCGCCAGCATTCCTTTTTGTCTTTCAATGCCTGAAGTGTCCTGTTTAACTGATTTACAACAGGAGGAAGAAATAAAGTGCCCTCAGAACGATGATTCTCTCTCCATAAAATAGGGGAAACATGTTCAAAAATAGCCCTGTAAGCGAAAGGCTCCAACTTTGCACACTTCCACACCAGCCAATCCCACTGAATTCAGCAGAACTTCAGCAGAGGTAATTGACCTAAATCCAGCTACTTCAGCTTGCTTCAAAGAATCAAAGGTGCTACATTCACTCAGGCAAATTCAAATGTAGACCAAATATCAATTACCATCAAGGCAAAAAAAAAATAAAATTCAGGGATGCACTAATAAAAAACTAATACGTAACTGTGACTTTTAACCAAGTTGGGAGTATTCTTCATCACCAAAGTACAAACCCAAAGTATATAGGGGAACCCTGGAAAAAGCTGGAGCCTGTCACATGGCAATTTAGAATCAGATCCATAATAAGAATTTCAATAAATGATAGTATATGCTAATTATTATCTAGTACCTGAAAAATCTAGGCTGATGATCTAGATTGTTTTCTTCTAGCACCTTCCGTCGTTCTCGCTGTAGCTGCTCGATCCTCTGCTTTTGCATTTCAGCTCCTTCAATATTCCCTTCTTCTAGAAACCTGCAGCAGCAGTGATATGAGACAATTGGTCTTCTGCCCCCAGAAGAATCTAATCTTTCCAGCAGGTATTTCACAGTGTTTGAAAGGTAAACAGCTACCTCTGCAGACAACTGCACTATGAAAAAGCACTTAAGGAAAACTGACTCTTGTAACAAGCTCAGAGTCACAGTTACATTAGATTCTTCTACTTGTAAATTTGCAAAAGTAAAAATTTCACTGCAGAAAGAAGTTTCAAGTGTCTCAGTGTTTGGCTATTCAAATACTGTATGTATTTGAAGCACCTGAAGCACTGAAGTTTTAACATCCTTGGAAAGGCAGTTATCTAGAAGCACCCAAGAGGCAATTTTAGGACACACTTCCATAACAACTAGACCATCTCTCAATAAGTGATTACAATGTCTGTTTCAGATGCACATTAATGTAAAAATAGAAACACACTGCAGTTATCCACAGAAAATAGTCTGAGTTCAGGGTAAATTGAGTGTACAGAAGATTAAGAACTATTTAAGGAAAATATTTCAGTTAAAGCTTCTTACCTTTGGTCTGGTCTAAAACGTGTATCAGTGGATGGGAGTAATGACCTAGTTTGTGGGTCCAGTTCATTTAACTCCAGTGCAAATTGTGTAAATCCATACCACTGTTCAAAATCTTTAGGCATTGGATCTACAGAAGAAATTAGTACATTCAGAATTTCAATTAAAATGCTATTATATTGAGAAAGAAAATTTCAAACTCCCTCCAGTCATTTGTTTATGCCTGATCCACAGTGTCAATTCTGGGGGAACACGAGGTTTTTAATAATGTGACAAAAGAGAACATCCCCTTTGATAATTGCACTGCAACAAAACAGATTTCTGTTCCCTCAGCTGAATCTCAGCACAACTGTGATGAAGGCCATGCTATTATGATAATGTTTTTTCAAAACACAGTAGACAAAACCCCACAAGCCTGGGAGAAATTCAGCTATCACTGTCATTACATTACAAAGAATTGAGCTTTGTGGGCTATCCTCGAGTATTCAATACTTGAAATAAACAACATTTCTCTGCACAAGCAGTAAGAGTTTATTCCTTGTTTTTTTTCCTCTTCCTGCTAGAGTCCTCAATACTCACTTCATACCCAAATATAAAAATGAGGGAGAATGGAGAAAATTCAGGAAGCCACGGGATTAAGTTCTCATATTATTTAAATTATATATTCTTCTGATCTAGCTTTTAAATGCTTGACAAAAATCTAATATTCTACAAAAAAATGACAGGAAGTTGGGGGCCTAGTAAAGATATGAAAACAGTAAGCTTATACTGAAGAAGATCTGTTTGTGTACATGAGTCATTCTGATCACTAACTTGCTCTCCATATGCAGTTTGAAGATGAAGATGTCCCACAGTATAAACTTTCATGCCACTTCCCAAAGAGTCGATGCACAACTTTCCCAGATTTATCCACGACACTGCCTTCAATCTCATGTGCATTTGGATTCCAGTACTTTGCCTAGAATTAAAAGGAACAAGAGGAAAGAAGGTGCATAAGAGCTCAAGTGCAGGGTGCAGGCCATTTTGCCATGCCAGTAGCACCAGGCTGTAGAGCAATGAGAACTGTTCATTTAGGTGTGCATCACAACACCAAATGCAAACAACTGCTGTTAGTACCATTAAAATACAAACCTATTAGTATGCCAGCTTCTTAAAGTACTAACACTGAGAATTGTATTTATTTGTTTGACTTTTTAGGGGCAGCTGACCCTGAATTTTGCCCAAGGACAGTTGACTCTGAGTCCTGACTTGGTTATCTTCCAGATTTGCAGAAGAGGAAGAGAAAGAACTCATATGTTAATCTCCACTTTAAACACTTTACAATATCAAAGGCATGAGATTTGCAGGCTCTCAGTCTTCAAATATTTGAACTTTAAACATCCCGTGCAGCTCTGAAAATACATTAAAATACTTTCAAGTAAGTGTTTGGAAAAAAAAATAAATCATCCTAATGCTTATTAGAAAGCACAAAGTGTTCAGGGAAACAAATAAAAATCCCCAAACTTGCTGGGGAGCATGCCATGCTGCATAGGTACACTGAAGTACTGTATTCTTTCTATCTGTATGGTCTGTTCTATGTCAAGCAGAGCCTTTCTCCATCACTCAGATACAGAAAATGCAGGTCAAGGTAAGTCTCTTAGGATGATTTATAAAAGTATTTCTCAGGTTAAAAATTTCAGCATTGCTTTACATTTTCATTGATTTTCATTTACTACGAAGTCATCTATTGCCAAAAACTGAATTTAATTTCAGTTATAAGGACAATTCCTGAAGAAGCCATACATATTGTACTTGTACTGAAGCAAAAGCTTTGAGTAACACCCCAACCTCTTACTTAAACTCTTCTGAGTACCTGCAAAGGGCTAGAAAAGAGCATCAGGAGAAACAGCCTATATAAGCACTGGTCCTCAGCAGCCACCGTGTGCCTATGTCTCTCATCACGCCCAGAGTAGGTTTTCCATGATGTTCCTTTCCCCATAATTCCTCCATTTCCAGCAGAATCACTCAAGAAAGCTGTTGCCTCTCCTTTTTTGTCTAGTGAGTGGCAGTTCCTTCAAAGTTGGAGTTTTCAAGGAATCACAGGTAATTACAGCTTGTAAGCAGAAGTACTGAGCTTCAGCAGGGAGCATCCTCCCACTGCTGTGCCTGTTAGAAAAGGCAACATTGCTGTGGTTACCTTTATGAAAGTCAGTTTGCAGTGGCACGTGTCATCATTAAGATTTTTTATGATAATCTCTCCATAGTGTTCAATCCATCTTTGCCCACTTAAAATATTATGGATGCAGGATGTCACCTTGTTCCATGCAAAATGGTCTTTAAAACTGTAAGGAAAAATACATACAAGAAAATTGTCAAGCAATGTTCAAGTGAGCTCAATCTTGAGCATTTGCAGACAACTTGATTAGAAAAACCAAATAAACCTTTTTTTTTTAAACTAGAATGCTTCATCTTCTTGTTCCAAACCTTCTCAAAAACAAACCCTATGACAACAATCCCACCTCCCAGAAAATCCTTTTCACTTCTGCTATATACTTTGCTCTTGAATTCAGTTGTCTCTCAATTTACTTGTCCTTTTAACCAGTTTTAAGTTTCCAGAAGTAATCACTCTGGTACCTTCTACAGTCTGAGATGCCCATTCCAAGCTTGTATGTAACACAGTGACAATGGAAAACACAAGAACATTGGCCACCAGAGTGATCCAAACATGTACTGAGAGGAATAAGCTTGGCTCAAACTCTCAAGGCTGAGCCTAATACGTGAGCTTTAGGCAAGAGCACAAGTTCTCACCAGGCAGTTCAAGATGCTATTGCACACTGGGAAACAGCAGACATGGAGAGATAAACAAATACCAATAGGGAATACAACCTTTTACCTTTTATGAAAGAAGCAGATGTTCTTACAAAACAGCTTTATAAAGCATCAAGGAAAGGAGAGTCTCATGAAGAGGAAAGTCTCATGAAAGGAAAGTCTCATGAAGACATAAATTTATTCTGGGTATGGATGGCAAACTCACTAGAGGTAAGGTGAAATATAAACTTACAAAGCACCAGTTTCCCCACAGCAAGTGCCTCACACACATCCTGTGAAGTTACTGGAATCTTTCCCTACCTCCCCCTAATCACTTGCTTTCACTTGCTGCTTTCTAAGGGCACACACAAGGACAGTTTGTACAGACTTGCAGATATGCAGCCAATTCATCCCACAGTAAATTGTTTTTCTGCCCTTACCTATGCATGTCACGTTACCATAAATGCTAAAAAAATCTATTTGTTTCAAAATGAACCTTAATAATAATGCTTAATTTTTCCCTATAGCCTTGGCACCCTTTTTGTACCCAATTCTGTATCAAATACACGGGGATACAAACCAACACATGGAGATCACATATGAATCAGATTGCTTCCCAGTTCATCAGCCCATCATAGGCCCTAACATATTAATTAACATATTAATTAACATTTTGGCTCTGAGCACTAATTCACATCCTTTCATTTCAAAGCTTAGGGCAGGTGCTATGAACATAACATGGTTTAATACGTTACCTTTTGGATACTATCTTACTAGACTACAATTTTATCCACTTGGAAAAAAAAAAAGGCATGCTTGACTTGAGTGCTAGGTTCTTGAATTCTTTGGGTTTTTTTTTTTTTTGTTTTGTTTTTTTGGGGGTTTTTTGGGTTTTTTTGTTTGGTTTTTTTTTTTTTTGGTTGGTTGGTTGGGTTTGGTGGGTTTTTTTTTGTTTTCTTGAATTATTTGGGTTTTTTTTTTTTTGTTTTTTTTTGGGGGGGGGTTTTTTTGGGTTTTTTTGGGTTTTTTTTGTTTGGGTTTTTTTGTTTGTTTTTTTTTTTTTTTTTTTTTTTGGGGGTTTTTTGGGTTTTTTTGTTTGGTTTTTTTTTGTTTTGTTTTGTTTTGTTTTCATATGGCAAGATGGCAGACTAATTAATTTGGTACTCTCTCACTGGAAAACAGATTTAATTGGAACAATACTCAACCTTTAGACCTCTGGTTCTGCAAACATGATGGATATATGCCAAATTTTAAGGGATTTTAATTGCTCATCAATAATGGGCACTCTGACAAGCCAGCATTGAAATGCTGCAGATTTTTATTTAAAAAAACAAAAGGAAACAAACTAACTATACTCAACACTTCACTACAGTGGCTGCTTCCTTGGATAATGAATACCAGATATGTAACTGGTTCTACTTATCACTTACAGTCATTATTTCTGCAGTGATGATGGTTGTTGGCCTTGCCTACAGGCCAGAGCACCCCATGGTGTCAGGTCCCTACAAATATTGTTAAAAACACAGGAACACCACCACCTCTTCCCCCAAACTCATACTCAAGCAAAAGAATTCATAGCTTCCTTTGCTCTACAGTTTTTCCCTGTGAGTTTAAAATGCATTAAGGTTGAAATTCAACTGAAGTATGAAAATACCTTTCCATACTTTCAAAAAGAAAAATACTTTTCTTTTTTCAAGGTACACAGAAGTAAAGGGTTTTTTTTTTTTCATTGTTTGTCATAACTACTGAAAGAGTCAGTGCTTCTGATTTATGCTTCTGGTTTTGGTTTGGTGGGGTCTTTCTTCCTCCCCTTTTCTCTTTAAATGAATTCAAAGCCACCAGTCCTTCCAAAGGGCAGAGCAGAGCTCGCTGTGCTCTGAATGAACGTGGCTTCAGTGTGTGCAAGCATCTGTGCCTGTGCATGAAAGCAGTGCCCAACAGCAGCACTTACGCTGGAAGGGTTACGTGTGTTGTGCCAACTGGAACAATCTCCATGGACTTCCCCCAGAATTTGTTTTTCCATCTGACATCTGGAACAAGAAGTAAAAAAAGACAGGTTTAGTCACAGGTAGGTGAATCAGGCTGTGCCTGGGCTCTACTTTATTTTCAAGAAATTCAAAATAAAGTGCAACAGAAGCGTCCAAAGAATCTTGTGGGACCTTCAAATACATGTTGGTGGGTTTGGTGTTGCTGCTGTTTGCTTTGTTTGATTTTCATCATAATATTGGTTATTTAAATGGCAAAGTAAGAGATGTTTAACAGTCCTCTCAACAACTTTTTCAAAATAAAGAAATTTGAATAAGCTATAGGCAGCATATACTTGTCTGCAGTTCAGTTGCTAGTGAATGAATGCAGACATTTTCAAACACAGAAGCAGAATTTCAAATACAAAAATACAACAAGAGCATCCAGAGTCAAGAGGCTAAAGAAGGTTTCAAAGGGCACAAAATGGCAGAGGGTTTTAGTCCAACTCCCTCTGTAAGTTTAACTGGCCTTTTGAAATCTTGTTTGCATTACAGAAAGACTTGTCCAAGTCTCATGCCTTTTCTTCAAAAATATAGAAAAGATAAGAAAACTCAATGCAAGTTCAGCCAAATTGATTGAGCAAAAGCACCTGGAAGAGAAAGAAACAGAGAAGAGCATGGCAAAATGCATGTACAGTTAAACTGGGCTGGATAATCAGGCAGTAACTTTCATAGTAACTTCAGAGCTCAAGGGAATAGAACCCTTCCTATTTTAGACTCTAGGAACTCCATTCCCTGCCCAGCCTGAAAAAGAGGGGAAACTTCAACTCTAGTCTCAAAAAGTTGCTAGCTCTAACAGAAGGAAAACAAAAAACCATTTCCTGTGCAATTCTGGGGGGGGGGGGAAATCTTACACTGGTTGTGAGATGGATGCTCAAACCACAACTAAGAAATTACTCAGGTATCTCCTGAGCATGCGTGTGCAAGTGAGGAGCGAGCCACACTGAGCTGCCTACCATTGCAAGAACTAGAACAGGACATAGGGCAGAATTCTGCACACAAAGAAGTTACTTTTCTTGTCATGTGAGAAAAGGACCTTTTGGGTTTTTTGGTTTTGGAGACTGGTGCTGGGTCAGCATCTTCAGTGACAGCGATTCTCTTGTGAGTCCTACACTGCGCAAGTGCTCCAAAGCTACTTCCAGTGTGATGTTGTTGAGGCAAATTCTGTCCTGGCTTTCTCTCTTCTGCACAGGGATGGAAGAGAAAGGGCAAAGGTGCACTCTACCAAGTTTAACAGTTAAAATGCATCACCAGATTGTGCCAAATTCTATACTCATAAATGGCAAAGCTGTTCCACAGAGATCAGCATGTGGGAAACATTTTGAGAGCCGGGGTGCAACTTGATCACGCAATAATTTTAGGACAGAAGAGAAAAAGCAAAGTGTTATTTCAAAGCTATGCTCACACTAATTAATGCACAGATGCTGGAATAGCTGAAACTTCCTTCATTTTCACTGCTCATGTGTTGACACTCCTCTGCAAAAGCAGAGCCAGCTTCATAAGTCGTGGAAAGCTATTTCCAAACTATTGGTCCCTGTCAGAGCCCAGTCTTCAGTTCACAAGATGTGATCGGGAGATTTCTTGGTGATGGAACGCATGAGCTAAGGTCAGTGCCTGGTGGGATGACAGCACTACCCTGGCAATGCTGCTGTCTCCTTTTGGGCCGAGAAGGTGACACAGTAAGTGGAAAGGTCTTTGTACACAGAAAGAACTCAGCTCACTGACAAGCTACCTTTATGATTAAATTGGTGTTAATCTTTCAACATAAGTTAATATAGCCTCATTACAAGAGGTCACAGCATTTAAAAATTGCCTTTACAATGGAAAAAAAATCACTGTCTAGCTCTCCCATAAGTTCAGCCAGCCATCTTTAAAAACAAAGCAAACAAAAATCCCCAAGCCCTGCTGCACCCTGATTGAATGTCCTGTGCCCTTCAAGACCAAATCTCAGACTCTCACATTAATCAGATTCTCAGCTCTCATTAGAAGAACTTCATTCTCTAAATGGAAGTGTTAAAATATTGATAGCAATTGTCAAAATCTATTAAATCAGTCTCATCTATTTTTATTAAGACAGGCTGCTATCTGATCTTATTTATACAGTGTTCAAGTTACTGAATACATTTTTTGTCATCTTAGCTTTTGGGCTATGAACAAAAGGATTCTTGTGTCCCTGTATTTGTTTACACAGCAAAGAATTACACAGAATAATAAAGCCCAGACTAATGGCTTTCAATATCTGTTCAGTATGGCTCCATCTGTAATAACTATAATCAAGTCAGCAGAGCCAATCAGGAAAAAAAATATTACAATATGGCCACATTGTGATTTGACAAACCCCTGGGTGAAGGATTTTAAGTGAGTTAAAAGGCTTGGTTATGTTCTGTGTACACTCCAAAATTATCTAATCACACAGGTACTGTTACTGGCTGACACCTTCACTAGCAGTACACAGCAAACCAAGCTCCAACACACATCTTTTGAAAAAAAACAGTAGTCAAATAGCACAAAATCTTACATACTGTAATAATGCCAGCAGAGAAAGAGAAGGTAAATGTATTTACCCTTGCTGTTAAGCTCATTTTTGAAAATTACTTGCAGAACAGGTTTACAAGATTTGCCAAGGTTCAGGATTTAACTTGTAGTGTTTTCATGCTGTCTTCGAGCTTGTTTGTTTTATAAAGAGCTTGACATGCAATTCTTTACTAAAGAACAACATCCCCTCCCCAAACAAACCTGATTTTAAAGAACAGCAGATATTCGTACATGAAAATAATAATAAATTAATGTTACATGAAAAAAATCTAAACAAAGCAAAAAATCTCTTGAGAATTCTTATAATAGCAGAAGATCCAAGTAAGAAGCATGCAAGTAAGTATAGGCTCATTTCATAAAACCATTCTAATAAAATTTAAGCAAGGAATTTCAACTTTTCCTAATTTATGGATATTTTGTGTTAGACATACAATGAAAACATTATGAACACTGTAAAAGTAAATGATAGACTGAAGAGTTACCTTGCCAAAAAGCAAAATTCACAGATTCAGCATGGCATGCAGAAATAGGTGGGTGGTGACTGACCTAAGAGCAAGACATGAAAAGAGAGGGGGACAAAAGATTAACATATGAACACTTGAACAGTCATTTTGGTTTGGCTTCTTTTGTTTTTTCTCCTTCATTCCCATATGCATTTACAATTTGAACAATAGTTTTCACTTTGCAGTTGTGTCCTGAAGGGGGAGGCAGTGAGATTAATAAAGGTTCTCAGACCTAAGAAACCTTGAAAGAAATGGGAAACATTTATTTTAAAAGGCCCGATATTTTGTTCGAGTGAAAATCTAGATATATACTTTGTACATCGTCTCTAAGGTGATAATTAAATTTACCCTTAAGACCTCTTAACATTAACAAAAGATTAACAATAACCACACTTTGAGTGCACAGACAACAAATATTAAAAAAACCAAAAACACAACAAAGGGCCAAAAGCTTCTGTACAGTGAATAACCACAAAACCCTGAGTATGAAGGAGGAGATAGTGATCAGCATCTCCAAGTGGGCCAGGGGTGAAGAAATCAAGCCAGGAAATTCCATCCAGCAGTCCCTACTACTGCAGCAGTGACACCCAGGTGTTTCTAGGTGAAACTCTAACCACAGGCACTGCATTTCATCAGCTTTGGCAGGACGTGCAGAAATTAGGGCAACCACCAAACTAACAAAGCAAGGACTGTGAGCAAATAAACAATTCAGACTATTAAAATGCAACAGCAAATAAAAAAAAGCACAAAGTGAAAGCAGCCCCTCCTCCTCAACCTGAATTCTCCCTTCTGGGTGAACACAGCTAACAACTGACCAGGACCAGCTCTTAAGATGTGTCATGCCTGCTGTTCCTTGGGCAGCTTTATTTTCAAGTCAAATTGCTATTTTTCCACTATGAAAAATCAACTCAAAAAAGTTAATCGACTTTTACTTTTTTTGGGTTTTTTATTACTCATTTCACAAATCTCTTACTAAGCATTTTTCCCCACAGGCATCCAGTTACTTATTGAACATCCTCTACTTGGTTAAAAAAAAAAAAAAAAAAGGTACTAATTACTTTCAGCTATGGCCTAATTCAGCAAGAGCAACACACTCTCTCTCTCTTTCTTACATACTGTACCCAGATTAACCCCAGATGTCACTATAATACATGGGTTAAATTTAGCTCTCACTTAAACTGTTATAATTCCAGAGTAAGGTCATGGTGCTAACAGGAGTTATTCTAAACTTCCTCTAGTGATAAAATGGAATCTTTGTTACTTTTGTATATTTTGTCAGCCTATCCCATGAATTACATTCTGCCTGCATTAACAAGGCATCTGGAGTAAGCATCAAAATGCTTCTGTTCCTGATATTTAATGCTTGCAAGCTGCATTAAATTTCTTTCTTCCCATACTGCCCTCTCTTCCTAATATTTCTCCACCCCATATTCTTACAGTAACTTTACCTCTCTAAACTCACCTCATTTATTTCTCGTATTAGAGCAACAGTTGTTCATAGCACAAGCCTGCTCATGTAGTAAAATTCCTCTTTATAAAAACTAGCCTTTGTACTGGTTTGCCCAATATTCAAGTGACAATATCTTCCTTTAATTCAGTGTAACATTAAACTGAGCACTAACTTTTACTCACCACTTTGTTACTCAAATTTGATGCTGTGCCGGTACTTGCAGTGCTCTACACACATAATTTTAGTACTCAAGTAGCACAGTGATGAACCAAGTACATGAACTTTAAATTTGATTCTTGCTTTGACTGCATTACTTTCTGTTGGCTTTTTTTTCCCCTCCTAATTTTTACTCTTGCCTGTGACATTTCCTGAGACTAAGGGTAGATCACATAACATTCCTTTTTGTCAATTCTAAAACATAATGTGCAAAATGTTGTACCATCACAGGCGCTCAAAAGCACTTTTCATTCCCTAAAGGAGGCCTCTTAGAAGTCTTTCTCTGATCAAATTTCTAGGTTGCACACCTTTGCCCACTTGCACTTTTTGTATTTTTTTTGTTATCTCTAGACAGAATAGGACAGCTTTCAGTCATTCTTACTTTGCTGCCAGGCACCAGGTATTTGAGTTTTATCTCTTTTTAACATACACTTCAAGTTTAGCAATTTTGGTAGCTTGGCTGGTTTATATTTAGTATTTTTGACCCATACTTAATAATCATTCTCCTACTGGGGCATTATCTTCATAAACACTCAGACCATGATGTGCTGTATACATCCTTCACCTGCTCAGCTGTGGCAGCAAATTCGAAAGGCTCAGCCTGCTAAGGATTTCAACAGGAAGCAGAAAGAGTCATGGTGCCATTGGAAATACTTCTGGTTGATTGAGGGATACATTTGTTATAAAAGAAGACATTAAACAGCTGAAGATATGGTATTTTTAAAGATCACACACAAAAGAAAATGACAAGAATGTAAACTTTTGTTGCAGTTGTGATCAGATTTCAGCATGGGGAATTGCATTCTACTTAACCAAGTTATGTTGTTACTGGAGCAGGCAGCCTGCCAGCCTTTGCTCCTCCAGTGTCAGCTGCTGGTTGTGATGTTCCACGCCAGACTTAGCAGACTTTCCTCAAAAAACAATTCCCTTTGTTTATAATTCAGCTAAGTCCCTTGGGTTTTGCTGGGCTCAGGTAATGTAGAGTAATCTTGTATTTTGCCAGTAATTCTTGAGAATTCCAGCCACACATTTAGACTTCAGCAGTGTATCGAGTAGCAATTCTAAGGGCTGCAGCACACAATACCTGTTCTGCAAAGAACTGGAAACCCTTATCTTCACGGATGCATTCGTAGGTTTCTCCAAGCACAGGATTAAATGGCTTACTGCCAGCTCGGTAGTAACTGGATGCATAGGCAGAGACTGCAAAGGCAGCTATGTACACCTGGGAAGTACATATTTGAGACTTAGATTAATTCATTGACAACAGACACAAAACAAATAAAAGCAAGCTTTATCCTGATTCTACATTTTTCCCTTCATTTGCAGGCTACAAACATGCACGCCTCCTGTGAGCTAAAACCCAAGTTCAGACATTAGAGGATTATTCAATTTTCAGTCATTCAATAGGTCAGGGACAGAATTGTTAGGGTCAGATACTGCAAATTTCATCAATTGAAAACAGCATTTCTGAAAAGTGTTTGAAGCAGTTTAGCATTCTGCAACACAGCTCAGAGAAGTAACCTTAAAAGTAACTGTTAAATTTCATATAATAACTGGTTTTTATAGTTACATCTGTGACTCCATAAATGTACCAACTATCCTTTTCATAAACATAGCACAGGAAGTATTGGATGATTTTTCGCCAACTTTGCTGTTTCTAAGCTATTTGATTTAAATTGTTTTTTATCTGCTGGGTGCTATTACCTAATCATGAAACTGTTGATCATGACTGACACACAGTTCCAAATTTTTCACTTCCAAATTTTTGCTGTCAACTCAAACATAACATGAGAAATTAGAATTCAGGGTTGTTTGATTCAAGTCTTTTTTGTAACACATTTTTTTCCTCTTTTCATTCCCTTTTCCTCATCTTGTGAAAGTGTAGATACTCTCTTTTCACAGTTTCAGAAAACAAACCCACTGAGGATAGGCTCTTTTATGAGCTATTGCAATTACTATGCAATAGCTAGCATTAAATTTCACTTCAGGAATTTCTCAAAGGCAAAGAGTACACCAGTCTGAGGTAATTTCCAGATGCTTGGGTGTGGGGAGGAGGGATAAGGCTTCTTTTCCCTCCCTTTGGAAGAACTACTGCTCATTTCCTTTTCCTTTTAGCATATGTTCTCAAGAGAATAAAAAAGCTATGGACTGAAACCCCCTGTGAATGACCACAGCCTGGGAATATGCCCTAAATTGTAACCCTTGAAAGTGTCAGAATGAGGAAAGAGACTTTTCAAGCAGTATTTTTGACACGACTACCTACTCTCATTAATAACCTCATTTTGAGATAAGATACATTGAGTTGAAAAGGCTTAATTCAGTTTAGGAGAAAATCTGTATCTCCCATTTAAGAGAATTTAGGGAGGATTATTCTAATCCTTTATATATGGGCTTGCATATTAAGTAGCTCTTGTACACCTGGAAGCAGAACAACCAATGCATTTCTCTCTTGTTCTTTTGCCAAAAGCAGAATTCAGGGCTCTGCACTGGAAGAGGATGACATCATTATTGTACCCAACATGCAGCATACAGCCTGGTTTTGAGATCCTGAACATTTTGGATAAACACAAAAACTTCAGAAAACCAATTAATAAAAAACATGGAGCTCATTTAGTTAATACAAAGATATCAGAGTCATGTAGGGCTGGAAGATCCAGCATCTCTATGAAGAAATGTGTAACCACATCAGACACCCTTGAAAAAGATGTATTGCAGCTTTCATCTTTGAGAGGGAACTAAATTCAATCCCCTCCTCCCTTTTTGCTGTAAATTTTTAATATTAGAGAGCAAGAGCTGCAAAACAGAACTAAGCTCCTTTTTTGTTTAAACTTGCAGTACAGCAAGGTACTCAAGGAGAGAGAGACTTTCTGAAAAAGCAACAGAAATGGAACAGAAGAGTCAAAAATAGTGGCTATGTGAGTATGTACAGACATTTGGAGAGTTTGCCTCTCAGCTGAGAGAAACAAAACAATGGCCTAGAACATCTTCACTTCTTCAGCACTGCTTTTCTGCTTACTCTATTCTAATTCTGCTTTATGTTCCTGAGTGTTTGGATCAGGTATTTACCATGCGCTCGAAGGGGTTTGGCGTGTGCGCCGCCTTATCCAGGAGCTCGCTGTACTCCAGCTCCTCGCAGAGGCGCTGCAGGGTGTTCAGCGGCTCGTTTAGCTCAACAGGCATGGCCACTTTGGAGAGATCCTTTCCTATGTTATTCCTCAGGATATTCCACAGGCTGATGTTACTTGTGTTAGGACATGGAGCTGGCAAACACGTTCTCCGTTTAGAATTGCATCCGATTCCGCTTTCAGAAATACAATCTGAAAAGGAAGGAAGTGGCAGAACAAATACATTCACATTTTCTTAGTTTCATCCCCCTTTGCAAACACACATTAAAATGCAACCATCTTTCCTTCTGTCAAAACTTCCTTCCACCCACGAATCATTTAAGTATTTCACTTGTGGTTTGAAGATAGCCTGTTATAAAAATGACAAAATTAAGAATCACATTTTATGTACATTAACGGAAGTAAAATGCCAAGTACAAGAGATGCATAAAAATGACCTTCTTTTCCCTCAAAGTCTATAAGAAAAGGCTCAGACTTTCCACTGAATTGGAAAGAGTAAATATTATAACTATTTTATTTGTAACAGAGATGGATTCCTATCTGTTTAGGGGACATAAAACCTCCTTCCTTGACAGAGCTTCAATTAAGCTGACACTTCTCAGAAGGCAAGATGTAACTTACAGATGCAAGGATAATAACTACTCCTACTGATCTTTTCCTACTTCTTTGCATACTCCTACCAGGGAAATTTACTGTACCATGAATTTACGTTCAGGCTTTTCCACATTGCTCCCCATAGCATTTAAACTTAGCAATGATACTTTGAGATATACCCATATATTGATGGAGAAGTGATGTGTTTTGAGGATGCAAAAGCTGAAGCAACTGTAGAGCTATGGGTTTGAAAAGAAAAAAAGGGACTCAAGTCAAGAGTCCTTGACATGAATATCTGAAGTCTGTGTTCCGGTATCAAAGCAATCACAACAGGATAAATAGCTCTAAGTGTGCCATGACAGGATTTGTAGCAAAATCCAAACAGAGCTACAAGTTTCCACAACAGGCACTAGTCTGAAGTGATTATATTGCTTAGCTGTACATCACCTTTGTTTCAGAGAGGAATGTGTTTGCCACTACAAGAACATATTTTATCTTTCCACATCCTCAGGAGCACCTAGGAAGCTCCTGCCGTAGGATCAGTTACTGTTTGGAGACACTCAGGCATAGCCTCAGTCTGTCAAGCCCTGTCCTTTTCTGGCTTGGCTCACACAGCTCTGTCTCAAAGGAATTAAACCCACACTAGGCTGCACATCTCTTTCTGTGCTACACATGCCTGAAGAATCCCTGCCCTTAGGTGCACTCAACCAGCACCTCCTCTTCTCTGCCACTGCCACAAGCACGGTACCAGCAGTGACAGGTGACCACAAGGACAAACTTCTCCATGCCTGCCACGCCTCCCAGCCCATGCCTCACGTGGAACATTTAAAGGGTAATCAGTAGCCTCAGAGTTCTGCGGAAGGAGTTTCCATCTTTCCTGCCACTGGCAAACTCAAAGTCCTAATAGCTCACATGACTGGGTTACTCTAACAAGGTCAGGTGAACTATTTGCAGCCCCTTGCCTATATCTTTCTTTTTGCATAAAAATGGCATGGGCTCTATGGGTCCAAAAACCTACCTGAAACAATTATGCTGTTGAGAGTTAAGGAGCTGACTTCTATATTTCCCTATGGGAAGAATTTATTTAATGTCAGAAGAGGACAAAAAGAAGGATGTTCCCTTAGATACCTCAGGAATGAGGTAAATGCTAAAAACATATCCTTGTTTAAAAGGGCTTCCAGAAATGGGATTTGGCTATGTCTTTTGACAGTTTCTGATTAAAAACAGAATAAAAATTGGCTCATTTATGTATTCGGGACCAGTCCATTAATTGAGGTAAGCTGCTGAAAAAACAGAGTGGAGCAAGAACTTCAGTACTCAGATACCAAATTTTCTAAGCAGTGAAGTTTGCCTAGTCTCCATTACAGAAAGACCCAGGCAGTTCTGGTTTGTAAGAGCTGTGACAGACAGGATGAATGCCAAAGGAGGTTTAGACATCTGACCTCCAGTTGGAGTCAATGACTTTTGAGGCCAAACTGGACCATTATCATCATCTGATCTGACCTTCTGCATTACAGTGGCCAGAGGATTTTGTCATAATCCCACAATTTATGGTGCAGCTAAAGCCCTGTAGGAAAATGACATCCAGTTTTCTATTAATGGCAGTGGCAGGCTGCCCAAAGCACAGAAATAGCAGGTACCAGAAGCATGCAGAGGTGCTTCTTATACTGAAGAGCTTCAGTGACAGTCTTTGTTAAAAAAAGATGATCATGAGATAAATTCATTTGCATTCTTTCATATCTTAAAGGAAAAAAATTAAATTTCTTCATTTTGAACAGTTACAGAATACATATCAAGCTACCCAAGTTCATAGGAATCTGCTGGTTCTTGTAGATGATCAGGAAACAGCTGCTAGTGAGAAATCACTGTTCAGCATTTTTGAACATAAAAATGTATTGTTAGACTGGGAAGAACATTGTGGTTAGCTGAAGTGAGTTGAAGGCACAAAGCCAATTATGTTGCACTGACCAATTCTCCTTTTTTTGAGACTCCTCCCATTAGGAGGACAAACTAGCATAGGTACTAACAACATTATCATGAGTAATACATGCAAGAAAGAAATTCTTATGGTCATGCACCAAAGCTGCCAGTGAGTAATTATTCTCATGTTCCTTTAAACTCTGGGTTCGGCTAAACCAACAGGGCTTCTGAATGCAGTTGCTAAATTGCAGACTGAAAAAATAGTGTGACCAAAAAAACACACTTTTTTGAAAAAATGAATGCAGCTGGGCCTTACTACTTTGAAAAAGTCCTGTGGCCATGAGAAACTGAGAGAGAGGGGGAGCTGCATCAAAGAAGCCAAGAAAAGAGGTGTTTCCCTGCTGATACAGAACCACCATCCTGCTTAATCAACAGTGCCCACATAAACAGATTAGCTAGAATCTGCTGTTCCAAACCAATCTCAGTCTATACAAGAAATAACACAGGCTTCTTACATCTCAAAACCCAAAATATCAAATTATTTAGTAAGAGAAGGAAAAAAATCCAAAACAAGCAGAAACAAAATTCTCAAAACATGGCATAAAAAACTCACTGAACTTACCTAAGGTTTGCCTTTCATTCTCCATGTCATTGCTTAGGTTATCTTCTGAGACATTATCACTGATATCACTTACATATGAGTCATCATCTGATACCTGAGTGTGGGGTGGGGAAAAAAGCAAGATACATCACTCATTAAAATAAACCCAATGCATGTGGATATTATTACTTTCAGCTGCAATTATTGTTTTAGTACAATTGAACTGTTTAAGCTGTCTTTCAATACTATAGAAAGGTACTACAAAGTCCTAAGAAGACACATTTGAGTTTGGGAGAGATGGCTATAATTGAAATTTTTACTTGAGACATTCTTTCTCTCCATGGCTTCACAACTAAGAAGGCTCAGCTCATATCAAAAGCCAAGTTTTATGGAACCCAAGAGGGAAACAAAGACCTAACAAATTTCAGTACGCATGACATCAGCCTCAAGGTACCTACAGGTACCACAAGGACAAGTATGAATAAGTATTTTTGTGGTGCAATTCCCTGGGCACCTGTGTAATGCCTCAAGGCAGACTACAATGCCTGCAGTATCTGCATACAAGCTCTTTAATTGCCATCTCCCTCACTGTGTCTGTAAGACTTCCTCATAATACTTGCTACCCTTTATAGTGAAGAGACAATGACAACAAATAAATAAAAATGGCATATTAATTTCTAAATGTTTTGAAAATTTAAATTTTCTGGCAGTCTTCTGATGTACAGTTAGCGCTCAGAAAGACTGCCTGTCAATAAGCAGATAAGAAAATACATCTGAATGATGGCAATCTTCTTGCTCAGACCTCATTTTCTGAAGAACTAGCAGACAGCAGGACTTCCTGTGCATCAAAAAATTCTGTGAGAGAGTCAGCGATAGACAGTCTGCTTTCATTGGAGACCTGGTGAACCAGACCTCTGCCTTCTTCTCTTGAATTTTCCTGTTTAAAAGGAAAAAAAGTTTTGAGCAGGGAAGAAGCCCAAACAACATTCATGCATGCAATTCCACAGTCTCCTAACTTGAAGGGCTGTAAAACACTGGGAGAAGATTGCACATGCTCCTCTTCAGTTTACATGAAAGATAGCATGTGTTTCAAAGTGGGATTTAAAACCAAAGTAAAACAGACTAAAGAGAAGGAAAAAGGAAAAAAAGGCAATGCATATTAAGCAAAACACCTAAGGTATTGCATACAAAAATGCTTTGCTATTTGAATGATTTAGCCAGATATATCCAAGTGTATCACCAAAAAGCCCACAAGAGAACAAAACTCCCGTCTCCTTAAATTACACCCTAGATTCACATTCCTTCCTGATCTTAGCAAATTAATTCATCTTTTCCTGCTCAAGCCTTGCTTAATGCAAAGTCTGCTGTAGAGCAGCCTACAAAATTCAGAGGGGTAAAGTTGCTTTGTTTATAATAGTATGTTTTCCTAGCTCTTTTTCCTCACTAATTTTCTGTGCTGTGCTTTGGAAATTATTCCTTCATATCCACACCTGAGATATCTCCATGTTACCCAAAACCAACATATTATCAAAGCCACATAACCAGAATTGCCTTTGCTGCTGCACATTTGACTGCCAGAGAGATCCTGGTAGCCCCTGGCACGGAAGCAGTGCAGGTCATTGGTGTCAGCAGAGCTCCAATAGGTGGCCTGGCAAAGGTGGGGGACCAGTGAGACTTCTCTCTCATTCTGTGGTGGCAGTAAAGAAGTTGGAGAATCTCGGGTGCTACTGTTTTCCCTGATAACTCCAGCAAGGCAAAGGAAATGAGCTGTGCTGGCCCAAATGAGTGTATTAGCTGCTCTCAAGATTTTCTGCATAAGGTGCTTTACTATCTCATAACCATGACTTCCACATCATAATTTTGCAGGAATTGTAGTATTTTATTTTCAGAACAACATAATGAACAACCTGACAAGCCCAGAATCAAGCTGACACACCTTCTTTCAAAGCTTTTCTGTTGGTAGGTTTTGCAATTGTATGGAATGTTACTTGGTACACGCTGATAATGGTGACATGGAAACAAAACAAACTGCTATACAAAAGACTTGAAAAACCCCTCCTTTTACAGCAGGGATAAAAGAGAACCTCAGAATTGTCCCTCCTGGAGAAAGGCAGTTATACTAGCCTACAAGCAAACAAAAAACCAACCTTACACACATAAGCATTGCTACTGGGATTATTTCCAATACTATTTTGAATCTGAGAAGGAAAGCGAGCAGGAAAGACTCATAAAAGAGCAACAGGTTTTTATATCTAACACATAAGCTTCAGTTTTTCTTGTTCCATATTCCCACTTTGGCATGATGAACTACAATTAAATTACCCAGTAGACAAACAAAACTTTTCCCTTATGCAAAGGCTTGAGATCCTATTTCATACTGCTTCAATTTTCACAGGTGGATCACAGCACCCTGTGTTTCATTTAGTGACAAGTTTTGTGCAGTGGCCTTGTCTTCCTCAAAGCAGCACTACTATATCACAGTCCTTACACAGTCTTAAAATGAAGCTTCTCCAGTATAAGTGATTTCATCCTTAAGCTCCATCCAAAGCCATGCCAGAGGGAATTTGTGAATGCAACCTCCAAAGGACCTTCTGAAACCTATTTTTGTCACGTGTGTCTCTTTGTGTGTGTGTAGCACAAGATTCAGAAATAACCCATTGTCATTGCAAGGACCTCCACTAAAAAAGAAAATAACTCCTGAAACTAAGTAACAATGCATTAATGCTTTTCATGCTGGATAGCAGCTTAAGGGCTGCTCAAATTCTTGTGGGTTTTAAAGCAAAAGGCATTAGAATGATCAACTACCTACAGGAAAAAAAACCCAAAACTGAACAGCTAATTGCTTTTCATGCTGGATAGCAGTTTAAGGGCTGATCAAATTCTCGTGGGTTTTAAAGCAATTAGAATGATCAACTACCTACAGGAAAAAAAACCCAAAACTGAACAGCTAAATATGACCAAAACACAGCTCCACTACACCAGAACTGAACCAGAAGCGAACAGATGGAATCTGTTCTGGAATGACTAAACTGTCTTTAAAAATAAAAGGAAATAATTAGTTACATAAAAGCCCCAGCATTACATGCACTCAAGTTCTAATGAAAGATTTATACTACAAGCACAGCAGAGGTTTCTGTATGAGTTAAAATTTAGGAAAATCCATCAGAAATAACACAGTTCTGGCTTTCCTCACTAACACCATTGACACCTACATCTTATGACCTATAATTACACCATATCCACATGCATTCTGCAGCCAGCCAAAAAACTGTCTGAACATCAGTGGAATCTCAAACTGGCAGACTGGATGTAGAAGAGTCCCTGGCTTCACACAAAGAACACTAAATGGCTGAAAGGGCTCTTCTTTGCCCCATCAACTTTGATCCTTCCATGGAAATGTCTGGTAATTGCTCTAAACCTTACATGATCCACACTGGTAGCCAACATTCTGGGCTAACAGCACTTAGATGGGCGACAACAGATTACATAACTGAACAAAGGATTAAAAGGGCAAGAGAAACAGTGGCAGAGGGTGACAAGTGGCAGCTCTGTACATGCTGAATGAGAAGCAGGCGAGGGAGAACACCAGGAACCGGTAGCAAAAAGCAATGGAAGATGTGCTCAGGAAACCTGCTCACAAGGCGAGTCTTTGAAATCAAACAGCACACAACGCATCACCAGAAATGGCTCACAACCAGGAAAGCAGACTGGCTTTGCCAACACGCCACGGGGGAGACACGGAGAACAGGACAAGAGGCAGCTACACAGCGCTGTCTGCACATAGGGGCTGGAGGAACAGCACATCACTGAAAGAGGAAATCCATACCCACCTTCACCAAATCTGGGCTTGATTTTGCATTAGATGCTGAATCAATGATCTTAGATTCGGCATGTATTCTGCGTAACCGGTCTTTAAGATCTGTGTTTTGTGCTATTGCCTGGAATATTTAACAAAAATATCGGGGATATAAAGTTCTCTCAACTAACTCGAACGTGGCTTAATTGTATAAAAAGGGGCAAAGACTGTTTAAAGTGTAATATAAAACACCACCACATCCCTTTTTCTACTGGTTCAGCGAATCCTTATTATAAATGCTTCAAACCTTACTATTTATCTGTCAAATTAAAACTGTTTTTTTCTAGTGTGAGGAAACAGAAACATCAGTGGAGGAAAAAAAGTCAAAAATGGCAGGGATATTGTTCTTTTCAAGCTCCTTTCCCTCACCCCCATCTCCAACATAGCCTCTCTCAACATTAGTTCTTGCCACATCCAAAACCATTTGATTTTCCCACACAGTTTCCTTTGCCTTTCAATGACAGAGAAACAAGACATAAATTCACACAGGTAACAGGTACAACTCGTGTCCTGTCAGATTGTAATGGCAATGGTCAGAATAAAAAGCCTCTATTGCAAACTCATGTTTATTACATGTTATTTACTTATTCTGGGTGCATCCAATAGACAGATGTCAGTTAGAGTAGACTTTTAGGAAGAGAGCCTAACCCTGCAATGAAAATGTCTCTGAAATAAAAGACTGTATTATTAATTTTGGAACAGTATTGAAGACTTACATCCCATTTTAGTGATCTGAATCAATACCACGATGTGGAGAACCCTGCTGTTTACACATCCGCTTTATCCCACAAATGCTTCTGGTTTTAGCAGTAATTTGTGTTAAAAATTCTCTTGGGTGCAGGAAAGCCAGTAAGCTTAATGTGATGATGGAGGGGAGAACTTATTTCTGGCTTTACCTATATTGGTCTGAATTTGCCATAAAGATATATATATCCCTACTGTGTCAAATGCTCAGCACTGTGTTAAATGCTCACCAGGCAAGTGTAAAATAGATCTCCTGTAAGGACAACTTCCCATTTTCACTATTTGCTACAAAATCTTTTCTTCTTTCTGCTGTCTTCTTCCTCCCCCCAAACCAGAAATATTGTATCTTTTCCCATTCTGTATTTCCTTTTCTTAGAATGTGTGTAGGTCAAGGATACTATCTTAATGAGGGAGAAGCAGATATGCTAGTTTTGTGGTGGTTTATTCACTTTACTCATTTTTCTTCCACTGTCAGGCTGATGGGAGCATAACAGACTTATGTTTGATAGCTTTCAACTTGTGATATTTTTTTTCATTCCTCCTGTACAGAAAACAAACTGAAACAAACAACAAACACTAAGCCAAAGTCATTAACACAAGACTCTTTCTTGCAAGGAAGTCTAAAAAAGTATGTCAAGTTTATCATATCCATGCTTACAAATGCCTTCAAAGGAAGTTCATTCAATTCTCCTACAGGATCTCTGCTGTACAGGGTGAGAAATTTTCTGTTGGCATGACATTACACATCTGCAGATTAAAAAAAGGGCCCTCATAGGTGATTACCTTGCTGAAACAGCCAAGGTTCACAGATGACTTCTGGATGGGCTACAGGACTGATTAAGCATCAGATGAAACCTAACAGAATTATTTTTTAGACATGTACAGGATAAAGATGGACAACCACATTTCACTGCCCAGAAAACAAAATAATTCATGCTGAGTGTTCACTAAGTTCAGCAATCTTAAAACTGATTTTCTGATATAAAATGGTAGACAAATAACACTGAAAAAATAAAAGTCATCTATTCAAATCACATGTGATTTGTGAACACATGCAGCTTTTGTAAAGCAAAGGGACGTTTTCACACTGAAATAATTCTAAGACAATCTACATCACACTGATCAGTGCCAGAGAGTCTCCCCTGCCCCTGATATGGTGTTTGCAATAAACACTGAAATTTTAAGGCCAAGGTAATGATTGCCCTCATTGCCCTGGAATCAGATCAGTTTGGTTGACATTTTTAAACATGACCAAGCTGAAAAGTTCTGATCTCCACCAATTACATAAAGCACACCAATCAAACCCCCACCTTTTTAAAGAGCACAATCTTTGTCATTTAGAACTCTGCCCTAATAGCTCCATTGCTGCTTTTAGAGGACTGAGAGATAATTGAGGTTGAGAGACAATATAAACAAGTTGTACTTGAATTTGCTTTGCAGTGTCTTGGTGCAGCATGGTGAAGCTCTAGTGCATTAGAAGGGACAGCTGAGTGCATTCAGCCTCACCTTTGTTTTATGCCAAGTCATACAGGGAATATTTGAGTGCTGCTTAGATAAAGAAAAGGAAAAGGAAACCTGCAACCCATCAGAAGCGAGTAGTGGCATGTTCAGAAAGAAAGCAGACTCCTAGTCACAGAGCAGCCCTCTGATTCTTCATCTCAAATGATACAGATTAGACTACATACCTAAATCAATCCATCAAACTCCAATGATTTGACAATACCTTTTACATTTAGCAAAGTCTCTGAAAAACATGATCTATAATAACTTACTGTGATTAAATTCTGCAAATTTTAGCACACAGCTGACACTAAATAAACAGAAATTAACTACTCTAAAATTTAAAAGTAGTATCTGATGACAATGAAGCTTGGTGAGCTTTAGCATGTCACTTACAGATGTTAAGGCATTCTTCAAGCCCACTATTTGTGCAGATGGAGATGAAGATGCATCGTACTCCAGCATCTGCTTCAGCTTTTCTCTCTCTGTGGAAATGGTGCTGAAAGCTGACCTCAAGGTGAAGTAAACTAGAACCATTTCATAAAAAGTGACAGTTAAAAACAACTGCAGCCAATCGTATACACACCAACTACATAAAACTCCAATAAAGCATCATTTATGGTGACAGAAACAAGAATTTAGGTTGAGAGATCCAGGGTGGGTTACTAAAAACAAGTAATATTAATCAAGGTTATAGGGTAGATTTTTTTGTAGGAGACATGTTTATGGTGAAGGCTACTGTGTTGACTATATTAGCCACAGTCAAAATTACTCTGATTCTTTGTGACAGATGGCAACAAAGCTAACTAACCACATCTGCTCTTCACTTGCTTTTGTTTCCCAATTAGCTTGAATCTTCAGATGGTCATGACTCTATTCCATATTCCTCTATAAATTCCAGTGGGGGAGAAGAAGAGACAAAAGTGAAAAAAAAAAATCAAATAGGAAAAAAAAATTCATCAAAAAAAGGTAGCCATAACACATATTGTGCCACAGATATAAGGTTAGTAGTTTCCCCACAAGCAAGTCAACTGTGGTGTTGTGTTTTGTTATCTCTTTCTGTGATAGAGAAATTTCAGCTTGTTGGATGATTTAGTGACTCAAAGGGTCAAATCCTGAATGATGTGCATGCTGTGCTGCTACTTCTACTCCTTCCTGAGGCACTATCACCAGCCCAATACATTTAAACCAGACAACAGATCATGCAATTTTAACATCACTACAGAGGGTTTTAGAGGGGAAATGCACTTTTAGAATTTTTTTCACCAGCACGACTTTGCATCTTCCCTTTAACCACAAGGAATAAAAAATTATTTGAGCAGTACTTGTTTGAGCAGGTTTTCAATGTTCATCTGACTGGATTATTACAGGACTTCTGAGGACCTAATCAAGGCCTGTAATACAGCCATGAGACTTGCCAATGCAAAAATGAGTCCATTTACAGGGAAATGAAGATAGAAAATCTGAGCATGGACGCATGAAAAGGGCAAACAACAAGAAATTTCCAATACTTCTCTCTCCTAATCATCCACTCTGAGTTAACCTGAATCTTCACCGTTTCACTGAGTAGTTATGTAACCTAATTTAATCTTCTGAAAAATGCTGCTTAAGCTATATTCCAACACTGCGAACCATTACCAAAGCTAATTCTTATACCATCCAAAGAAATCTTTAACAGTATCACAGGGTGGAGAGGGAAATATATCCACTGTGATCTATTCTGTTAGGCTTTCTTTGATATGTAGATAACATGGCCAGAATCTTCCGTGACCTTCAATGACATTTAATATATTGTATACTAACTTTACTTTTCAAGAACTATTGCCTATTAAATGACTAGTGTTACATTTTATTCAATTTGTATCAAAAAGGTGACACAAGAGGTTTCTCCACTACTCTTTCTTGGAACTGGGGCGCTATGAAGTAACTTCAGAGAAAAATTCTTTATCCTCCTAGTAAAATGATTCTGCAGTCATTACAACAAAGTTAATTGTCCCTTCAAATGTGTGGATCAATCTAACCAAAATTTCTGCCATGGACAATTCCAGTAAGATGATCTTGAGTAGGTGATTTCTTTGCCCTGCTTAACAGCAGCTTTTCCCAAAGCATCCCACCCTCACTTCTCTTCTTCTGGAAAACATACATCAGTTTTGACTATAATTGGCTTTATGGAGTTTACTACTTACATACATCCCTTACATAACAGAATCAAGATACATCAGCACCAAAGGGGAACAGCAAGCAAAGAATGCTTGTTGATACCATCAACCATTATCATGTGCCAAAGGGGACAAAGCCAATACTCCCAAAAGCCTTTCAGCTAATAAATGCTTAAGTGCCTCCCTCACCAAGATCACTTAAACAATAAAAATGATTTTGGTGCGAGGGTGATGGAACAGAGCACTGCTAATGAAAAATGATTTTGAGGGAAGAAATATTTCTAGTCAAGCTCCCCCTCTGGCTGCTTTGCATGATTTACTCTTCTGTATTCACTAAAAATAGGTTACTACCATAGCAACCCTTGCATCACCAACAAATGTTGACTCTGAACTACAGTGAAGCACACAGAATATAGAAACATAAATGTGCCCATATGCACAAATATGAGTGCAAACACAAGAGAGTAAAGTCTGCTGTATTTCTTAAAGTCTGCTGTATTTCTAGCAACTGGTTTTAGGTATTTTACCTTTTGGCAACAAATAAAACAACCTAGCATATGTTTTTAGCACATAAAACAAGGGGTAGTTCTCTATTAAATAAAAACTGTAAAAAGTGGTGATTAAGCCACCTTTTCCAAACTACTCAAGATCTCAACACTTGCAATTTCTCAAGGAAATTAAAGGAATGGTGTTTTCTAAACAACAAACAGGAAGCATTCTCAGAAGTCATAAAATTACCTAAACTGGGATGATATAACACTATTTATAAAAGACAATTTCATGTACCTTTATGTGCAACGTGAAATAAGTCCTCTTGCATTTTAGTAAATTCTGATGATGTTTCAGAGCCATCAGAGTAATTTTTCTCCTCTACAAAATCTATTGTAGATAAGTTTGGATTGGAAGCATGCAGTCTCATAGGGGCAGAAAACACTGAAGGCACCTGTAAGTAGGATAGTAATTTGTGATGTTTTTATAAAAAAAAATTTGTTGTACTGTACCCACCTGAATGCCATGTTGGAGAACCAAAAATGAAAAAGTTATTGTCAATTACCAATAAGCTTTGAAATGATGACACCTGGCAAATGAAACCAGAGATACAACTTTGCCCAAGGTGCCATAATGGGAGATTGCCAAACTCAAAAAAACAAGCCCACTGAGAGCTGTTACATATGCTAGGTTATTTCCCCCCACTTATAAGTATCTAATCACATGGCTTCTGGATGCAAATGTGCAAAAAACTGTCTAGGGAATTTGCAAAAATCTGTACTCATTAAAAAAAAAAAAAAAACCACCAAAAAAAAACCCAAAACAAAAGAACCCAACAAATTAGAGAAGACTGACAATGGGTAAAAAACATGGCCAGTGTCCTGAAGCCTGAAGGTAACAGGACAGATTCTATTTCAAATATCAATAACATAACATTTGTGTTTTGTCTGATATATTACCACTTAAAATGAGCTAACACAGGACTCTCCTTAAAAAGGATTCGTATTTCCTGAACTGGTCATGCCAAGAAGTGATCAGTAACTAAGGTTTGGAGGAAGGTGGGCTCTGAAAGGACTGACATTACCTGTAACATTCCTTTAGCCTCTTTCCCAACAACTCTGGATCGCCACCTCCTGTGTGTTCTCTTTTCTTTCTTTGGGCTTTCAAAAGGTCCAACCTTTTAACAACATGCAGAACAAAACCAATAGAGACTCCCTTAAATCCAATGCTAAGAAACACCTCAGTTCTTTAGGATTTGGGGTTATTTTTTGGAATTGTAAGGGAAAATAGTTTTTGGTTTTGTTTTTAAACAACAAACCTGCATAGCATTTATAGCAGGCGCTGAATATGTCCTGTGAAGAACATCCATGCTCTGTAACAGCTGGTTCATTTCCAGTAAGTATGTGTGACAGTTGGAGAGGTCTGTTTGGAACAAGAGAATATTTTCAGTTGCCCTAAAGTAACAGACACACTTGAAGTTTTCTTTCTTTGTAGGTTAGTCCTGTTTTGATTGCAGCTAGCTTAAGTTATTCATTGACTAAAAGCATTAGACTGCTGGATAAAATGATTGTATCCTATAGTCAAGTTTAAATTCAAAATATTGAAATGCATCTATGTGGTGTGTATAATGATCATGATATCTTTTCCTAGCTGGATGCAGAAGAATGAGAGTAATGTGATAATTTCTGCAGTTTGAGATTTGTCAGAGCTCCTCATGGTGAGGCTAACAATGCCACAGGCATCAACACTGAATTGTACATTCAGACCTAGAGGTGAGGCTCCTCTGCATTAGAGATGAAGCTCACTGGTAAGTAGAAATTTAAAAAATAAATATCACATCGACATTGACCACATGAGAAAGATCTTCCTGCTCTTAGGAAAGCATGAAAGCAGAAGGTGACTTTGAAGTACAAAGACTTAGTACTTTTTAAGTTACTAGGTTTTGAACATCCTATGTTTTTTGAACATCGTTTTCCAGCCTAAGGATGTTCAAACCTTACTACTGAACATGATGTTCCCATATAAAAGAAAATGTACTGAAATGCATTGGCTTCTTGAAGAGCTGCCCACAATTGATACCCCCACATCCAAAATTACCAGTTCTTTTGGAAAAAAAGTGAGTAACCACTTAATCGACAACCACATCTTTCCTTCCTCCAGTTTCAGAGAAAATTCTAACAGTAATGACTACTTAGTGTATAATACTCTCATTGTTAAGGAAAAACTAGGGGAAATATTAGGCTACTTTCAATTTTCTTCAAATGTAATTACCTCTTGAGCATTTTTCCATGTCTTCAGAAGACTGTAGCCAAGATGAAATCCTAGACTCATTACTCGAAAAAGAAAACGACAAATTACCTCCAGTTGACGTTGAATTCTGTTTGGTCAAGCTGCCTGCCTGTTTCAAAGAAGAACAAGTGAAGCATTAACACACAATATTTTAGTGTTTTATGCATAAATTCTGGCAACCAGCAGTTGAGGACCATGATCATGGACAAGGACTGAAGGCATCAATTACATGGAGGGGGAAAAGTGTATGATCTAGACTAGGTATATAGTAATTGAGCACGATGGCATGATGACTAATGTAACTGCTGTCCACAAGCAGTAGAAAAACTCAAGGAACCATGAAAATTTGCTGAAAACTGTATTTTGAGGAAGGGAAAAGTTCTGCAAAATTAAATCAACTTAACACAGTCTTAAGCTGCGCCAAAGGAAATATAGGTTGGATATTAGGAATAAGTTTTTTATGAAAGAGTGATAAAGTACTTGAATGGTCTGCCCAGGGAGGTGGGGGACTCACCATCCCTGGATGTGTTTTGAAAAAAGACTGGATGTGGCACTTAGGGCCATGGTTTAGTTAAGGTGTTGGGGCATGGGTTGGACTTGATCTTAAAGATCTCTTCCAACCTAGTAATTGTGTAAAATAATTAAAGTACCATATCTGAAGAGGACCAAATTCAGACATTCTTTTCCTCCTTCATGCTTCCCAAAGAAGCCCCAAAAGTAACCAAGATGTAACACACGAATTTGTTAACGCTATTTTTCAGTGTAAAAGCAAGACATCATTTAAAATTTTGGCACTAGATGTCATTTAAAATTTTACACAAGGTTGAATGATTTCAACATGAATTTGGCTCAGCAGTCCTTAATACAGGGATGGCCATACAGCTTATCTGGGTAAAGACTACCCTTTGACAACACCTCAGTAAACATTTTCACACTTAGTTGAATTTAAGCTGTGCCCATCATCAGATGCTCCAAGAGGTCACGGAAATTCTGCTTAAGAGCTAACTGAGGAGTATAATTAAATAGCTTCCAATGGGAAGACATTTTTACTCAGTATTATTACCAATTGATTCTGCCCTATAATGCTGTTTTCTTCTCTGATGTAACTACAAATAATAGCCACTCAAATACCTAATTATTTGTAATTATCTTACTAAACCTTTCATTTTCAATAAAACCCAGGTCAGTAAGATGCACAAATCACATGGTTTGTCAACATCTTGTTAATAATCAGTTTTAAACTGTTTCATCCTAGTGCCTTTACACAGCCATTTTACTTATGGTTATGAGAAAAGCTGACTAAATTGTTTGGCTCTTCTCTGAAGCATACAATTTACAAACTTGTTTACAACCTCCTGCTCACCTTATATCAGAACTCCAGCAGTACTAATTTTAAATCTATTAACAAGAAACTTCATCTACATCTCAGTCAGCTGCAGCTTTCTTAGCTGGCCTTTTTAAGTTTACAGCATAACCACCAACCTGAGTTTCAGAATAAAATAAAATGAACCACCCATGTGATATCATTTGGTATTTGGTCAATATGCAGTAGCAATAAGCATCAGTGAGCACACTTGTTTTTAAATTAATCAATGCAGCTTAGCTGGTTTACTCTTACATAAAGCTGTCCGAGCTTTAGTCATATATTTAGACATATATATACACACGCATATATCCAAATAATAATCTCATCACCTTTAAAAGCACAACTAAACTGAATTTAATGATGGGCAATTATATTGGCATTTTGTGAACCAATTCCACATTTATCTCTTCATTGACTGGCCTCACCTAACCAGCTTTTCCAGAACTCATATAGATAAGTGAGATGAGCATGAGGAAAGAAATAGGGATTGCCAAGAAGCAGACAAGAGAGAGCTTGTGTAGCTCCAGTTTTCATAGTTTTGCTTTGGATCAGCACAGTTAAGCTTTAGAATCCAGGAATTCCACAAAAACATGTAGATACCTACACCTGTCTCTCAACAACAATTAAAAAAAAATCTATGTGAAAACCAATCAGGTGTTGCTAAAAGTAAATAAAAAATGCAACTCAAATTTCACTTCATATATATTTCTCAAAATAACCTAAGTGCTGGAGTGGTATCAACTAACACCAAGCTAAGGCTGGTGTAAATTGGCAGACTTCCATTTAGCTTGAGCACAGCTAAGGTGATTAACTGCAGCTTAAGAACTATCCCCTTCTATTTTTCACATGAAAATAAGTAGGGCTTCTTTGCAGTGCAAATCTGGATTAATAGTCTGAATTAAAGTCTTTCATGCCAAAGAAGAAATGGTTAGTTTCCTGACAGTAAGCAATAGATTTTAGATCTTATGCTGCTCACACAGGTTTCTTTGGTTTGTGTTTTTGGGTTTTTTTCTGAGAGCATAAACATACCATGGACTTTGCAATGTTCCACTTCTACCCTTGATATTCTCCCCCACTTCTATCCCTGCTGTCTTTCAGGAGAAAATAACTAAATGTGCACGGGAGATTTGCCATCCCCCTGCAGACAGTGCCTGAGGAGAGCAGGCTGTCAGAGCTGCGGAGCTGCTGCTGGCACACGAGATGCGCACAGACGATTCTGCAGAACGGCCTCGTGACCGCAGGGTGAGATATTGTTCCTTCAGCTGCCCGCTCACACTGACCCCCTCCCGCTCCACCACCAGCAAAAGGCTGCTCAGACACACGGCTGTGTTTGCTGAAACTTATTCTCAGTTACAGGATAAAGCGAGGAACTGCGGGTAGTGGGGAACAAGCCTGCGCAGATCATAAGGTAATTACACCAGGGAAAAGCAAGCCTTGGGTGGAAGGAGAACAAGAAGGGCATTGCTGCTTAGGGGTCATTCTGGAGCTGACAGAAACAGTTACTACATCTCCGCTGAAGTAACACAGAACAGGTTTTTTTTATTCTCAAAAGCAACCAGTGATTCTACACTGGAGCAGAAGAGCTGCTTTGGGTGAAGGTCAGCCAGTCCATGCACAGACAGCTGAAGGCACAGAGGCTTTGTTCAGGCACAGAACACACACCATCTTCCAGGAAACTGCAAGGAAGACATTTATGAGGTTGGACTGAGCGCTTGTCAGGCCATTTGTGAAAACTAATTCACAGACTTTACCAAAAGAGAAGTACACTGCTGACTGGACCCATCCAGACTACATATCCACCCACAGCATAGCCCTTGGATTGAACTGAGTAATGCTTCTGCCTCAGTTAAAATATAAATAGTGGTCTTCTTGTACAATTCCATGTATATATAATATATATATATTATATATTTATACATATAATATAAATATATAAATAATACAATATATGTATAATACATATTCCTTGTATGTATAATTTCTTGTATAATATTGGCTTCTTGTATAATTCCTACATACTCCTTAGTGAAGTAGTCAGCTTCGTTCAAATAAAAGGGGAAAGGGTTTATAAGCAAAAGGATATGCAGCAAAATGCTAATGGGGAAAAAATACCTAGCTGAGTACTCTTCTGTGACTAGTATTCACCAGCACATATCAGACAAATACTGATATATGTCCCAAAAATTATGAGGATTCTAACTCAATATACAGTTTTGAAATTCACAGTGAAAGTACAATTTACTGGATTAAAATAGTGAAAAACTACTAAAAATTTAACAACATCATAAAGGAAAGTGCTCAGGTGTAAATCAATAAATAATAAGTTATGTTCTAATATGTCAAGTGGAAAATTTAAGTGCCACCACAAACTTCCCTTATGCTCTTTATTTAATGAACACAAATTAGACTAATTTAATCCCTTATGGAAGCTCATTATTTATAAATAAAAACTATTACCTTTCTACCTGGTGTAGGGTCACAGAAACCTGGGACAGAGTCCGTGGTAGTAGACACAGGGAAGAAAATGTTATTGGCGTCGTGAGGAAACATGGAGATTTCATTCTGGCGGTACATTCTGTGATGGCGAAGTTTCGCTACCCATTCATCAAACAGCTCCTGAGACTTCACCTACACAAAATTTCAAGGGTGGATGACGTTCACATTCAAAATAACTAACAAAGAAATTATGGAATTTTGTGCTCATTAGACAGCTGGCCTGGCTGACCTTTGCCTTGCTTACTGGCAAAGTATCAGGAAAGTTTTTCCAATGATGCTCCTACCTTGCACACTGTGTGAGCTTAGGCATGACAGAAAATCAATTGCAAGATAAAGTCAGGGAAAAAAGAAGCTACAGTTAGCTATTATGCTTCCAATGAAGAACACAATACTAGAGCAACTTACAGGTTAAAAAAAATCCTTAAAATTTGAATAAAGCCCCTCACATGCATCATTTCTTAATTGCCATAGTTAAAGCTAGGTCAGTGTTTAATTACAAACAGAAATTTGATTTTGTTGATGTATTTCAAAACAATTTATTCTGCAATTATAAATTCTCATACTTGAGCAGAGAAAACACATCTTATAGAAAAGACAAGGATGAAGATACCGAAAATAAAAGCACTTGTGCAAGAAATGAAAAAAGCACTGCTAAACATGAGACTTCTGTTCAGAACAGGGTTACTGATTCTGGGCCCTAAAACAATACATTAAGACCTCTGCAGTTATTAAGTGCCAACTAATCTGATGAGACTAAAAAGTTATTAGTGCAACTGACAAATCTCTTGCTATAAAAAAAAAAAAAGTGCTCCAAACTGCACAGCTAACTGCAGCAGTTCAGGAGCAAGGTTATAACAATCTTGAAGACCTACCTTCAGGTGGTATATCTGCTCCTCTGTATCCAAATCTATACATTTTGTTGATTTCTTTACAGACATGACAGAAAGGCCAACATCAATACAGCCATGAAGTTTTCCTCTCTCTATCTGCAAAAAAGTAAAAATATGATCGCTCCAGATGAAAGCAAAAGGATAAATATTACCTTCTGTAATCAGCATTTCTTCCACTTTCAACCTACTGCTTAGAACTACTGAAAACTATTTCTCATTGCCATCAGTAGGGAATTTTTGTTATTTTGGATACTTGTTACTTTATAATGGCCTTAAAGGGTTTCAGATCACTTACATCAGCTCGGCATTTAGAATACTTCAAAATCCCTCTGTCCAAAAAGAAGTATCTCTGTAACAGAAATGTAGAGAATTAAAACCAAACAAAACACACACAGAAAAAAGCCCCAAACAGAAAAATAGCACAAACATATCATTTGTGCTATTTCACCCCTTCCATTTCCCTGGAGAACACTTTCTCTGCTTTTATGCAATCTTCTTGTTACAAAACCACACCAAGTAAGTCCTACTCAAGCTTTCAGATTCACATTCCTTTCCTACCTTGTGCCAGCCTTTCAGAGGCCATTTCCTCTTTTTCAGCAAGCAGCCCTCCTGCTTCTGTGGCTCCTGGGTACAATTCATTGCTCCTCGGAGTCCTTCTACAATTTCCCAGCTGTCCTGCTTAAACAGAAAATCCAAATGTAGATCTTATTTCTTCCAAATAACTGAATTGTTAAGAGAGATTCAAGAAGAAGAAGGCTATAAGAAAAAAAGACAAAACCCAGTTGATGTTGAAATATAACCAAGGATCCATCTTTACACTTTGTTGTGTACCATCAGAGAGGTAAGGTCCTTTTTAATTTTGATAGAAACAATACCACTAAACAAAATACAATTTTTATGACATCATCCTTCATTGAATTTCATGTATCTTTTCCTGAACATACATACACACAGTGCATAACCACAGCATAGCCACAATTTAGCAAAAAGCCTTCTGTCATCAGAGACAGAAAATGTCCTATGTTAAAAGGATAGGTTTTGTAGGTTATGAAGCAAAAAATAAAACACTAAAATTGAAGATATTTTTTCTATAAAACTCTTTTGTTACTCGGTAACTCAAGGTTTTGTGTTTGGTGTAAATTGCAGTCTCCCTGAAGTAAAAAATAATAAAATAAATCAAACTAAACTGAAAACAATATAAAAATCCAGGGAAGTAGTACGAGGAATGTAACATAAATGGAAACTACAAGAAAAACAGAAGTCACCCTTCACCAGATTATACCAATTAAAAGCGAATCTCTCTTTTTTGCTACCATGAACTCTAAAATGAAAGACTTTGCAGCAACAAACCAGAGAAGAGTAAATCTCATAGTATTTTTAAAGCTTTTATTTATGGAACAACTACAAATGACAATGTAACATGAGTTTCAAGGTTTCTGATGAGAGATCTCATGAATTATTTATTGCCAGGATTTGGCAGATGCAGCATTATAAATAGCTGACAGGAAATGGTATGTGCTAGCACCATCCCCTTATATTTGAAAAAGATAAAGAATACTTTAATACATAGAGTATGATAACAGAAAAGGACTAGTATGAAGCACATTAGGGAGAAGAGAACTATTCTAGATAGGTAAGTACTCATGGTGCTCCTGTAACAAAGGGAAGTATTCCCTTGTATTCCAAAAAAGAACTTGGCTGCCTCAAAAAAACAAACTTAAAAGAAAAATGAATCAAAAAAAAAATAAAACCAGCAAGTGTGCTAGCTGTCCTCATTTATCCATCTTTAGAATCCTTAAAATTCCCCTCTATAAGCCCAGAAAAAAATTACATCAGGTAATGTGCTCATTACTTGTGTAATAAGGCATTACAAGCGAGCCATCTTTGGAAAGGCATCTAACAATTCCACCACACTGTTGGTGGCACTCCGTTATCTCTGTTATTCTCCCTGTGCCTCATTTAACAGAACAAACTGGTAAGCTGCTCTGCTTTCCTGCTTTGAGTTTAGTCTGCCACACTCACCACACAATGAGCCACAAG
Source organism: Onychostruthus taczanowskii (assembly GCF_017590055.1). Lineage (NCBI taxonomy): Eukaryota > Metazoa > Chordata > Aves > Passeriformes > Passeridae > Onychostruthus > Onychostruthus taczanowskii. Next base: position 862,047 of record NW_024501015.1, read on the forward strand.
CAGTGGAAATGTGGGGCTGAACAGCTCCTGACAACCAGCACCCTACAGACCATGCAATGATGTTGTACTGCCTCAGCACAAGTCCTAACCGAAGTTTTTATGAGGGAATACATTTTGTCATATAATTATAATTAAGAACTAACAGCAGCAGCTATGATATTAAGAAAAATGTTGTGTTTATGGCTTTGTTTCTTTCTTCTTGAAAGTATCCAGAAGAACTTCAAAGCTGCTTTGCCCAAATACCAAACAAGCTATTTCCCTTGTCTTCCCAAAATATATTAAACTTCAGTACCAAGCACGTAACTTTTCCACTGAGAATTAATCTGGTAGTAGTGAACAGTAGATCCTTTTCAATATTTCAGTGTTGTACCTAATATAGGAACTCTCTCCAGCTTTGGGATCAAGATTCCACAGTTTGGTTAAGCATAAACACAGTGTATCTTTGATTGCAGGAGACAGCAGAAATTTGATCTCAATCAAGGAACTTTTACAGTATCATAGATCATCTTGGTTTGGAAGGGACCTTACAAGACCATCTAGTTTCAACCCCCCTGCCATAGGCAGGGACACCTTCCACTAGACCAGGTTGCTCAGAGCCCCATTGAACCTGGCACTGAACACTTCCAGGGCTGGGACATCCACAAGTTCTCTGAGCAGCCTGCTGTAGTGGTCTCACAGCTTTCACAGTAAAAAATCTCCTAACAGCTAATCTAAATCTCCCTTCTTTCAGTTTAAGACCATTCACCCCTGTCCTATTACTATGTAAAAAATCCTTCTCTGTCTTTTTTATATGCTCCTTTAAGTACTCAAAAAGGCTGCAATGAGTCACCACGGAGCCTCATCCTTCCGTAAGGATAAGCTTAGAAAGAAAGGGACTCCTGAAATGAGACAGATCCATGATACTGTATGTGTGAGGTGAAAAGAAGCAGCTGAGAAATAGCTCAGCCAATTACACTCATCTGGAATAAATACAGTGTTAATAGTTTTGATCAGAACACAGTTTTCTTTATTTCTTTTTAGTACAGAATACACCGTTCCCTGCATTACAACTCAGATTTTACCTGGACCTCTCCTGCAGTCCAGACACAAGGTGTCTCTCACATTCCTGCAGGAAAGTCACATTTATCACAGTTCTTCAGGTGAGCAATGTGGCCTAAGAATGTGCCTGCTCAAATCAAAAGTGTGAAAATGGGAAGAAAATCTGAAGTGGAAGCACTGCTTCCCCTCAAGCAGGCTGGACAGCCTGCCAAATCTCAGGCAGAAGGCAAGTCTGCTACTCATCTCTCACCCTGGGAACCTCACACTTCAATTGTCAACTGTACATAAAGGTGGCTGAGTTGACTTAGAAATGGATCCTGTTAAAAGCTCACAGAATTAACAGTTTGGGGACCTGCTGGATACATGCAAGGTGCCATGATTCATTAACAGAATCTGGTCCTCTTCCATATACGTCCTTCCAGATGAACCCAACCTTTCCCACCTGAACAAACTCACATTTTTCAAAAACTCTGCTGCTGTGACTGGCTTTGAATCCATTTGCTCAACCCAGACCCTAGAGATCTTGACCAGGCTTTTTCTTTTGCAAGAGATTTGACACCTCACTGAATGAGGAAAGAGCATCAGTTGGCTATTCCTGGGAGCAGCTGCAGAAGTGAAAGAAAACTGCTTAGTCTCTAAAATGAAGGCAAATGAATCAGGCTGGTCGATTATCATCACTACTCATCCCTCTGAAATAGCAGAGGAGCAAACTGGAGACAAAAGATTTCCTGAAAGCATTCAGATTATACTCCCTTTTGCTTATTCTTACCCCACAATAGGGAACTGAAAGAGAGAGCCCAAAACATGGCACTAACTTGAAAAAAAACAACGGCACCCTCCCTAAAAAAGACCCCAAAACTCCCAGATGAATGGCATTAACAATTCTAGCATAAATTCTCCTGTCTAGATTGGTTGCGTTTTAAGATTATGACACTACAAAAGATTTTTACATCATTATGGGTCAAAATCTACCCAAAAGATCAACACTGCATTTACTGCTCAGGAAGAAATTTCACTTGAGGCTAAGGGAGGAACAAAATCTTTACTTTTCTTAGGTCTAGAGGCACTCAGCAGCACTGAAAAATTCCCCTGTACACACTCCTTGATGCACACTTGGTCTATGACTGAGGAAAAAATAGAGTTTGGTCTTAAGAGATGAATACATTTACCTAATAATGGACTTATTTTCTTCTTTTGATATAATAAAAGCCTTCTCATTTTCTGCAATATTCTGCACCATACAGCTCCTTAAGGCAAATTATTTCAGGGGAAAGTATGAAGTAATGATTCTGAATGGCTCTCAGACTGATGCTTGCAGTTGCAGCTCCCCAAACAAAACAGATGACAGTGTCACACTCTTTTCCAGTGCAAAATGCAGTCAGTTGTACCAAATATTTTAAACTGCCAAAAAAAGAAACCTACTTTGTGGAGGAAAAGGGTTGGCATCAGCTGCAACTAAGGCATTTGTTACGGTTCATAAAATTGGCAGAAATTTTCTTTTATGGAATTTGAGGTTTTTTAAAATGGTTCTCCTGTCACAAAGCTTTTCCCCAGTGGATCTATTTTAAAAGTTAGTTAACATATTAGATTTAAAAATAACTAGCACAACATACCTTCTTTTGATCACAGGTCAATTTAAATTTAAGGAAGGTCAACACCAGTTTTCTTTCCTCACAAAACTGAATTTGAGTCGTGTCTCTGTGGAAGAGATCCCTTTCCATAACTGAAGGAGGGGGGAACAGAAAAGCAAAGAGTGGGGAAGTGGCAGTAGCCTCCAACTTTTCACATGGCTTCAAAGTGAAGGTGAATTTAGTGGAAGAGGATTAAGGGTTCACCTGTTCAGTTCACACAGCAATGTACTGCATCGGGCTGGAAACAAGCACCGGATGCAGCAAAGGAAGGAGTGGATCCCTCAAAGTCCTGCAGCGCTGCTTAAGTCAACTCCTTTCTAGCACAGTGGCTCATTTTCTGCATCACAGGAGTCATGCTTCCCACAAACAGCGCTCCAACTTTAGTTCCCTGCATGGAACTAAACTTTAGCAGACCCAGCAGCCTGGCACTACTGTGCTTCCATATCCCAGCCTCAGGTCACTTACTGGGTGCTGGCGTACACCAGCAATAAAGTCTGCATCTAGGAAATCAAGAGAGGCTCAGAATTCAGATCCTGCTATTTTTTGGGCAAATTTCACCCTGCTCCAACTCTTCTTTCCCCCACAATTTTCTGATCTTCTTTCTACTTAATCAGATTCAAAGAAGGACTGCATCAGAGCAGCAGCACAGAGAAAAGCAAGATCTGTCACTAACCCACCAGCCACGAGCACAGGAGATGCAAGTGTTTGAAGGAGGAATAAGAAGGCCTCCATGGAGCCGGAATATGAAGGAAAGAATATCAAAATCATAGCATGTCACACCCTAAGCAGCACAGCACTTTGCAACATAATTTAAAGTTTCAGGACACTATTAATAAAAAAAGTATCAGTAACAATGTTATATCCCGCTATTCTACCAGGATTTTGAAACAAAAACCAAAACAATTCCAAACAAACACACAAAAGCTCCTGAAGGTTATTGTACATGTGGTCTTTTTTTAATTAGGGGATTCTTAACAGTTTCATACAACTTTAAATGGTTGCTGTTGTCTTAATAGAAGACCTAAAGTATTGTAATTTAAACGAATATACAGATGGAAAGGGCAAATAAATGGCATAAGTATGGTTCCTTATATTGGCTGCATTACACACCAGTGGATTTAGTCATACTCATGTAAATCTTATTATTTAAATAATACATGATAACACTTGATAGACAAGAACTATTGAACAGACAACACCAAATCTTTTAAATTACACTTTTCAAAGGTAATCTCATATGGAGGATAAAAAAATAATATTTCGGGAAAACAAAAAAGACATCCCGAGAGCAAGGATTTTATTGTTCAGTATACTAGAAATGCACAGCATTTCTCACAAGCGCAGCACTTTAAAAGTCATAAATTGTTCAGACATTTGTCTGCCTTGCCAACTGTATGAACAGGGCCAGGAGTCCTAGAAGAGCAGGTGCTGTTTCAAAACACAGCTGAGGACTCCAAAGGTTTTGGGGGATTGGGATTCCAATTAAAATTTCTGCCTGAGGCAGCTTCCAAGAACTCCACTAAGCCAGCACTTGTACAGATAAAAGTTTATGTTGAGCACTTTGCTCATGACTTTGCAAACATGAATTGAGCACATTCAAGTTTAATTCTCAGTGCAGCTGCAGGTCAGCATTTCTTGCCCACAAACAAAGCCATCTTCAGCAGCCTCACCTGCCAGGTGCAAACACTTGTAGACAGGTCTTTTCAAAGTGAGAGGTTTAAAGATTAGCAGAAAACAAAACAACCTTCACGTTTGGCATGCAGAAGCATCGTGTTACACAAATGCTCATTTTGCAATCTATGGTTCTACAGCAACAACCAGCACACATGGGCATTCAAAGAAGCCCTGTGTCAAATTCATGAAAAATAAATTATCTTTCACACGTGCATGCACACCTTTCCTTGGAAACTTGAAATAAACAGAGCAGTTACACAATATTCTACAAACAAAAGTAGTGCCTAACAGAAAAGATTTGGTATTTCAGGATCAAACCACTGAGACCAAGATGCTACAGCAGGTCTATTTTACTATAAAGATACCATACATACAATAAGAAAAAAATCAAAATTCACTGTAAGCATTCCAGTTTGACACATGCCTGTTATTCAGTAATATGTGTTCAATGCATTTGACTCAAAACAAGATGCTGCTACTAACAAAAATAAAAAGAAAAGAGAGAGAGGAAAGCAAAGAAGTGATGAAACAAAACAAGCAAGCAACAGGAAAACAAGGTTTAAGAGATTTGCAGATATCGAAGAAAACAAAGCAACAGCCAATCTTAGCAATGCTTTCAGCTTGGTGAAAAGGTACCTGTCGACTTCCCTGCTTGGAGGAGCAGCTGCTAGTGCTTCGTGAAGGAGACAACATTTTCTGGGATGCACCGAAGTTCTTCTCTTCACTCATGATCCAATACTATTTGTTCCACATAAGCTCTCTTAGAACACCACTAAAAGGTAATTTGGAAAATGTGTTGGAAGACTCCTCAGGGAAACACTGAACTCATCCTTTACCCAAATGCAGTCCAGTGGCATGATCTGTACCCCATGGAAACTCCTAGAAAGGAAAAGGGAAAAAAAAAAAAAAAGCCAAGTTAGCAGATGCTGTCTTTTGCTGCCATATTCTAGCATGAATCATAATAAAGCCTTTGATTAACACAAGCTGAGCACATTACTGTATTTTATAAGAAATAAATTAAACAATCACTTTAAGATAAATTTGCAAGTCTCAAAAAGGAATGACATAAATTTTGAATCCTAAAAACATTTTAATTGCTGCTATTTATTCAGAGGACAAAGTACAGTATCAAGCATATTTTTACAGATTTAAATTAATTTTAAAAATTAATAAAAACTCACAAAGAAAATCATAAATATCTATATGAAATGGCCCAAAATAGATCCAAAGTGAGAGGCAAACATCCAATAAAATGCCCCCAAAAAAGGTGCACCAAAAAGGTGTAATTAAATAAATTTCTCTTTTTCTCTGTTCCTTGATAATAAAAATAACTAAGCATGGTTTAATGTTATAACCAAAAAAAAAAAAAAAAAACCAAAAACCCTCTACATAAAAGAGTAATTCCTAAAAGCAGTGATCATGAAAACTTAGCTGCAGAGAGCTGTGCATGAGCACTTTTACCTGGAATCAGAAAGCTCTATCTACTGTCACATCAGCTCAGCAAGTGACTGGAAGAATAATTAACAGTCTGTTTAATAACAGTGCTCCCTGCAGCACATGCAAATACAAGCCATGCCAGGAACTCCCCGTAACGGAGTTCCAGCGTGGGTAAAAGTTGTCATGGTAACTGAATACCTTAAAAAAAAACTAACCAAAAACCAAAACCAACAAACAGAGGACATTACAAAAGAGTGATGCTTTCCAAAACTCGAGGTGGCTGTATAAATTGAGTATCACTTCAAATTTTATTGCCTCAGGCAAAGAATTCACAATTAGGAAGAGTCCAAGAACAATCAGTGATAAAGGTAAGGAAGTTTCCTTAGAAAGAGAAAGAGAGATTTCATTGCTGCAACAGGGAGGCACTACCTCACAATTCCCTGACTTGCACTGTCACAACAGTCCTGAGCTGGGATCACTGATTATTGAAGTTTGCCATTCATTTCTTCCTTGAAGAGCCTTAAATTCTATTCTGAGAGAAGCAGTAATTTCAGATCCCTAGTAAAGCATTTTGTGCATTTTAAGAATTCATTTTCCTTAAAAACAAAATGAAACAATACATCAAAAGCCACAGACAAGAAGAACCAACCAGAACTTAAATGTAGCACCTGGTTTTAATTTTAAGATGAAGACAGCACTCTGCAGCAGAAAAACCTCTCTCCCTACAGCTGTAGTCTGAAGCATCCAGCTTCTGAACAGAAACCTTTTCCAATCTACAGCGCTTTCTGGCAATATAGTTTGCCATAACACTTCAATCAACATGACCTCTTTTCACCTGAAACACAATCTCTCCTTATGGCATTTACTTTACCTAGTTAGAAATACTCCAGAACAAGTCTGTTATACAGCCCCGACCTCCACAAGTGAGGTGAGAAATGAACTCTCCTGGGGCTCTTCCAGGAGTGAAGATGAGTCAGCTCGGTAAATATTCCAGGAACCATCAGAGAGCTACAAAGACAGTGAGCCCAATGAAGACCAAAAAAAATTTAAAAAAAACCCAGAACAGCAATGTGACAAGCAAGGTCTATGTGATTTGGGCCCAACACATGAACTTGAAACTGAAGTTGTGACTGAGATTAGGAGCTGTGCATTTTGGAGAAGGTATGGTCACTTTCTGTCTGGAAGATAAATCTGTGTGGCATTTCATTAAGAACAAGTACTTTTAACAGGTTTAGATCTCTTTCCATTTTCTTTTTAAAGCAGGTTAGAAGCATCTCAGGTTTCTAACCATGGAGTAAATATAAAGGATAACTTTCTTATTTACTTGCAAGCTCCATTTGGCGAAACAGTTTAACGGTAATGTCTGTATTTACAAGAAGAGGTCAAACGCTCTCAACAGCAACAGAAACACTCTTCCTGCAAACTCATTGTTCAGATACCCCCTTGAAACCAGGCAGCAAGTGTTTTGCTTCTGGAACAGACTTTGGTCAGATAAATCCCTGTTCTCTTCACTGCTTTTGTTCAGAAGGAGCACCTTCAACTTTCACTGGTGACTATCTGGCATTTTGGCAGTGATTAGCAGAGTTCATGGCAAGAAACAGGCACTAATTTGCAGCAAAAAGCACTGGGTATATCTCCAGGACACACTACATTTAAAATATACAATGTCCTTTGCCTGGTCAAACATAAAGCATAATAGTTGTGATGTCCTAGAAGTGCCAAGTAACCAAAAAAACCCCCTAGAGGTCTCTTGGACTTCAACACAGAGAGAAGCCCTATAATCATAGGAATCTTTCTATCATCTTGTTTCTGGTGTGGAGTTTAAATGAACTGAAGGTTTGGCTACACAAATGTTCTAGGACAGAGCAGAGGGGTACTTCCTATGCAAATCTCCTGTAATAACAAGGTTTGCACTGCCGGGCAGTCTTGGAACATGGAAGCTGGATCCCTTTTGGATTAAATGTGCTCCAGGACTGTATCCAGTGCTCAAAGCATTGAGTCCACAACACAGACTAGAGCTAGTCCTGACGACTCTTATGCAGGGGCTGATGTTAGGTCTTCTTCCTAAGAGATTGACTACAAGGATCCAGTTCTACTGCACTGCTCCACTTGCTAACATTGACTTCAGAGAGACACAGACTTACAGACCCCAAGAAAGTACTTAAGATCCCTACAGCAATGTCATTTGTCCTTTTGGAATCAAAGAGAGTGAGATGGGCACATTTCCAGAACTCAAATGAGCTGAAGATGACTCACTACCTAACAAGAGGTGCTTGAACAAGGAGTAGGTGACAGGTGAGGTAAATCCGATAGAGGAGGAAGGAATCCTGAAGGATTTTGTCAAGTCTACTTCTGAAGCTGGCCTTTTGAATTTTCCTTCATTTCTTAAAATGAGTTACTGCATGGGCTGGCCAAAAAGACTTTTCTTACCAGCCCTGAAAAATTCAGGAGTGAAAAATGTGTCCTCTCTCTGAAGTGCTTCATTCTATTGGTGTTTCCCAGTAATTTAACTTATTATCTTGAGACTTCCAGATCTGAGCATGAAAAAGTGTATGAGAATAACTACCATGGCCCCAAATCCTCTGTAAAAACTGCTGTGCATTCCAGCAACAACTCTTTAAAAAATCTCTTCAAGTTTAGAAGAGAAAAAAGAAAACTGTGGCTGCCCTTCAACAATAACTCACTTATTCTTCCAGGAAGGTGAGAAAACACTGATCCTGCATCCCAGCTTGACTGGTTTTCAGCAGTAGTAACTGGGCCTCTCTAGGGCAAATGATATTTTGCAATAGATGTGGAAATTAAGGTCACCAGGTATAAGAGCAATTACAACTTTAAAGCAAGCATAAAAAGCAGTGTTATGTTAATGAAGTGAAGATTGCAACCAAAATTGATTTTTAAGGTCATCATAATACAATTGCTTCAGATTCATTAAAATTTGCTCCTTTCCATGCCACAGGATGGCCTCAGAACTGTATTTGTTCCCACATTTCTCTGGAGCACACAGGGCCACTTACTTTGGTCTACTCCAAAAAGACAACTCCAAGGTGCGAGGCTGAGGCAAATCCAAATAAATTTAGGACAGTAATTTTCACAAGTGCTAAGTATTGCCCTAATTCTTTTCTATAAAGCCAACAGCTGCAGAAGTAGGCCAAGAGTACCTCTGCAAATGGCCTCACCAGGTGCATCTTGAAAAAAATAAGAATACATGAGTATCAAATATTAGTTAGAGCTACTACACCATTAGATGATAAACAGCACTTATCTCTACTAATTATCTGCTACTAAGAGCCTTATTCTACATCAATTAAAGATAATGTAAATATATGATAATATGTAAAACAGAAATACAATTCTTTATAAAAAAAGTACTATCCCAGGTTGTCCTCAAACCTTTAAAATTGCACAGGTTCAAAGCAGCCTTGCAGTATCCTTTCATCTCTCACAACTCTGCAAACAATAAGCTTACAGCAAAATCAAAGATTTTTCACATCTCACAAAAGAAGAGAAGGGAAATTCAGAAAAAAAAATATGTATAACTGCAATTAAAAAAAAAACCCAAACAAAAACAACATCATGCAATTATTTTTGCCATGGTTCTGGAGGAAAAGTAAAGCCTTAACAGCTGCTTCAAAGCTGATTCAGCAGTGAAGGAACACTAGAGACTTTAGAAGCAAAACTGGAAGTGTACATCTCATTCTGTAGTCAATTAAGGTTTTTTGGATAGAAGAATAGTAACAACATAAAGTCTGATGAGAGTCAGGTGGATACAGCAAGCATGGAACTCAGCAATCCAAATCAGAGTTGCATGCAACATTAAGTGACTTTCACAGAATTAACAAAGACTTTGTGCTGAAACCTTTGCTCTGCAGCTATTACTAAATTACATTCACTCACATCTGCCTGGATAAACAAAGCAATAGTCTTTTCCTAGTCTTGCTTTCATGTCTCTCTCTGTTAGAGTTCAATTTGCCAGCTTTAATCTATGCCGGTGTCTTATCTGGCTCAAAATAGGAAAGAATTATTTATAGGCTACAGATACACCACATACAACTATGGGAGATGTCTTTTCAAGGCAGGTATTTGCTGTTCCTCAATTACTGTGAGATTCATACTACTGAAGGTCAAAGCACATGAATCCTGTTCTGTTACTAGCTATTCTCTTTACTAAAGAAAACTTGCGGAAACAAAAACAAAGCAGTTTAAAACAACTCTTACTGATAGGTTATTAAACCTAGCTTTGAAAGCAAAGGTTCAAACAGCTCAGGGAGACTAACAATAACAGGAAGCATTTCAGAGCTGCCTTCCATCAGATAAGAGCTCACCCAAAACACAACTTCTCTTGAGCAGATGTTTTCATCAGCCATGAAAAAATGCTACCTGGAAGCAGTCTGTGATGCAAAGAAACATCTACCCTGTCTCCTTAAGGAGGCTTTTGTAGCAATTTAATCATGCTACGTCACTGACCTAAAATAAGTAAATTTAGTTCAAAGAAAACTCATAATTGTTTAACTGAGACAGAGAGAAAGGGGAAAAGCTAGACAAACAACAACCACACTGCATTTAACAGAAGATTTAACAAGAGATTGCTTATCATCATCACTTGATGAAAGAAAATCCTGTATATTCCAGTGCATGGAAAGCAAAACACCTCAAAACCACAGAAACAGAAAACAAACTACACAACAAAATCCCAGAAACAATCCAGTAGAATACATCCCAAGAAAGACATAAAAAACCATACTTTGATGTCAAGTCTAATTAAGCTTTCCAGAAGCAAAGCAAATATTTGCTGTTTCACTAATAATTCAATCATTACATTATAGATATCCAAGATAATTCAATCTTTAGATTATAAAAATCTTATTTAAATTTAGAAGCCGGTCATTCAGCATCCTGAAATATGAGTACATATAAAAATACCACCTTTTCCTCGCATCCGCCACAGAAACTGTCTACAATACTGCACATGACACGATTCATTTTAAATGCACACTCTTGACACTGTTTCCATCCCCCCAGGAGATCTATGATAGATTGCACTTGTACCAAAAACCCAAACTTACTGGGTATATAAACTAGATAGACGTGTTAAAGGTCTTGATGACAAGTGATACAGAAAATACATGTGGTAATAGCAGTATTTTTACAGTAATTAATCAGCTGTCTTACTACCTTTTCCACCCAACTTTCAATCACAGTTGAGAATCATAACTAACAGCTCTAACCTAGCCCACAACCAGGTGCTAAACAATTAATATTCTTCTCCCTGCCCCTTCCAGAAGGAGTCTTGCCAAGGGCTTGCCTGGCAGCTCAGGGCTCACCAGCGTGACCGAGGGAGCCGCATGTGCCCCTTCCAGCTCTTGGCATGGCTCAACACTTGAGCAAGCAGCCAAAAGCTGGGGGACCACCAGAAACAGTTGGTGACCCACTAAAAGAGGGGTCCACAGTCTCCCTGCCAAGAGGGTGGAGCACAAAACAACAGCTCCTGAGCTGGGATCAAAGCCTGGTGAGCACTGCACACAGCAGTGCCAGGGAGGTACAGTCCTCCCTCTGCTCAACCAACAAGCCAGGAGCAGGTCTGTTTGCACTGAACTGCTGCTCAGCCAGAGAAACCTTACAAAAGATGATCAGGCAATAGAAGAGAGAGACAAGCTTATTGTAATTTTCAGTAAGGAAAAGAACAGGCACATGGTATCACTTTACAGCCTGTACTAAGAGCCTTGGAAAAGCCCATCTCTTAGTGATAACATCCCAGAGTGGGAAACATTTGGCAGGAGCTTGGTTGTCTTTCATTTTTCTGCTCTTACTACTTAAAGCTTTGCTTTGTTCACTAAAACAAAGATATTTCACTGTGCCCTGAGGCTTATTCCTTTTCAAAACTGCAGTCATTATTGCTAAAGTGTTGCTGAAATACACAGTGTTTGTTGTCCTGGATTCAGTTTTGATAGGCACAATGTTAGCTCTGGAAATATCTGTCAGTCTGCCAGCATGTAGTAGATCAAGATCTTCAGACAGAACTGTCTGCACATCAAGCAAAAGACGCCACTTTTCTGTCAAATCATTGAAAGCATCAGTGTAACTTTGAATCAGTCTGGCTCCTTGTGACCTGATGAACTGCATAATGCTGTAAGATGCATAAATCCATCAAGGCCAACATAAAACAATATATTTTATTAAACCAGTTGACATTAATTGGTTTAACTACAGAGAAAGAAACACAAACCCAACCACCTCTGGTTTCAAGTAGAATAGCAAATAGAAATACTGGAAGAGTTTTGGTGGCCCAGGCATGATCCTCACCAAAGTCTGAAGCAAAATATCATGAAAGTGCTATGACCCACAAACACAATGCATGTCCTTTATCTCATGCAGGAGAGCTAGACATGTTCATTAAAGAATGGCAGGATCAACAAACCTGCTTTGTCCTCTCTGAGGTGCTCTTTTACCTTTCACACTTTGGCATCATCTACTTTCTAAATTAAAAAAAAAAAAAAAAACCAAAAAAAAAACCAACAACAACAAAAAAAACCAAAACAAACAATGAAAAACATCAAACAAAAAACCACCAAATGAACCAAACAAAAATTTTGATCCCCACTCAGAAACCTGCTTTTTTATGATACATGGGAATTGTCATTTGTCCTGTATATCACTAATTGCTAAAAGAAAAAAGGTATAAAGAAACCAGCACTTCCCTTTGGGAATGTTTTGTATTTTTCCTTTGTAAGCAGGCCTACTACCTCAAAATTTAAGTCTTATTAACTTTAATAACTGTGGTAACAAGATTCAGTTCTTCCTAGGATGCATAGAAATTTGTTTTCACATTTTATAAAGTGCAACAATGACAAGCTATAAAAATCTTGTATTTCTTCTTGATCAAGTTAACCTAACTTTAGAGGCTTCTGTCTCTAAGTCCACTCCAGGATGCCTTTTTCAGTGTACTTTATAACATTAGTATTTATACATGCAGCACTACAGCTTTCTTTTAAATATTATGTAGATTTTTTTTTTTTTACAGAAGGTCTTTCATATTAAGAGAGCTGAAAACCACAAAAGATGTGTGGGGTGTTCTGAACAAGGTCAGATAGTTGTTAACAGATCAGTGTTAACTTTTTTTAACACTACCTTAGGTGAGAGGCCACTAATTTTAACAAGGTCAGATAGTTAACAGATCAGTGTTAACTTTTTTTAACACTACCTTAGGTGAGAGGCCACTAATTTCTTAATACTGTGTTTCTAAACACACAATGTGCAAACAAACATCAACACTTTAGAAATGCATTGTAGGAAATAATAACATATAAAGTATCCTAAGAACAATTAGTACTTTATTAACGCCAAAAAGTAGGAGTTTGCTCATTCCAAGTATTCAATTTAAAAAAAAAAAAAAAAAAAAAAAAAAAAGCCAGCATGAAGGAAAAAAGTATACAGAGAACCACAGAATCATCAAATGGCTTAGGCTCGAAGGGACCTTAAAGATCTCCCAATTCCAACCCCCTGCCATGGGCAGGGACATCTTCCACTAGACCAGGTTGCTCAGGGCTTCATCCAACCTGGCACTGAACACTGCCAGGGTTGGAACACACAATTTCCCAGGGCAACCTGTGCCAGTGCCTCACCACCCTCACAGTAAAGAATTTCTTCTGAATATCTAATCTACATCTCTCAGAGAGATATGTTCATTTTAAACACAAAACTGTTCAGGCTTCAGCAGGAGCTCCTCCAGGACAGACAGGAGGATGCCTGCAGCTGTCCTTTTGCCTGGAAACACACACCACCCACACACATGCATGCTGGTGACAGGAATCATGAGTCACAGATGCCAGAACCACACTCTTGGAAGATTCTGCATCACATCTGCTCTTAAATCCATTCATATTTATGCTTGTAATGAACACCTTGACAATGGGAACCAGGAAAGCGCTCCCATGGATCAAGTTTTCTGCAACATTATCTTCATGGCATAGGGAAAAGATGAACTGAAAGAGAGCAAGAAGCAGAGAGATGCGAGATGTGGGAATCCAGATTATAAATCTGAATGCCTACACCCAATGTTTTGCCTAATTAACAAGAAATGGGAAAGTATCAATCACAACAGCTGGGTCAGACAAAAAAAGATGCAGGTCAGAAGTGAGGGTCTCTGACTGGTTAACAGGGCAGTTCTTGAACAGGAAAGAACCATAAAGGGGATCCTCTCCCCACCTCAAATGATACAATCCCACCACCACGTCCTCCAGTTCTGAAACACTGGAGGGAAAGACAAATCCAACTAGGGCTCAACCACAAAGACTCAACTTGGACTGAGCTGGTAAAGGAACTTCTGCCCTCAAAAAGGGAAGAAACGAAACACAAAGCCGTAGAAGTTGCAAACTTCTGTTTGGGAAGATCAGAAGGTCCATCTCAGAGTGAGTGACTTCATGTCAGGTCTTGCCTTGCCTCTGCCTAGCTACAGGGGTACAAAATCTAAAAGCAAGTTCAGAGATTAGCAAAAAAAAGAAAACTCTGACAGACAGTCCAGAACAAGGAAAACCCAAAGAGTTTTAATGCACTAGGTTTGTTTATACAAGTCTACTACAACATGACATCCCAATGTCAAAATACGGCCTGCCTCCAGCACAGAGCTCAGAGTTAATACAAAGCTGCTGAGAACTTTTATGGGTCTCAATAGCAGTTCAGAGTTCCTCCTTTGATGGGTTAGAGCTCAAAATCATATTAATTTTCAAATCTGTCAAAGTAATTAAAGAAATTATTGCTCCCAAGCAACTTGTCACTGTCCTTTCCTGGAGATCAGTAGTTTCCTTGACAAAAAAATAAGTATTAAAGATAAATAAGTATTAAAAAAAAAAGAATCACAGGAGCCCTCCCTGATCCACTTCAGTAGAGCAAGATTTTTGTCACATCAAGTAGTTCACACGCTCATCTCTGGGATGATCACCACCAGCTGGTGGCCAAGAAAGTGGAAGCAGTGTTATTTTCAATTGATCCAGACAATTCTGTCCCCAATTTTACATTTAGATTCAGGTTAGTGCAAGCTAGCAGCTATCTATTTGAATTTAATTAAATACAAATTAAATACCCCGTGATTAAAAAAAAGCTTTAGCTATGCTCTCATTCTCAAGTATTTTAGAGGTTTAAAAGATGGAAGGTTTTAATTAGGATGCCTCAGCAATAAATGAGAATGAATAATTCACACAGAAATTTATTTGAACTCAGTGAAAGGGTGGTACAACTAAACTATCCATATTTTTTATTTCTAAGGAGTATATAATTTTTTAGTTCAGCTCCAGTCATTGGAAGCAGGCCATAGAAATGGCAGACAACATGAAGAGTTTCGTAATGTGTACAGTCCAACATTTTGGTTGCTTCATAGCATTCTTGAGGTTGGTTATACTTGAACAGCAACTAACAAGTTGGATTTTAATTTTAGGCTATAAAACCAGCAATAAACAGAAGTTTTCACAAGTGATGTAGATTCCCCTTAAGCAGCTAAATATTAAAAGAGTTCCACCAGTCTTTGCCTTCTCTCTCTCTCTACTCTCCTTCCAATCCTTCATCAGTTTTGTGTTAGTTTTTAAACTGCTGACATATGGCACTGGCTTTGCTAGGCCATCAGGACTTGCAACACAAAAACAAATCAAAGCTGTGGCTGATTACGGATAGTGCATAAAGTGAGTTCTCACAATACTTAACAAGTTTTATTTAATATACCTCTCTTGATGAATTTCTGAAAAGGAAAGTAGAACAAAGCAATTTCTTAGAAGAACACACTAAAAGGTTCGGGGTTTTTTAATAAAAATGTCTAAAATGACTTAAACATCAACATATGAAGTTGCAGGAAACATAATACCACGAGCTATTTTCCTAACAGATGGCACTCACGCCTACTTCACCCATGCTGACCTACATCTTTTTTCCTTAACTTTTACTAATATTAATCTTTCATTGAATGCATTTTTTACAATTTTGCCACCAAGCGATACTTTTAGCATTTCAGGTTTGAGATACCTATTTGAGAACATATTTCTATCAATATAAAATATAGACTGCATAAAGGAGGAAAACACCTTTACAAAGCTCAGGACATAAAATTATACTTCTGACATAAAACTGTCTTCCAAAGGCTGTTCAATATTGAAACTCTATGCACTAAGTTTTCATCCAGTCTTGACTGGAAAACATGACATTTGCAGACATTAAAGCATTGTCATAACTCACACTGCCTTGTAGGAAAAAAAACACCTGTGCAATACAGGCAGTTAAAACAGAACCATTGAACTGATTTTCATTATTTTGTTCTACAGGTTTAATTGTGAAAAGGTAGAAAAATTAAATGTATGTAGAAAATGAGGAGGCGGAGAAGAAATGTGAAAAAAATTTACAGTGACTGGTATTTTAAGTAAAAAACTCCTAAGATTTCCATACAAAAATGCACCCACTTATTTCTCCTAATATGTTATACTGTTTTTGAGATCACATCATAAAATATGTCAAAAACCCCAAAAATCTTTAGTGTTGTTACACCAAAATAAGAAGGATTTACATGCAACATCCCATTAAAAATAAATCTGGGAATGGCCAATGGCAGTTGGAAGTATGGCATTTGGAGAAGTCACATTATCAGCATTTGAAGTTTGACAGTCTTCTCTTCTGTACTCAAAAAATAAGAAAATCAATCCACTGGCTGTTCTAGCTGCAAACAAACAAGGTGGCCACGGGAGCTGGCAGTGCCCCAGCTCTTCTCTAACCTGTTACTCACCAGCCCCATGATACCGCTCATTATCATCATCTTCCAGAGCAGGACACTCACACTAACAGTGAGAATAATAAAAGAGGTGTTGTTGAAACTCTTCCCGTATGGTTCCCAGGGTGACAGAGCAAAAAATTGTTCTCTAGAGCGATTTTACAATGCCAGTTAGGCAGAGCACAGTGAGGGTGATCACTGCTTCAAGTCACGATTAAACTATAAAACACAGTGACAAAACAAGCAGGATCTCCTGCCACCCTCCAGCACCACAAGAGATGATTTTGGGAATAGATTGTTTCCCATGTTGAATGGGTATCACATTTTTAAAAGGTGAAAGAAAATACAGTACAACACAAAGCATTTCTTGGGCACCTGGTGCTGTATTCCAACTGGTCATTTTGGACAATTGAATTAAAATACTACTAGAGCCACAGAACAGTTCATTTTTAAGTGCTTACATAAAAATGAAAATAATTTATATTTGTGTCAAGTACAGAAAAGTTATTGAATTACTCAGAGAAGAATATTCTAATCCCTCTCCTTATGTTTTTCTCCCTTTAGTACATTAGGTTTTGAAAAAGGATTTTGAATATAGGAAAAATGGTAGCCCCATGCCAGGCTCTGAACAGCATCCAGTGAAAGCTGATTGCATCTTTGTGCTTCCTAAAACAGCCACCCTAAGGTGAAGTTCATTTAGACCCAAACCTGCAGTAAAAGCTTTCACACCTCACAATTTCTTTAACATAAGTGATAGCATTCCCAGAAATACAAATTTTGTCCTATTACCAACTGCCAATCTAGTCAAAATTTCAGTATTATTTCCAAAATTGGAATGTAAATTTGCTTCTACTCCCCATGGCATTCAGCAACTAATTTTGAATAGTCTGTTATTTATTCTTGCAGATTGTCCATACAAATCCAGCATACAGTGCTTTAAAATAATTAAAGCTTCCAATAAATGCTGCTGCCTTGTGCACAGGAATCTGACTTTATATTAATTTTGCCTGGGGACTTCACTAATTGCTCAGAGTTCACATCTCCTTTTACCAGTCTGAACAGCTCAATTTCTCTCTGTCTTCCTCCCTGCCCCATTGCCCATGCCAGGGATATTTTTCTGGAGCTAGGTAAGGACATGGAAAAAGCATTAGGCATTTGGAAGTTAAAACCAGCAGCTTAACCACCTTATACAGTAAATCTAAGGAGCTTAAACTCACCAACAAGTGCAGGAATTGTCAAGTTGGATGTTATGCATTAAGCATGAGAAAGTAAATACATGTGACAAATGCGTTACTTCCCCTGTGAACATAATGATTATAGTTAACATACCTAAATTAAGTCACACATTAGTTATGTCTGAAGAGAGCAGAGTGATGATTAACATTTTGTACATAAACAACCACTGTTTTTTAGATTCAGAACCACTTTCAGGGATGCTGCAGGCCTGATTTTTCTTCAGCTGAGCAAGCAGAGAGACATTATCTCAACAACATTAATGAGCCTCCATGTGCCCATGGACAGAAACAGGGTATTTCACAGGTTACAAATTAAATAAATCAGGTGAAAGCAAACAGTCCAAACTGAGTTGCCACAATTTATCCAAAACCATAAACAGTCTTCCATTTGATCTTCCTTTTAACACACTGAACCAAAAGTTCTTTGCAACTGCAAACTTAAATAGGTAAATAGCAACAATTTTTACAATCATTTCAGAACACTCTGAAATTCAAATACATGCAGTCATATGGATGCTTTTGTGATAGCAATAAAATATTCTTTATAAAGGAAAATACATCTTCCTTACCCTGCACTTTCTATCATGTTAGCCCTTGTTCACTGCTGTCTAATGAGAGGAATTTTACTAATTGTCATTTGTGGCAGTAGCAGCTTGATGCCACAAGGCCAAAAGGCAGTTAAAGGTCACTGCCTATTAGATTACACCAGACTGATGGCAGCACATTTGGAAGCAAAGGCAGAAGCCCCTGAGCTCTGACTCACTGCAGAGACTCAGATCTGGACATTTTGCTCAGCACCGGCAGGGCTGGGTCTTCTGAGCTGGCCCTGTACTCAGGTCAGTCAGCCTGCCATCTGCCTCAGGTGGGCACTCAGGGGACTGCAGCCTTCCTCTCTACCAAATACACCTCCACCAGCTCTCTTCCATCCATCAGGCTAAGAACTTCTGCTGCACTTTCCATGGCAAACCCCTTAACTCTTGGTGGTCATAAAACTGTTTCATTTCCAATACCTGTGCAAAGTATAGGCATATTGATACTCGTGTTTTCTACATGTGCATCTAGTGATCCTAGCACCTTGTTCAAGTGTTAATGATCCCTTTTTAATCAAGTCTTAATATGCACATTTATTTTCTCTATGACAGTCCCTTTCTGTTTCAAATGCACACATCATATCGAGTGCCTTACCATCAGATTTCTGGGCTATAAGTTAAATGAAATGTGATGCATGGTTATGTAACTGAAAAAAACCCCATGAATTTATCTTCCCACAAGTGACAACTGAATCACAGAATACACTCAGTTGGAAGGGAACCACAAGGATCGTTGAGTCCAAGTCTTCAGTGAATAGCCTGCACAGCACAGCTGGAGCATCCCACACAGAACCAGCCATCCAGGCAAAAGATGCTATTAGTGGCTCCTTATTTCTTACAAGATACCATTAAAAGGGCCTCCAGCTTAAAGCCACAATCCCATTTCAGAAGTATTCCACAAATTCTGTGACCCCCACAGGGGATGCACGCTGGAGCAGTTGAGGAAGAACTACAGCACCTGGAAAGGAGGAATTCCTGGAGGAGCATCTCCCATGGGAGGGACTCCACACTGGAGCAGGGCAAGAGAGTGAGGAGTCCTTTCCCAGGGGAGAAAAGAGCAGCAGAGACAATGTGTGATGATGTGACTAGAGCCCTCATTCCCTGCTCACTGGGCGGAAGGAAGTAGATTTGGAGGCTGAGCCCAGAAAGAAGGGAGGGGTGAAGGGAAGGTGTTTTAAGATTTGGGTTTATTTCTCATGATCCCATATTTGACAGCCATTAAATTACATTGATTTCCTTCAGTCAAGAGTGTTTTGCCCATGACTGGGCAATTGCTCAGTGATCTCTCTGTGTCCTTATCTTGACCCATGAGCCTTCCACTATATTTTCTCTGTCCCATCCAGCTGAGGGGATGACAGGGTGGCACCTGGTGTCAACCCACCACACAGCCATTGTGGCAGTCCCTGGTTACCTGCACTTCTTTACCAAGAATTCTGCAAATACAGGAGAGATTGAGATTTCACAACTTACAGGGAAAGCTAGCTGCAGCAGGAGATGCTGAATCATGCCTTTAACAGCTGTTACTTAGCTAGCACCACCTCTTAATTAGTGGCTTCTTTTAGATTTCCTCAATAGCTATATGGCACCAAAAAAACCCCACAAAACAACAAAAAGAGGAAAAAAAGGCAACCCAGCAAACAAAAACACAGACAATTCCAGCTCAAAATATAAACCACATGTAAAAATGTTAAAGGTGAAGTACAAACCATAATTTGTGTAAGTAGAACAAACAGCCAACTACAGGCATAGAAAATGTTTATTTTATACTCCCTCATAACAAATCAAAATCCATTGAACTTTTAAGTTCTAGATTTTGCAGCCTGTCTCACTCCATAGAGTGGAAAATCCAATTTCCTTCAGAGTCCCAAAGCTTGAGCTAAACAATGAATGCTTCTCCTATTTCTCCTGAAACACAGGTTTTCCCTGAAAAGCTGCTGGCCAGATGCTGAATGGTATTACGGGTAAAACTATAAACCAGCTTTTCTTAGGGTGCATTTTACTTTGCTAACCACCTGTTACTATGATCTTGTCCAGAGGTGGCAAAAAAAAAAACAAACCAAAAAGCAGGCAGGGAGTGGTACATGACTCATCACACTGTGTTAAAAACAACATTAACAGTTGAAATCTTGAGAAGCAAAGAGTTGCTGCCCAATAAAAGTTGGCACAGAAAATAAAATCACAAAGAGACAGGGCCATTCTCCAGTCCTCCTTGTCATCACCAACACCAAATTCTATTGGTGTCCCTCAACCAGAAACACACAGCTTTTTCAGTGTCACCACAGTGAGCACTGCTGCCCCTGGAACATTAAAGCAGCTGAGAGTTTCTGCCTTTTAGCTAATGTAAGTGCCCCCAAGAATTAAAATTATTTCTTTTTGGAGCATTTGACAGCTTGCTAGAAGTTCCAAACAAATACTGTGCTGCAGAAAGACTAGTGTCAACATTTTGATTAATCCTTTATTATTAGACTTCTAAAGTAGAATAATACCTTGAATTTCTTTGATTTTTCTGAAAGCATAATTCCTGCTGTTTAAAATAAAGTACAGCTTGAAGCACATTCAAGCACACCTGTGGACAGTCATCAAATAGTTCAGATATTTAGGCACTGGAAGTAAAAAACATTGGAAGTAAAAAACATTTTCACTTGAAGTAAAAAAGTTCTGACCATGGTATGTTTGTCCAGGGGACAAACATACCATGGACAGAACTTAAGGGGAAAAAAAGATATTTTTTGCTACTTTTCAAGGTAAAGCATCATATGAAATCTGGTCTTAGATCAAAAACTTTTCCTTTTCTTTAATAACTTGCTATCCTCCAAAAATACAGCAGCAGAGCCCAGGTCTCCTCCACATCTGCAGACAGAGAAGTCACCTGGACTTCTCTGAAGAGCAGGGAAAGTCACAGTGAAACATGCTGCTGCACTGAAGTCTTCTTAAAGCTTTTTCATCATCTTGTTTTATTATCATCAATTTATTTTCATCATTTCTCTGATGCTCACGATTGGGTCTCCAAGTTACCAGCCAGTGTGTTTTACTCCTTATCAGGTAACACCTTTCCTGGTTTTCTCTCGGAATGCTAATGTTCCTGAAACACAAGTTGATGTGAGAATGTACTTCTATTCTGAAAAGTTCTTGCTATGGTTTGGTCACTGAAAAGGACATGTCTCCAAAACAGACATTTTGTGAATGAGGTAAAGTTGGGTAAGTTAAAAAAACTCAATAAACAAATACTAGAAATTTTACATTTTCATAAAAACATCTCTGTTTATTCATCACTATTGATAATTATACTTCATCAGGTTTGACCATTTTTCATCCCTCATATGTGGTTTGATAAGAAGTACAACAAAAAAATCTACAACATTGCATTCTTGGGCAAGCACACAAGGATAAAATAAGATTAAAATACATTAATGTAACAGAAGCCCACTGACTGAAAGAAGCCACTCAGCTTTATACACGTAGCTCAAAAAAATTGTACTGTTAACATTTTACTCAGTCTTTAATATTTATTTCTCCTTGAGAAGTAGCTGCTTCAATAATGATAATATTTTTCTGCTTAGCAGGAAGCTTTTTCCAACCTAAAGAAACAATTTCATTTTGTCTTCAAGTACCTGGTGCTCCGAGAACCTGCCTTAACAATTAAAACAAGAATTTGACCTTTTCTCAGAAGCAAATGTGAGTATAAAGCATATAAACTAGGAATCATATAAACTGGGAATCAGTGACCAGAGGCCAAAGCCATCCCTCATTCACTGTTACACATGGCAGGGTTGGGGATTCAGTCTCACAGCCTCATTGTCACACTAGAGGGGCCCACCAACAACTGCAACCTTCTCTTCCACCCTCCTGCATTTCTCTTGCACACAAAACCTTTGCTGTGGCACAGCTGGAAAAGAAGGGCCCTGAAGCTATACAACTATGCAGCTGTTGGTCACAATTAATTTCTAAGGCCACCTGTGAAATATGACAAATCTGACTTGTGATGTATCTGTGGCTTTATTTCTACTCTTCAGCTGGTGGACAAATAAATTACCAGAGTCTACATGCGCAAAGACAGGAAAAATTTACCCCATCTTTCTTCAAAAAGATAAGCCTGGCAGAAACATATGTTCAGGCTTATACTAAAAGACAGAGATGGTCTCTTAAAGTTACTCTTAAAAGAAGAGGCAAGTTTCTTTTGGCTCTTCCAAGCATCAGAGGACTGAGTTCATGAAAAGTGCATGCTTCTTCTCAGTGAGGGTGTGATGAAAACATTTTCACTGGTAGGAATATGGACTATCTGTATCACTTTCTGTAAGCAAAATGCAGAATCTCACTTCATAAAATCCTCACTGTAATGTCAGTAAGAAGGCAAGTAGTTCCCATTGCTAAAATGGGAAGGGTGACCCAGCTGATTGTCTCTGGACCAACCAGACGCGCGGTAGTTGCTACTTTTCTCTGCATTTAAGCTTAAGGAATCTAAAGTTTCCATAACAGGAGACAAGACTCATGATCTCCTAAGTTACTTTTGGCTATGCTAATTAGCTATTTCAAGCACTTAAAGTTCGTAGTCTCTGCCAAAGTAGGAAGCAGTAACTATTAAAAAGACCTGAATTTGCATGTGTGTGGCATACTCTGCCCTGAATCCAGGGAGAATGGTCTGTCACCTTGGCACCACAGGGCTGGGGAGCTCACAAGCTTGTCACACCACCTCAAGCCAAACATCAGCTTGACACGTTTGGCACGAGCAACAATTTGCCCTAAAAGAAGCATATAAATGATAAATAATATCATGCTGTATTAATGAAACTGTGCCTGTATAGTTCATCCACCTTTTTGTAATTTCACTTATTTTCTACTGAAACAAGTCCTAAAAATGACTTTCTTCTGAGATCATATAAAATCAGCAGTCTGCTTGTTTCAAACAGTTCCTCTGCCTAAGCAGGTGTTTTCTGTTTTAGATCAAAATATCTATGGTTAAAACAAAAAGATACCAATTATGTTTCCATGAGGTTGGTAACCTGCTTATTCACTCCTCCCAGCCATAGATGCCATCCATGATACTCGGATGTAACAGTTTGTTTTGGTGTTAAAAAATAACAAAATAATTTGTTTCAATAGCAACTAGTAAGACAAGAAGTGAACAAACAGCCTTTTTCTTCCCTTCTTCACTTTTTTTTTTTGCAGGGGGTTTACCTATGCTACTATTCACTGGACAAGTTAGTGCAAATATTCATAGCTAATTCCAAAAGAAGCACATCTGAGAGAAGTGGCTTAAATTTGTAGTCCTGAGCTTGTACACAAAAGCTAGGGTTGTACATTCATTATTTTTGCATTTACAAGGGTATGCATGCTAAGATTTGGCCTCTTTTTCCTTCAGAGGAAGTACTAAATGACATATTTTAACACAGAACTTTGTTCTGTATGAAGAGTTTTTCATATAACACTATTAGTAAAGAGCCAGCAGACAGCTTTGAGCTGCCACTATTAAGCTTAAAATGTAAAATTAAATACCTTTCACAAGTGAGATAAAACTACAGATTCAATGTATTTAATATTTGTACCAAAAGAACTCAGCTTGGAATTTTAGGTTGGCAAAACTAACAGAAAATACCAACAAAGATCAGAATACACAAGGTTTCCATGAAGTTTCTTTAAAAAAATTTATGTGGACTGAGGATCACTTCTTTCACTGTATTTTTCTACATTCAGGAGAGCAGTAAAGAATTCCTCTAAAGGCTCAGTGACATATGGAAGTTCCTTCTGTAACAGCCATAGATTTAATTTTCAAGCTTGTAAAAATGAATTTAAGACAGTCACTTAAAGGTGAATTCACTTTGAGCACCAGCTGCTGTTTCTTTCCTATTTTAAAAGATACAGAGCTATTTAGTGAAATTATACCAGGTGTTAATGTGAGATTTATTGTATCTCAAAAAACAGGGTGTTACAAAGTATTAACGCACTCCTAGAACATACACCAACAGGATTGTACTACATCAGTATGGAAATGGAAGTATTACTGTTAAAGTAAATCCTAATTCTCATTTCAGTCTTCTGCTGCCACTGTTAGAGGAGCAATGAAAAATTCCCTTTCTGGTAACTGTTCAAATGCCGTCAGTTCTGTATCCCTGGAAATCTACCACCCTTGCTATCAAAGTTGCCTTTCAATGGTGAACATCAGAAAGATTAGGACAAGCAGATAAGGTCTTGGCCAGACTTTTTCACAGCTTTCCTGCATGACGCCATGTGAAGTCACAAACCTATCTGCTCCACAGGAACCCCCTCTGTAAGTAAAATCACCACATGCTGCACACTGGGGTGGGGCAGGTCTGTGTTAATTTCTGCCTCGTACAGAAACGTTTTGAAAGTCATTAGGCAATCAAAAAACTTTGCTTTGCTACTTAAACATAAAACTTCCCAACTTTATCAGCGAGCTGTTTTGTAATAGTGTTGATAAGCTCCACTATCTTCATAGGTAAAAGGATCCTAGAGCAACTGGGCACCTCCCACTGGAGCAGTATGGCAGCACCTACCAACAGAAATAACCAAGTGAAAGCATCTTCCACTCTTGCTCTCCTCCACTGACACATTTACAGCTTCTAATTTAGAGAAGTTGAAAACATACGCGGTTTTTAATGTGCTTTACAGCAGTCACACCTAGCAAAGATTCAGTCCTTGTGCCTGCTCCGTACTTCAGTTCTCATGACTCATCTCCAGCTTCCCAGAGGAAAGTAAGTTCCTGCTGGGCATCACAGAGCTAGTGATACCTTTTACATGCTCACAAGAGAAACAGAGATTCAGCCTAAAAATTCACCAAGTTTAAACAGTGATTAAGCCTATACAAACACAGGTGCAAATACAATAAGAAAATAGTGCAAACAGTAGTGCTCTATTCTGGTTTACAAGTATAAGATCCACATAAGTCTATCAAGACAGACTTTAAAAACATCAATTTATACACAGGAATGTAAGACCTGCAAAATTCAGAACACCAGCCTTCCAAAACTGCAATCAAATATGTAAATTACATGCACATAAGGCCTACAACATCCTAACCATCCTATGTGCTCTAAAATACTAATCTGGTCCCTACATGTTTAAAAGGACAAGAATAGACATATGTGTAAACACACTCACAAATACAAACATTAAAAAGTTGAAATGCAGCAGAAGCAGCTAGCCAGAAAGTTCAAATACATTACCAATATTCCTACACCAAAAGAGAAATTGTTAAGTATTCAGAATGCATTGTGACTACATTTACATGCCATTTACATACTATTAGAGAAGATAAAATGCCGCAAGTGTTGTCACTGGAAATATGACCCAGGACAGAATTTTCTCCTAATGCTAAATCTCACAATTAGTGAACACTCAGGCAAAAAATCCCACCAGCAGGACAAGAAGTTTTTCAATGTCACCGATAACACAATCTCAACCTTGCCCAAGTCCTGTATTTGGCTGCAGTCTAGAGAGAACATTTCAGAATGAGACACAAAACACACAATGTCCAATGGTGCAATGGGTGAGAGTCCCCTTCCTGACTTAGTGGATGATCAGTGGAAACCCCAAAGCCTTGGACTGAAGGGAACCCAAACAGTACAACCTAACAAATGGTATTTTTGCCCCATTTTCCTCAAAAGTAACACAGTTTTGAGGTATTTTTGAACAATTACCCTTGTCTAAGCAGAATAAAAGGTTATATTAGCACAGTTTCAGGTTTGCCTATTCTATTTCTTTGTTACTTTCTTCTATTCTTCTAGACATCTAATTAAGCACCACTTATCCCAAAAGGGGACTGAACTGCTGCCCCTTCTCAGCTATACTGCAGAGCTCTCCCATTCTCCACTGACTGAGTGATTCTTCATGCCAGGAAGCTTCTTACACAGCTTCTTTGATCATGCTCTCTCTAGGCTAGGGCAGGCTCCACACCAATTTAACCTCTGCTTTCCCAGAAGGAGGGCAACACAGCCGTGAGAGAAGGATGACTGACTTACACTGAGTGGGTAGGATCACTGCCACCAGGAAGAATCCAAATCTCTTCTCTTACAGAAGTGCAAGGATGAGCTATTCCATTAGGCAAGATGTGGCAAGCTCACATGTGTCTTGTGTCGGATCTGAAAAACAAACCAAAAAATCAGATGAGAAACAAAACTTCCTGCTGCATTGTCCTTTCATACCTGAGAAGCATAAAGGAAGTAACAAGTTGGGTATATGAATAGCTGAAAATTTTTCTGCCTTGATTTTTGTGCATTCTCCCCTCCCAAAACATGTCCTTAAAATACAGCTGACATTTTTCTGAAAGATATGCATTAAAAATTCAAGTTACCCACATTCTCCCACATAATTAAGCAAGTTGAATTTTAGCCTACTAATACAGTGTGAGAACAATGCATTTTGTAACAGAAGCCCTTCTTGCTCCAAAGATGCAGAACTCTGCACAAGTGTGTAACTCTACTGAGGCTGTGGGGAACCCACCTAAACATCTTGTTGGCACAAAAACAAGAAAGAAGAATCCTGAACAGAAATAGATGCTGGGGTACTACTCTTTGACAAACTTGTAACATTATTCAGCCATGGCCTTGAAGCAGCTAACACAGGGATTTGATGTTTAGTCAAATGCACTTTTTCTGAAGACCATCCAATTTTACAGTTTTAGCAGCCTGCGAGACTTCTCTGTACAACGTGAACACTACCAAAAAGAAGTTATGACAAAGTTTAACATGCTCCATTTGAGCTAAAAAGCAACAATGGTTTAGTCTGCCTTTATATTCATGGACTGCATGGTCATTCATTCCAATTGTTAGATTTGAATTTCTATTGCCTCGAGTCAGTTCCCATATCAGCTTGATGATAAATTTTCCAAAAGTCTGCAATCAATCAGCCCCAGACAAACGAGTGTCTGACTACCACATACTGTTTATAAAAACTTGCACATTGTTAAGCTTTCTCTGAGGCTGTGGCTTTCCTGATTTTTTTTCAAAATCAGAATGAGAATCAGAGAATTCTTCAAATTACTTGTGACAACAGTTTTGAATTTAGATTACTGTTGCAATTTAACTTTTTCTTAGCTATTACTTCTACATGCTGTCAGACTACAGCTTTAATTCAGTAAAAAAATTAAATTCTTCTGCATTTCTTGAATTACTGCCCTTATTTAATATTATTCTTAGTCTTAGCATATTTTCCAAGAAAAAAGGAAATTCTTTTCCCTGTTTTCAACTCAGAGTTTTGAGCTATACTTCTGCCTTCTCCTATCAGCTGTCTACATTTAACATCTCTTAATTTCACATTTTACATTCAATTTCTTGTTTCTTCTATACTGATTCCTAAAAATGCCACTGTCCCCATCTGGTTGGTAGTTTAAACATCTGTGATTTATTTTAGGATAATTCAACACATGAACCTATGTATTTTTAATCCTCTAAGTATTAAGGGTGGAAATTTTTTAAACTAGAGTAAAAAAGAACACTTGAAGTGTCAACTTTGATATTTTTGATTAATCTAAGGTTCTTTCATTGTACTGCCTTTTAAGATTAGAGTCCTAAAATAGCTATTAATATAAGAGCCTATTGACATTTTTAGCCTGCAGGAACATGCAGTGGGCAGAGGCAGCTGAAATAACAACATATTTGAGCGATGAACCAGCTTTATGATTTTATTACTCAGACTTTCCCAAATCTATGGCTGGCATTTTTCCCAGTAACTCAAAAATTAAGCTGTTCTACATCTGAAACTTCCAACAGATCATATATTAAAAACTTCTCATGGTTAATACAACAGAATAACCTCATAAAAAGCCTTCAAAAAAAACCCAAAAAAACAAAACCCAACAAGCTAGATCTGAAAAATTTGTGCCTTTAATTCTCTGTGCTATTTGCATGAATATTATAAGAAAAACAGGAAAAAATTATCTGATACAGGTTACAAAGAACTGTGTTAGTTACTAGGAGTATATTACATATAATATTGAAGTAACAGGGTCCCTAAAAGGACCCCAAAGGAAAGTGACAGCTATAAGGAGACACAGCCTAAGCATCCCTCACTGGGACCTTAGGCCATCAGCAGTTCAGGAAGCCAAGGCTTGCATCAATCACTTAGTCACCCCATAAAGCCAAGCAATGCCTTTGCTGTTCCACAATCTTTCCACATTTTTTGCGTACACATCAAGTTTTCCTCGTTCCAAAATGAAATTTTCCCCGCACTTTGCTGTCCAAAAAAGGCTCCACGTTCCCCCTTGATCCCCAAACCACTGTACCCAAGACATCTCATCAGTGAGCATAAAGAAGCACTCCTATGATTTTGTTTCTGAGACATTAAGTTTTCCTTGTTCCAAAATGAAATTTTCCCTGCACTTTGCTGGTCCAAAAAAGGCTCCACGTTCCCCCTTGATTCCCAAACCACTGTACCCAAGACATCTCATCAGTGAGCATAAAGAAGCACTCCTATGATTTTGTTTCTGAATATTTTGCAACACAGGTACACAAATTCTAAAACCATGTGGGAAATCCAGATCAGCTTAATGCACTGTTGATTGACTTTTTAACTTTTTCTGTGCCTGTGTAATAAAAAAGTAACCCCTAGTTGTACAGACATACTCAAGAATATTAGACCTGAAAAATGTTAGAGCCTGATGCACTGGAATAGAAGGACAAACTGAGCAATAAACACGTCTCACAGTGGGTGGCTATAGATCACGTGAGCCTCCTAGAAGGATGTTCATTTAATGCAAAATGGTGAAAATTAATTATTTGGTACCCAAGGGAAAAAAAGAATGAACATGCAATAGGTGACCTTTTAACAAATCTACAGCAATTAATTAAGCTGGTTTGTACTGTATTAGTCCTAAGGAAGGACTAATATTTCTAACTGTTTCCAGAAGAGACTACCAGGAATGTAACAAAGACTCAGCCTGGCAATAGACTGCAATTTGGTGTAAGTCTGCATCAAGCACAACTGGGCCCTTGGGAGGAACCAGCCAATTCTCTCCCTTCTCCAAGTTAGCCATTTATCCCCAGAGCAAGTTCTACTAAAGCTGGTAGCAACATGCCTACAGAGAGAAATTAGAGTGCAAAATTAATTCGATTAATTACTGAAGAAGGAAAAAGCCAAATTTTTAGCCACAGTGTTTGCAGAGTCATTTCACTGCACCAACATGCTGCAAGCATAAAGATGATGAAAAGAGCACACCAGGCATCTGCTGACTGGAGGGCAGAGCAGAACTACCTCTTTCAAAAGCAACATGGCAGTACGGGGTTTACACTGAAAATGGAAGTAGGAAAAAAGTGGGAACAGTAAGCAAGCAAATAACTTCTCCAGAACAACCTGCACCAGAC
This sequence comes from Onychostruthus taczanowskii, assembly GCF_017590055.1. Taxonomy (NCBI): domain Eukaryota; kingdom Metazoa; phylum Chordata; class Aves; order Passeriformes; family Passeridae; genus Onychostruthus; species Onychostruthus taczanowskii. Next base: position 891,708 of record NW_024501015.1, read on the forward strand.
ACACCTTCTAAAATGCATAATTTAACAAATGTAAGCAAAAGTTAACAGTAATGCCAAGTCTGACTGAAACCAAACATTAAAATCTTACTGTTTGCCTGATGGATAAGCTAGTCTCAAGTGTCATTACACAGTGCTAGCTTTAATTGCTCCCAGCTAAATATAGCTTTCAGAATGTAATAGCTCCCCCTCAGCTTTTCTGTCTTTCAAGGAGGGAAAAATCTTCTCGTTAGAAAAAGCACCCAGGCATATGCAGTGGCATGTTACCACAGCAGAGCAGGAAGCAAACCATTAAGATGATTACATTAGTCTCCAACACTCATTCAGAACTCCTGTTTTTCAAGAGACCAAATGTTTCCCTGTTCCACCACTCTGCTTCCAGTTACAGCAGGTGATGGAAGCACGCATACCTTTTCAAATTAAGCCATTTTGCTGCTTTATTAGCAGACTGTAAATCTTGCTTGCCCTCTGCTTCCAGTTAAAGATGATGTCTTTGCCAGCAAGCAGCCGTGGTGCCCACACTCTTCTTCCTGTGCCACCTTGGTGGGCACCACGGGGTAGGAAAAGGAGCAAGGCTACACATCCATACACAGCCTGCCCCTTCCCTGCAGCCACTGGATTGGCACAGCTTACACAAGAGGGTCCGAAATCTGCTGGAACAGCTGAGACTGCAGCACTCTGATAAAGGCATGAAACAAATTCTCTCTTCTGCCTTCTAATAACCAAAAAAGATCTCAAAAAATGTAATGAAAAGTTCCATACATCAAGCTTCATTTTCCCTTCTCTGAGCTGATAACGGGTTTCACTCAGAAAATTTGGCTGACAGCCAGAAATGTGTTCTATGAATTCAGCATTTCTGTTCACCTTCATTTTAGAGGTCATTATGTAATTAAAGTGCTCACAGTTTTTCTACAATCCATGAAGTTAAATTAAAAGTAACCACTGCCGCAATGACAAGTCTTCCCACTTTCCCTCAGGCCAAATCTCCAAACTTTGCTCTCTCTCCTCCAAACCATCATCTGACCATCTTCCTATTTTCTCTCTGGTTTCATCCATCCCCTTCTTTACTGAGTGGGGGGAAAGAAGAATCATGCTACTTATGGAAAATAAAGTATATACCAGACCATATGAATCACCAAATGCCACATTACCTGGCCCTTCACTTGAGCTGCAAAACTCCAGGACTGCCTGTGTTAGAGCTGTGCAAGCACTTTAGAAACACTGCCTGGAGGGCTGCCAAGAAGTACCTACTACACTGAACAAGACCAAAGGTAGTATGCCACTAATTTTCTGCCCTCTGACCTACCATTTCTGACGTGCAGAGCAGGCTGGATAGAACAGGTTAAAGGAACCATGTCTGTCTGCTGTTTAGGAGAGGTTTTAAGTCAAGCCTCCATGACACTGTTCTGCACGGGGATATCTGTGCTGCACTGCTAGCTGAGCTGCCCCAGAACTGAAATGCTCCCTACTGTCAGTGTAGGCACAGACTTCATTTACCAACCTCTGGTAAAGCACAGAATCATGGCACTCATTCCCATTAAGAGTCTTCCTCCAGAAGTAACAAATCAAAGTGTGGATAAATAGCATCAAAAACAGGGATGGGTACTGGAGGCACTTTGTATACTAGATCTGGTTACTCTTACAGAACACGTTTTTATTTTAAAACTCTGCTGATCACAACAGACTATTTGGAACAAATGAAGGTTAAAAAATCCCAAAGTGTACAAAACAACATGCATGTAGCGTGGATAAATATAGTCCTGCAGCAGCTCTGATAGCTGCCATGAATCAGAGCTCAGTGCCCCAGAACTCCATGGGGCTCGTCCGAGCTGAGCTTTTGCTCTCCTCTCCAAAACTGGAACATGTACAGTGTAACTCCTTCCCCTCTTAAGAGTCACATGTACATAAAAAAAAAGCCACCAAAAAAAAAAAAGGCATTATCAGCCTCAGGTCAGGACAAATATGGCCCAAATATTCACAAAACTGTCATGAAAGCATTAATTCAAAAGCAATTACGTTAAAACAACAAGATCCATCAGAGTTAATATATGACATCCACCAGAATAAATAAATACTATCTTCAGAAGCTTCAACCTAATCACAGTAAGTTCATTCAGAGACATGTTCTCAAAGAAAAAAAGAAAAAAAAAATCAAACAGATGTGACCAGTCAAAATGTCGACAAATTCCAGAATCTATTTCTTTACCAGATGTTTTCCTCTACATCTGATGAGCTGCAAATTTGCCTTAGCTGTAGCAATAGCTGCTGATAAACCTTGGCAACAGCTACTACTGCATTTATGACTGAAAGAAAATGACATATAATAATTTTCAGTTTCTTATTTATACTCAAATGCAAAATGAGGCTTTATTATGCTTATAAAATACAAAAAGTCACATTTAAGTGAACAGTTTCACATACATTGGCTTTCCCCTTCTCCCTTGCTCTTTATGTATTTCCCTGCTGATTCAAAGCTATATTCTACCTGGGTGTACAAGGTTACATAAGGAGGGGGGACAGACTCTAGAGATTATTTATATGGCAGGACTTCAAACAATTGATCCAGCTATATCTCAAGTGACTTGATAAAGAGGCATTAAAATAATGAGCAGAGAGAAAGATGGGTGAAACATTACAGCATTTCGGAGTCACTCAGCAGGACTCTCCTGCTCAAGGACTCCCAATTATGAGACAAGAACACTGACCAAGGACAAGGTGACACACCCAGGAGGGAGTTACAGATGAAAGTGAGAAGGGAGAGTTGCTGGGCACCACACAACCTCGACATCCAGCCTCGATGCACAAGTAAAGGAAAATGAGAATGTGACCAAGAAGGACTCTTATCTCTGATTGTTTGATAAAGGGCTGAAAGTCCTAGCACAGGTTAGAACAGGGTTCAGGCAGACAAGTAGTCTGCCCGGGTAAACAGGCATGACGAGATAAAACATTCTAAAGTATTTGTGTACTTACAAAAAAAGAGGGCTCCACTACAAAACTGATGCACCTGAATTAAATACAACATTAAATGTCATGGGGACAACAGCATCTTAGTGGCTAAAACATAATGAAATGCACATGCTATTCAAAAAAAGCCCATAGAGGTAGGGGGTGTTCAAATATACACCACTTAATATTGTGATAGATAAAAAAAAAAAAAAAAAAAAACACACAAAAAAACCCCCACCCCAAACACATAATTCCAAAAGAACTTATAGAATGTGACTGAGTCAAAAGAAAAATAAAACAAAAACACCAAACCAAAACCAACCACACTTAAAAACAACAGCCTTGCTCAGAGGCTGCAGTAGATTCAAAGAAATCAGCCTTGCTACAGACTTTATTTTATTAGAATAAAGAATATGCCAGTGAGTTGGGCATTACAAGAATTAACTTATGACTCACATGAAGTTTAAAGTAGTCATGTAGATTGAGGAGTTCAGACTCTCTAAACTGAAAATGCTGAGTTGCTGCTTCATTAAATGTGCATAAACAAATCTGGAAATGCCTCATGGGATGCAGCATGCAGTAGATAACTTGAAAGATGAAATAGCCCCAACTACATAAGCACTTCACCACAGCTCCCAAAAGGCAGAGAACAAGTTGAATAAAGAAGTTGCACCTCAGATATTAAAATACAGGAATAAAGTTAACTTAATACAGCTTTAATTTTTTTTTTATTTAAAAGATATTAGAAATTAAATTATTCAACACTTCATAGAACTTATGTGAAGTAGTAACCTGGAAGTGAAAATTTCTTAGTAAAGAAATAAATATAGGATGTCAACTATGAAACAGATTTGGAAATTATGAAAACCAGCATGAAATTGAACGTAACATCTTCCTGAGCATGTGTGAAGAAAAACAGATGAAACCACTACAGATTTCTGAAAAAAAAAAGGCAGATTAAATTGTATATAGAGTTGCAAATAAAACTTTGATGTATTCTCAACCTTTTGTGTCTGCTTCACCTCTTTCATGCCTACTTCAGCCAATAAAATAATTTAAAACTTACTACCTGTATTTCTAAAGCCGACAAAAAAACCCAGTTGGAGATGATGGCAGGAGAACAAACAGAATGCCTGTCTTTAGAGTTGAAACAGAGGGGAGAAAAGTAAAAATACATCAGCTATACTACAATCAGTACCAGGCAGTCAATAGTAACAGAGTAACCTTTTACAAAAAATTAAAAACAGGAGAAATCTTAGATCACATCTGGACTCAACAACAGCTGCAAAAGCTGCAACAGCTGACAAAAGCTTTTAAAAAAAGTTGGTAAGGATCTTATTTGGTAGAAGAATTGCAAAGTGACCAGGTGGCCACAGACAAAAAAATATTATCAGGCTGGACATGGATCACCAGAAGAAGTTGCCAAGAATTATCTTGGAGCTAGTTTAATTTAATTTAATAATTTAAGTCCTACTACTGGGAATTAAGGGGTCTACCAAAAGTTGCTGCTGACAAAAGGTACAGAGGCACATCTGATGCACTGAACAACTAGGACACCAGGTGAGAGGAGCCACATGAACAGAAGCAGTGACAGAGAATGCAGCTTATCAGCCCTGGAGTCAAGGTCACAGTCCAAGGAATAAACCAAGCACAAGATCTGCTGAAACACTGGAAAGTGACCAAGGAAAAGAAGGCACTCACATGCATGGAATACGTGTCTCATTAACTCATTACCAAATTAATGAAGGTATGAAAAGAGAAAAGAGCTACTCATTACATAAATTAAGGCATTTCCTACAAAGCCATGTAGGAAAGCATCAAAAAAAGGCACTGCCAGTATCTAATCTGGTCAGAAAAATTTAAAAATAGCACCTAAGACACAGGTGAGAAATATGTAAGTTTATGCAAGGAAGATTGACAGCATAACATCGTTCTGAAATGAGTACCATAAGCATACCTAATCAGCTATATCACAAGATTCCTTGCATCTCTTCAAGTCTAAATGCAAGTCTCCTAAACTGACTGGGGGAAAGAGTCTCCCCTACACCAACAGGGAGAAAACCGCTTCACAAAGGGTGCAAATGCTCTTGTAAATATCAAGAGAAAATACCAATTTTATCCAACTGGACATACAAGGTGGTTGTGGGTGCTTTTAGCCAGAATCCTGGAATAAAGTTTTAGTCCAAACACATAAGCTTTCAAATAATTTGTTAATGAGACAAGCTTTGACTACTTTAAGATGCTTGAGAACTTTACAAAAGGGAGAATACAAATGCATTGACTACAACAAATACTGAACATGAGAATCTAGGAACTCTCTTCCAGTTGTATTATGTGCCAGTACAGCCACCTTCTGCAAGGAAATCTTTATATATCATTTGCCAATGTTATTATCGCTGATTTAATCTGGGCTGAAAACTGATCTTGCCTTAATACTCTTAGGTTTCCATTAATAAAAATAAATTACTTCATCTTTACTCGCTTACATGTATTTCTTCCATGCAAAGTTTTTGTGTGTCTTCATGGGTTTTTTTTAAGGAATATAATTTTTAAAAGTGGCAGATGAAGGAAATGGTATGTTTTAGAATCTGTGTTTAGGCTACCAGTCATAGGTGGCTTCAATTACATCAGTTCTGACAATGAAAGTTATGCATATTTCCTTCTTGATTTGATGTCAATGCTTTGCATGTCCTTGCCTTTTCAAAGACAACTACACTCCCCAGACACAGAGAAACAAGCACTTCAGAATCTCAATGCAAGGAGGAAGTAGGAGATTATAGAACAATTCCCTTCTTCAAAGTCAATCCGAGCACAAATCCAGCCCATCTATGCCTTGCAATTTTTTTTGCACTCCTCCTACATTTCACAAAGCATTTTTGCATGCAAATGTCAGTGGCATTCAAAGACTGGGCAAAACAGCTTCATAAGATGACTTGGCTGTATTTACTCAAAACACCCTCACGATTTTCAAGGGCCAAAAAAAACCCACAAGGAAATAAAAAAGCAGCCTGTAAACCAGAATCAAAAGAGAAGAATTTAAGTTTTGTACATTAATATTTAAGAAAAAAATAGAAAATCCAGTTTCCCTGCCCTTCATCCCCAGTTCCATTACTTAATACCACCATTCCTCTCAGCTTTAAGTGCATTATGCTGGGCTAATAGAAGACATGATCTTATCAATAAATTAATGCACAACAAATGCACAGCCTATACCATCTCTCTTCTTAAGTAAGCCATCAGAAGGTAGATCAAGAAGCAATGCACTTGCAGAGTGTTGAGTAATGATATTAAGAAAGAAATCCCTCAAGAATTCTAGTTGTGCAAGATGTGAGTGCTGGGAGACAGGCCATAATGATAAAGGCATTGCATCTTTCTAATGGTCAAGAGACAAACTTTTTTTCTTCTTAGCTTAGAACATAAAATTCACTTAACAGCAAGCAAAAATGATCCTTTTGTAGAAGGGCTCTGGAGACTGAACTGCTATTTAAATCTGAGCAAACAACTCTCATCCTGCACAGAATAGAAGGGTGTGTTTATGCTAGCCATGAATTCTAATAATATTAAAGTAAATAATGCAAACTCACTGGACAAGGAGTGTTTGGTAGTTCGATGTGACCTGTCATGTCTGGAATGGCAGGACTGAAATGGCATCCACGGTCAGGAAAACACCAATGTTTTCAAATGCTGAGCTGTGCCCCAGAAACCAAGATTTCCCAAGCCTCTTCAAATAGGAAGTTGTTATCTCCCAAAGTGAGAACAGTCACTTGGTGTCACTGAGATACAGCCACTGTTCTAGCACTGAATTACTATGAGATTAAGAAAACCACTTCTTTTAGAACAGAGGTGGCTGACACTACAGCCAGAAATAAATGGGAAGTTGCATTTTCCCTGTTCAGCTTATTAACGTAATCAACTAGGACTAAAAGCAGATTATTAAACTTTTCTGGTGGAAACAATTACTTGCATGCATTTAAAATCACTCAATGGTGTCCCATTACTTGAAACCTGATCTTTTAAAATGTAATATTATCTGCAAGGGATCTTCAGTACACCAGCAATTGCACACACATGACATGGCAGAAGAAAGTGATATTGTATACTTAAGTGTTCCGGCAATAAAGCAGAAAAAAAAAGAATTTATAAACCACACTTATCAAATATGCCATTTTGTCAAAAGCCTGACATTACTTCCTTTTTCTTCTTTCAAAACCAAGCAAACAAACAGCAAGTGTCATCAGCCAAAGTGTTATCCTGGCAATGGCTCTGTTGTTGATTTTCAAGTGCAAGCATTGATCCTGCTGAACTTCAAGTAGTAAAGTGCAATATAGTATTACACACAGGAAAATGAGCTGTAAAATTGTGTCCATGTGTGGAGAGAAGACTATGATTCAGCCATCCTGTGGAAAAGTCTAACCTCTTATCTCTGAATCTGAAGTTCCATATTTATTCAGTGAGTGAAAAAACATTTTAGCAAAGCATTTGTATTCTTGTTCTAAGAAATAGGATGTTAGAAAAGCTTGTTTCAACAAACTAGCTATCAGCTAAAAGGCAAGAATTTACTTTATCCACAGTAGCACTTCCCTCCCTCAGCAAGTTCTCCTTCCTCAATAATTTGACACTCTCTGAGCACTGGGAGATATTAAATAAGTGAGCCTTAGTTTTATAAGGTTTATAAAATTATAATTATGAGTGCTTCTGGTTTAATGTCTTACAGTTGAAATTGTTGGAATTGAAAGACAGTAAGAAATCTGCATGTGAACTCACTCATATACCTTTTTTTTTTTTCTTTTTAAATAACAGGAAAGAATGAATGTGTTTTATACTTCCTGAATTTCAGCAGCTGTGGCAGTAGTGTAAGAACTATGAATTGTTAACTTCCTACTTAGGTCACTCAGTAAAACAATACCAGTACCATTCAGTTAAGGAAGACAAGAATCAATCATAATACTTTGGCTTGATATTTTTGGCACAGAAATTTTCCTGGAATCTAAACCCAGCTGGTTACTTTCTCAGCCTAGAAGCGGTACAGATACCACAGTTGTAGGCAAATGAGGGTCTATGATACATTTTTGTTGTCCATCATTCTATTCACTAAACTGTATTTGTTGGCACTAGCAAGAGCACACCTACTGAATTCACATATTAAAAACCAGTACCTTTCTTGCCAAGACATGACAAAATCCTGAAGACCAACACCTAAACTCTTTTCCTTCCATTGTTTGACCTTAATCAGAAAGCAAACAAGAAATATTAACTCTTCTTTCCTAGCATGGTTGTTACTAGAGTTCAATAACAGGATGAGATCTAGCCTAGATTCTCCTCTCTTCATACACATATTGCTGTTACTTGACTTCAGTATCAAGCAAATTAGAAAACCCCAGTAGCTCTAGCTCTTTTAAAACTCAAATTGTCTCAGATAGACATGACCAATCCTCCACAGGAAGCCTACTCCAACAATGGATGCACCCTGTTGTATGCGAGATGACCTGTACCGCAACCACAAGGTTGCTTATTGACTTTAAGACACAGCCAAGACTAGAAAATCCACCAAGACTCTAGCTGGCTTTTAAAGATTAATTTGTTCATCTAAGATTTTGAAAAGCAGAATTGCACCATGCTGAGCTTCAAAATACCCTAGTAAAATTATCACAGAATGGTTCAAGTTGGAAGGGACCCCCCTCCCCCAGTTGGAGGGCATCTGGTCCAACCCCCCACTCAAGCAGAATCACCTGAAATGGGTTATCCAGGATCACATCCAGAAAGCTTTTGATCATCTCCAAGGAGGGAACCTCCATCTTCCCTGGGCAACCTGTGCCAGTGCCCAGTCACCCTCCTTTTCAGTGAAGGAAAAACTTCCTGATGTTCAGATGGAACCTCCCACATTTCCATGCCCATTGTCTCTGGTCCTCTCACATACCTTAAGTGACAAAGCCATTATCAGAATGTTATCTTTTAAGGAAACTGAACATGGCTGTTCTGAATGATGCAGCTAACCCTATTTAACAGGAACAGCAAGTAAGATGGGAGTTCTGACAAGTTCCCAGGGTAGACCACAGAGTCCTATGAATTACTCTTATTAGCAAAAAAAAAAAAAGAAGTTAGGGAGAAGCCTTCTCTTCAGGCATAGTCTTAACACCTTTTCCTTTTTTTTTTTTTCCTTTATTGCAATATTGCTTATTTCATAAGCAAATACCTTCAATCTTTCAGCAAAAATGTCAGCTCCAAACAGCCTGATGCACTCTAGGTGGCCTACCTTTTTGGAGGTGGTGAATCATTGCAATCATTGCTAAAAACATGGACCTGCTAGCTAAATGGCTGCACAGTTCCCATGAACTAAGAGCTCACGTGCCTCTGTGCTGCACACACAGATACATGTGGCTAAGGGGAAAACCCCACACAGCTACCAAATTGTGGAAAGGCATCTCTCAGCAAGTCCCAGCCTGCCTTCCTTTGGCAAGCAGCAAGGCATCAGGGAGTGAACCTGAGAGAGCCACCACAAACTCCTAACCACAGTCATCTCGAACTAGCAGAGATGCAGTAGCCCACATCCTTTGGAGCTCGCTCATCTGCTCCCAAACACACAGAACATAATCACTTGCCTGTCTTCAGGATTGCTGTTGCTACTGATGATTTACACATTGTTATTTTAAATCAGTCAAGCACTACCACAGAAGATTAACAGACACTTGCTGTTTCCTTTTTTAAGGTCTACGAGACTGTCGGTGACTGAATCATGTTCATAGTGAAACTTCCTCCCATCATAAATTGCACCTGAATTCAGATTTTATGCTGTCAAAGCTTTGTAGGGCATCTCAGCACTAGTATTTGTCACAAGCAAGAGATATTGAAAAACAATAGAATCATTCACCCTCCTTCAGAATACAGTATTTTATCAGACTATTAAACAAACTTCTTCTCTGGCAGCACAGTTACAGCTGACGTAGTCTCAGCTGCCAGTATGAGCAAGATGCATTCCACATCATATTCAGGGCAGATGCCATGGTTATGCTTCACAGCCTGAGGTAGCACCAGAACTTTTTTGACAGAAACACTTAGCAAGACTGGTCTCGAAGTCATATGTTGTCATTGCAGAGAGGACAGAAAAAGTCCTGTAAAAATAAGAATTGTATATTTCACTTCAGCAACTATGAGCATGAAGTAACTCTATCCCTCCTCCAGGCTGTTTTTCTAGGCACACGGACAAAGCAATTATCTTGGAGAAGAGGGAGACATTGCAACAAAATGTTTTTAACATACGTGACTGGCAAGATGGAAGAAAGTAGTACCAGAGACCTATATCCTACCCTGCTCACATGAAAACTTGAAGGGCAGGACTTGACCTTCTGTAACAAGCAGAATTAACAGTGACACAGATGGGCTTGTGCACTGAGAAGGATAAAGTCTCCGGCACACATGGTTCTCTCCCTGATTGCCAGGCTGTTCAGAAATTGTCTCTCCAGGGGTTTCAGCTACTCTCTGGGCACAGTGTACACGGGAGGCAAATGGAGTGCATCCACACAGCTGCTCCTTATCAGAACCATGAACACCAGGAGCTTCGTTCATTTTCACCAACAACTATATGAAAGTGGAACAGACTAAAATTGGAACAGTAAAAAAGTGTTCACTATGACGAGGAAAAGCCTCCAGAATCACGAGAGTAAGTAGCATCAGACAAGACAGAAGTGACCTAAAAGTGACCAAAGTGACTGGCACAAGAGATAGATTACAGTTGTGATAACAGACTCTGCAGTATCATCATTATCAATAATAAAAGAATTGGCTGTAACTAAGGAAAGTATGGGAGAAAAATATGACTACATTCAGTAAGGGAAATATTTCAGACTTTTACCCTGAAAACATTTACCAGAGGATACACAGAATGGCCAGAAAGTCCAAAACTTTTTTTTTCCTAATGATAATAAAAAAGTCACTACTGAAATTCAACAGATACCACTACAGTAAACACAGAAACACAAATAAGGATGAGTTTCTCACCTTTACTGCTTTGTATTGTTACTGTCTTTGTTCTAAGTACAGCAATTACATACAACTGCTGCACGACAACTGTAGCACCATATACTACCATGGTTTTGCTGTGATTTTTTTCAGGATTAAGTTCAGCTAGCATGGAGGCAGAATCTGAAGATTCTGAATCGAAGATTCAATTAAAAAGTTGCTAATATGTAAAGATGAATCAAAAGAAAAATGTCATTAATTCTCAGCCTGTGCATTACATTGGAAAGCTGAGGAAAGGGAGATTTGTTTGCACACTCATGTTAATATAATTGCCAAAGAAAATGTTCAGAAGGAAATAATTAAGTGTTGACATGGCAGCAGCTGTGTTTGCCAAACTAAATATGATTCAGGTATCAAACCCCCACAACTTAAAGACTAGAGAGGAAATGTTCAGTTCAGGTACTTGTAGTTCAACAACTGCACTTAAAAATGACAAACCTAAAACCACAGATATATACACACACCTCACGGCTGCACAAGGAATGCAGAGCTTGCCTAGTATGCTTTTCAATGACTTCAAAGGACAACTTTTCACATTCAGTCTAAGCAGTTACAACACTGACAAACAACAGAGACACATAAAACATCCTATCTGCAGCCTTTCTCCTGTGACTTACCAGATGCTATTAGACAGCCACTATCTTTATGTCAGGATGTCTGTCTCACAGCCAGATGTACAATTATTTAGTTTAGAGATATCTCTAAGAGCTAGATGCACATAGCAACTCTCTATGTACTCCCTAAGCTTAGGGCTTAGATGTCAGTGAAAGTCAGTTCTCTCTATTTGTTCCTCCTGTTGCACATGACAGGGATTCCTGTCAAGTCTTGCTTATCAGTACGTATTTTCCACAATTCAAGAGGCATGTCTAGAACAGCCTGCATTCAAAGACTGAGAATCATTAGCAAATGCCAAACAGACATTGCAAAAACTGCTCAGCACCTGCCAGATTGAAAGCAGCTCAACTCTATTTCTTTACTTTCATGGTTAACATCATGGAGTGCCCAGACACTGAAATAGGATTAGGCCCTGCTGTGCTCAGAGCCTCACACCAACACGTGACTTCTACCCTAAGGAGCTTGCACGGAGCCAGGCACACCAGACAGGCTGGACAGGAGAGGTTGAGCTGCAATGACCGCCAACATTTCTCAATTTCAGCTAGCATTCCTAGAGTCCTCGCTGCTTTCAGTAGCAAGGCAGGTACCAGACTTGCCATTGAATTTGTATTTTAGAAAAAAAACCAAAACAAAACCCGAACAAACAAGCTCAGCAGCCACAACAAATCCAATCATTTAAAAATTATCTCAGTTGTAAAAGCTAAATACAGAAAATCTGAAAGAATTTGTTCAAGTTCTCAGTTTTCTTCCCCAGCTGAGGCTATCCTCAACTTTATTTTTAAATGTTTCCAATGACTTGCAACAACGTGCATGAGCTTCATGCTGACAGAGTTCCAAAACCCCAACGCTGTTCATTCATGTCATAACTTCATATATGATTGAATCTATCATATAGATTCAAGCACAAGCATCTTCAAGAACTCTGCACCAGTAACATGCTAAAACAGATTTAAAGGAGGAGTTACAGATATCCTGCCTCCCAGGTTCTGAACATATACCCTATGTGAAAGCCACAAGCATCTTCAAGAACTCTGCACTAGTAACATGCTAAAACAGATTTAAAGGAGGAGTTACAGATATCCTGCCTCCCAGGGTCAGACCCAGAGCTGTGCTTTTCTTAACTATCATGCCTACAACTTTACCTAGGCTATCACAGTCATAAGCATCAACACCCACATCACTCAGCCTTGAAGGCAGACAGAAAACTTCCCTCTAAGGTAATCAGAAATTAACATGGAGGAGATACATTTTACGTTAGTAGAATAAAGACAAGTACCCACAACAGGACAGAATGTTACAATAGCCAAAACCTCCTTGTCCTTCAGATAAATGACAAACTTAAGCAATGAAATATGTATTTCAAGGCACAGTATTCAAGGACGTTGCACAAGTGACAGCTGCAGGAGCCCAAAAACAGTGTCTGCCCCCCAAAGTATAATGTCTGAACATAATCACTAATGCACAAGACAGACATGCAAATCCAGCATCTCAAAGAGCAGAGCAGGGTAAATTTGGAAACATATTAGTCCTGGTCCAGAGAGTTGTTTGTCAGATCTCAGTGTATCTGCATCCTATTATCTGAAACTTGATACAGAAAAAAAGCAATTAGATTCTCCTAGAAGTTTCTTTGGTACCTTAGTAGCAGTGCATCACAGTATCTACACCGCAGCCTTTTACCAGCAAAACTTTGCTACTTTGGTAAGTCAAATCTTACCTGTACTAAAGTAGATTAAATTTAATGAGATCAAAATATGCTGATACAGATAGTACACTGCTTCTGACATGTAAAAGTACCCCATGCACAGTAATATACTCATTCTGCGGCCTCAATCATCACTGCATGCTTTTGAAATGCACTTTGCAGCAAATCCAATTTAAACCTAAAACATATTAGTACTTTAGATATGAAAGAACTTTTCTATAGAGAGGCTTTTCTCATTCAGTAGCTAAAAGTACCACTTGCAGAAACTGAAAACTCAGCTTTACAATTAGAAACCATAAGGTCCGGGAAATGCCACCTTTGACTCTATTTTCTCCTCAGTATGTAACAAGATCTAGAGACTGCAACAAATGTGGGAATTAAGCTGACACACATCTGTTTATAATAGATGTGGTTTGAACAAGACCCAGTTCTTTACAACAATGTACACACATCTACTTAAAGAACCCAAATAAGGTTTTGTATAAAATACAGCACACTTACATTTGCAACAGTGAAAGAGCTAGCCACACACAGAGTGTTGCAACAGGCAGACTCCAGCAGAGCCTTACCATCATTTCCTGTCCTTGGTGAACACACTAATAATTTCAGCGCAACCGCAATTGTTCAGTGCAGAACATCTCCAACACCTAAAAGTCCCCTCCCACCTTTCCTGCATGCAAACCCAGATACTATACAAAATTATAAAAGAGATGACATAAGTGGGCCTAATGCAATGTGTGGGAAAAGCAATATAAGAGTAAAGAGAATGAAAATCAAGACTTGTGAATGCTGTTGCTTTGAAAATGGAGCCACAATGGTATTGGGAGTGCAGACTGGGGAGTATTATTTAAAGATATCTTTTAAAAAAAAACATTTTAAACAATAAAAAAAACAAAGCTCATGGAAATTAAAACTGTTGCTGCGCAGGGCTTTACAGAAAATGTCCATGAAAACACACGCTTTAAATACCCAAACCGGACTTACAAGCTCTGTTGAAATTAAGTAGAGTGAAACACTCTGAACTCTATGAGTGAAACACTCTGAACTCTATGATTAATCGATGAAAGTCAAGGGATGAAGCAACTGCTCCCTTTGACCCTTCTCAAGAAAACAGAGAAAGAAAAACACGGCTACCATCATTAGCGGCCTAGGACAAAAACATATGGCAGAAAATTACCTCACACTTATTAAATGTCTTTTTCTCTAGCTGTTCTAAATATCCTCCTAGTAAAAATGAAACAGTCTCAATGAAGAGTACTTCACTGTCACTGAACTGTGAAGAACTGTACACCAAACAGTTTTCAAATAATGGAGTATTTAAAAGCTCATATTGCCTAATTGGTCCTCAAATGGAAATTAAATCAACCCAGAAACAAGCTGGATTTAATTAACCTATTTAAGATAGAGGCAAAAAAAAATAATAATAATGGTGGTTTTTTTTTTTTTCCTTTATTTTACGTGAGCACAGAGAACCACAGATTGAGCAGCGATCGATGGCTTTGCAAACACGCCCAAGATTTCTGAAGTTCCAGAGATTTCACAGCCAGCCGGCTGCCGGGCGATTCCCCCGAGCCCGCAGCCGCGGGGAGAGCTGCTCCAGCCCATCCCCGGGGCAGCGGCTGCCCGGCGCGTCCCGGCTCACCTGGAATCCGCTCCGGCTCGGTGCCACATGGAGCGCACCGGCAGGAAAACAAACCCCTCAGCAGCACCCTCCCGGAGCAGGGAAGGTGTCTAAGTTGGCTGTCGCTCCGGAACAGCCTCGGGGGGCTGTGACAGCGCGGCGGAGACCCGAGGGCCGCAGCAGGAGGCTGGAGGGGCTCGGCGGGATAAGGCGCTGCACCGCCGCCCGCAGCCGTGGTCGCCCTCGCTGCTAGCCGGGCGTGAAAGGCGCTTGCAGGGCGCCAAAGCGACACTTTTCTCGCGTGCCGAGTTCGCCGGCTGCCGCCCCCCGGCCCGCCCCGTCCCGCGGAGCCCCGGCTCGTCCCGCAGCGCTCCGGCGAGGGGAGC
The DNA here is from genome assembly GCF_017590055.1 of Onychostruthus taczanowskii. Classification (NCBI taxonomy): domain Eukaryota; kingdom Metazoa; phylum Chordata; class Aves; order Passeriformes; family Passeridae; genus Onychostruthus; species Onychostruthus taczanowskii. The sequence goes on from NW_024501015.1 coordinate 906,991, forward strand.
GGCCAGCCCCGCCAGCCCGCCCCGTCCCATCCCTAGGGCGGACACCCACCTGAGCTCCACACCTACGGCCCGCCGGGCGCCCCCGCCATGGCGCCCCGCAGGCAGCAGCGAGGAAGGAAGGAGCCTGGCAGGAGCGATAGGCAGCATAAAGGGCCGGTCCGGGTGAGCGCTCGCTCCGGCTGGCAGGGAACACCCAGGAGCGGGACCGACTGGCGGCCGCGCCGGCCAACGGGAGGAGCCTCGGCTGCCCCCGCCCCGCCGCCGCCCGGAGCCGCCGCCGCCGCCCGCCTTCCCGGCCGGCGGGCGGGGGAAGGGGTGTTTCCATGATGTCACGGGCAGCGCCCGCGGACAGGTGGGGAGCGGTCCCCGAGGGGACGCGGGGACAGCAGCCCCGGGCTAAGCTAAGCCGGAGCTGAGCCCCCGAGCCCGCCTTAAGCAGCTGGGGCGGGGCGGGCTGCGGGCACGGCAGAGCACGGCAGGGCAGGCGCGGAGCTAATCCCGCAGCGACCCCGAGGGAGCCTCGGGAGCGATGGCTCCCTGAGCAGCCTGGTCCCGAGGGCGCGGCTCCCCGCGCCGCCGGGGCGAAGTGCGAGCGCCGGGTTTGTCGGGGGATCGCCGCATCCACAGCAGCCTGCGGGCATCACTTCCCGCTCACGGCGAGCGCTTCCCGCGCCCCACCTCGCCATCCGCCTCGGGAAGTGGGAGAACCACCCCTCCCCGCTTCCCCCGCTACCCCTTCCCTGAACCGGCATCCTAAAATTATCGTGTTTCTCTGTACCTTATTTAAAAATAAACATCTTGAATGACTAATTAGATCCGAGCCGTTAGAAGCGCGCTGGACGGCTTCCATGAACCCTTAATGTGTGCACTAAATCTTTCAGAAATTGTTACTGCTTGCGAGGAGGCAGACGGGATGTGACCTGGCACACCATTCACACTGTCTTTACTTACAAAGTGCGATTTAATCCACACTTAGGGGAAATGGAGGGGGGCGGGAAGAACCACCCCGGTTTCTTTACTCAGACTCATATGCCCAAAACTGATCAGCTGCTTCTCAATTCCATTCAGAACTCGGTGCTTTTCTCGACTGGAGGGAAACAGAAACCTTCTTCTTCATGAATACCATTCATACAGCATTAAAAAAGCAGAAGCATTTGTGAGAGCAAGCTTAAGTGACATCCCGAAAGTTAGGAACGGTATTCACAGATTGGAACTGGAGGTAGCATAACCGAGCACAGTAGTACACAGCATCTTGAACAAAGTCTTGTAAGGGCATGAGAGAGGCTGCAGAATATCATTTTTAGTAATGACAGTACCCACTGTAGGCTTCCCAAACTATCAGCAGCAATGTGACCCAAACACCCTGAAAGCTGCTTTCAGAGCTGGCCTGTGCGATGCTACAGCAGGGAGGGCTCCTGCTGTTGACTGCACTGTACACTTGATGGCTTAAGGAGGTGCTGCCTACACAATGAAAGCTCAAGCAACAACTTTTTAGTCAGCATCAAGCATCAAAGTCAACGAAAAGCAACAGAAAGTAGTTTTAGTTTTCATAGTATTGTTTAATGTAGCTCCAAGTCGCTGCTGTATGGGAGTTCAGGCATTGCCAGAGGGTACATATCAGTTTGCAAGCAAGTGGAGTTTAACAATATTTAGCAATTTCTTGGGTTTCAGATTTTATAAAAGTTTGATTTTATAAATCCCAGTTTTAGGACAAAATTAGCAGCGCCTGTCATTTTAAAGAGCACAATTTTTGAACTAAAGGCACCAAACAGCCTGCAGCATCCAATCAGTTAAGGAAAAATTAGACACCTGGAATATGTTGATGGTATACCTTTCTAGTGTTCCCATGATGTAATAGCACATTGTTAGGCAACAGCATTTTTCCTATGTATGTGTGGCCTCTTCCAACTTCCATTGAAATCAAGCTCAGACCATCTCTTTATTTAGAAAGTAACTGTGTGTCTACCTGAAAATGTACAATCTCCAGATCTCCAGATGCAATAAAAAAGACACAAACTGCAAAAATAAAATTCTCTTCCAGATCAAAATCTCCATCTTGAGTCCTGCTGTATAGATGTTGCCCTGTTTGAGTTTCCTGAAATATTTAGGACTTCTATTGTTCCTGTGTAAAAAAAAACATGGACTGGGTGCATCCATGGGCTGTATTACATTATTTCACTCGAGTTACATCGGGAAGGAGTTTGATTTTATGGATTTAGGGCTTCATTTCCTTTCCTTTTTTTCTTCCCTTCTGTCACACAGAAACAATGAAAAAATATTGGAGTGCTCTGTTTTCCTGTGCTAAAGAAAAGTTTAGAAACAAAGTAATAACCGGCTTTTTGAGAGCAAGGTCATTTTTTCTGTTAGAAAAGCAACACACAGAGAAATAGTGACAGTTCATTATCTGAGATGGCAAGATACAATGTGGTTGTACACATTGGGGGAAATGTATGAGCAGAAAGCCTCTGTGTGAATATAGATTGCTGGTTTTTTTTTTCTTAATAGATCCATCAACACAAACTCATCCGGTTTATAATCATAAAAGGAAGGTGGTTAGGGTGTTCCCCAGCAACATGCACTTAACCTTCGATTTATCCTTGCTCTTTGGGTTTTCTGATTGATGGAGCCTCATGACACAGTAATCTTTTCAGAGCTATTAAGAAGAGGAACTCCATTCTGCATAATCCAACAGGTATTTTTTTAATTCAGTTTCCCTTTGATCTATTGTAATTCAGGATTAAATTACATGGTCTGAATTAAAACTCTACCAAAATGTGTGTTCTTTCAGCCTGCTCTTTCCTGTGGTTTTGTAGACATTTCATAATAATGTTTCCAGTGGTGCAATGAAAAGGATTGTCTTTTGATTTCCAGCTTGATTTTTGTCCTTTAATTATTAGGTAAAAATAATTATTGCATCCCTATTGAACTCAAAGACAAGCAATGATGTTTCCTGTTTAAGCAATCTTAGTCTGGTGAGGGAGCCAGCTTCCATTCCGTGTATATGGACCATAAAGAGAAAGGCTCATTATGAGACACAAATTTTGTTCTGCAGTTTGAGCTGAACAGACCAATAAGTTTGCAAAAAGCTTCTACATTTACAGCAGATGGATATATTTATCAGTATTTGTGTGGCTGAGGTGTGAGCAGCACAAGTTGTGCACATTGCAAAGTTATTGGATTCATCTGTCTAACTCTTCTGATGACTATGCACATATATCTTCAGTCCTGGGCAGGAGTTATCTATCTTGAAATTCAGAAACATCTTTCTTCATGCACAAAAATAAATCTGTCCTTGAGAACTTTCTTCTTTCCACCAGCCCTCCCTATGATGTAATTTCTGTCCTTATGCCAGTACCTTCTATGTTATTCTTGGTCACAAGAAGAGGCTCTATCCCACTGACAGTGCTGTGGCAAACATTGCTGTTGTCCTGTTGCACTTACTGGCTGGTATTATGGAAGCTCTTGGCACCACCTTTCATGTGTCTTTCTTGCTGGTACTTCTAAATGCTTATCTCCCTGGACTGCCCAGGCCTCTTTTCACATGACCATGGTTACTTGGTCTTCCATGACTTGTCTGGCTTCCCAGCTAGAATTAGCCTTGTTAGATTCCCTTTGAAGCCCTTCTGGATACCTCTGAGGTAAAAGCATATCATATGTGTTGCAAAATTCATTGATTTTTGCAATACTTTCAGCAATCTTGACTGTGCCTTACCATTTGTATGGTGATAAGAGCTCTACAGCTGTGGGGGAAAGCAGTTCTGCTGTCACAGCATCCTTTACTCTTTTTCTTCTTACAAACTGCTATATTGATTTTTGTTTACTTATTCAGATGAGGGCAGAGAGAGAGCAGGAAGGCTTGTAATCTTTCCATGTTGGCAAAGCAGGGGGGTGGGCAGAAGGAAGTCAAAATAGGAAGATGAAAAATTGAAAACTAATTAATATCCACCAGCTGGGCACTCGAAGAGAGTTCCTGTGCCAAATGGTCAAAGTTTGACCTGGTCTAAAATTTGTAAAGATGGGTAGGATGAACCAGACAGCAAACATTAAAAAGATGCACAGATTTACTGTGGCTGCCATGACCATGCATAGTGTGTACCTGTGTAACAAGACACATCACAACATGACATACATATTACTCTTTCCTTTACTCTTTTTCTTCTTACAAACTGCTATATTGATTTTTGTTTACTTATTCAGATGAGGGCAGAGAGAGAGCAGGAAGGCTTGTAATCTTTCCATGTTGGCAAAGCAGGGGGGTGGGCAGAAGGAAGTCAAAATAGGAAGATGAAAAATTGAAAACTAATTAATATCCACCAGCTGGGCACTCGAAGAGAGTTCCTGTGCCAAATGGTCAAAGAAGTTTGACCTGGTCTAAAATTTGTAAAGATGGGTAGGATGAACCAGACAGCAAACATTAAAAAGATGCACAGATTTACTGTGGCTGCCATGACCATGCATAGTGTGTACCTGTGTAACAAGACACATCACAACATGACATACATAACATGACATGATAACATCATGTGGCTTCACAGCCTCTTTCCACAACACTGCTGATCTGTCCCACAAGGCACCAGTGCACACCAAAGGAATAAGAGAAGGCATGCAACATATGTTGCTCAAAAAAGACCCAAAAGCCAAAAATGCAGACTCTCAAGAACCCTGTCTTTTGTGAGTGTGTGTGTTTTTGTGCATTACCAGCCACAGTACAATCTGTGGACTTGGCAATCACTGAATTCCAAATAGTAACATTCATCATGAGTATTAAAAGTACTTCTCTTGCTGTTGGTTTGAGTTTTATTTGTCTATTTTACTTAGCTCCAGGGAAACTGTGAGGCCCACTTGCATTTGGTCTGGCTCCCGAGCTTACTGCATTTGAGAGCCAATTTCGAATGTCAGGTGGTCACAGTGTGGTGGATGAGTAACATTGAGACCTCTAGAGAAACAGGGAATAAAGAATCACTGAGTTTCTTCTTCACACAGAAGAGGACATTTTTCAAGCAGTAACTTACTACTGCCTCGGAAATGAGAGGAAACTTCAAGGTTTTCAAGAGAAAGTTTTTCTGATTTTTTTTTAATAGTAGCATTTTCCCTTCAGAAGAGAAGTTAAACAAACTGGCAATTGGAGATTCTGGATTTCTCAGTCTTGTGCTGGTTTCATACATACCAGATGCTGTTTTATAACATTTATCCTCCTCCCCCTCATTGGTGACTATTACTCATTTGTCCCAGTGTTCTGGGATTTTAGTATTTATCTAAAAGGCAGTCAGATGAAAAAAAAAAAATAGTCCCAATTTTTTTTTTTTTTTTTTTTATTACTTAAGGCAAAAAACATCAGAGTACATGGAGGTTTACCATATTTAGAAAGCATGTTTACAGAGATGTGATACAGGTCTCTGCAGAATCTGGCAGCCAGACGCTGTTCAGCTGGCAGAGGGCAATGCAGCCACTGGGCAACAGTGGAATTCAGTGCACTGCAGGCCAGATTATCCCTCTCTGCTGATGTAGGCCTGGTTATTCAGATTGCTAATGAGGCATTCTGCCTGGAGTAGGAGAGACAGAAACCTCCTGTGGGACACAAAGGATTCGCAGAGATACTCCACACCCACGGGTCCTTCAGTTTTTTAGAGTCTCACCTAGATGCAGATGGAAGACTTATTGCAACCAAAGTTTCTACTTACTTTCTGGGCTCTGGTTGAGGCCCAGGCACACCTCTTGTGTTCTTCTTTCTCCTTCAAGTATTGCACACGGCATGGAGCACTTCAAATCCAGAGGATAGGTCCCTGTTCTTTTCTCAGAGGATCTGCACACAGATTCTTTAATTTTTGATGACTGTCATGCTTTCTTCTCTGAGACTAGGATCCCAGTTTTTCTTATTAGTATTAGCTTTGCTGTTCCTTTCCTTTGAATACACACAAGAAGAAAAAAATGCAGAAACACTAGTGCATAAAACCTGCTGATGCCAAGTTATTTAATTCTTTTGGGACCACAACACAGAAGGTAAGATAAGATACTGAGTTATTATATGGAAGACCATGGAATAGATACCTTTGCATTTAGCTTTAAAGGAAAGTAAATTGTATTGCTCAAACCTTGTAAATTTGACCTACAAGGTACATTTCCTGCCAGCATGAACAAAGTTTCCCATTGTGTGAACTCCCTGAAATTGCTAGTACTTCATTTGAGTGCATGTGATACTCAGCAAGTGTCAATAATGGCAGTAACAAGCATGACCTCGACAATGTGTGCAAGTCCAGCTTTACAGACATTAAACTTAGCAAACAGTTATTCCCAACTGGCGTCAGAACAGAAGAACAGAGAACCAACTCTCCTCATACTCACTTGAAAGTTAGGCTTCTGGCCTCCAGCCAAAGAGCTGTTCCTGCTCCAGTGATCAGACAGTCTCCTGATTCTCAGACTGGCCGCAGTTACACCCACTTTGTGCCTGTTGATACTTGGCACCCTGTCGTGGTTTAACCCCAGCCAGCAGCCAAGCCCCACACAGTCACTCCCTCACTGCCCCACCAGTGAGATCGGTGGAGAATCATAAGGATAAAAGCCAGAAGACTCATGGGTTGAGATAGAGACAGTTTAATAGGCAAGGAAAAAGCTGCACACACAAGCAAAGCAAAACAAGGAATTCACTGTTTCACAAGGCAGACAGGTGCCTTTCACAGCCATCTTCAGGAGAGCAGGGCCCCATCATGCCCAACACGTACTTGGGAAGACAAACTCCAAATGTCCCCCTCTTCTTCCTTCTTCCCCCCACTTTATATACAGAGCATGGTGTCACATGGTCTGGAATATCCCTTTGGTCAGCTGGGGTCACCTGTCTGTGTTTCCTCCCAACCTCTCATGCACCCTCAGTCCCCTCACCAGCATTCAGTATAAAAAGTATAAAAGGCCTTGGCTCTGTGTGAGCTCTGCTCAGCAATAACAAAAATGTATCTCCTCTATCATCACTGTGTTCACAAATTCAAAAGACAGCCCAAGTGTAGCTACTATGAAGGAAATTAGCGCTACCCCAGCTAAAACAAGCACAACCCACCAGACCTCCACCTCATTAACACTTAATGAAGCAAAACTATCCACTGTCACAGCTGTTAGACCCATGTACATGGGTCAGAATTTCACCAGATAACTGTAAAAAGTATGCCTGTTTCTGCTGTGAATGAACTGCTCATGTGCATCAGGAGATTTCCATCAGGAAAACTGTTCAGTCTGACTACCAAGCTACTGTTAGCTGTGGGAAAAACTAAACTAGGTGGGTTGAGCTCTGCTGGGGTACAGTAGCAGCCTCTCCCCTTTCTGTACTGCAACCATTGGTGTCATGGTCTGAGTTTTAAAACAGTTCAGATGCATACTAGTAAGCTTACTTCCCATTTTTACTGCTCCTAGTAGACCTTATTTGACAGAAAAATATGTCTTCACAGACACCATAACCCTGGCTCCACACAAAACAAGTCAATAAGTCCAGGCAGACTTTATTTTTTTATTTGCTAGAGGTCAGCAATTGTTCCAGGCAGAAGGAACATCCAAGAAATTAAATCTTCTGCTTTATTTGAAGTACCATTACTGTTCCAGGCAGCAGCATCAGACCATATCTATAGCTGTTGAAAGCAATGGAAAAATCATCTTTTAAGTTCAATGAGTTTTGTGTCAGATGCCTCACCTAGTGGATCAAAATGTTGAGTGGCTGTGATTTTTCCCTTGCATCTCAAGATATTGATGAGAATCCAGGCAGCTGTGGGAAGACAAATACTCCCCCCCACTATCGCCTCGTGGTAATTGAGACAAGAAGGGCCACACAGGCTATTGCTCAATGCATCCTTTCATGCATGCTGTTCTTCTAAGAGTTTACTGCTGAGAATGGGTCTCTGTGGTTAAGAAAGTTTTGACAATGATAAAGCAATGAGAGCTTTTAATTGAACTCAAAGGTGATTGCTGAGAAAGAGAAGAACAAGAGTATTATGGCACTAGAGCCACACTTTGACACAACTGGCTGACAAAGTAAAATAGAGGAAAAGCAAACCTCCCACACAGTCCACCTTCGGCAAATACAAATATAGAGGCCATAAGCAAAAGGCATGAAAGGAAGTTTACTCACCTGCAGCCCAGGTCTAGCCAGTTCTTCAGTCATCTCAATCCACTCAGTTGCTGCTCAGTCACTTAGCACAAGTTCAATCTCAGCCATGACAGAGATGTGCAGCTGCCTTTCCACTTTTCTGCCTCCAGAAGAGGTGTTGGAAAGAGATATCTGTGTAAAGTCAGGCACTTCTAAAATCTCTATTTGAATACAAATATTTACCAGCTGTTAAGATTTTTATTTTAATAAACAGTTATTTTAAATTAGAATTAAACAAAAAACAAAACAACAAAACCAAATAAAAACAAATATTTTCAAAAGTTCAGCAAATATTATACCAAAAATGTTGAGGTGATTGGTCTGTACATATTATGTTTCTTTTTCTTGGGCCAGGTCTCATAAGCCCTCAAAAGAAATATAATACACCCAAGGATAGCTCAGCTATTATTTTGGGGACATAAAATAAACAGGATGACTTCTGCTGCAGTGTTAGAAACAAAAAAGGTTTAATAAAAGGTAAAATAACAAACAGAAAAACTTGAGCCAGGTGCAGAGGTCTGCTCCTGGTAAAAACACCTCACAAAAGCCTTTTGCTCTTTTGTTCTCTTCTTTTTCTACCTGATGGGTCAGGTGGGACTTTTTGGTTTCTATCCAATTAGATGTCCTCTAGTGTTTGGTGAAGTCCCTGAGGTCCTATGAGGTGGCTTTTCACCTAATTGTTGAGAGAAACTTCTGGGCTTCTTTCCTTTTTTGGGGGACAAAGGCTAGTTTTGCCACTCTGTCATTAGGGGGCACACTCCTACATGTACACATTTGAAGGAACTGAGGGTGAACAGGTGTATATTTAAAAAGTATACACCTGTATAATTTATACCTTTTATACTTTGTATAATCTTTAAAAACACCAAGTCCTCCATTCATAAGTGAAGAAGGAAAACACTTGGCAGAGACACAGATCTGTTTATGCACACTCATCATCCCCCAGGGTTCAGCACTGGGGCCAGTCCTGTTCAGTATGTTTATCAATGACCTGGGCGAGGACACGGACTGCCCCCGCAGTCAGATTGCAGACAACACCAAACTGGGCAGGAGTGCTGATCTGCAGGAGCGTAGGAAGGCTCTGCAGGGGGACCAGGATAGGCTGGATCAATGGGCCAAGGCGAAGGGTATGACATAACAGGGTGAAGTGCTGAGTCCTGCACTTGAGTCACAGCAACCCCAGACAGTGCTACAGGCTGGGGGCAGAGCGGCTGGAAAATGGCCAGGGGAAAAAGACCTGGAAGTGTCAAGTGTACCTTGACAGCAGAGCCAGCCTGTGCCCAGGTGGCCAAGCCCAGTGGCCTCCTGGCCTGGATCAGCAATAGTGTGGGCCAGCAGGAGCAGGGCAGAGATTTTATTTTTCCCCTGTACATGGCACTGGTGAGACCACACCTCAAATCCTGTGCTCAGTTTTGAACTCCTTTCCACAAGAAAAATATTGAGGTGCTGGAGAGTGTCCAGAGCTGGGGAAGGGCCTGGAGCAAAATCCTATGAGTAGTGTCTGAGGGAGCTGGGGGAGTTTAATCTGGAGAAAAGGAGGCTCCAGGGAGACCTTATCACTCTCTACAACTGCCTGAAAGGAGGGTGTAGCCAGGTGGGGGTCAGCCCCTTTCCCCAAGTTACAAACTATGGAATGAGAAGAAACACCCTCAAGGTGCACAAGAGGAGGTTTAGATAAGACATTAGAAAAAATTTCTTCACCAGAAGGGTTGTGAGGCATTGGAACAGGCTGCCCAGGGAGGTGGTGGAATCACCATTCCTGGAGGTATTTCAAAAACATGTAGATATGGCACTTTGGGACATAGTTTAGAGGTTTAGGCAGTGTTGGGTTAATGGTTGATCTTAAAGGCCTTCTCCTGCCTATAGAGTCTATGATTATCACAGTAATTAGTAAAATCAAATGGCAGGAAATAACTGCCTGTGGGGAATTCAAGGTTTTCTTGGTTTTTACAAGTAATAAAGGCAAAAGACTCCTGGAGACATCTTTGGAAAGGTGAATTAAATCACATTACATAACTGGGAGCAGGTGACATAAGAATGTCTAGAAAGAACTAAAATAAGAAACATCTGAATTCAAAAAATCCATCCCACAAAATGAAAAATAGCCTTTGAATTAAATGGGCTGTTAAACTGACCTCAAAATGCTAAGACAATGTGTTATGGCAAACATTTACTTTGCAAGGAGAAAATGAAAAAACAGTATTCACGCTCTAAAGTGGAACTCATGTTGATTTTAGGAATCACACAGGTTACAGATTTTTAATCAGTGTTGAGGTAAAGAATTAAAGGTGTATTTCTGAGGCTACTGGGGGACTATTATAGACTGGAAGCAAACAGTCATAACAATAGGGGGAGAAACACTAGCAGATATTCCTCCCATGAACTGGTTTTGATAAGCCAAAATGAAGTAACTTGCTAATGGCAGGAAGAGCATTTATTTTCTAAGATGTAAACATTATTTCAGTATAAAAACACTGGCTAGTGAAGGACGAAGAGATTAAATTAATTGAGAGCCTTGAAACACTGTCAATAAAGTATTTTTCCAAGAGGCTGTAAAGGAACTTGAGAATCAGACGTGAAAGGTAAAGTCAGATCATGAGTTAAAAACTGAGAGACAGAGTAAATTACTGCCTCTTAAAATGGAAAAAGGTTAATAGCAGGAGGCCCCAAGGACCTTGGCTGGAGCCCCTGTTCTGTGCTGTATTCAGAGTCTGAAAGGATGAATGGTCTGGTAGTAAAATTTGCTTCTGATACAGATTATTTGGGTTTGGCACAGTTTGGGAGGATTATGAAGAATACCAGATGGATCTAATAAAGCTACTGTAAACGTTTGGAAGCAATATAATTGTAAATGAAATACCAACTGTCATGGTTTAACCCTAGCAGCAACTAAGTACCACACTGCCACTCACACACTCCCCACCCCAGTGGGACAGGGAGAAGAATTGGGAACGGTAAAACTTGTGGTTTAAAATAGTAGCATTTCATAATTGAAATAAAGTCAAGTATAATACTAATACTACTAGTAATAATGAAAAGGGGGAGAGAGAGAGAAATAAAACTCAAGGGAAAAACGCCAGTGATGCACAGTACAGTCACTCACCATCCACTGAATGATGCCCAACGCATCCCTGAGCAGAGATTGCCCCTTCCAGCCAATTCCCCCCAGTTTATATACTGAGCATGATGTTCTGTGGTGGGGAAAATCCCTTTGGTCAGTTTGGATCAGCTGTCCTGGCCGTGCTGCTCCCTCACAGCCTGGTTGTGCCTCCTCACTGGCAAAGCATGGAAAACTGAAAAGTCCTTGGTTTAGAGAAAGCACTACTTAGCAACAACTAAACACCAGTGTGTTGTCAACATTATGCTCACACTTAGTCCAAAACACAGCATTGCACCAGCTACTAGGAAGAAAATTATCCCTGTCTCAGCCAAAATCAGGACACCAACAAAGAAAGTTCAAGACAAGGCTGGATGGAAGCAGTGTAAGTTGTAACAGTTGTGTGCTCTGGGCTCTGGTTGAACTGCAGTCTCCAAGGACAGCCCTGAGCACAGCTGGCAGGAAGACCATTAAAACAGCACCAGTAGAACTGCCAGTGTGGTTGCTGTCATCTCGAGACTCTTTGCAAATATGAACTGACTAGCCAAATAGTTTCAGCAAGAAAAGACCCAAAAAATGTCAAGGGCCAGATTCAAAAAAGTGAAGTGGTAACTGGAGCACTTGGAAAAGATGCATGAGAACCAGTTTCCCTTCCTTCCTGTAAGGGAAGTCCACGAGTCATGGGGGAATGCCACAGGGCTACCACAGCATGAGCTGTGCCAAAGGGTGCAGATTGAATTGTTTCATTTCCTTGCAGAATAAAAAGGAAAAGAATGAATCCCTGACCTTGGCAGTGATTAAGCTATTCCTAAGAAGATGCAGTGCTTTATTGTCTCTACCAATCCAGTGTGTTTAATTAGTGGTATTCCCCCACAAAAAGAAGCCTTGATTCCTGTCAGGAAATGCTTGATTCTCAGAAAATGCTTTAGACAGGAGGTTAGGGTTCCCACCACATGCTTACTCACTGAAGAAGCAGGAACAGTTAAATTGGAGGGTTAGACTAAATTTTCTTCTATTTTTCTTCTAAGCAAAGTATTTATCGGAGGCTGAATGGAATATTTGCTTCAAATGAACCAGTGTTTTCCAGGGTTTCTTTTGACAAGAAGATAGACTGTAGTTTTGATTGTAACCACTTTTTGTTTAAATTGTCCAGTTTAGCTGTCAAATCAATTTGTGGTGCTCAGGATGCAAATGCATGCTGTCAGTTCATTGGAGACATCTGCTGAGTGTTCAGCAATTGTCAAGAAGTGAGTGAAGTATTAACTTTTTTAAGAAGAAAATGAAAGGTAATAGACAAACCAGTATGATATCATGCAGCCTTCTTTTGGTCTTCACTTTGTCAATTAACAACGGGCTACATCAGAGCCCTTGAAACTTAAAGGCATTTTTCAAAGACATCCCACATTGCTTTTTTGTGTGACTTTTTGCATTTCCACTCTCTCACTTCATCACTCTCTTTTCTCTTTTGTTCCTCCACCAGACTCACACATATCTTAAGTGCACACCCAAACAATTCTTCTGCTATTTTTCCTTTTTTTCCCCCTCTCACCTCCTCAGGTGGCCATCCTATCACTTCCATATTTGAGGTTGAATTTGAAAAGCCCTTTTTGCTAAAAATCTCTATGCTTTCAATTCTTGAAATCTCCCACCTAAAAGAAAATTATCCAGACATAACCAGCATGACAAATCATAACTGTCATCATAAAAGGTCCTCAGTGTCAATGAAGAGTTGCATATTCAGTATCTGCTCCCCAAAAAATAAAAGGAAGGAAAGTGACACAAAATGTTGGGCAAAGAATGGATGTTCTGTTCAAGCTTCTGTGAGCCTGAGCAGCTCAGGGAGGAGGTGCCCAGAAAGGTGACTGTCTTTTTGTTCAGCAAATGTAGGCTCAATGGCAATGGCAGACATCTTAAAACTGGCAGCTGAAAAGATCTGAATCACTCAGGTGAGATTTCAGAATATAAATGGAAGAAAAATATTCAGAGTAAGGAACATCAGAGGGGAAGAGAAGACAGTATGATATGGGCAACAGAACAAAAGAAGTTTGCAGTCTTACAGATTTGTTTCTCTATATTTCTCACAAAGAAATTTCTCACAAAGCTCTACTCAATAACCATGGATTTCCCTTCATCTTGCAAAGTTTACCTACATGTCCCTCAGTTCTCCTACAATAGTTTCACCTCACTCCAGGTCCTCTAATTACCAGGCAGGGAAGAGGCCAGATGTGCTGCAGCTGAATTCAAGCTCAGCATCTAGTCAATCAGTAACAAGATGAACAGGTCAGCCTGCTCTCACCCAAAAGAACAGTGCCTGAGTGGCTCCTTTTCCTGCATCATGAAGGAAATAATAGGCTTTTCCTACATAACTACAGGGTTTAAATGCAATTTGCAGGAATGTTGCAAATTTGCCAAATCTGCCTGAAATCAGTCTGATGTTCACAGTTATTAGCGCTAAATTGATAGATGGGTGAACAAACAACTTGGCTGAGCAGGCATTGCTTCCTTAAGAAAACAGACTAAAAATAGTTTTTTGTTGTGAATGCCCAACACTCTTGGGCCTCTTTTCACAATGAACAGACTTAAATAATTTTCAGCCATTTTAAATGAAGTGAAGCTTAGCTATCTGATCCAGCTGAAATAACTTTGCAAAAGGAAATTAGCTACTGGAAATGCAGAAGAAGAAAAAGGCAGAAGAGTCTCTAATAAAATCTGCATTGAAGTACTGCAAATATGGAGCACATTTGCAGTAAAATAATATCATCCTAGCCCCCAGATTAATTCTTGTCTTTTTTAGCTTGTAAGAAATATAGGCAAGTGGGCTTTAGTTTATATTAACCCATCCAAACCCAAAATAATGACAGTCTCCTCCTAGTCAGCTGGTGGAGAATTAACTAGGTGGAATGGTAACTGCTCACAGCGTGATGTCCCCGGGGCTCCATGTGATCTGGGTTGAATCTTGAAGCAATACAGCCATGGTCTCATGAGGAAGCACTCTAGGACTTACTGCATTGAGCTTAGGCTAGTTGGAAAAGCCTTGTAATGCAGAGTTGACTACTCTTGGCGTGTGCTGCTGTCAGTTTTTACCAGTGTTTTTATTAACTCTGGTATTGTCTAGTCTGACTCCTCCTAACACCTCCTAACACCTCCCAAATGACTATATTTTCAGGATTATGCTGACTAACTTTGCAGGATTGTGCTGCTGAATCTGGTTTGACAACCTAAAGGTGACCTTCAAGGACTGCGAGAGAAGACAGAAATGTACAAGTTATTCCCAGCTAGTCTCTTTCTTCCAATAGAACCCAGGTAGGATTCAGCAGTGTTTTCTCAGCCAGAATCCACTTCAGTATCTGTTTGTCCTCAAGAATTTGCCCCAAGAATTTAATCCTAGTCCAAGATTACACTGGGTGAGGAAGGTAGAAAGTCTCTGTCCTGTCTGCGCTAGGTGAAAAAATGACAAATTTTGAAAGCTATAGGGGAGAGATATTTGGGTGTATGTGTATGAGGGAGAATGTCTAAAGCTGAACTTCTGCACCATCAAGCTCAGCCTAGAAGCCAGCTACTAACTGCAACTGGTCCAGGCTAACAGCAAATTTGATAATACCTGGATTAAACAGAAGTGGTACATTCTGAATCAATTAATGCAATTAATGAAGAGCCATGAGACAGCACCACCAGTTACAAGGCTGACGATATGCATTGTGCTTCAGACTACTGAGACCAGGGAAAATGGGGTCCTTGAATTTTAGAGAAGAGCTGGTGATAGAAGGACATGTTCCCAATAAGAAGTGGTCTCAATAAAAAGAAGGTGGTCTGCAAAAAGAAAGGAGGAGATCTTGGCTGGAGGAAAGATTCTGAACATGGAGGAAGTTCCTGGAGACCTGGGAGCTGTGTGTAGGTGAATGCCAGGGGATGGCCTTGCTGGTTGAATAGTGATGATCCTGCTGGGAAGTGAAGTTGAGACTTAGAGGACACAACACCGAGGTGACGGTAGGACTGAGTATATGAAATCATTAAGAAGGGTAAAAATTTGAATCTTGTTGGTTTTTAAGTAATGCTCAGTTCCCAGATCAATGGTGGGTTGTCATTTGCTCTGTCTCATTCATGACATTGCCTTATTTAAAGCAGTCTGAATTTCCAGGGCTAGCGATGATGTCAGATCTTGTGACTCTTGTGCATTTCTTTGCTATTGTAATACAAAAGACAAAAAAAGAACATTGTCATATAATTACTGTTTTCCTCCAAAGATTTCTCAGCTGGTACAAAAGCACTCCAAAGCACACCTCTCAGTGAGAAAGGAACACTGACACTTTTAACCTTGAAAGCAGGCACCTGAACCAAAGTAATGCAGCATAAAAAGTAGACACTGGTCTGATTTAAAAAAAAAAAAAGCTGTTATTTTAAGTAGGTGCGCTTGGGAAGAGCCTTTTTTTGGATGCAATTTAAAAAATCTAATATGGAAACTCATCAATATTAAGGAGTCTGTAAACTGTTAAAATTTGTGCATGTAAAATTAAATTATCAGGAATATAATTGATTTACAATGCAATAAAATTGACTGGTGTGTGGCTGAGTCATAGTAATGTTTATTTTTCAAAGAAATTGCCCGCACCTAACAGTGAATATTCTTGAGTGACTACGCCCAAGTCCTTTTTGTGGTGTGAAGTGAAGCACTGGAGATTTGCAATGACATGCTATGTCTTCCTTTGTTTAATGCTCATCTAGATAATAAGCACTAGCCTTGTATTAGCAATCTGCTTCTCTTCTCTCCTCTGTCTCCACAACAAATTCTTGATAACACTTTCTGAAGGTCAGATATTTGCTTTAAGGGCATGTTAAGCTGTTCATGTGGATGTAGCAGTTTTTTTCACTGTTTTCAACCATGTCTTGTAAGCAGAGCTGAGAAAAGTCAGAGATCTCTGGTTCCTTGATTACAAAGAGCCACCTTCTTTGGCAGCTCAGTACCTTGCTCAGGGCAGGCATTTTCTTCTGACAGCATTCCAGTCATGCAATCATAAAAGCTGCAAACAATTATCTTCTTTGAGAGTTTCTGAAACTTACTAGTGAGGGCAGCAAGACAAAGTAGTGAGGACACTGACTGTGATAGAACTCTTGGAAGGAAAAAGATGGTGTCATCAGTTTGACATGCAATTTCCATTTCACTAGATCTTCACAGTCCTAGATTAGGAAAATAAAAATGCTGGCTGTCTTATTTTTTGCAGAGTAAACTTGTGGTCTTTTTTTTACTGCTAGATCTTCACAGTCTTAGATTAGGAAAATAAAAAATGCTGGCTGTCTTATTTTTTGCAGAGTAAACTTGTGGTCTTTTTATGTTCTAGACCATTTTTTTGCAGACTGGGCCCATTGTCTATCTACAAAGAATACTCTTGCAGCATCTTTCAGCCTAGTGGAAAAAATACCATGCAAAGCCTCTGATTTACTCTCTGACACCAGGTTTTCCAGTGGCCATTGGTTTCCTGACAAGGCACAACACTTTCTTTTACAGGTCCTACAAATTCCACAGTGCTTTACATCAAATCACATACATGAGGAGTAACAGAGATCCTGGAAATCTGGGGTTAATTACCCAGTTTTCACTTTTTTGTATCCCACTACTTCCCTGGAGGCCCACAAAAATATTATTGGTGTTGTCTTTTGCCTTAGGACTTCAAGAAAACTCAAGTCATATGAGAACATAATAGTGAACTGCAAAAGGGTAATACCACTACCTTGACAAAGGGAACAGTGATAAGATGTATTGCAAGTGGTATTCTTGGAAGTAGACAACAGATCAAGACTTGGTCTCTATTTGGTACTAACTCTGAACTAGGCATGCTGCCAAGTGAAAAAACTGCAGTCACCAAGGAAGTGGCAGATTGCTCTGTTGTAGACTGCTAGTGACTTTTCCACAAGCATTGTAACAGCAGAATCTGGGTTCTTGCATAGCAGCAGCTCTTTCAAGGTCACAGCTTGATAAGTCCTATCCATGTTTGCAGAACACCCACACTAAACACATCAGAAATCCAAGAGTAGGAAAAGGTGCTGAACACTACACTTTGGGTAAGCTCTGCTTCATGAGCTGGCTCTGTAGTGACTTCTGCCTCTAATTTGTAGAGATTGCTGCACCAAAAAAGAGAACCAGTGCTGACACAAGCACACACACACTTCAGAGCTGTGGCTCTTCCATCTGCTAACTGTGGTTATTCAGGAGATGTTCCCTGCCTAGGAAACACTCTTTTTTGCCACACAAAAATTTCAAGCTGCTGTGGAGGTTTGTGTCTGCCTTCCTAGTCATTGTTGATGGGGGAGCTGATACAATGACAAAGCTACAGCAATTGGGACTAAAGAGGGAAATAACTTATTCCACTAGCAAGAAAGCAAACTAAATCTAACAAGCTACAAATGTGTGTTACATGTCCTGAGCCCTAACAAGTATTAGTAATCCATCTCTCACCCACATTTCATGCAGTACTGCCATCACCATGTCTCCAGTTTTTGTCTCTCCTAAATTCTACTCACCTCAAACTCCTCTTATAGTCCCTCATTCTGTTGGTACAGCACCCCAAGATATATTTATGTGCCATATTTACAGCCTTTGGGCTTTCTGCTGAGCACAAAGGAGTACAAATGAACACATGGTATGAAGAGCTATGGGCACAGTCACTGGTTAACCAGCTGCTGTCAGAGAGAAACCTCATCTGAGTTCCCCCTGCTGCTCCCTCTCTCCTGCTCCATCCAGTCATCTGTCAGACCTTCACATCTCAGAGATCACTGCTCAGCCATCCCTCTTTTACACACACTTTATTTCTTAAGATGAGTCAGTGAAAAATACAAACCAACTTGCTCTTTCTTTCTCTCTCTAAGAAAAACAGCCCACAAAGAGTGTGCACACTTGTCATCCTTATACACTGGACAGGGAGAACCTACAGAAGGGAGAACCAGGTGCAGGATAGGAGATGTGTGCTGCTCCAAGTAAGAGAAGAACTACCAAAAATCTAGGGAAGAAAACTCAGATTCAGCTCTGTATTTCTTTCTAGCCAAGGCCAAAGTGTCATTTGTGCCCAGTGATATAAAATATGAGTGGGACTGCATTCCTGCTGTCACCCTGGATTCCAGGGGGCGATTGTGGCTCAGCTGCAGCAGCAGCACTGCTCTGCAGCGGGGGAGGTGTGGGGTGACATCCAAAGCATTACTCACGTCCTTCTGTCTGCAGATAAGTGATGATGGCAGGCCCTGGCAGCTATCATATGAGGAGGGAGGCACCGTGCAAGTTCTCAGAGTCTCAATTCTGACTTCTCCCTACACAACCTTGCCAGAGCTGCAGATGTCATCTAAAAGGCTACAGATATGTCAGCTGTTATCAGTATTAACAAATCTGGGCAAATTTTGGTCCTCCAATACTCCTGCAGTCTACCTCAGCATGATGGGTGGCAATTCAGAGTGTTGGATCAGTCATTGTAGGGAACCTGAGACAGCCACAAAAAACAATGTAACAGCTCACTAGAGCTCTATACAAATACATTTGCAAATTTCAGGATAGCAGTAGTGTAGATGTGAAACTCAGGCAACAACTGTAAAAGCCACTTACTGGTCACAACCCCAGCCATCAGACCAGGCGTGGGACAGCAAACACAATCTCATTGCTGGGAGAGATCAGAAACCCTACAGCTAGCATCAGGGAGGAGGAAAATGCAGTGATGTTGATTCATATATATGATATTTCCTATGGAAGTGTGTAGGAGTTCAGCCTTTTACCATAACCTAAAGTTTAAGAAAAGCAACAACTTGTTTCCAGTTCAATAACACAAGCATATGACATTTTATATTAGCCTGAGAATGAGGACAGAGTATGATGTAATTTTTCTCTTTGATGCTCCATATTTTGCAAATTCATGATATTTATGTGCTATGTTAAGCCATTTGAAGGGATGTTTTCATTCAGAAGCAGCAAATAAATAAGAGTGGAAGAATATATTTGGAGAGTCATAAGGCCACCTTATCAAGACTCCTAACTAATAAATATAGCACAGCTATGGTCAGATGTTTCTAAGCTGTCATATTTTGACTTACAGAAAAATAGAATAGACAAAATTCTCAAGTAAAGATTGATATGAATAACTGGATTTAATGACCTAACTTCCTTAAGCTGCAACAAACAAGTAGATAAGGTCTTGTTTCAATGCACATTTCAATCCATAGATTCTGCACCAGAAAGCTGGGCCACAAAGATTTGATTTTCTCCTCTTAATGCTAGCAATATGACGGCTGAAGCAGATTTTAGGTGCTTCATTCTTTTTTGAGCACTGGCTATGATCTCCTGAAAGATGCCAAGGGAGACCAACCAATCTACACAAACCAGAAATCTGCCTGTAAGGAACTATAAACAGAAGCTGTGCTGTAGGAGACTCGTGATATGAAGCCAGGGATGACTGGCAGGGTGGGAATACAACATCCAGCAGCACCTTGAATTTGAAACCTGTATCCTGATTTTTATTAAAGGTATATAGCCTTTTTTTTTCTGCCCTCCAGGAAAAGAAGCTGCAATGCTAGCAAGAAGTGGGGGGGAAATCAAAGAAATTTTTCAATGTTCCTTTTTCTCCATTGCTCAGTGACAAAATTACAAATCATAAAGTGTTGGTCTGTGCTGTTGTATTTTCTGGTCATTCAGTTCTCTACAATATGGAGCAATCTCATATTATCAGTCATTCCAACTATAACAGAGACACCGCCCATTCTACACAGCTTCTCTGCTGTAACTCCACGAGTTATAGCCAAGAGTGCAACTACAGAAATCTAACTTTAGATCATTTGTTCTGAAGCTGTGCTGCTGCCAGCAGAAATTCACTGAAAGAAAGCTTAAAAGGACATGTTTCTCCTGATACTACATATTTTTATAATTTTACCACTCATTGCCAAATGCAAGAGTTCAAGCTATTGTAGCTCTGGAAAGCTAATGGAGAGGAGCCAATTTTTACCACTCAAATCCTGGCTTTATTTCCACATTCCTGTTCACCCACTTGTTCTGCATTGTTCCATAAAACCACCTCATGCCTGGGCTATTTATTTTCAAATGCATTATGTTACTCTCTAATTACAGTGAGAGAATAGATGGACTTGTTATTTCTATGTGAAATATGGTAATTGTAGCATCATTTAAATAAATTTGGAAAAATTATCAGCTCTGAATAAAGAACACAGTGAATGAAGAAGTAAAACACAACCACAAAGTAGTCCTGACAACTCAGGAATGTGAGTCAAGTGTATCGGAAAGTATGGAGATTTGGGAAAATTGGTTTCTGTACAGAGCCCCCTTCACCCCTCCCAAAATAAAAACTCCTCCAGGCTACTTGCTAATGCAGTTGAATAAAATTTGTTTCTTTATATAGCTTGCAGCATACAAAACTTTGCAAAGAGAGTCAAGAGTTGCCGGAAGGGATGAGTCAGTGACTTAGAGAGGGAACGAGGATTGTGCACACGTGGGGTAGTGGGTGTGACGCAGCAGTCCTTTCCTGTAGGACACGGCAGAAGTGCAAAACAAAGGAGACCTGGAGTTTGTAAGCAAAGGGACACACTTTAACAAGTTAAGCCAATTTATCTGTCCGTGGAAAATCAACATGCATTAAAGCCCCAAATGGCTGTCCTTGTTTGGGATTAAAGTGGTCCTAATGTGACTAAAGTGGTCCTCAATCCTTGGGGATTTAGTCCTTGATGAAAGAGTGCTCTGAACTGATTCAAAGGCATTTTGTAGAATAAAATCTAAATGTGCAGGTTTCTCCTTTTCAAGTTATGTCAACTGACTTCATACTTCTCCTTGACTCACCATGATGTTGCTGATTTTCCCCATGAAACACAACCTTAATTTGAAACATGAACATTTAGAGTGACAGGACAGAACTAGTCTTGGGAAAATTGCAGCCAAGGACTCTATTGGGAGCACTGGAGGCTGAATAATATAATTCAGAGAACAGGTAAAACCAGGACAAAACCACTAACCTGACTTGCCATGAGATAAAAATTTCAAGGCAAAAGCCCAGAGGTAGCCACTCTGGGCCAACAGCACACAAGACACTGATCCCAGGGTAAACCACCTTTACCCCCTAGGAATCACCTTGTTTTTGAGCTGCAGTAAGCCAGCCAGGGCAGATTTGCCCTTAGTTCAAGAAAGTTTGTCATGTCCTTTAGGGTGGAAAGGAGAGAGTTAGGGTTTCCCAAAGGTATTTCACCACTCAGGGTTAGTTTAGTTGTAAGAGTCATGATGATGCTTTGAGGAAGAAAGCAATCCCTGCCATGGGCACTTCCCCATCTGACACAAAAGACACTGCAGTCATTAGAGATGAGGAGAATTACATTCCTCCTGATTCCCCCAAGCAAATCCATCTCTGCAAGGCCTAAGAAGATAAAGCCAGAGGAAGGCAGGACATGTGGATCTCCAGGGCATATCCAGCTTTCAGCCCTCTGCATTCAGCTTCAAGATGGGATGGGATGTCAGCACCAAATGCGTCAGCTTGTGCAGAGCAGCACACGTCTGCTAGACCCTGGACATGCCTCAGGTTAATTTTACACAGCCCCAGCAGCTGTTCCAGGCCGGTGGCTTCTTATGAACAGCCAGCAAATTAAAGTTGACATAATTAAGGGAGGAAAATCTCAATCCAATCTCAGTTTCCAAGGACACTGGCAGCAAGGAGAACATGGGGATTATTCCTGACATGTGCACACCTGCTTCACTCTCATTTTAAAATCTTCCATTGAAGAAAATACAAAAGCATTCATTTTTCAATGAGGAAAGCAAAAACTCTGACACTGACAGAAACCATATAGACTGCCTCAGTCTTTGACTCTTTTGGCATGCTTACCTAATCTTGTAACATGCATTTCCTGCAGCTTGGGATTGTCTATGGTCTACTTGTGCTATCAGTCACAGCAAAGCTTTTCTGCATTCTGACTTTCTCATGAGCTGAAGTGTGGGAAGATATTTCCATCTCAGCTTCATTAATGTTGAAGAATTAGGCCCCGGGCTCTGCAGATCAGCTGTGCTGGCCTCCTCTAATAGACATGTACAAGTGTCCTATCAGTGCTCTTATGTAACTATATAATGATTTCTAAGTAAAAGATATTTGTCTGGCAAGTTTGGTGTGCTGAGTTCAACAACCACAATCTTCTCAGAGCTTAAGACAGATAGTGAGACAATTCAGACAAAACACTGATGTACAGGTTCTTCAGAAAGGGGAATAAAACATTTGCTGGCAGTCCCAATACACAATGGGGCTCCTCAGCCACAAATTGTGAGGGATGCTCTGGATCTTGTCTGTTTTTCATGGGGTGGGATGTCACTGGGCCAAGGTAATCATATGGGAATGGAAACTTCATTCCATCATGCTATAGCCTGCTGGTGTGATAATCAGGACCAAAGGGATAAGAAATATGAGGAAGGAGGCTATACATGTATTAATGTCCGTGTGTTTAAGACACAAAAAGGAAAGAAGACTTTGTTTGCTATGTATTAAGGTGAATTTTTCTGGTCTAGCAGCAATGAGACAAAAATCCTTACTGATGCACTTACCTGATCATCCAGTGGCTGCATCCCAGCATGTCTGAGAAGAGTCTCTAGAAAAGAACTGACAAAGAGATAGTCATTGAGAAATTAGCTGTGTTTCTGCATCAACAAAATAATGTAGAGACAGCAATGTGAAAATGCAGGAGATAAAATGAGGCTTGTGCTGCTGCAGCACTCCTTGCACCCTTGCAGCTAGGTTAAACCCACAGCCTGTGAAATCTGGTGAGCTGGCATTAGCATTCAGCCTCTTTAAAGCAGAGCTTTCTAATCCAGCTGTCATGGAGGTGTATGGTCATACCTGCTCAAGGAGATGGAGAAGGGTGAAGAAGACAAATGGAAATGGGACGGGAGGAAGGAGAATGCAGACAGGACAGGCTGGCAGAAGAAAAATGAGTTTCAGGTATGAGCTAAAGCCGGTGGACATAATGGTGTTTCCAATGAATCTTTCTTTTTCTTAGCAAAACTAGGATGACAAAATTCCACCTCTCAGGAAAAAAAAAAAAAAAAGAGAAAAAAAAAAAGAGAGAGAATGCTGTTATGTAACAGAGCACTTCAGCAAAAGGTAAAAGGTAGAACTATGTTTGTAAAGCTGGACTATGAGTGACAGCTTGGCACTTCTGGCATCAGTACCGAAGTGCAGACATAGCTAGAAATGGCTTATTGCCTCTTTCATTTTTTTTTTTTTCAACAATAAGATCTGATTTCAGATTTGCTGGAGGAATCACATTGATTTCTTGTTAAGGCACTGTTTACCAAACATGATCTCAACACAGGTTTTAGACAGCATATTCTTTACAGTCTAAGTACTTTTCTTTTTTTGCCTTTAGCTTTTTCTGACTTTTAAAAAAAAGTTCACAGAGCAAGCAGAATTCGACCTTTGCTGCTTAATACACCTTGGAGTGCAGTCCACAAACACAACACTAGCTCTGCCCTTTTCAAGGGCACTCTGCCCAGGGTGCAGCACAAAACTGCCCTAAGGAGGGCTGAATCTGGGTCCAAATCTTTCAACAAACAGCTTCAAGAATAAATCACAACCATTTTTATCTCATCTTTTTGATCATTCTGCTAATGTCTGGAACACTTGCAGTAAGTCCTGCAGAGGACATTGGTGAAGGTTAAGTAGAGCTACATCATTTTGGACAATGAGTTTATGAGACACGGGGATGAAGACATTACTCTTTTTTTTTTTTTTTTTTTTTGAACTGCCCATTACACCACTATGTCTAAACATTAATTGCTGTTGTCTAGAGGAAGGTGATTTACCTAAAGATAAATCCAACAGCCTGTGACCAGCAAGTTATCAGCTCAGTGTTAAATTAGATTCCCAAGTTTATTTCTGCACTGCTAAACTTGCAGTACCACAGTCATATGATGCCAAAAAGCATTTCTTGTCATTTGGCTAAAGGAAAGTGAGTGTTCCCCAGTAAAGAGCTTCATTACCAAGTCCAATGACAGTACATCCAACAAGCAGGCCTTGTGCTGCTTGAATCATATCTCATGCATAGTTAAATACCAGTATTGCTCATTTAGCCTCTCATTTGCCTCTGGTTCTAATAAGCCAAGCACTAAAGCTGATTTATAGAATTGCACTCACTCAGTATGAAACTTGGCACAATAGACCTTCTTTCTCAGGACAGGCAGAGCCTGGCATAACAACAGATTTCCAGCAATCAATCAGAAAGGTGATATACTGTCCTACCACATCAGGCCTGGCTAGACCCATGAGCTCCCTGAACAGTGTGTGGAGGTGCAGGAGAGCCTTTGCTGACACTTTTCTAATGCAGATTTTAGAAGAACAGAACCTTGACTCAGCTTGAAGACGAGAGAACAGAGCAAAATCAATAGTAGTGTTCCTGGTGCTGGACAAAACACTGGCTATAATGACTTCAGAGCCTCCCCAGGCATTCCCAGGGTCACTTGACATATGCTGCTGCTTCAGGACCTCGCACAGGCAGTTCCCTTAGAAAGGAGGGATCCTGCTCTGCTTAAGCAAGAGAAGGAAACCAGTCAATAGAGAAAGAAACCAGTCAATACCCAGATCAATGTTCCCAGGCAGCCGCTGCCTCTTCTCTCCTGGAGGAGTTGGTGGGGGGTCAAAGATGCAAAGGTCTCTTGGCCTCTGTGTGTCACCCCTGACTGAACACATCCTTTGGAAGGCCATGGAACACCAGGCATGGATTGTTAAGAGGCAGGCTGAGCTGGTGAATCACCAGGGGAAGCAGTTAGTGCTCTCCCCCTCAGAAACACTGCCTGTGTTTCCATGCCTGGACACAGTGCCCGCCTGTGATGTTAAGTGCCAAACGAGGAGAGACATCCAGGGTGGTTTTTCAGCTGGAGGACTTGGCTCTGATGCAGTGCTCTGCTAATGCAGCTCTTCTCTCTTTGCTGCCAATGATAGCTCAGTAAGAATTAGCCTGCAAATCTGTACACTGTGCTGGTTTGTACAGCACAGGTGCACCTATCTCTGAGAGTGGAAAGACGAGCAGGCTTAGAATGGAAGAGAATAGCAGAAGAGCCCCCATTTCTGCTGCCACCTGGGAGTACAGAAACGTTGCTTCCTAAAGGAGCTTTCACTTGACTGCTAAACATCCTTTTAACCAGGCCATTTCCTAAGCACACATTTAAGAATAGAGGAAGCTGAGCAGAAATGAAAATACTCTAGTCAAAGACCAAGTAATGTTCTTGGCCTGTCAGGCACAAAAACCTCTTTAAAACTTAATTTCCAGTTGAAATTAAACCTGTGCTTCAGATGGTCCTAGACTTTTATTTATAGAAACTTTCTATGTATTTATGTATAGTCAACATTTTAGTTATTACTGAAATGTAGGCCAATATTATTAAAAGGAACACAAACAGAACTTGGGTAGTAATTTTCCCTACTCCATATTTCCAAAACAACTTTAATCAGAAGATGACACTACAGGACTATCAATTTCAGCAATGAAAGATGCTTCCACAAATTGCTATTATTTTATCTGTTTGCAAATAAGTCTTAGCTAAATGAGCTATTTAGTGCTACCAGTGCTGTTCTATGCTCTGAAATTCCTCCAAAGAAAGGGGAATCATGGGTGCTCTTTTTCTTCTGTATAAGAACAAATTAAAGGAATTAGAGGATTCATATCTTTATGGACAAATAAGATACAAAGTTTAAAATCATATGAAATAAATAGAACATAGTTTGCCTAGGCATTTTGGTAAGTATGGTTTCAACTGAATAATTTATAATTGTTTCAGTGTATATGTAGTCCTGTTATGTATATTCTACTTACTAATGAAGTAACTACATAATTAATAATATGAAGCTTCTCCACACTTTTCAGTTGTTACCTCTCAGTTATTACACAGAATGAGACCATAGGCATATGAAACTGCTCAGCTGAAGAGCTGATCAGAGTGAAAATTAGACCCCATTCCTGCAGCTGCTGCCTGTGGAGGCACAGCAATTCGCTATTGTAATATTGCTTTTTGCTTTAAGATTACTTTTTTTGAATTTTTATGGACTTTCAGCTGTATGAGTGCAAGATCAGGCAGCTTTTCAGAAGGAAGCAAAAAGAGAAAGGTGTAGGCTGTATTGAGAGAAGTAGAATCTAGGGAGAGAAGCAAGCTATTAGTCACTTACAGGGCAGAATGCTTGATGGACCAAACACTCAATAAAAGAGAGTCAATAACATCCTAGTCCTCCTCTGATTCTTACCTTCTTTTTCTCCACCACCATCCTTTTATGTCTGGATAAGCTTTCTGTAGTCTTCTTCTTGTCTCACTCTTTTCATGGAAATTCTTTCATTCTTTTAAATTCATTTGCTTTGCTCCTTCTTAAAGCTGCCTGCTTTTCCTGTGACTGTCCTCCCTTCAGTGCTGTCTCACTGATGAATGTAATCATGTCTGCTTTCCTAATTTTTGTGTGAGCATTTCGCCAGCTTTCCTTTGCCTTTATTATCTCCAGTCTTTTATTCCCTTCTTCCCAAAGAATGGGAATCTTTGGGACCTTCTTTCTACCACAAAGCCTCTTCACCAGCTCCTCAGCCCCTTCTACATTTCCCTTACTCCTTTCTGCAACTGAATTTTCATCCATTTATATAAGTGCCCATGCATTTCTCCATCTAGGTGCTGGATATGGAGCACACCAAAAACACTTGCATAAGTTGTTCTTTCCCCTCCACACACTTCCTAAATGAGAATTATGTACTCAATTTTTCAGTGACTTGAGGAAACTTTGCTTGTTTTGGTGACATTGCAGCTAGGTCAGGGATGCCAAAGCTCCTGTTGGTAAGTGGCAGCCAGGACAGACACATGCATCCAGCCAGGACAGACACATGCATCCTGTAGATGGCCACAGGAAGCAGCTCCTTGGATTGCTCAGGCAGTTCTTCAGTGCCACAGGGTGGTCTGTAGTGACCATTCCCACAATACAGCTTTTGTGTATTAAATGCTGCTTAATGGCCATTTTTCTTGAAAACACTAGTAGAAATTTAGATGTGAGCAAACAAGTGAATATTCCATGCACTTCCCGTTCCCACTGTTAACTGGCATAGTGCCCTCTGCCTTCCCTCCAGAAATTTCTGATTTCTTCTCCCCACTCTTCTCTCTGTAATGTACTGAGCAGCAGGCTCGATTTTACCCTGACTTTGCTTACTTTCCTTCTTTCTTCTCAACTTTCTTTAAACTTCATTTTTTTAATCCTCTTTAATACGACAGCAAGAGCATCCAGCTCCATTACAGAAAAGGCTGGTGGCTCTGTTGAGATGTGGTGACAGCAAATGATGCTTGCATGACTTCTCTAACTGCCTGGGAGAGAAATTTCCTTTATGCCAGTTGCTCCCAGGCCTGGTCACAGCAAAGGCAGGTCCTGGTGGCTCTGCAGCACCTCAGCCCCTGGGTTCTCTTGGGTATGGCAAGGGGCATTTGGTTTCTGCAGCCAGGCAGAACCAACAGGACACGGGAACAGCGTGTCTGCCTTTCCTCTCCTGTCCCACTCCCTGGAGGTGCAGGGAAGGCTTGCATGATACGGTTATGTTCCCCTTCTGTCTGTCAAATGTCTTGTCTGTACATCTTGCTGTCTGAAGAGGCCTATTTGGAAACAAATAATTGCTGCAGGACTGGGAAAGGGCATCAAACCAGCTACCTCTTGTACTTCGCTGCAGGATCTAAGTTCAGATTCCTGTCCACTTCAGATTCATGGACTTTCTGTCTTTGCCCTCTCTGCTTTGAAGATCACGCACTCTACCTGCATCTAAATATTCTCTTTTTGCCCATCTTAAGCCCAAATTCTTTCTTCTCCCCCCTGCTTTACACCAATCTACATTTACATTGTGCCTAACATTTATACCTCATTTGTGTCACTATAAAACAGAAGAGAATCAAGCCTTACATGTGTAAACAAGAAATCCTCAGAGAAACAATAGCATTTCTACCCACTTTGATTTTCTTTTCTTCTAAGTAAAAGATAATTCAAGAATCCTAATTAAATTTGATCTTGATTTTCTGAAACACTGAATGATGCTGCCCTAAATCAAAATTATAGCAGCTATGTTTTTAGCAATCATGAGATTGAAGAGAAAGAAAATAACTGTCAAAACAGCTAAGAAATATTATCAATATTGGTTTGCTGGCTCAGGAAACAATACCAGTCTTTGAACTGCAGAGTTGTATATTCTTATTCAGATAGGTGGCTTGCAGCAATCCAAGAAATCTATCCTACTGTTCCCAGAAGGATAATGTCACAAAAGCTAAACCTCAGCATGGCAGTGGCAGTGGCAGCAGCCTAGGACAGGACTCACTGCAGGCTACATTGAAACAAGAGCTCATCAATAAATCCTGCCAGGGCTGAAGGAAGGAATTATGAGCATTTTTAGGTTTTATGTATAGAGGTGAAGATGGAGGAGAAGCAGAAGGAAAAAGTACAACCTTCCCCAGTCCCAAAATTTAGTCAACTGTAAGCAAAATTTTAAGTCACAAAGTAGCAAAATGTACAATACGTTTCCTTTTCTATGGTGACACAAAAAACTCAACCCCCCATCCAAAACCCAACCAACCAAAAAACTCAAACCAAAACACTCCCCCAGCCCTGCTCCCCAACCCAAAAACTATATTTTAGAAA
Organism: Onychostruthus taczanowskii; assembly: GCF_017590055.1. NCBI lineage: Eukaryota > Metazoa > Chordata > Aves > Passeriformes > Passeridae > Onychostruthus > Onychostruthus taczanowskii. Next base: position 935,861 of record NW_024501015.1, read on the forward strand.
GATACTGGGCAACATAATTAGCTAGGAGACACATTTGTGCCTTTACTTACATATGAACATTAGTATACACTAACACTCAAGAAAATGTCTTTTTAGAATGAAGAAAATTAGTGCAATAACAATTCTTTATACTAAGGAACACTCCTTAGTATGATTTTAAATGCTTTTAGAGCTGCCACCATAAACCAGCTGTCAATGCATTTCATTTGGAATATTGAAGAAGCTGCTGTCATTCACTGAAATATTTGCCAAAGTAGAGCTTGCCTTCCCGTAAATTATAACTTTTAATGCTGCTAATGAAGTCATGCTCTGCTAATGCATTTGATATTTTTCTTGGAATGAGAACTAGAGCTTTCTGCATTTCAGTCTGTAGCTGTTGTGCCATCCTTTTTGATTTTTATAGCTACTTCTAAGTTGTAGAGCAGCCATTAAACTCAACTGCAATGACAGTTTTGGAAAGATAGTAATATTGTATGCTGGAGACAATTCACAAAGCCTTTATTACTTGAGTGCTTAGAAAGAGAGAAGCACTGTAATGCCTAAATCCCACAAAAGCTGATTATTTTCCTCCTGAGCTTCAGACACAAATCAAGAAAATGTATCTGAATAGGAGGAAAGATGCTGCAAAAACAGGATTGCTGAAAACATTGTCCTGGGCTACATATCTTTATCCCACATCCTATTTATGAGTCCTGAATTACTAGGGGTCATTACTTAAAAAAAAAAAAATCCATCACTGCATCCAATCTGATGCACTGATGTAATCATTATTGAAATAATTTATATGCTGCAGACTTTACATTTCTTATTGTCTAAAAGTTATCTTCTATATCTTTATTTTCTATAAACTGTGAAGCAGCAAGAGATTACAGGACACACACACACACACACACATATATATATATTTGAGATAGTAATCAATGAGCAAACAGCAGAGCAAAAGGAAGACAAGGCTTCATTCAAAGGGAATGGAGAAACCACAACTCTTTCAAAAGGAGCTGGGCTGGGCGTGGTGGAAAGCTCAGCATCCATTCATGGCAGACAAGCTCATCCTGAATGGACTATTTAATGCTGTATACATGAAGGATGAAGAGTTGATCCCTCTAGGGATATAAAGGACATAAATCCAGGATTCCACATGGAGGAAGTCTTTTTAACCAAAGTTTTTGCTTCAGTCATTAAATTAGCTTTTCTTGCTATATGAGATTCAATAAAAGAGCAGCAAAATATTCACTTCTGTGTAATTATTGGGCTGCCTCCTCTATGTCTTCCATAACATGGATTTCCAGTAAGGAATATAACTACTGGCCTCTAAACCTTTCTGAAACAGCCTTTGAAGCTACAGAGAAACAATTCAGGAAAAGACACAGAATCACAGAAGTAACCAACGCTGAAAGACAAAGTCCCAAACCAAAAAATATATATAAATATATATATATATATACATATATAATATATATACACATGCACACTAGTCTGGCAAGACCCTATTGAAATGCCTTAATAAATGATGTATACATGTGAAATTTCCCCAGATGTGGTTCTCATTTTGGTTATGATGGCAGGGAAATAAAATCAAGGCAAATATGGAGAATAAATCCTATCCAATGAAGTTTGGGTGTAGGAGCCAAATTTTAGGCAGACATGGGACACACGTTCACACTGGTTTATAGTCAACACCTGCAATGTTTTAAGACCTTGGGTTCCCTGAGACTGACAAGAAATATACAGTCAAATTCATATGTCTGGCATGTTTATACATGTTGTGTAGACTTCCTGGCCCTTGCATTTTCTGGAATTAGTTATGTATTGGAAGGTTCCCAGTCTGATATATACATTAAAGTATAAGAAAAAAGCCCCAGCATTTCTGAACTCACCAAAGTCTATTAAATACTTAGAAAATGCTTACAGTGCTATGTAATTCCTTCAAAGCTTGGCAAGACAGAAAAATTCCATCTACTTGGAAAATTTTGACAAATGCGTATTTTCCCACAGCTAGAAAGTTCAAAGCATATAATTTTACAGTTGCAAGTGGATACCATTCCTGAGAGTAGTGAAAACTCTTCCATTTACAAAATAAAACCCCTACACCACTTAAAACTTGCAACAGAAACAGATGAAGTCACAAGACAGTACAAACTCAGACTGGTTCCACCTACATTTACTGGAAAAGATGGGCTTAGGTAACAAAATAACAGGTCTTGCTTTAAAAGGATTAATGAAGAGGGAGAAGGTCTCCTTCTCTGTGACTGAAAGAAACTGCAGGCATGAACAAGTCACAGGAAAAAAAGAAAGTCCCACCCATATGGATTACATCCACAGCTATGGGAAAGAGCTCTATACATCAGTCAGAGCCCATGAACCCCACTTTCCTTTTCCACCCTTCATGTGTGAGAGAGAGACAAGGCCCTCAGTTAAATAAAAACAAAAGAAAAATGAACAAGCTGTTGTGTTTATTCAAAATGTCTCTTAAAAATAGCTTATACCAAGCATTTGCTGGCTGAATGTTTTAGCAATCACTACAACCTTATAGTTGATTCTATGGAAAAATGTAGTTCTAATAGCTGTAGACAGCAAAAGAAAACAGGATGGGTCACCAGAGGATCAAACATTTCAGAATTTCATTAATATTTGCTTGTTTTTATATGAAAATCCAAGTTAAAGATTATCATTGTGCTAAAATAAAGCTTTTGCTTAGAATTAAGCACCTGTGCAACTAAAAGTAAAGAAATCTACCTCTGAAACATTTTCATGTCGAGTGCTGTCATGAAATGTACACTTTATATTTACTATTACTCTCAGTGACATTATAAGCTCTTGTATTACATTAGGCCCACAAATAAAGAGAATCTGAGCACATTATGTGCACCAATAAAGTGAATATCTGCAGATGAAGTAGTAAGAAATACTTACCCAATAATTACCCTGTATTTGAAGTCCCTCAGGGTCAAATTCAAGCAGATAGACAAATAGGAAAATAAAAGGAAAGCCCTCGTGTTTATGGTATTATATTCTTCTCCCATGAGGAAGGGACTGGCTGGGCCTTTCAAAGACTCCCTAAATTAAAACCTATTAGTAGCTCTTGCAAAACAAATGAATGAGCAAACAACAACCAAACAAACAGCCCACCCAGGAAAAAGAAATCAAAACCACTCCCCAAATCTTAGAAGACCTTATAGAAAGTGAGGATCCCAACAGTTTCAGTTGAAGCAGATGAGTGACTGGATTGCTCCAAAAACCTGGAGAAATCTAAAGGTTTCTGTTCTTAGTGATCCTAAGATCCTGTGCTGCTCTTTAAAGTAAGAACCAAAATCTGTAACCCTAAAATAAGAAAGAAAGGATGTTTGGAAATTTTAACACAGTAGAAAGAAAATTCCCCACACCTGGAAGACCAGTGGAGACTGCCCCCCTTTTTGAAGAAGTCAAACCAGTGGCTGTGACCCCGTTACTGGAAGTTCCTGCTGCAGCCATGCAGGAAGAGAAGCTGCACTGAGAGGACAGGAAATGTAGCAGACATTATTGGTAATGGGAAGGTCAAGATTTAAGATAAATCCGTGTGAAAAAGCATCTCTTGGCACACCATCCCAAACTGCAATCACAGTGCCGAAACTGACGACAGTTTCTATCTCTCCCTCCACCTTTTCAGCCACAGTAGCAAAGGGCATGGCCCCCAGAAAGGCTTTCTAGAGCTACAGCAAAACATTCCAGCTGCCAGACACCAAATTGTTGTGGGTGCACAACTTGGGACGGTGCTGTCTTTGGGTCATGGTGTGAAGCCCTGGCAGGGGATTATCCCAGCTCACTCAGGCAGCAGGGGAAGCCTTCATGGAGACCTTTCCCTCTCCTGCTTTCCTGGCAATAGCACCAGTTGTATACACAGCAGTGATTTGATTGTATGAGAAAAATAAAACTAACTGCTTTAGCAAAGGAATAGCTTTCTTGAAATCTTGAGATGATAAAAAAGGTTATTGGAAATCATTTTCTGAGAGAAAAATATAAATTTGGCTAACCTGATCAGTCAGAGTATCAGCCTGCACTACCTAGAAACTGAAAACTGCTGTTAAAGAGCCAGACAGGCAAAGAGCCAGACAGATGGCACTGCAGTCGATGTGGATTCACTGGGCTTTTTATCTTCACTTCTGGAGACTTTCATGATGACTTGACTTTCAACTGCATTCTGGATTGGCACAGAGCAGCTGAGAGAAGTATCATCCTTAAATTTAAAATAAAATATATCAGCAATGTAAATGTAATTTAATCCAAGCTCCCCATCAATACCTTTTATATATTCTGGCAAAGGAACAAAGGCTCTTTTTCATGCTGATTCTACTGTATGACTACTCTCTCCTGTGCTAGAGCCCTTCTTGTTATCTTTTTATCTACAGTATGTTCACTGCATCTACTAAAGATTACTGACCTGTACTTTTCAGGTAAGATCTGAAGCTGGAGTGAAACTTAAAGCTACGCCACCAACTGCAGTGTAACTCAAGCATGTTGTGTAAGTGGGGACATTAGGCTTTGGTGTTTCTGAAGAATCAGAGCTGACAGCCCCACAAAACATTTGATATGTGCACTGAGTAAACATCACACCATTTCTCAGCTGGCTGATCTGCTAACATGGGACATATATCAGTAAAACCAGTGGAAGTGAAGTGCAGACTGCTGGAGCCAGGTGGCCTCAATTGGATGACTTCAATTAGCTGAAGCAAAATTAAATGCATCCAACCAAAGAGATACTCACTGAACACACACACCCACGCCCTCTAAAACTTCAACTGAAGATACACAAGTTTGGGTTTTGTTGCTTCTGGGTTTCCACTGTTTTTCCCTTCGTTCTGCAACAGGTGAAATCACAGGTGCATTCTTTGTCCCTGTTGAACATATAGCATGTCACCCTGCACTAACCTTGTTTAATTTGCACTTTGCTTCCCTTGTCTTTGCTTCATTTGTGTCATCTTGATTTCTATCCTATGATCCAGTTCATTTGTAGAAGACTACCCTATGTTTTTGATAGATTTTCTGATGTGGAAGTATCTTTTATCTGCAAAGCTCTGCCTTTGATTGCATCTCTCTTTGGGAAGTTTTTTCTGATGTGTCACTGGATGCTGGTACAGAGAGAGATGTCATCTTTCTGAGAATTCAGAGTGAGAGCAAACACATATATGAGGTAAATTTTTTTATGTCTGATCAAACTGCTCCTGGTAGAGTTAGGCACTGCAAAACAAGCTTAACTTGTAACATACACATTGACCATGAAGTGACAGGACAAAAGGCAGCATGGTCTTTTGAAGAGTTGCAAAGGCTTCATGATCAGGTATGTGCCAGAAAATCCATACTGACAGTTAAATTAACATTGACATCCTCATAACAAATATCCTGACTAAGTAAAACTCTAACTAAATATTAGAAATCTTAGTTTTCCGAGGATCTTACATAGTATCAATGCTAGTATTTAGATACACATGTATTGTAAAATATCATGGTTTTCATGGTAATTTGAGACTATCACCAAGCACCATCCATAGAGCAGTATTAAAAACAGACTTAAAAGTGCATTTTTGCTAACAAAAGTCACAATGTTTCTGCCTAACAGCTAGTGGAGAATCTATATTTTATCTATGTATATCCATTTCAAGCTTAGTACTTCAACTGATGACATCAAAATGAGCTCCAGAGTAGGAACAAAGCCAGAATATGCATTAGAGATTGCCACCTTTGATTTAAGATTCTTTTGAGCAGTCAGAAACATTTTGCTTTCTAGCTGAATCTTTTACCATTTGAATAGGTTGAAATTTAATACAGACTATTTCAAACTTGAGCATGCCTGATGAAATATAAAACATGAATAAGCTTAAGACTTCAGAATACCACAGACTTATTGCAGACATATCACTGTATTCAGCTGGATAATCACCTCCAGCGGTTTTTGCTGAGCACTTGCATTAAAATTGCTGTGTGTAAAAATGAAATTTGTCTTTGAAGCTGAGGTTTTTCAAAATTATCTTCACGAGCGTGATACAACTCCTCTGCAGCTTTTTTGTACATTGGCTCCCTCTCCTGTTCATTGAGCGCAAGCAAGGAACTGATCAAATCAGCCAGTTAAAAATATTTCTCAGCACTTCCATCGTTATTACTTGGAAGCATGTTTCTGAGGATCCCAAGAAAAGATTTTCTTAGGTATCCAGTTGAAATTGACCCTTTTTCAGTGAATTTAAAGCAAAAAAAAAAAAAATTGAAACAATGTAGAAAGATCCTTCAAGTAAAGCCTTTACCTTTAGGGTAGAGTCCCCACTGGAGTTAGAGATGTACATTTTAGAGTCCACTGCAGAGTTAAGAGATGTCTAAATAAAGACTACATTTGAATAGTAAACAAGAAACTGCATGCAGTTCGGACATGAAAAGTGCATATTGTAACCGTAACATATGAAATGAAAAAGAGTTAAGACCAGATGGGCAAACTAACCAGCGACAATTTGTACATGAGAATTAGAACTAAAATTATTCACTATGGAATCAAAAATGTGGTACCTTTCCTGTAAGAAAACCACTGGAAGGAATAGAGACCTAATATCTAATATTCAGAGAAATGATTATCCCTCTACTTGGCACTGGTGAAGCTGCACCACAAGTCCTGTGTCCTCTCCTGGGCCCAGGAGTGTGCTGGAGGTGCTGGAGCGAGTCCAGAAAAGGGCAACAGAGTTGGTGAAGGGACTGGAGAACAAGTCCTGCAAGGAAATCTGAGGGACCTGGGGTTGGGAGTGTAGAAAAGGAGGTTCAGGGGAGACCGTATCACTCTCTACAACTGCCTGAAAGGAGGTTGTAGCCAAGTGAGGGTCAGCCTCTCCTCCCATGCAACCAGCGACAGGAGGACACAGCCTTAAACTGTTCCAGGTGAGGTTCAGCTTGGACATTAGGATGAATTTCTTCATGGAAAGGGTTGTTAAGCATTGGAATGGACTGCTCAGGGAGGCAGTGGTCACCATTCCTGGAGGTGTTCAAGAACAACTGGACATTGTTTGCACTTAGTGCCATGGTCCAGCTGGCAAGGTGGTGGCTGGTCACCAGTCGTACTTGATGATCTTGGAGGCCTTTTCCAACTGAAATGATTCAGTGATTCTGTGATCAATAAAAATGATTCAGTGATTCTGTGAGCAAATAAACTGACTAAATAACTGGAAAAAAATGACAGAGCCTTAAAGGAAGCATGGCAAGGTATGGAGAATTCTGATTTCCTTTCCTCTCTGTTTTCCAAAAAAAAATCAACAGTGGAAGTAGAAATATGAGACATACTTCCAGAGAAAGGCTGGTTACAGTCAATATAGCACTCCTGCAACAAAATCTGGATAAGAGCACCAGATTATTGAGGGTACTGGTGCCACATAGGTGACAACCATGATATTTTTTAAATGCAGTGTGTGTGCATTTGTCTTCTTATCTGGAAGGACTGCACATCAGGGAACGCTCATATAATCATGGTGTATCTCATACTAAAAAAAACCCTGAGGCATAGTGCAGGTAAAAGCCACATAAAACTACCTGCTTTAGTTAGCTCTTAAAAATTTAGAATGAAAAAACACCAATAAAAGGCAATGTCCCATATCTTAAGAACCATGAGACATCTTAAAAAGAAATTGTCACCAGACACTCACAACCGAATGGGGCCGTCAGAAGTCAATTTCTGTGAATTATTGTAAGGGTGAGAATACAGCTTGGTATTTCTGCTAACAGCTTTTCATTTAAGTGCTTATGACCAGAAGACTGGTAGTGAGGTAAGACAAGGACAGCACAGACTTCCACACAAAAATGCTTTAACACATAAAGGGAAGATGGATCTGGAGAGTGGGTGATTCTTAAAGGAAAAATGCAGTGGCTCACATTGCATAAGCAAGCTGCATTGAACAGCTTTAATGAGATGTAAAACCAGCAGAGTAATGACTTCTGACCTCCACTGACAGGTTTATTTTTATCCAAGGCTGTTTACAATTAAATGCATAAATAACCTGGGGAGAACACACCTGCCCAGCTCGCAGGTATGTGTTTTGAACACTGCGTTATAGTTAGTTCCTCTTTTGCTAATTTTCTTTTTGGCTTTTGTTTTGCATCATGACAGCTTCAACAGAGGTGCAGGGCATCTTCTTCCCAGAACACAGGTTCAGTTTATTGGTTACTTCAGCCTTTTGGAAACTGAGGATGTGAATCTGAATGGTGTTAGAGAAGCACACAACACCCACTTCTTTTACCTCCTGTGACACTAAACTGAAAGCAGTCATTCAAAAGGTGACCATCACATTTTCTGTATTTCAGATCACAAGAACAATCCTGGAAAAAAGCATGCAAGTACTCACACACAAGCTCTAAATCACGAGCCGAGGGACAACTACCTGGAGTCCTGACTCACCAACTGCAGCACTGGGAAGGGGCAGGATTTCATACTCTTTCCCAGGGTTAACGTGTCCTACTGCTAGCTCTGGGCTGCTCACCTCCCAGAGCAACCTGGTTTCAGGACAAACATCAGCTTGAAATGGTTCAACTCATCCTGTATGTAGTGAAACAGACTTCTGTTGCCTTTAGCCCTAGATGAGATTTCAGCATGTGTTTTGGATAAAGGCAAATTACAAGACTTACTATAGAGGTAAATGTGTGCACTTCAATGGGCTTTGATATATGTGACAGACTAGAATATCTAATTATTACCTATTAGCTGGTTTTGTTCTCTGCTGTGAATAGGAGGATAGTGTACCACATTTCTTTTAGAAACTGATGCTATATTTTATACCAAAAAAAGGAAAGCATTACATAATCCCATACAAGACTAAATCTATCAAAATGAAGATCTTTATCTGAAGCAATGATTTACAATTTTACAGGCTGCAACAAATGGAACTTTCCCAAGCGGGTTGTAGAGTGGTTACACTTGAATTGTTAAGACTCTAAGTAAACAAGACAGCTTCTGTATCACTAAATTTCAATTGGATGTACAACTAGTAAGCTTTGTAACTTTTTAAGTATCCTACTTATTTGGAAATGATACTATGAAAAGGTGTGCTTTTGGATTTCACCTTTTTTTCCAGTCATTAATCATCTTTGTTCATTTGCATAACTACACGTGAAAATATCACAAGATCAGTTTCAAAGGCATGCCCAAGCAAAACTGTGAACTAGTAGCCAAGCACAATTTCTACAGGATGGTGCAATGTTTGGCAGTGGTGCTTTGATTCCCTAACTGGTAACTGTAAACCAAGTGTCTAGACTGGTATCACCATCAGAATGAAAACCACTAAAGTTGGCACTTCATAACACAAAGGCAAACCCCACCCCTCTACTCTGCAATATAAACAAAGAACTAAAGCTTGATTATGTAACTGATCATGATGTCTGCTTCCCACCCTGCAAAGAACCCACCCAAGCAAGCCCTTGCATTAACACTTACTCAAGTGATAATCTAACCTCCTTCCAATATTCTTTGCTTATCCATTAGTAAAAACACCATAGTATTGTGTTTCTCCAGTGGCAAATGGCTGCTCATTACCTACTACAAAACTTTTAAGCCATTGCAGTCTAGGGCTGTATACATAGAAAGACGAAATTTTAAAGGTCTGAATGGTCTTCTCCCTAACATGTTACCAAGGATGCATGCTGAATCTAAATTAAATTTTCTCAGTCTTCAGCGTTATTTAGAAGTAACATTTGTCTTTGTATACACAGATACAAAAGCTAAGCTTAATTGTGTCCTCTGCTTACTTTGGGCAAAGGATAATTCTGCTTCCTCAAGTTTTTCTGATGATGGGTAACTTACTTGTTGCAAATTGTAATCTGTGCAGAAATTACCACACTTGACTGAAAAATCCTCTTCCCTAATTGATCTAGAGAAGAAATGAGTTGTAAAGAAGAGCAGCTTGGAGGTCACAGTCGTCTTTCATAAAGGTGCTAACAGAACAAAGTGTCACACCTCTCTCTTCACCATCATCATCCCGGAAGACTGCAGAGCTGGGTGCAGTTACATTCTGTATCTACAACTGCTCTATCAGGATTTTGGCATAGAAAAAGCCTCAGTTCTGCATAGCCAGAAAAGTGCTGTGACAAACATCCCTTATGGAAACTGGAACAGAAATTTTCTGTTAACAAGATTTTAGTAAAAAAACTGCTCTTGCTTTATAGTGTATCCATAACTGCAAGAAATACTGTTTGCAGGTTAGTCTGGAAAGAAAAAATAATCACAACACATATGATAGCAAACACTGAGACCACTGTCAGTAATCTTAGTTCTTTTCACTCATTTCCTCTGAGTAAAGCACTTTGCCATTCCATTATTAAGTACACTACTACATATAAATCAAATGCAGCCCATCCTACAGCACAGCTACAACTTTTCAGTTACCTTGAATTTTCTCCCACTCACTTTGGAAGCACAGCAGAAAATGCTGGTAAACAGCACATCCCTGGAAGAGCTTTGCTGGCTCTGGTCCAAAATACTAACTGCAACATTTATACTTCCCCCACCAACTCAATTAGAATTTACCTTTTCCCACGTGGAGCTTTTTCTTTGTCTTGTTTCCTAAGGATGTAAATCTGGGCATGCAACTTTGCACTGCATTCCCAGTGTTTTTCACTTAATTTCATACACATACAGCAAGCAAGACTTTTAATTTTTTAATTTACAGTATTGATTGCTCCAAATTATGCCTGTTGGTACACAGTAAATACAATCTTCTGAACAACTTCGTATGAAAAAATGCAAGTAAAACATTAAAAATACTGCTTTACAATGTGCGAAACAGAACCTTCAGAAGTAATGATGGTGGCTACAGCCAGCACAGAGGAAGACTGCTTGATTTTGTCTTTCAATCTACCAGCACATTCATTCCTCCACCCCTTCATCTGAAACTTCCCGTAACAATGAATTTTAGGTGAATGTTTCTGCTGAATTAAGAAGATTAAGTAACTCTCAGCTTGGCCACTAGCACTCGTATTCCCAGAACAGGATGCTTTCTCTTACACTACGAATGGCTGTGATCAGTAGATTTACTGAGCAAAGGGCACCAATAACACGTCAAAACTGGAGATGTTTCTGAAGGGGAGCTGTACTCTGTAGGTGCATGCAGCTGTCAAAGTCTGAATGAATTAGGTAACATGCTTTCCCTAGATAAAAGGCAAGTAGCTGGGCACAACTGGCAGTTCACAAATAGAACTTAAATCAGATGAAATGCCTGTTCATCACAGGCTTTAGATTAATACATATTGCAACACCTAGCACTGATTAAATTTAGAAAAATATTATACTGGGATTAGGTTTTTTTTTTTAATAGCCTTTGTTGTTTTGTTGTTCATGTAACAGAAGATGTAAGGCAGAAGATGCCAAAAAGGACCCTGCTTTTTGATGTTAAAGAGCTGAGCTGTCAAAGCTATTATGCTGCTGTTGATTACTCATTTGATTATTCACATTTTTTTTAAACAATGAAGAGGCAGGAAATGTTTATTTTCTTTTACTTTTTATGATCAAGGATGACTGAACCCAATTACATAGTCTTTGTGAAGTTAATGGCTGCCAAACAGGTGTGACCTATCGTGAGCAAAGTTATTTGATGGGTGATTTTAAGGTTAGACACAGTACATGTAAAAATAGAAAGTTTAAAAACCAATCTCATCACAGACATTTCCATTGCCATCTCCTTTGTGAAATAAATAAGGCAGCAGATAACTTTTACTTTGCAGTGGCAACTTTGAGGTATGCTATTAAGTCTGCTCTCTCGCCCTTCTTCTTAATACCCGCAAAAATCATCTTTGTTCCAGGAATATACTTCTTTGGATTTTCCAAATACTCCATCAGAGTATCCTCACCCCAGGTGATACCTAAAAGAAGATAAAAAACTCCAGTTAATAAATTCAAAATAGCAAACCTTATACTCTTGTCCTCTGCTCAATTTTTGGCAGTTTTTAAAATCATCACCAAGAACTGAGTACTTTTGTCCCCTAAGGGCAGCTTTAAGTTTACCTTTGTTCTTATTAGCATCCGTGTAAGAGAAGCCTTCGGCTTGCCCAGTCTTGCGTCCGAACAGGCCATTCAAGTTGGGTCCAGTCTTATGCTTCCCTCCCTTTTCAACTGTGTGGCACTGGGAGCATTTCTGGACAAAGATCTTCTTGCCTTTCTCGACGTCTCCCATTGTCAGTACTAGACCAAGAACACACACAGAGGTCAGTATTGCCACCTCAAGGTCACCAACAGAGCTGAAACTCTAAAAAGCGTCCTGCAGGTTTACAAAACCACCACATGCAGCACGTGAATCTGGCAATGCTCCAGCACACTGTCTACCCAAAAGCCACAGCTCCTGGGCTTGAAGTTTAATATGGAAGCATGAAACAACCCAAAAGGTGTCAAGGTGATACATACGCTTGAAGGGCAGAGAAAACCTTCCCTCGGACAAAATAATTGCCTCAGAGTATTTAAAGGGTACGGCGACAATTTCTGAAGAACAAATTTGATACAACTTATACAGCTACAACTGGAGTTTCCTAGTCGTGAATGACCTCGTGTCAAGCGGAGGACTCTCGGCAGGTTTTTCCTCTGCAGCTGAAAAAGCGCACCAGCCAGGCACCCGGGGAGGGCCGGAGGGCAGAGGGCACCCGGCTGCCACCGTGTCCCGGGATGACCCCCGGGGTCCCGCCGGCAGCCACGCGCGAGGCGGCGGGAGGGCCCAAGGGCGCCCGCACCGCCCGGCTCCGGCTCTACCGCGCCCAGCCAGGCCCTCAGCCTCCCGCCCGCGGCGGGGCCGCCCGGCCCCACGGTGACCTTCCGCCACACCCCGGCCGCCTCAGGTCGCGGCCCCGGCAGCGCGAACGGCGCTCGGGACGGCCGAGAGCGACGCCCGCTCGCCCCACGTCCCTGCCAGCCGCCGCCGCCACCACCCCGCGGGGCCCGGCCGCCCTGCCGCACCTGCCTGCCCGGCTGCCCCGCTGCGCCCTCAGACACCGTGACCGCGCTGCCGGCACCTCGCGCTCCGTCTGCGCCCAAGGACACGCTGTACTCCGCCCTATGTAACCCGGCACCGCCGCAACCAACCCTGCCCGCCGCCCGCCTTTCCGCCGCGACAGCCAATTAAGCGCCGGCCTCTGGAGTGCTGATTGGTTACAACCAGCTGACGTCACGCCGCCGGCGGCTAGTGGGGTAGGTTGCGACTGACGGGCCCCCGGACTTCCTTCCTTCCTGCCCCTCTTCCCTCCAATAGCGGCGGAGTGACGTCACACGTCACTGTGCTGCCGAGGGGGCGCGCAGCAGAGGGGCGCAGGCGTTGCGGGCGCATGCGCATAGCGCAAGTGGAAGCAAGGGTCGCGCGGCGCCCTCAGCCAGTGACGAGAGCGGTGGGCGGGGCCTAGGCAGTGACGCAACGCGAGTCGCGGCCGTCCCGCGCGCTCGGTGGCGGGTGGCGCGTGGCGGCCGGGCCGTGAGGGCGGGAGCAAAGGGCGCCGTGACGGAATCACAGCATCCGTGAGGGCGGGAAACACCTCCGGTCACCGAGTCCTTTCCATGGAATGAACACCGTCGTGTCATTTACACCACCGCACTAAGTGCCGTGTCCAGTCTTAAACACCTCCAAGGACAGCGACTTCACCCCCTCCCTCCGCAGCCCATTCTAATGGCTAATCACCCTTTCTGGGAGAAATTCTTCCTGATGTCCAACCTGAACCTCCCCTGGTGTAATTTAATACTGTATCCTCCAGTCACTGGTTGTCTGGGACAAGAGGCCAACCCTCATGTGGCCATGTGGCTACAGCCTCCTTTCAGGCACTTGTAGAGAGGATAAGGTGTCCCCTGAGTCACCTTTTCTCCAGGCTAAACACCCACGGCTCCTTCAGCTTTTCCTCACAGGGCATGTGTTCCAGACCCTTCACCAGCTTGTCCATGAGTTTTAAAACCTTCTCCAGGGGAGCCAAGGGAGTAATGATGTGGAAGTGTTGCAGTAGCCAAAGTGAGGCGAAATGCCCCTGGAGAGCGCGGCCAGGGCCGCCTGCCAGCATGGCCCCACGAGGGCCTGGAGGGGAGCGGGCGTGCGGCCGCACCCTCCGTCCGTGTGGGACGCCAAAGCCACGCTGCTCCGACAAAGACGAGAGGGTTGTGGAAGGGACTGCCACACGAAGGGATGGGAGCGTCCCAAACACCAGCCCAGCAGCGTGGTAGTGCTTGAAGAGGACATGTCAGTATTCGCACATTATTCTGCCTTCCAAGCAGAATTTGAATGGGGAGTTCCTGACATGACTGGCATCTCACTCTCCTTGGCAAGGAGGAGGAAGAGCTGTTGGAAAAGCCCAGTGTAATAATGTCCAGCGTTCAAAAGAGTCGAACTGTTTGCTTTAACTATGGGCATAAAAATGGTCAGAATTTTCCACTGTCTGACATTGGAAAAACACTTATTTTCTGTGTGTGCTTTTATGTTGTCCTGGAACTGGTGTGGGTGTGCCCCTGTAATTGCCCATGGGCCAAGGCTCATGTGAAGAGTCAACATAAAGCAGAAAGGAGTGAGAACTGTAAAAATAGATCAAGGGTTCCTCTGATGGCAGAATTTTGTAGATAATTCACAAGACCATTCAGAAATTATCACTCCCTAGTTCAGACAGTGCATTACCTTCCAAAGCTCATGGTGTCTAGATCACAAGACACAGGTTTTGTGCATTTTTAAACACTTCATCACAAGGTATATACAAAATATGCATTCTTAAACTTTTAAAAATTTATGTTGTTGTCTTATTGACAGTTCACTGGCCACAGTAAAACTGGTGGTGTTCAAGGTGCCCAGTGTTCTGTGATAGAACAGACTAATAGTGAAATTTTTGGCTTCTCTGCTAAATGTGGCATCTGCAACATACATTGCAGATGTGTGTGAAATGTATGTAAAATCCTGCATTTGGCTTCCTGTGTAGGGTAGAGTATGCTGTAGGACTTCCAGAGGCAGCACTGAAGACAACGGCAGGACTTTCCTGGCTTTGTGGGTTTGAATTGCTGGAGTAAACTCAAATGACTCGGGGTGCAATTTCAGTGCTCTATACTTTATACACATTAACATTCATTAGACTATTTGCCTTGGTGTGGTTTGCCTAGAAGGCTCATGTTTTAGTCTTTCAGTTATTCACTGTGGTTACACCTGGAATACTCTTTCCTAGCTCAGACCATTACACACTGGAACTACAGTTATTTTGCAATCAGAATTCTGTGTGTAACTCTATGTTATTCTGTCCCAAATGAAGGAAAAATAAACCAAATGTGTCGAGTCCAATAATAAACAAAACATGTCAAAGGAAGCATCCAGATCTCTTTACCAGGGACACTGCAAATAAAAGAAAAAAGGTAGCCCTGCCTTATGGACCTAGACTGGAACTCAGGAGAATGTGTGATTTTTTTTTTCTCAACTCTGTGCTAAACTTCTGGTTTGGTCTTTGACAAAGAACTTAGAACCCATTTCCTGTGGAAATCATCGCCTCATCCCTGAGCAGCTTGAGTACCTTGGCCTGTTTTCATCCCCTTACCATGTGGAAGTGGGACAACCCTGAGCTGTTGCTGGTTATCAGCAAACTGTGCCAGCACTGGGGAGTGTGTGATTTGTGCTGGAGTCCTTGTGGTGTGAGCTGGTTTTAAGAAACGGTTGGAGTTATGACCTGAGTCATACATCTTACCTCATCACAAAGCAGTACTGACTGATTTGCACCATTGTGATTTCTAAACTGTACTGAAGCAGTTCGGAAAACATGCAGATTTTTTTTGTTTCTTTCTTCTGATTTTATCTTTGCCTTTGGAATTGTTTGGGAGAAGGGTATATCCTCTTCTTGAGTTTTTCAAAGTCCAGTTTATAAAGATGAAAGAGTTATTCTGGGCTGGGCTTGAAAAGTTTTTTATGCTAGTATCCTTCAGAAAGGAATATTCTGCAGTGGCAAATGTATGGGTTCAGGGTTACTTTTCTACACTTTTATGGTACAAGTCCTGTCACTTGGAATATACTGCTGACCTTATGTTTATTATGTCTTTTACAGGCTGTTCTGGGGGAAGACAGGAACCTGTTCACCCAAACAGGTAGGGAGCAAAGTTGAAAAGCATTATGTTGAGAGCTTTGTAACAAGCTGGCTCCTGGATAAGGGCCACAGCCAGATTAATCTGCCTGAGATACAAACAGGAGAAATGTAGAGGATTTTGTAGATAGTTAGCTAGCTAACAAAGATCATGCTGGAAGCAAGAAGGAGACGAGGATAAAAGCGGCAAGGTCACTGTGCCCTTGCCGAAACTTGAGGTTGTGGGAGAAGCTCGTTAGCTAGCAAGAATGAAGGAATGATAGTAGAAACCATAACAAGGTGAACACAAGAATGTAAACGTAGACGTAGTTGACTGATAAATGACTAACCAATGATGAGCTCAATTTTTGCAATATGCATTAGCCTTATTAACACTGCTATAAATGTGTGTGCCTATTCAATAAACTTTTGAGGCTTGTTGTTCATCATCTGGTGTGCAAGTCTTGAAAGTTGAAAAGCATTAGAGACTCAAAAGGAAATAAAAATGCCTGATAAATGGTGTGCCTCTAATCTCTACTGCTTGTTGTGTTTTATATAGTCTAAGACAGAGAAGCCAGTTTTGCTACTGCTTTAAACAGTTGCAAGGGCAGTCTCTGAGATGCTGCAGTTCCTAAAGGTGACTGTATTCCTTCTTAAGACAAAGCTAAATATTGGCCTGGCATCTACTTTTGTGTAATATTTTACCAAACATTTCTCAGGTTTATTTTAAGGACTGCTTTTAGTTATTTCATGTGGCAGTGTATTTATTCTTTGTGCAGTTGTCTCTGACAATGTTGTGGTGGTTTTTTTTTTTTTAATGACAAGTGTTACATTGACTTGAGTGTCTGGATTGAATTCAATGCTTAATTGCCCTTATTGAAAAAGAAAAAACTATTCCCGCATTTTAAAGAAATTCTGATACTGTCTCATTCCTGTGTTATAAAGACCAATTATTTGGGAGTGGGACAGAAAAATATTTTCCACAGCCAATGTATGGAGTGGCAGTTGAAAGAGTTGATCTTGACAGAGGAAGGCAGAACTTGGAGTTCTTTCTGCTGTTCCTGTGTTTTTGGAAAGTGGGTTTTGTGAAACTGTGAAAGCAACTACTTGGCACTAAGGGACATAAGAATGTCTCTTTAAGTGCCAAGTGATGAGAATTGCCTGGCCAGGATGTTGTAGGTTCCACTTAGGCACAGGGTGAGGCAATGCTGCTCAGCGTCGCAATGAGCTGTAAAAGAAATTTCAGGAGGCAGAGGGAGAGACAGCCAATCCAGCCAGAGTAGAAAGCAAGTGGGGCAGCTGGAAGATTGCCAAGCTTTCCTAGCTGAATCAATTGCACAACCATTATAATACCATGGCTTTCCGAGTGATGAATTTACTGATGAATTTAACAGGTGTGAAAATAGCAAAGGACTTTGACCATCCCTTGATGCTGTGGTTCTAAGCCTCAGGTATAAAGATTTATTCAGCAGCCATTTATTGTGTGATAAAGTGTCCCCATGACTGGGGTAGGTAGAAGTGTCTGTCATTCATCTGGCCTGTGGGGAACTGTGTAGATAAGGAGATCCAGGGTTCAGAGTCACTCTTTGTCACTTAAAACAAGCACAGACCTCAAACTGAGAACATGGACTCAGTACCTGCCTTCACTGTGTGGAGATACCGGGTTGCCCTGCTTGAGCACTTGCCCCAGTTGCTGCCTGCAGACTGATAAATGCCTTCTTATCTGTGGGCTCACAGATAAATAACCTTGAGCCTCAAAATAAGATGTGTGGGATACAACTTCTCTGTAATAAGATGATGGTTTGAGAAAAGTGACACAACATAGACATCTTGTTTGAATGAGTACAGAGTAGTGAGTATAAAACATACCTGCATGAAGTTGGGGTAATTTGCACTGAAGCATGGAATAGCAAGAAAGGACTGAATGCAAGACTTGTCCTAGGGTGGGGCTGCTTCTGGTTTACTATCAGAAAAACAATTCTGAATCCTTATAACCTACTTTCCATAGTGAAAGTAGGTTAAAAAGAGAGGTGATTCAAGATAGCAATTTAGAAAACAAACAAACAAACAAACAAACTTTTTTAGTTCAAGGACAAAATGAATTAAGTTAACCAAGAAGGTCATTCACATTTGAAAGATTGAAGACCCAGCAATTTTCCAGAAGTTCAGCTTTTCTTAAAGACATAACTCTTTCTTTGGAAAAGAACTTAAAAATTAACTTTAGGTCTTCAACAAATGAAAGGTAAATGAAAGGAGATTATTTTACCAAGTCCATTATGTTTTAAACTTTAGAGTTAATCTCATGCTGTTGTGGAGTCTGCCACAGTTTACTGGAAAGCTTAAAATAATAGAGGTGTAATAAATGTCCTTGAACATTGTCTGAAAGTGTGATTGCATTTAACAAGAAACGTGCTACGACAACAGTAATTTCTACTGGCCTCAATTTTAACTTTTGGATGGCAGGTAGTTGGTCCAAACTAAATCAAAGAGATGGGAGAATTACTGGAATATCCTATTTGGAGGGGATGACAATTAGTTACATTAATAACACATTTGCTTTGTGTATCCGTGATCATCTGGGATGTAGTCTTCTGAATAATCCAAGCTGTAGAGTGAGAAGTATCTCTGCAACAGCCGAAATTCAGACATTCTGAAACTAGTCTCCAAAGCACCAACTTAGCCCCAAGAAAAGCTTAAAATTAAGAGTCCTTTTGTAAGGAGATTTGTATGGTTGCGTCTCCTTATGTAATGGTGACGTGCTAATTTAATGTAATCTGCTAAAGCCTATGCAGTTCTTGTGTCTGAGGTATAGGCCAGACAGGAAGAGCTTGCTTGAAATATGAGCATTAGTATGGTCCCAAGAGTCACATGAGAATCTTAAAAATAAAAGCTTTGCTCACCTTAGAATTTTCAAAGGAGAAGCCTTTTATAACATAAATAGAGATAAGGCCATAAACTAGCAAATTTCTCTCCACTCTCTGACAGAAATGGAACTGGTGTGCTTTGACAGGCTTAATTTTTGTAAGTGTAAACCCAGTTCTCTGCAGAGCTACAAGGCCTCTGTGTACAGCACAGGGAGGAGCTGTTGAATGTGAAGCCTGACCAAGTCCCGAGACAACACGTTCATGGATTGTCTTCTTTATAGTCTTCTTCATTGAGAGGAAGTCACTCCTGCATGTGGTGGAACACGTGGGGTGTTTCTGTCAGTGGACAGGTGGGTTTCCTCCCTGTAAGGATCTTATGCTTGTTTTGCTGCCTGTTGTGTCAAGTTTTCATGAGTTTGGTCACCAAGTAATCACCTGGCTGGTAGTTTTAGAATCAGATTTTAATAGCCCAGCTTCATTGCTTCTTTTTACATCAGACTTCTTCAGGTATCTGTCAAGTGTTCTATCAGACCAGATTAGGGGTTTAGTGCTGTTTCTGACAGTGATGAATGCTGGCTGTTTTGCAGTCACAAAAAACTACCCAGGATGAGTTTATAATCCTAAGGCATGGACTTTCAGAGCTCTGAGAACACTTAATCCAAACTGCTAGTGTGGAAGATGTTTTTCTTATGCTGTTAGGACATGTCTCTAGGGCTTTAAAAAAATTATGTCAATCTTTTTGCCTTCATCATATTCCCAGACTTTTTTGCTTTTTGTTACTTAGGAAGTGTGCTGAACAAAACTAAATGCAAGATATCCAAATAACACAATATTTGTCTTTTCTGCTGTCCTGAATTGTACTAGAGGCAGAGCAAAAGGCAGGGGTCTGCATTTGTTTTAAAATAATTGCTCCAGGAGGTAACAACCATCTAAAAACCCATTTATGGCTGAGTTGTCATCAGCAGTTCTTTGCAGTAAGTTTCTTCATACTTCACTTTTAAATTTAAGCTGTAATTATGCTGCTCAGTTATTTTTGTACTGTCCTCTAGATGCTCTCCTGTACTCTCCTTGTGTCCTAATAAATGCATAAATCACCTCTGTTTTAACAACTAAAAATCTCATTGTTTCTGAAATGTGTGAAAGTGAGATAGAAGGTGAGTATCCTGTCCTAACAGACAATAAGGTCTCTGACTCCTGTCATGTCATTTTAGTTGTATCCTTTTGGTAGCCTTGGAGCCCTTTGTACTCAGAATACTTGCCCCGAAAATAGTGCACTGCTGGGGCACTCTGTCCTGGCTAACCTTCTGAAGATCTCACACATGAATAAAGTCATAAGTGATTTGTGCTGTGATTCTTTGCTAGTATCTCTTTTTTGTAAGGGAAAATTCAGTTGATAAGGACTAGCTGGAAACAAGGTTCTGTCTGAGCTTGTATTCAGGATATGATCCTGCCAGTCTCCTGAACTCTGGTGAGGGAAATATATCTGATTCCTTAATGGGACAGCTTAGAAGAATGCAATGAAAAAAATTCTCAATGAAAAACACAATGGTATTTTCCTCCCTCTTCCGCTTCTCTCTAGGGAACGACTGAATAATCTCATTTATTTAAGAGTTAAAAGAACCCCTAATGAATGTCTGTGTGCTGTTTCTGCTTCTTTAATCCCCACTTGGCTGCAAGCTTCTTAAGATATGTATTGAATCAACATGAGCTGGTCCTGAAACAGCTGTTCCAATATTATGTTCCTGAAATCTGTTTAGTAGCATCATAAATCTGTCAGCACACAGAAGATAGCAATTTAAGTGTATTCTTGCATGCTGTTATGAGATAGCTTTCCACAAAAGTTTCCTTTGCTGTTTTCTTATTTTCAAAAATCTTCACAAAAAATATTCAAGATATTTACATATATTGTATTTGGGGACTGTTTTGTTTAGTTGATTTTTGTTCACACTTCTCAGGAATCTAGAACAGCTCTATGACCACAACATGACAGCAGGGCTGTTCTTTCCTTATATCTTAGTATTATTTTTTTTATAACTGCCACATTAATGCTCATTATTAATCTCTGGCTACTATATTTATCACTTTCAGCCATTTAGGCCTGACTCCTAATAAGAGATTACATGTTTTTGGTAGCTTTCCTGCTTCGACCTAAAGGTTCTTCAAATCCCTGGCGGGACTATTAAATCCCATTCTCCCTCTACCAGACTTCCCTTCAGTGTATATGTCCTTTCCTTCGAATTCTCTGAAACATTCCTGTCTCAGACAGTGAGTGAAAAAGGAGAGAGAAGAGCCACAAGCCACAATAGTCTGACACAGGAATGTGTGTTTGGAGGGGCCAATGAGTGAAAAAGGAGAGAGAAGAGTCTGAAACACAAGCCACAATAGTCTGACACAGGAATGTGTGTTTGGAGGGGCCAGTCAGCCTTAGAGCGTGGAGACTTGGAGAATGTGCTGTGCACAAAGAGACACCAGTGGCTCATAAGAGTCATGTTTGTCCCCGTGTGTGCGCAGCAGTGCTGTCTTCATTGGCATTTGACCCCCTCCAGAGTAGCAGAAGATCCTTTTAACATGGAAGTTTGGTGTTTGGGAGGGCCTGCAAAGGGCCTTATTGGGGCCGTAACGCTGGTGCCCAGCTGTTGTTGGCAATTTCATCATGGTTCCTTTCATAAATGGAGGCAAGCCTCTTTTCTGATCCTCTCCTCAGCTATTCCTGAAGCTTCCTGCTGTGAACATTAAAAATCATCTTGTCATACCCACCCTAAGCTTATTCTCAGTCATACTGCAATACTCATTTATTAATCCATTTGGCCTTTAATGAACCAACTCTTTCCAAACCAGTGTTTACCCCACTGATGTGTTTATCTAGAATAGTCATGTTTTCACAGATTCTAGCTCAAGCTCTTCTAGTGGTCTCAAATAGTCTGCACATGTCCTGGGCTACTCTAATTGCTCTTCTCTTTACTGTTTGTATTTATTATGGTTCTCTGGGAAAGGCCAGACAATTTATGTTGAAGTTCTTTTTATTTGTTCCTCCATTTTTAAAAAAAATGTGTCAGTTAAAGAAATAAAAAAATCATTGAAACCATAGTTCTTGTGTCTCTTTCAGTAGTGTTTTCTGAGGATAGTGAGGATTTTTTTCCTCTCCTTTTACGGAATCATATAAATGTTTTTGTGCTGCTGTCATAGAGAAGGAATGTTGCAGCTCCGTAGGAACTGTCTGGATCTGAGGAACATCACAGCTGGGGATCCATTCAGGCAGTGTTATCTCTCTTGGCCCATCCTCAGGTTTCTATACAGGCAGACATGTTTCTTGATGGCAAAGTCTGTGCAACAAAATTCCACTTTCTTCATGCTTGACATCCAGTGGAAGCTTGGCTTATTTAGGCTACCTGGGTTTTCCAATATTGTATGGTCCAAATATCTGGGCTTGAAGTCTTCGTAGGAAAGTGCAAATTTTGGAAGGGGTTCAAATTTGGGCCTTCCTGAAAGATGCCACCTCTACAGTGCTTCTTTTTTCAACATGTCAGTGATTTTCAGAAGATTGTTTATTGTGGGGCTTGAATCAAGATAAGGAACTTTCTGGTAGCATGTCTAAGACAGAGTGTCCTGCTCTTGGCTCACATCCCATTTTGGTCTGTGCTTTCTGTCACTTTGCACTGCTGACCTTGGCTGGCTGCTCTTTTTATTTCACTCAGCATTGTGCCTTAGTAGCTGGTGACAACAGTGGGAATGCTGAGTACTGGTGAAGGCATCTGAAGGAGTACTGTTTTTGCAGAATTGATTCATGGGGATGTTCACCTTGAAGTAAGCATGCAGTGCACTCTTCAGGAGGTGTCACTTGTGACAGACCAGCAGAAATCTTTCTGTATGGAGAAAGTAGCAGGATTTATACTGCCATCTATGTCTCTTAGCAGGGACTGCTTATTTTAGCAGACCATTGACCCTGACTGCCCTGAAAAGGCACAGTTAGAGGTCACTCAGTTAAGAGAAACTGCCCAGACCTTCACTATTGCCCCAGTCATATAGGGTGCTCAGGGTCACTCTTTATGATTTGGAGAATTAAATATTCTGTTCCACTCTGGTGCGTAAGATTTAAATGGGTATAGATGTCTTGTGCTTTTTTCTTTCTTCTATAAGCATCTGTCTTCTCATATGAGTGATAGTATAAACGGTGACTTGAATTAATGTGTTTTTAACTTCTTTTAGGAACAGTTGCATGTGGTTTTTAGGATGCCCACCTGCATGTGACTGTTTTAGCTTTCTCAGCCACGGTTTGATCCACTGCTCACATACTGTTAACCTTTATGAATCTTTTGCATTGTTGAGGCTTTAGATGCTGGTGCAGAGGCAAAGGAACTGTTCAAACGTAAAGTACATGTGAGTCCCTTAGCCAAAGAATAAACTTCAGCAGTTACTGTGCTGAACATTCTCAGTGTTTGATATTCAGCATATGTATGCTGTAAGTTCAGGTAAATCACCATGGCCCAGGATAGGCCTCTGCCAATCTCACTTTGGAAGCCAGAGGGCAATAAAACTGCTCAGTTTTGAATTATGTAAGGTGCTGGTCTGGATTTTCATTTCCGGAGACAAACTGGTGAAAGTGCTCTTTGAAGTGCTCATAATCATAAAGCAAACAATTTTTTTTTTCTTCATTACACTGAAAAAAAAAAAGGTTATTCCATTTCAGATACAGAGATTCAATTATCAGAAATTTGTAAATATGTCAGAAAATGTAAAATGTAAATCAGAAGGGATTTTGTTACTTGGATTTGTTTTAATGCAATAGAAGAAAAGCAGAACAATTTGGGGTGTTCTTATCCAGGGCCATTTGGGACTACTACTAAGAAAATGACAGCATCTTATTTAGTTGCCCTGCTTTTTGAAATCCATGCAGTTTGAATCTGGAAGTGTGTTCTGGTTTAGTCATGCTAGGACAAAGTGCTAGAAAGCCAGCAGAGCAGGAATGTGTTCCTTCTGTTTTACCTGCAGAATTGCTTAGTCAGTTACAATTGCTTAGAGTTGCAATCAATCAGAGCTGTGTATATAAAGCCATCACAAGTAATGATGCATTAGCAAAACACAACTCTCAATCTGATTTGCTCTGCTTATATGCCACATTATGCTCTGCTTGCATGAGTAGCATTTAATGCAGATAATATCTTTTCAGTTTTATACAGGTTGCAGAGAATATAAAAAGTGTTGAAGACAACAAAGTTGTCTTTGGACAAGTTTTTCAATATAGTTTTTTACACCCTTCAGAGTAAATCTGGGTATTAAAATAGAATTTGCTAGTGTTATTGATGCACCCTGGAGGAAGAAAGGCAAATCACTCATGTAAATGGAGGAGTATAAATCATAGAAACTCTGCCAAACTTTGGTGTGGTTAGTAAGGAAGCAGTAGTCTGCAATGGTAATAAGTCACTTATCAAACACATAGTGCAATAAGGACAGTAAATTGGTGAGTTCAGTCAGACTGTGCTGATTGTCCCCATTCACATGACAGCTGCCAACTCATTTTATGGACACTGTTACACATACTGCTCAAGGCTAAAGGTCTTTTGAATTTCTGTTGTGTGTTGGTGCCAACTTAAAATGGTAAGACAAAAGTAAGCAGATAATCACAGTAACTGCCCCTTCTGCAAACCCCAAAGAAGCTATTAATCCATTCTGTCAACCTGCTGTGTCAGGACTAATTTAGTATTCTGAACTCTTGCCTCTGCTTTAGAGTGAGCTCTGCCCTGTGCTTCAGTATTGTCAAGAGAGGGCTTAATTCTGCCAGCTGATTCTGATAATACTCTTGCCAGTATTACTTGTGGTGGAAGTGTGAGATTCTTAGTAAATCCAGTATTTATTAGTTCTGTGTCTTCACCTTGTTCTCCAGTCAATCTATAAACTGCGTTTATGTAAAGGCAATATATTGGAACTCTTCCTAAACAGAGAAATGTTTTATTGTCACACATTTTTATGGGTTACGAAAATCAGGACTAATCCACAATCCCCCTAAAAAACCTCAAATAATTTACAGTTTATGTGTCCTTTGTTACTAAATGACAAAAAATCAGTGTCTTTGAGTAATTTAGGGGCTAACAATTTGTGGTCTCACATTGCTATCCCAACTAAATTAATTTAATAAAAATTGCTCACCTGTGAAGACCTGACTGTGTGTTGTGATCGCCAGAGCCCTTTCAGTGTTTTGTAGCATGTTGGTTATTCTTGGAGAAAAGTTACATTTGAGCTCCTTAAAATGGAGATCTATTTGAGCTTTTAAAATGGAGCTGGGTACCACTGTCTTTGGTGGATTTGAAAAATATATTTGACCATTTTCTTCAACAAATTTGGAAAGCTGAAGGATAAGAAACAGGTAAGGTATAAAACAAATATGTGTGTTGTATGGGGAAGACTATTTTAAAGACTTGAAATAACATGTGGTCACCCTGCTCTCCCTCAGTTATCTGTTTTGCAAATGCTAATAAAATTTAAGTCTGGTGGGAAAATATATTTGTTGCAGTGTTAGTACTCAAGTGGAAGTTTCAACAGGAATGTACTTATGCTGAACTTGGGTCAAATAACTTGGAATCAAGTTCTCATGGTAGTCACATATGGTTGGGAAAAGCTATGTAAGCTTTCTTTTGTAGTAGTCACAGTTATAAACTGCCTTAAAATGAAGTGCCGCTTATTGTTTCCATTGCCACATCTGTAAACAGTGTGTCTGCATTGATCAGAATGACAGACGGATCTGCATTTTTAGCTGTAGATGAATGCTCACTATAAAGACAGCTCTGATGGTAGGAGAGGTGCTTTCTGTGAGCTGCTGCTAATGTCTCTTTTGCCTTTGGAAACTAGTCATCTTCACTCTTTTGGTACAAAATCAGCAGGATTAGACCAGATCAGCTGTTTTATCAGCATCAGTTAACCCAGTGATGTGTGATAAAGTCTTAGTGGCGGTATTATACGTGGTCATCTGCACCACTAGATCTGGAAATCTACTTGTCTCAGGCAAAGAGGTGGTGACAAGCAGCTGAGAGCTCAATTTTGTACCAGAAAATACTGCCTTTGCAGAAGGCCATCTTCCCATTGCCAATTGCAGGAGCTCTGGGTTGATTCACACACCAGCAGGGAAGGTTCTTATTTCGTTTTCTGTGCACGATTTTTACAAACAGGAACAGCAGACTCTAAAGCTTAATGAATTGTGAAGCTCGTTCTGAACTCCTAATGTCACCATGAGGAATAACTAAGTTTTTCTAGATGTCTTTTAAAAATGAAAGTGCAGTGGAATTAGTTTCAAACCCAGTCACCACTTTTTCTCTCTCCAGTCTTTCTGCCTCTTGTTTCCTTATTTACCTCACAATGATGCTGCCAGCATTAATTACATAACAGACATTGTGAGTTTTGTAAAGGAGAGATGTGGAAAAGACACAAAGCTTTTAAGCACGTCTTTCTATTAGTAAAAGTTACCCGACTGTAGTCTGGGTTATCTGTATTTAACCAGGGATTCTCCTTCAGCCATGAGAGCTGGAGTGTCCCAATCTCCAAGAAAGTCAACACATATGGAGGGAACAGCAAATGAAATGAAAGTATTTCCTGAGTGCCCATAGTGACTGTCCCTTTAGCTGATAATTTTGAACCTGTTAAACATTGCTAGATTGAAATAGGTTTTGGTCTCTGATGATCCTCCTGTTGTGCAAAAATAGGCTTTGTAAGTCCACCTCCACACATGATTAGTGTTTCTTAAATTGACTGGTGACTACTCCTAGCATTACATAATCTGTGGAAGGATTTTGGTTTTGGATGGACAAATACTTCACTAAAATACTCATGTACCTAATTATAAAAATAACAGTACAGTATTGTACTGATGACTGGGAATGGCAGCTAATTAATGCAAATTGACCTCCCACTTAACATTATCAGCTTTTACTTGGCTGAAAAGCTTCTTATCCACACCAGCATGTGCTTTGTCTCTTTCAAGCAGTTACTGCCAAACCTTTCCTGACAAGCACTGCCATGGAACAAATTCCCCCTAACTCTGTGCGGTCAGCAGCTGCCAAGTGCTTCTCATCAGTTCACGCAGGTGGTCTTTGAAGTCTTCTGAAACAAAGTATCTGTCAGTTAAGAACAATAATTTCATGCCCTTTTCCTCCAATATTTGATGTAAAACACTCTCAGGGTAAGATGCTGCTGGGGTTAAAAACAAAGAGCTCATGATGGCTTACATAGTTTTCTGCAAATAATGAATGTCTAGGGTTTCATCTCAGACTTCATAGGGGATAGGAAGAATTGTTTTTTCTCTCAGAATCTTGTTCTACTATTTGTGTAGTGATAAAATGTTTTAAATCATTCAGCTCTTATTCCATGGGTATGTCTGTTGATCCCTGTGCAGGTGGCGGGCATGACTTTGGCTCAAAAATGCTACCTTTGGATCCCACTGATGATTTTTTTATTATTTTTCTTTTCCTGTTTTGAACTGTGGAGAATTAGTTGTCTGGCAGAAGACACCAGACACAGTAAGTGATCCATCATGCTTTTGTGGGGGATGGCATCTATGCTAATAGCTCTGTTGGCTTCTGAGGCTACAAGGGGGCCACAAATTGCTTTTATTCTTAGTGCTGAGACATCCTCCATGAGACTGCAACTATCAGCACATACAGCTTTATTTTAAGCTAAAGTGCTTACCTTGATCACTGGTGTAGTCTGATTCTGTTAAACTTCAGCAGAAAAGAGTCACAGATGTCATAGTGTTTTTAGGTAAGTTTCAAGAATAAAGGGTGAACCAGTGGAGTTCTCTCTTACCTCTGGTCTTCCTCAGAACAGCCATGTCAAAAGTCTTGCTAGAGATAGTGGGATGGAAAGGTTGATGACTGCTTGAATTGATCCCAGTGTCTCAACCCTCAGGTGATCTGAAGTTTGGGAACATGGTGTACCTAGAAATGTGCGTAGGGTAGGGGTGAGAGGAGGAAAATGGCAGGCACAATGATCTTGGGTTGGTTTAAGTTGTCAGGAAGAAGGACAGAAAGAAAGAAAATTTCCTTATTTCACATTTCACTGAGTTTTAGATTAAGTATAACACTTTGCAAGAACAGGGAGAAATGTGAGAATCAAAAAGGTGATATCTTAGTTTTTTAATCCCCTTTTGCTTGCACCCTGCAAGAATTCCCAATGATGCTGCCCTTGCAGCTTTTTTACATGATCAATCATACTGATTCTCATTTACTTTATGTGGCTTAAGGGAATTTAAAATTCTTGCACAGCTCCAATTAATAGTAACTGAGTTTGTGCTTGTGTAATCAAAATTTGTCTCTAAGATGGCATTTATTTCTGTAAGGAAGGAGGATAAAGCTAAACTGGAGATTTTATGGGATACTGAGAACTGGCATTTCATGAAGTGCCCATGTTCCTGTGGCTGGTTTTTTCAGCTATAAATTTTTAATGATAGAGTAATTTAAGACTTAATAAAATCAAGAGAATAATGAAATCTGAGGAAAACGAAAGCAGCGGTTTATTCCAGTAAGAAAGACTAGCCTGTTAAATGAATCCCTGTTGGGATTCATTCATGACATAAATAGGGCAGGAGATCTTTCTCCTTTTCAATGCCTTTATTAAAGAGATTCAGCTCAGGTGGGGAGAAATCGACGGGTCGCGCCCACGCCGCCGCTGTCCCCAAGAGTGGCACGGAGGAGGAGGGTGATGCAGCTCTGTCCGCTGGTCTGCAGGCAGAGCTGGGGACTGCGTCCTCACGGGAGATTCGCAGATTCCTGCTTTTCAGTCCAACACTCCGGGTCCCCTCCTTAGTGAACATCCTTTGAGGTCAGGGTGTGAAGAAAAAAGGATCCAAGCAGGCACTGGACTTCACGCCCATCCTTAGACATCACCTAGGGTCCCCTAATTCTATATTGGTTCGTTGTTTTTAGGGGTTTTCCTAGAAAACGGGAAAATTTTGGAGCAGTGCATTCCTCATCTGCATACGAGGTCTCAGGCCACTCCCGTTCTCCTGGGCTGCCGTGTCCAGGTGTAGCTCCGGGGCAAGCATTGGGAGGACAATGGCTAAATCACCAACCATTGACGGGCAATTAAAGAAGAACTCTTAACAATGAAGCTAATTTAACAGCAACTGGTCCAACCGGTTTTAGTTCTGTAACCTTAAACAAAAATAGGTAACTTTTTATTCATAACAATTTACCTTTATCACCACTGCATCCAGCAACTTGCTGAGAGCAAACACCTTCCCCCAGCTGCTGTGTAAAGCAAAGTCACAGTCTCGTACAGGAGCCAGATTAATTTGGTTCCTGGAGCTGTGTCATGACATAACGAGATCTTACCAAGCTGGGCTTTTCTGAGGCTTCTCTCTCATAAATCTGCTTTTTGACAGAGAAGTTGTTCTTTATAGTTGCTCTCAGACACTAATTCACATTAGGTAAAGAGGCCATGAACAACACAGCCGAGAAAACCCAATTAGCCCATAGGCAAGTCAGCAAGATCAGTATTTGTTAGGAGAGTGTGTGTGCTAAGTAAACACTGCTAATCTTCTAAACCTAATCATTGGATGCTTTGTTCAATAGAGACATTTTTGTGCCTCATAGTGTTGCTGCTGCTTATTGCCAAGGAACCTGCACTGTGCAATTATGATTGTGAGAAGAACAAGTTGCCCTTTTATTTAATTAAGGAAAGGTAAGATACAGGTGAAATGTACCTAGGCAAAGTGTCTGGTGGTTTGGGAAGTCATAATATCATGGCTATATTAGGGAAGAAATGTAAAAGCTTAGGTGAAGTGACCCACTCTCATTTGCATGTCCCACACTTTATCTGAATCAGTGCAGTCAATATACATTAGGGACAAATCAATGTGTAAGCAGTGCAGGCAGTGTTCTTACTGATGCCACTCATTACATGAGGAATGTTTTGTGTTGCCAGGTGCCAAAGACTGAAAAGACATCATGTGATGTGTGGAATGTCTTTTTAAAACAGAGTGAAGGAAAAAAAAAATCTATCTCCTTAGACTTTTGTGTAATAAGCTCTATATTAGTTTACAATGGTATGTATTATTAGTACAAAAAATAAATTAAAAAAAATCCTTTTATCAGTAATGCAAAACAAAAAACATACCCTGTTTATACTTGCAGAGAAATTACCTCTTCATACCATGCTAATACATCATTTATATTTTACCTTGGAGACTTATTTATTTCAAGGCAAGCAAAATAAAACACTAACTTTAAAGGGCAAGAATTTAATCACTAAACCTAGCTAAGAGTCTCTTGGCAATTTTACCAAGTCAGAAAAATATCTACGGTTGAAAAAGTAATTATTTGCTTAATGACTCTTTTTGGTATAATAAAAAATAAATGCCTGAAGTATTACTGTGCTAATCTAAGTAGTTCACCTAGAGATCCAAAATTTTGTGTATTTCATAAGAAAGGCTACTCTACCAGGCCTTGCTTCAAAGGGTCTATATTGTAAATGGGTAGGAGATGTTTCCAGATGAGAGCCCTTTTTAAAGCTTTATTATTTGTACATTGTCACACAATGTTTCTTGTTTCTTCAAAAGCTGTATACCAAAACCTGCATATTGCTAAAATCCCTTATTTTCCTCAGTGAGAAGAGGGATGTCCCAGATTAATTTCCAAACAGGAGGTGATGGTAACTTCTCAGGGCTCCTCCCCTTGCTCACCTTGAGGACGTAGAACTGTTGGGATGTTAATCGGCCCTGCAGGGATTCCATCATTTCAGCCTTAGCAGTTCCTGTGGGAGCTCTCTTGCTCCCATGGCTGGGGTTTGTTCAGTAGCCTGGTTAATGACATGGCTGTGACATGGGAGCTGTACCCAAGCTCTGTCCAAGTCATCTGTGACTCAGGGTGCAGCTGGGCCACTCCATCATTGAATTGGTCTCTATAAAGATAAGTGTTGCAGAGTTACGAAGAGGAAAAAAGTCCCTTCATAAAAAAGAGTTTAAATACAGTGTTTATTTCTTTCCATACTAACAAGGGTGTTTTAAAGTAAACTTCAACTGCCAGATCAATTTTACTCACACATTCTGATATGAAATACAGAAGTCATGCGCTTAATTGTAAAATCTGTGCTGTGTTGTTATGGGACTCACTGCAATCAACATGAGGTGTGAGATCTCACAAATTGCTGTGCCAGCATAACTCATGCTTCAGCTGAGCTGAACAAAAGATCTACTTTTAATGTGTGATGCTACAAAAATAACAGGACTTAAAGTGTTGAATTCAGGCAAGCATTTGTATATTGTTGCATTTATAACAAACTGGGACTCTGATTCAAAGTTCATATCTGTGTTAATAATGGGAAGCCTTTATAGAAATGCCATACTTGCAGACCAGCAATCTCTGAAAGTTTATTCCATGGATAATTCTAGTTGATTTTCCATTTATTTTTACTGTTAGAACTGATGTATACCTACCAGTGCTGTACATATGCAGAATACATCTTATTTATTCAATTCACATTCTATTACAGCTGTATTATTGTAACATAATGTGAATTGAAAAGAAATACTGAGAAGTATTTTCAATTTCCATTTTTTTGTGTTACAGTGTGACTTGCTACATTTTTCACTGCAATAATTGGACATATTGCTGATGCACATACATGTAAATAAGGACAGTCAATATGCTTTGAGCTTTGGCATGGCAGAACTACTTAACTATCATTGTATATCACTTTTCATTTTAACATCTAAACTTAAGACAGCAATAAAATAAGGATGAATGTGCATTTTCATGACTGCTGTGATTTAGAGGTTTCTGAGCTCAGGTTGTAACAGCCAGCAAAGTTTTGCATTTTTAAGGGTAGATGGTAGTTCTGAATATTTGTTATATTTTTAAAACTCTTACTGTTTAATCAAGGCTGAAGCCACCCAGAATGGAAGGCCGAAGAGAAAGAGGAAAGGTAGAGCTTTTTCTGGAAAGTAAGATAACAGCAGTTTTTAAAATTTGGTACTGTTTTCACTGGAGTTCTGTTAGACTTTTGGTGGAGTCTGCCATACAAGGAACAGTTTCTCAGTATTATATCATCTGTCCCTTTATGATCAGACCATAGAGCATATGGACGTTGTCTACTGAAAAGAAATCAAGGCTCACGGTGGAGGGATTTATGCTCCCAGTTTGGAAAGGCCCAGAACAAATCCAGGGAGTTGTGCAGATGAACTCCATTCCATTTCCGTAGCAATGAGTGCACTATGGGCTCTCTTCAAACACTTTTTGATAAAATAGTCATAAATCAAGTTTCACATGAGAGAGAATATCCTTATGGACACTCTGGCTTCTGTGCAGTAGTTCTGCAGCTTCCCTCATGATGGCAGAGCATTAAGTGGAGAGATGCACTTGTTCAGTGATAATAAGAGACACATTGGAAACTCTGTGACCTTCATGAGGGTCTCCCACTTAGTGCCACTTTCCTACTCTCTGACACATGATAGAGGCCTCTAAAGATCTGTTTTTTTTCTCAAGTGTGGTTTTGGCCTGGAAGGGATGCAGCATGGGTATCCTCATGACCTTCACCTTCTTTTCTAGATCAGGCCAGAGAACATTTTGCTTCTCTTTCCTGTTACTTTCCCATGTATTCTGTAAATTATTAAGAGAGTCAGATGTATCACTCTTGCCAATTTTAGCAGAAAGGAAATTACATCTAGAGAATAAATTGTTTCAAATGTGTAAATTGACTTTCTCTACAGCCTTTTATTCTTGCAAAGGGAGGCAATCACTTATCTTGCCTAACCTTAAATCCTGCAGGAATCTGCAGGTCTGGGAACCACCATGGGTCAAGCAGCTGGGAGACAGCCAGAGGACTGTAAATACTTTGTGTCATGATAAACAGCAAAACTGTATTAAAACCCACAAGGCAAAAAAACTCCAAAACAAAACAAACAAAAAAGCCCCAACAAAACAATTTTCATTCACTGTATGCGGTCACTAAACCTACTGGAAGCCTTATTGGTGTGGCTTGTCCGTGGAAGGACAGCTGCCAATGCTCTAGCCTGATGTGTATGTGTATAACTAAGGCTCTTGGCAGTGGCTGAAAGGTGTTTTTCAACACCTTTCCCAGTTTTTGTGGTCTTGTTTGATGTGAACCTGAGGACTCATTACACCTATAGAAGCAAGGAGGCAACTACTTTTCTCCAGTACCTTTGACTGGAGGTCATGAGTGTGTGACCCCCTGCCAGTGCACTCAGCAAAGCACATCTTCAGCCAGTCAGTGACTGATTCCAGTGTGCAAAACTGCACAAGGATAGATAGTGCTCATCCTCCAGGCAAAGGCATTGTTGGTCCATGAAAGTGTAAAGAGTTATTGCAAATACCTTGTTATTCATTTCCCACAAAAGACAGTAATGGCTCAAAGGAGCCCTCACAGGCTATAAGGTAAATAAACTGAGTGTTAATAGCTCCCAAGCAGGCCTGCTTAGCACCACTCAGAGTGTATTTTTCAGGAAAGGTTCCATGTGGCTGTCACCATTTCATAGTTCCTGATGGCAGGAAGAATATTTGCTCTGAAAGACCTTGGACTACTAATGTGGGAGACTTTTTGTTGTGTTTCACTTTTTGTTTAAAAGGATATATTCTTTCCTTCAGTTTAAAGGTCTTTTAAAGACCAAGAAAATAGGGAAAGAAAATGCTTAAACTAGGAAAAATGAAAATGTTTTTAGATACCCAGCATATTTCAGGTTAAGATGTGAGTGCATAATAACAGAGAAAGCATTTTAATGATCTGTTGGTCAAATATTCAGAGTCCAAGGTTATGTACTTTTCAGCGTGTATGAGGACAGAATTTGACCTACTCTTGTAAAATCTCCTTCCTCCTTATATAGGTGATACAAGGGCACAGTCACAGCAGGCCCTGGTTGCTTCCTGTTAGGGAAGAAAATCCGTAGAAAGGTGCTGTGATCTCTTCCTCAGCCTGTGTACCTGGATAACCCATTCTGGTGAGCAAATGTCATGAGGAATGCACCTCACAGCCCTGTAAAGTTAACTGTGAAATCATCACAGAATTATTCTCATGTTTCTAATATACTTATCAATGCTGATATAAGAGGTTATTTTCTCTTTTTGAAGAATTGACATCTACACTTCAAACTACCTTAATCTAAAATCCTGGTAGTTGATCAAGTGTTTTGCTGGTGCCATCAAGTGGCGTAATGTTGGATTGCAGAAGTCCCACAGCATCCAAATTGACTCAAATACCTCTTGAACAGCACCAATGAGGAAAATAGTCCCTGACAAGTCTCCTTCAAAAATACATATATATAAATATGTATGAGAAAAATGGACTGAAATACATATGGTGTCATGATTACTTCAGTTACTTCAGTTTGATCTGGATTCTAAAAAGTAGAAAGGCTATTTTTTGAGTATTACTAGTTGATAAATATAGGCAACCTATAAAGCAAAATCAGAGATCCTTGTTGAAGAGCTACTTGAAGTGGCACAATGCTGTATTCTGAATTTCTGTGTTTGCTGTCCTTTGTTACTAGCTATTCCCTTTTTACAGAACATGGCCCTTTGATTTCCTATCATAGTTGCACTTCATATCATCAGAGTAGAGTGAATATTCAATTTGCTGCTGTATTCTCTAACTTCACAGTCTGGTTAACTGAAAATTTAAACTTAAAGTTCATCATTCATACACACATCACTTTTTCTTTTTTTGCCACCTGAGTGACATCATAATATTGTTCAGTAGGAAGGCCTCTGTGCAGAAGAAACACATAAATTTATAAAGCTTATGCTCTATTTCCTTATAAAAATCCAAATAAATTGGTATGGTTTTGTCTTGATTTCTCAGGGGACTGCTAATATCAAAACTCATAGATGTTGCCAGTGTAGAAATTATCCTGTGTTTCAAAATCTAAATCATGCAGGGCTGATTTTGAGAAGCACTGAGCACTCATGCCTGACTTTAAGTTCCTGAGAATGCTGAGCATTTCCCCTTGTGAAAGCCTGGCTCTCACACTTCCTTACACTTCCAACAGGAGCTATGGGAATGCCTCATATAAGTAAAGGCTCCAACTTTTTACCTTAAAATGAGTTATTTCTACACTCTGGGGACTGTTTTCAGCTCCTTCTGCCAAGGTGCTCACAGAATCCAGTGAAACTGCATGGTGGTTTTCACTAACAAGAATCTGAAAACAGCTCCACAGCAAAACCCAAAACCAACAACAGAGAGCAAATGAGAGTGTGAAAATGATGGCAGTGCAGGTGGAAAGATCAGCCATAATCAGTAAGATTTTCCTGGGATTAGAAAAAGCCTTACATTTTAATTAATTCTCACTGTGGATACTTCATGAAATTTTATTCACAAATTCTATTATAAGCATATTTAGGCTTCTTATACTTTCCCCACTTAAATTTGTGCCAGTACTATCAGAGGCACAAATGCTAAAATATTTCATTTGAATCTTGCCCACTTCAGCTTTTTACTCTGTAATTATTAGCACTAGACCAAGCTTTTAATTATCTCTAGCCTGGTACATTTGGAGATCAGTGAAACTGATGCTATTTGGGTTGTTGTGGCTCTGTTGCTTGCCTGTTTTCTGTGTTTTACAGAAACTTAGCATGGAGGAAAGGCTACACTCCTTGGCCCCTGAGTAGCACCTTCAGGATTGTGAGTATGCTTTGAGCAGCTCTCCTGCAGTAACATTTTACTGTGAGAGCTGTCCAGAACCACCAGCAAATGGATGTCATTAACATAGGTGCATGAAGTAGCTTGCTAACCTCTTTTTCCTTTCTGACTGCTACATTGGTTTTCTGAGATGGGACACAGAGTTGCTATGACTCATCTACTTTCTCATGAGATATTATGCCTGAGTTGGCCAAAATCTCTCCTGGCTTGCAGTGTGAATGTAGGAATGTAGAGACATAGACTACATGCAGCTTAGGCAATCTCTGCCTTGTGGAATAGGAAAGGTTTGTTTCTGGACCTTTTCTTTTCTCCAGAATGGGATTCACTTTGATTGGTTAGGGGCTCTACCCTAGTGTGCCTTGAACATCCAAGGGATGTTCAAGGGATGAATATGCAATCCAAGGGATTGCATATTCAGAAAAGACAAACACAAGAGCAATGAAAATTCTTGTTTCAAGCTCATTCGGCATTCTTGCATCTGTCCTATCATTGTGGCATCCTAGCACCTTGCCATGATTCTGGGATGGAAGTCCCATCAGCATCATTTAACAAAGGCAAGTGCTGGACTCTCCCCTGGGATGGGGTAACCCTCGTTATATGTACAGATTGGGTGATGAGAGGCTGGAGAGCAGCCCTGGGGAAAGAGATCTGGTGTTTGGGTTGATGGCAGGCTGTAGATGAGTCAACAGCGTGCTCTGGCAGCCAAAAGGGCCAGCTGTACCCTGGGGTGCATCAGCAGAGTGCAGTGAGCCAAGTGACTGGGAGGTGACTAGGAGGTGACTGGGAGGTGACTGTCCTGCTCTGTTTTGCACTGCTGCAGCCTCACCTCCAGCACTCTGAGCTGGTTTGGGTGCCTTAGTGGAAGAAGCACATCGAACTGCTAGAGTGTGTCCAGAGGAGGGGACCATGGTGATGAAAGGTCTCAAGGGCAAGATGTTCAAGGAGCAGCTGAGGTCTGCTCAGCCGGGAGAAGAGAAGGCAGAGGGGTGACCTCCACAAAGTCTACACCTTCCTCAAGGGAGGCAGTGGAGGGAGAGGTGCTGATCTCCTCTCTCTGGTGGCCAGAAATGATAGGATGTGAGAGAATGGCATGAAGGTCCATCAGGGAAAGTTCAGGATGGATATTTGGGAAAGGTTCTCCACTGTGTGGGTGACCAATCAATGGAACAGACACCCCAGGGGAGTGATCATTGCACCAAGTCTGTCAGAGTTCAAGGAGCATCTGGACAATGGTCTTGGCCATGGTTTAGTGTTAGATAGTCATGTGAGGAGCAGGGAGTTGGACTTGGTGATCTGTATGGGTCCCTTCCAAATTGAGATATTCTGTGATCATTTCACGTAACGGTTAGCTCATGATAACAAAGAGGAGAACAAGGACAGGAAGGGAAGTTTCCAGTCTATGAGTCATGTTTTAACTCTTTGACATTCTGGTCTGCATCTTCCATTCCTTTTGTCCAGGAAAGGCTGCAGGACTGAAGGCTATCTTTGGACTTTTCTGAGTCAGCCTTAAGCAGTGTGCTCTGCTTTCAAAGCTTTCCTGTAAGACAATAACGGTGATCTGAATCCTGAATCCCCTATCTTTCAGTTAGCCAGTTTTTTGTTTGATGTTTTTTTTTGCTTGTTTGTTTGTTTGTTTTTGTTTTTTTTTTTTTAATGCTGTCATGAAGAAAAAGAAATCTTGGAACTGGTTTGAACTGGTTTGAGTGGAAGTGGCACCAACTTCAGTATATTTTAAAGAACAAATTGGCTGTGGTTAGAGTCTAGGAAAAGGAGCCCTAATTGCAAAAGCATTCCCCAACAGCTCCTCAGCTGTTGTTCCTAGACATGTCTCTTCTTTTACAACAGCTTTCTGAAAAAGCTGAGCACTGACGTTTCATGTTTATGACTATGGTATTTGGGGATGCGGTAAATTAGGCCAAAAGTGAAATCTTTAAGTTCAGGAAGGATGTTTGGGACAACAGCCAACAGTAAACAGTTATCAAATGATGGGCAAAAAATAAATACAGAAATTTGGAACTTCAAGTGTTTCAGCTAAATATTATGTAGAGATTTGTGAGTACTAATATATTTCCACATTAATATTTAGGGCATTGTGAAAAAAATAAAAGCTTAAAGTCCCCATGCAGATATTTGTACATATCAGTCTAAATTGCCATCTGACAATTTTGCTGCCTGGTGCTTCTCTGGTGAAAGCACTTCACTTAAACATTTTGACTGTGAGAAGTATATGTCTAGTCTACATTGGCTGAGAGTCTTCTCCACTACCATAAGGTGTACATCCATTAACAAATGTATATGGCGATCCTTTTCCCTTGCTCAGTTGTCTTCTGGCAGTACACCTAGAGCAAGTCCTCCATGCTTCTTCTGTGCTCTTCTGGGAAGCTTGCAGCAGTGGAGGAATTTTCTGAGCTCTTTATAGCTGAAAGAAAAAAAACCCCAAAACCAAAATGTCTTTTGATAGCAGCAGCAGTGATGGTCACCTGAAGTCTTTTAAGCAATGACAACTTGGCTCTGTTTTCATGACTGTGACTTGCTCAGCTTATTCTGGCTAATGCCATCAGGGTGAACCGTCACTAGGAGGAGTTAGTACAACAGCAACTGGCAATTGTTTAATGAAGGTTGGGTCAAGTCAATGATGTTTTGATCAGTGAGGGGAAGAAACGAGGCAATAGATGTGTGCAGCATGTGCATCTTGCAGTGTTATTGAGTAACAGCTGCCAGCACATACATACCTGCACTCTCAGTAGCATATGGACAGCAAATAGCAGAGATGGAAGCTTTAGCATCTAATTCCCACTGATTTCAGAATTTGTTATTTATGCCTTTGGAAACTTCCCCCTCCATCTCTAGAGAGGGGTGAGGAATGTTACTGTTTAGTAGCTCTAGTTCAGACTGAAGGAATGCTGTTTTAGGCACTCACATGGATGTGCTAGAGGCTGAGGATACTCTGTACATTTCCATATATTGGTGCCATTTGACATCGAGCAGTTTGATGTGTATGATGAACCAAAATAAGAATCTGATGTGCTATAGAGTATCAGAAAACTTTTCTGTTTCTCAGTTTCTGAAGGAACTCAAGCATTCACTTACAAGTTCTGTCTAAAATTTTGCCCCCAGTCTGAAAGTAGTCAGGCAGATGCCAAGTCACCTGTGTGGCTGTGATGTTTGTATGCATTAGGCCAGTTCTCACTGGAAACATTAATAAACCTTCCTGTTGGCTGCTCTCTATAGGCTGCCAAGCTGCAGAACAACCACTTTACCTTAGACATAAAAGAGAAGCATTGCATACAAAGGTCTGATCATCTATTCTGTTCAAATGGGACTGTGTTAAACTTAAAATATTTACAAGTCTCCTTCTCCCAAAGAAACATTTATAGCCGATGTTGATCCAGTGACATTTGAGATCTCAAGACACGTTAAAAAAGGTCTCAGCCCAGAGATTTTCAAAAAAGGTGAACTTATTTTTAAAGTGTCTATCATAAGCAATCCTTAAGAGCCTCAGCACTGCACACAATGATTTAATAGACACTATTAGGGTTTCTAACTTCCACAATAGTAGATTTATTCTGAATTCTGACAGACAACTTCCAGCTTTCTGGCTCTTTTCTTTTGAGAAAAACCCACACCAGCAAAAATATAATGTTCTGGGATCAGAATATTAGTTTGCTTCTTTGTTATTAAAAACTTACATTTTTCCCTTCAGGTTTGTTTCGTATGTCATGTGGATCTCAAACCAGAGTGTAAGAATACAGTGTCTTAAATTATGAGCTTGTGAAGGCCTCCAGTCATTGTTTTGATCAGTGTATGAAGCCAACACATCTGAGGGTATGTGCTGCCAACAGCTTCCAGCAGGTCTTGGAAGGAGAATTCTTATTCATACTGGCATTTTAATTCAGGACTCTACTTTTGACATGAATCTCCCAAAGGTCTCTGTTTTGCAGTACCTTGGTCTTGGAGTACATGAACTGGGTTCCTTATGGATGTAATTATCTGAAAGCTGTGTTCCAGAAATATACCAGGAGGGTACCACAGCCACAAGTGGACCCTTAATCCAAAGTAAAGAGCATCTGAAATATATTTTCTTGGCACCTCAGATCCTCAGCACTCACTGTTTCACTCTACACATCTTCTCCTGTAGTCCACAATACATGCCAGTGGCATAGTCACTGAGCAACATACAGATTTGGAATTAATTGATTTTTTTTTGGCTTGGGATGGTCTGAATTTGTTTTTATTAAGTGTTTCCCAATAAACATGTAAATAACTATACACATAATCTTAGTATATCAACTCTGAATTTGACTATCTGATGATAGGGTAAAATACATAGGATACCTTCTTTGTATATATATATAGAACGTAGCATTATTCAAATATATATGCATGCTTCTGGTTATTCAGGGTCTAGCTATGCAAATATTGGTAGCAAATGCTCCAGTCCAAGAAAATAATGTAATAAAATTAATGGATTAATTATTTTTAAAAGCTGAGAACAACTGTTCTATTTATTTATTTATCTGGATTTATGTGACTAGGAAAAAATGTAACATTTTAAAAACATATGACATTGTAAAACATGCAGCTGCCTTCTTTCCAGGTATGGTTTGGGGAGTTCATGTGGTGTTTTACAGTAGCAGAAAAATGTAGCTTATGACCTGTGTTACAATACAGATTTTCGTGGTCACAGAGAAAAGAATGTTACAACCATGCTATGTGTATTTAATGTTTGTGTTTCCGAATTGGGTCCAACATAGTTGTCATCTGAAAGGTGCCTTGCTGTTGCATTGCTTAATTTTTCCTTTTTCTGGGTATCCTGTGTAACTAACATGATTCTTTCCTGGATATTCATTAAAACATAAATCAGGTCTATAATTCAGTAAACTTCCAAGCCTATTAATAGTTAAAAGAGTGCAGATGGAAATTCACCAAAATCCTGCAATGCAAGGAATACCACAAAAACTTGCCTCAGGGCAGATATGTAAGTGGGAGGCATCAATACACAGTTTGACAGGCGTGATAATTCAATAATATCAAAGTATTCTGACTGAAATTCAGATGTTGGATAGGAGACATTACAAATAATGAAAGAATTTATCAAGTGTAGTAAACCTGAAGCCTGCCAGAAAGATGGAAACTAGGACCTGATTTTGCTAATAATAGAGACAAAATCTCATATGAAAGAACACTGGAGGACTTGAGGTCCACTCTGGAATGCATTATGTATGGAAAAAATACAAATTTAGGTTAAAAAAAAAAAGTCATGAGTGCCAAGCAGCATGGAAGTTCAGCTTTACAGACCTTTAAAAATTGCAGGAATTCTGCCATATCCTGCCCCCCAGCTATTAGTATAATTGAGCCTGTAAAAAACAGTAAAAACACATTGATTCCTGAAACTTCCTGATTACATACTGATGCTTATGAAAGCTAAATGCAAGCTTAATTTAATTTTAAATTTTAATTTAAAAGTTTATTTTAGTAATTCTAGGTCAAACTGTAATCTAGGAAAAAAAAGAGGTTTAAAACAGGAGTAGATACTGTGATAAATGTTGGTGATTTTATGTGAAATATGCCCATCTTTTCCAAATTAGAAATAAATGCAATATATGTGTTCATTTTATTCTTTATAAAAATTATTTCAGGAGATTTTGAATGCTAAAGCCACTGTGTAATTTATTTTAGCAGTCCTCTTTTCAGCTGTAATGAACATATTTCCTGGGGGACTGACAGACTATTGTGCAAAGTTGAAGATACTCTGTTTCATTAAAGAAAAAAAAAAAAAGTGTCTTATCAGAAAAACATAACCACGAGAAAATGCTTTCAGTAACAGTAAATTGATATCAAATACTTCTAATGGAATAATTTTCCTTTACCGGTTCTGTTCTTACCTGTGTTTTGAGACAGTCGGACAGCAAGGAATTTGAAATGGAGTTAGTACTACATTCAAATTGAAGGTTCTTGATAGGACTTCAGGTTCCTCATTTGCTTGGCAGTGTTGGGGCAGGTTATGCAGTAGCAGGTTATCATGTTTCATATTTCAACTTTTAGGGGAAGATGCAGAATAAAATACCAGATACCAGAGGATTTTTTACTGCATCTGAATACAAAGGAGAAAACAGATGAGTTCTGCCTAATTCTGACAAGTGTCTACAGGAAACAGTGGTTGCTTTTACTACTGCTACTGGTTATTTTTACCAGGTGACAAAATAAAAGAAACATAAAAACAAAGTTAAAAGAAGCAGATTAAAGGGGTGTGATACTATTGCTTTGTATTACTGCTGAACAGAAGCTGGAAATAAGCTTTCAAGTAAGAGCGGAAAGTTTGGACTTGCACAGAAAAGGACTTCTGCACAGAAAGTCTCCCTGGTGAATTCAGTTTCACTGTGAAGCTCCAGTCCCACTCCGAAAAGGACTTTAAACCCATGATACTTTTAATAGAAAATACCTTCTTCCTTAACTGCCATGGTTTTTCTCTCTACATCTGTGCTTAGGGGAAATGATTCAGTCCTCCTTTCACTTGAACAAATTTGTATTTCAATGCTGGTTGATCAGCTGTTTGTGGGGAGAGGAGCTGTACTAGGTCAGTGTAAACCACTGAGCTCTCTAGAACTTCATGCAGGCATTTATATCTAAATAAGTTGCCTCTGCTTTGAGCTGCTCTCTTGTGCAAGACAAAAGCGCCAGGACTTTTACTTTCTATCAGATGAAGCTTTGGTTCAAAGACACAGAGTCTGCTCAAAAAGCCACCATCAGCTTCTTAGACAAAATAGACAAAGAAGCACTACTGCTTCCTTTCCCATCCACCAAGAGCCAGCAGAGCACTCCCTTGTATCTGTGCCTGCTTCTTCTGGGGCAGTCCTGGGGAAGCCCTCAGGAACCTTTGTTCCATGACAAGCACAGTGTGTAATAATGGCTAGATAAGTTCACAAAGGGAAACACTGAATTCACTCTGCTTGCCACACACTGTGACAAGACTCCTTTTGACTAAAAAACAATGGCTCCTCAGGTGAAGAAGACTGAGAGGCCTTTGTTTTGCATCCTTACATTTGAGTTGTGCTTTTAAGGCTTCTGTGTTGCTGTGTACTTAGTGATCTGCTAGCTTTTGGATATGGACCTTGCAATGGGAAGAAGAGTCTAAGAAGAGTCTCAAGGAGAAAGGAGCAATTTATATTCATCTGACTGGTACATTTGCTGTTCTGACTTTGGCAAAGCTTTGACAAAACGGATATTTTAAACAAGTCCTCTTCTTCTCTGGCATATGTTAGTAAAGTGCAAAAGGTTTTGCTTTGCCTTATTAAAATAGGGAACTAATTTGAAAATATTTGAAATTTGTTATTCTTCTAGGATGTCTGGGAGTTCAGCCATATGTTTTTGAAGAAAATAAGTTGATGTAGCATATTCAAGTGAAAAACCCTAAACTAATTCTATCATGCTGGAAGTTTATAGAGTACTGGGTAGGTCTGCTATGGTATCTATATGAACACAGTGGGAATCTTACATTGATGACTCACATTAAAGTATAATTGGCTTGCAATGAGAAAATTGTTCTGAGTTGTTGATCCATAATCTGCAAGTGGGCAAGAAACAGAAATCAGACTTTCCTTTTAGCAGAACTGCTGTGGTTCTGCTAGAAATTTCTCTGCAATGCACTTCTGAGTCCACATTGTTCCGACCCCAGTGGAATTTCCTTTCTATCCAGCTTTATTAGCCTGTCTCAGAAATTTATTTCCGGCTGCCAGAATTACAGATGGAGCCTGTGACTAGTAGATTTTTTGCCCCTGCCTGTTGCACATATAGGGAGCTCCCACATTTCATGGGTTCTCTTTGCAACTCCATGACAGCAGCTGCCCACTGAGGCAGGGATCTATGCCATCAATCGTATTTCATCAGTCTCCTAGCATTCAGCTATCATCCATAGCACCGGATCATGATTGACTGCACTCAGCTTCAAATCCACGTAGTACATACAGACTTAAACCTATCTGCAGTCTTACCCAGCACACCAGCACCAGGACCACTGATTCACAATAATCCACCCTCCCTCATCAAAAGGGTTCTGAACATATGTGTCCTATGTCTGCAGCTGCACTAGTCCAAACCCACCATTCAAATCCTAAAACTTGCCTTCAGCTCCAGAAAATTAGTTCCTTGCACAGCACTTCCAGGTGGCTGGCTTGGGGACCTCAAGCTTGTAGTCATTGGCACCTCCCATTAGGAGGAGAATGCAGACCAAGGGTCAGGACATCCCTAGGAACAGTGCTCTCTGAACACAGTCACAGAGGAGCCCACACTGTCTGTGTAGCTATGTTCCTTGGCAAACTGG
The DNA here is from genome assembly GCF_017590055.1 of Onychostruthus taczanowskii. Lineage (NCBI taxonomy): Eukaryota > Metazoa > Chordata > Aves > Passeriformes > Passeridae > Onychostruthus > Onychostruthus taczanowskii. Next base: position 979,709 of record NW_024501015.1, read on the forward strand.
CCCAGTTCCTTGGCAGAAGAATCCAAGGAGATTTTAGCTTAGTGACCAAAGTCACAAGTCCTTATTGATCCAGGGGAAATCACCCGCAAAGGAAATCAGTAGTTTCCAGGATGATATCTCTCTAAAGCAGGAGCCACCATCATACACATTTCAGCCCCAGAACTTTCAGAAATCCATTATCAAGACAATGAATTATCTCACTGGGGGGCTTTGCTGAGGAAAAGCTCCCAGTGGGAGGAAGTAAGAAGGTATAGGAAAATTATACATTATTATTTTGGAAATGATACCTAAGTAAAAGTTGATTTCTAAATGTAACAAATATTGTGCTTACAGAACCTAAAGAAATATTATTCCTACATAGGAGACAATATCTGGAGATCAGCCCCTCTCTTCTCAACCATTATTGTCTGTCTCTTTGGAAGAAAAGCGTTAATAGGAAGCTGTGTAGGGCTGAACTCTGAACTAAGCTTACCTTCTTATTCAGTGCCCCATGACTATGCTGTGGTCTGTGTTCTGGTAGTATTTGACATCACAGCAAGAGGGTGTTGGGGAGCAGCACATAGGATGAGGCAGCTGGTGATGCCAGCAGGGGTTTAACTGTTCAGTGGGGTGGAAGGATATTAGAGCACACCTGGGAGCTGGGATCCAAGACACACATAGGCCATGTGCAGTTTTACCTCTCCTGAATAAAGCAATAAATACAGCCACAAACCAAGACAGTTTGTTACAGAAAATTTGATTGAGAAGAATTGAGTGGAGTCATGTGGATGTCGGTTCAATTCTTGAGAAATTCGCTGAGCCTAGTGGATTTCAAGTAAGGCAGGCAGCACAGCAGCAAGACTTCCATGAAGTGCCAATTTTTTATTCCTGTTCTCAGAGATACCATTATTCTTTGCTAAGATCTTGTGGGATGTTCACATCATCCTTCAAAACAGTTGGAGCTGGCCACCACTGGTGGAGTTTGGATTCTGGTTAGGTTGGCTTGCTGGATGTTTTTGCCTTCCTGTGTTTGACAGACATGGTGATAGATTTTGATCTGTTTTACTTTCTTCTGCTGACCTTCTTTTTTCTCTCAATATGTTTTTTGTTTGGCTTGAATTGGCATCAAAATAAGTGGATGAATTTGAAAAGAGTGGTTTTTTTCTGTTGTTTTTTTTTTTTTTTTTTTTTTTTTTTTTTTTCACCAGTGAGAGCAAAACTAGCTGGAGGTCTTACTTTTCTTGGAAAAGCAGTGTGAAAAAAGCTGGAAGCATGTCTTTTGGCAGGTGACAGTACATAAATAGTTTTTCTGAACACCTATTAAATGCACTATTTTGTTATTAATAACCAGTTGAGCCAGTAATTGGTTTATTATGATTTTGAACCACTGATTTGTTTTTAACCTGGATGGCTTGTCCATCATATTAAAGTGAACTAAGCTTTAATGCTGGTGCCATGTGCCAGTGATACAGCTGTATCAGTGATTTCCAGAGTTCACAAGTTTAATATATTCTGAAAAAAAAATATTTCAGTATGTCTTTTTCATGATCCGTCTTTCTCTAGAGCTGAATGTTCGGAAAGGCTCAGCAGAATATTTTCCTTCATTTCATTAATTACTCAACTGTTAAAAATTGTCTGAAATTTCCTTCCAGAAATATACTATGAAAGAATTAGAATTGTGGTTTTAGGATACAATGGGAATAAGCTATCTCAGTTGTTATTATAGAGGGTGTTGCTGACTGGAAGAAAAAGGCTTAGGACATCAGTTCTACCCTCCGAATCTTCACAAAAAAAGGTCATCCCCCACATGTAAATCTATCAGTACCTTAGTTGTGTGTTTCGCTGCCACCTGTATCTCCACATGACTGAATTTCTTTGGACAAAAAACTAATTGGGAGAATGAAGGTCCTTGATACATCTCTGTATAGCTCCCTTACCAGGCTGCCGTGGATGTCTTGTGCTGGTGGAGCAATAGTGTCAGGGAAAGATGGATATCAAAAAATCACAGAATGCTTGAGGTGGGAGGGGACTTCTGATGGTCACCTGGTGCAACCCCTACCCAGGCAAGGCCACCTAAATCAGGCTGCCTGTGACCATGTTTCCAAGGAGATATCACACCCTCTCAGGGCTCAGTCACCCTCACAGGCTAAGTGCTTCCTTATGTTCAGATGGACCATCCTGGGTTTCAGTTGGTGCCCATCACCTCTGGTCTTCTTACTGGGCATAAATGAAAAGAGCCTGGCTCCATTTTCTTTTGCAACCTCCTTTCAGGTGTTTGTACACATTGATGAGATCCTCCCTAAGGCTTTTCTTCTCCAGGCTGCCTTTCATCATACAAGAAATGTTCTAGACCCTTCATTAGCTTGATGGCCTTTCACGAGACTTGCTCCAGTACCACCACCTTCTTTGTTCTGGGGAGTTCTGAACTGGACACCGTACTCCAGATGTGGTCCCACCAGTGCTGAGTAGAGTGGAAGGACCACTTCCCTCAAACTGCTGTCCACTCCTCATGCAGCCCCAGGTACCCTTTGCTTTCCTTCTAGTAAAGGCAGTTTGTTGGCTCCTGTCCAACTTGGTGTCCACCAGCACCCCTAGTCCATCCTGCAAAGCTGCTTTCCAGCTGGCCAGCTGCAGCACATGCTGGTCCTCCTCGCAGCATGGGGCTGTTCCTTTTTACATGCAAGACTTTACATTTGCCTTTGTTGAACTGCATGAGTTGTTGAATTGCATGTCGGTCCATTTCTCCAACCTGTTCAGATCCCTTTGGTTGGCATCATGACTCACAATTTTCCAGCATCAGCTAACTTGCTGAGGATACACACCCTGCCCCACCACCCAGATAATCATGACAACATTGAGCACGTCTGTCCCCGGTATTGTTCCTGGGGTACCTTGCTCATTACTGGCTTCCAACTAGTCTTTGTAGCACCAATCATCACCCTCTGGGCCCAGCAATTCAGCCAGTTTTCGTACTCATTCAGGCCATAATTCATCATCTCCTCTATGTGTGGGTCTTATGGGAAACAGTGTCAAAAGCATGACTTAAGTCAAGGTAGACAATGTCCATTGTCCTGACCATGTCTGTCATAGAATACCATCGTAAAATACCATCAGGTTCATCAACCATTACTCTCCTTTGGTGAGTTCATGCTCCTGGTCATCTTCATATTGTGCCTGGAACTGGCTTCCAGGATGAGTGGCTCTGTATCTTCCTAGGGCTGGAAATAAGTCTGACCAGCCTATAGTTCCATGGCTCCTTCTTCCTGCCCTTTTCAAAGATACAAATGGCATTTGCTTTCTTCCAGTTCCAGACATGTCTCCCAGTTGCCATGATTGTTAATGGTTTAGAGTGCCTCAGGATATCAGCCATGTCCTTCAGCACTCACCCCAGTAGGGCCCAAAGACTCATGCATGTGTATTTTAAAGGCTTTTCAAAGACTGCTAAGTAAAACACTCTTGTCCTTTTTGTCCCATCTTGTGTCATGGAGAATATAGAGAATAAACTTGTCACAACCAGTTCTGCTTCTAAAATGCTGTGAAGGTCAGAAGTCAAAAGCAGAAATGCTGGTATTAAGAAATATGGTCATTCAAGAATTCTTTCTAGGCTATTCAGGAAACCTAAGAAAAGGTGACTTCAACACAGTCCTAAAAATGACAGTTACAAGCCTGACAACTTTACTACTCCAGCTATCTAGCTAAGCATATTAAAAATGTCCTGCAGTGAGTTCTCCTTGTAGTGCTTCTGTTTCTACCTATCTATGTTTTTTTCTTGAGAGCTTGGCCACTGCTTTCCTCTCTTACTCCACTGCCCTGCTGATTGCTTGCTCTTATAATCCCACACTGAAGGCCTGTCCAAGGTTGTTCCACATGCAGAATGTGGAAAGTGGAAAGTACCCCACTTTTCCTGGGGCAAAGAGAGGAAGGAACTCTACAACAAGGAATGGAAAGCATAATCCACCTTCTTAACCAAAATATTCTGCTGCCAGGGACTAAAAATCACTTGATGGTTCTCACAGGCAGGTAAAATACTAACTTGTGTTTAGATGTGGTACATATATGATCTCAGGACAGGGATCTTATAACCTTCCCCTTGACTAATACAGAAAAGATGAAGACTTGCTGAGGTAAGTCAATAGTCTCTACATGCTGAAACTCAATATGCTTCAGATGGTGAAATGGGACAGGGCCGGTGGAAACCAAACATTGAAACATCATTTCTAAGTGAAGAAAGCTATGTTACCTACATAGTAGTGGGTCAAGAAAAGATGAGGCCAGTTGAGCTAAATAGGGAGAAAAGTAATGTGTCTAATTATTTTTGTTTTCCCCCATAATTTTGGTGGAAAAAATGGAGGGATTTGAGCATTTCAGTGAATAAGTTAGAGACATCATTCTCTGGATTTGTCACTGATTTTGATAGCCATAATATTGTGAGGGCTAGAGATGCACTCAGATCCAAAAAGAGCCAAAGCAAGCTGTTTATTGAAGTGAGAAATTATACATATTCTTATCCTTAAGCTGGTGTTAAAAGGCAAAAGTTAGAAAGCATTTATAGGCAGATTAATACACACTGCAACAAATCCTCTCTTCAGGCTTTATGTCAAATGCCACTATAATTTCTTTTTAAAAAAGAATTATTTGTTCTGGGAATAGTTATTAAAAGTCAGAAAGTTGAGATGACCAGACTTGTTAAGGTTTAAAGCTCATGAGATAGATTTTGTAAAGCTAATGCTGTAGTTTCCATTTTCCTAACTCCTCCAGGAGTTTGCCGTGCTAATTTACATCCCAGGTTCTATAAGGGAATACACGATTCTCCCCAAAATCAGGCTTTACAAGGAATGTTATTTCTGCCCTCTCGTGGCCACGGACCATTTTGCAGTTTTGCATCGACGAGAATTCCAGAATTGAATCTCATTTCGATAATTGCAAATTGCTTTTACTTTAGAGAACAGGCGTAAGTTTTGTATCTCCGAGTCAGTTTTCTTGTACAAAATGTATTTATGTATATCTTTCATTTGAATATAATAGTTGATTATTTAGATTATCAAATTAATGACATAAAATTCTTCTAGTTTATGCCATAACCCAGAATATGAAGCTGTGACTTGCATGTTACAAGACAGAATCTGAACAAGAAATTTTGTAGCATGCATGTAAGAGCATATAATGCAATAGTGATTCAAGAGAAAAGTATTATATAAAAAAAGAATAGATTATTCACTGGCAAATAATACTAACAAATGAGACTGTTTTTGTTACATGTTGGAAAATGGGGAACAAAACCCCATTACTTTATACATTACCTGCAAATTTTTTTCCTATGTGCTCCTTTTCAGTCAGCCCAAGTTACTGTATCCTCATCTTGGTGATTTCTGGGTTAACTAAGAAAATCACTATTGCACATGTTGTGCTAGTGCCAAATTGTGCACTATCTGCACTTAGCAGCAGAGGGAAATAAGACCCAGAACGAATTTTTCACTAGTTACACATTTGAGATGGGTGTGGGCTCTGAAATCCTCCAGGCTCCCCCTGGATTCATAAAATCATATGCAGTATAAATATGTGCAAGAACATATTTGGTAGAAAATGTCTTGAAATACAGAACTTCCAGAAACATGCCATGGTGTCTGAGCAGACACAGGAAGAACCTTCTGAAAACGGTCTGCTGTTTTCCCCTCCCCTGCTCTTACCACAGACTGACACATCAAGAGCAATTCAGAAGCACCTGGATTCACACTTCTTTCAAGTGTCCACCAGCCATATGTGATCCCAGTATAACTACACTATAGGCTGCTCTGCAGCACCTACATTGGAATTTAATTTCTTCACAGGAATCTAAATTAAACTTCTGACTTTTCTTTCATAGCTGCCAAAATAAGTCAGCTGCTGAATTGGGCTGTACAATTTTGTTTGAAATGTGTTTTTAGGGATAGGCAGACTGCACTTCTCAGAATTGATGGTGGTCTCTAAAGGCAAGTAGGTACTTAGTCAAAATGGTAACTTCACTCAAAGACATGCTCAGCACCAAACGTGCTTTTATGTTTTTCTTGAGCCGCTCTCTTCAACAGCAGAGTTCAAAGAAAGTTTGTCTCCATTCTTTTACAAATAAATTTCTCCATATTTGCCATAGCATAAATTCCAAACACTTTTATTGCCCCAAGATGTGGATGCATTTTAAGTACCTGCAGAGTTTAGCAGCTAAGAGAAGTAGATGATCTTTAAAAGTTCCCCTCTGTTCTCCTTCACTATTTCATGCAAATAGGAAGTGCTCCAGGTTTTGGAGCAGAGATCCCCCTGTATCCTGCAGATCCAGGTGAGGCAGGCTGTCCCCCTACATCCCATGGAGGACCCCATGCCAGAGCAAGGGGATGCCAGAGAGAGCTGGTGACCCATGTGGGATGCCTGTGCTGGAGTGGGTTTGCTGGCAGGACTTGTGACCCTGCAGGGGACCCACACTGGACAGTCTGTTCCTGAAGGACAGCACCTCATGGGAGGGACTCACTGTGGCACTTTGTGAAGATGTGCAGCCTATGGAAAGGACTCATACTGGAGAAGCCCACAGAGGAGTGTCTCCAGGAAAATGGACCCCACATTGGAGCAGAAGAATAGCATGAGGAGTCCTCTCCCTGAGGGGGATGGGATGGCAGAAACATCACTTGATTAACTGACCCCAATCCCAAATCCCCATTCCCTGCACTGCAAGGATGGAGGAGGTGGAGGTAGAGAATTTGGGAGTGATCTTCCTTATCTTCACCCATGAGACTTTTGTTATATTTTTTCTTAACTGCCCAGCTGAAGATGGAATAATGTGGTGATTTTGGTAGGCTCCTTTTGTCCACCCTGGATCAGCCCACCACAAGCATCTCCACAAACTGTAAATCTGTTTTCAACTGATAACTTTGATATAAAGCTCCTCAGAGATTTATGATGTACTTTGAACCTCAGCAATGCAAACTGATTTAATGTTTTCTTTCATGTGAGGTGGGGTGGCTTTAGAAACTAAGGATCAAAACCCAAGCAAAGTTTTGGTTTACAGCATTCCTAATTGTTGCTTCTGGTTTTGAACCACTTTTCATCTATTACTTGTTACCTGTATATGCATAAATGTGATATTTGCAAAGACAGCTGCATGGCTCTGTGTGCCCTACAACACTCATATTGCATTGCTGCATGTCTCTGCATTTGTGCTACAGAATGCAGCATGCGAAGTTTAGCTCCTGTTTCTATTATTTAAACATTTCTTTCAGTGCTGAGGTATCAAATACATATGAGGAGAAAGGAGAACATGTGGTCAAACCTCCTGTTGAAAGCATGGCCAACCTCCTGTTGAAAGCATGACTTTAAAAGAAATAATTATCTGCTGAAGTATTGCTGTGTGAGACAAAGCATTACTTGGGTGCCTCTGAAAATTTGGGATGTAGCAAAATGAATTTTCCTGTGCAAGGTTTTTCTGACTTATGTCTGTCTTAATCACCTGACTCCTTTTTTAAGACCTGCAAACAACGGAAGTACCCTTCTGCTTTTCATTTCACTTTATGCACCATCAGCATGTTGGAGGATGGTAATAAAAGGGTGGAATGAACTTAAATAACATTTAATAAGTTCTGGGTTTAGAAATCTGTCATAACCATATACTTTTTTTTTCTTCAGTATTTCAAGTACAATGGCAGCCTACAGAGGAGTCTGAGTTTTCTGAAAACCAATCTAGAATATTTCTTGTACCAGTTAACTCTGGGGATCTAAGTGGATAATTTGTATGACAACTGTAAGAGAAACCCATGTTTTATTGATTTTCACTAAAATTTTAATTAGATACTCTTCTGAGTAAAGCCATAGGACTGACTTTCTGGCTAATCACTGCATAGGATACATTGTGCACAGATATGAAGAGATGAAAATTGTATTTTGCCCTATCCATTTTTCATGAGATAAAATACATGTAGAGATACTGTAAGCCTCCCTTTTCTTTCCTAGTAGAAGAAATTTTTCTCATCCAAGCTCTGTGCTACAAAAGACCTGAGTGGCACTAGCTGAGGCCCTTCTACATTATGTCATCAGGAGACCAGCACAAATGCAAATCAGATATCTATGCCTGTCAATGTATCTGTGGCAGATGTACTTTTGTGGGTGGCACTGATGAAAGCATTTCCAGTTCCTGCTAACAGGTGCTCTTAAACTTGGGGAAATTTTTAAAATGTCTTGCTTAAAGTTTGGAAATTTCTAGTGGGCTGTTGTTTCTAAGGATAGCCCCATTTTCATATTTTAAAGCAAATGTAAAAGGCAGTTGCAAAAGCAATTGAAAGGAATCTAAGACTGACAGATTTCAAACACGATTCCCAAGTCTGGCTCCTTCTGCGGGTAAACCAAAAGTGTCACTTTACACTCAACTAAATCTGTCTGAATGATATATGGAAATCAATCCCATGATGAGCCTTTGGACTTATAAATTAATCAGTACGTTGTCAGCTGTCTTCTCTATAAGCTTAAGTAAGAACCTAAAATAGGCCTGGTGTTTTTTTCATGGAGACTTTAATAATAGGCATAGATATTACTTGTATGGCAAGGAAGGCTGGGAGCTCCTGAACCCTACAAGAATTCATGCCAGGAAGTCCCAGTAGTCTGTCAATTGATTTACTTGTGTCCTTTTCTTGCTTTTTCCCAATTCATGAATAATATCTGTGTGTGGATAATAAATAATCCAGTGAGTGATAGCTAGAGCGATGTATGTTGCCTGTTGTGCCCCTTCTCCTCCTGTTGCACTATCCAGTGATTGTTTTCTTGGCTCATGTGCTCTCAAGCCAAACAGAAATTTTGCACAGCACAGCATAATTTCTGCTTTATGTACTTTTCAGCTAGCAGTTCCTCTGCTAAGGGAAAATAAATCAATAGCCACCCCCTTTATCCATGCTATGAAGCTTGCTATAAAAGGACAACTTAATTGTAACCTGCTGCTGGGCCAGTGTTTGGGCTTCTGCTTTCCTCCCACAGCAGCTATCATTAATGCCAATAGATGTGTACCCTTTCTCTGTTGCTAGGTGATAGGTGCCTTAAAAAGGCAGCTTCTATTGCTGCTCAGGGATTCTCACAAATCTTGTTTCCTTTTGGTTCACATGATGTGCAGTGAGGTTTTTAGGACCAGAAACACAGCTCAAAGTTCAGGGCATTTCCTTCTGCTGTCCATTTGACTGTAAATCACTTCCTCAGTCTGGTTTTCCTGACTGAGGAATAAATGACACCTGTTCTGGTGGTAGGCAGTGGCAAGACTTCTACTTCATAGCCTGGATCTTTGACTTTCCCCGCACACAATTTGTTGACCAGTGTCCTTCAGCATGGACTTGGCTGATGTAGCCAAGTGTTATACTGCAAAGCAGGTCTTTCAGCAGCACTTGTTAGGTAAAGTGTTTTCTGAGGCTCAGAGAAAAACCCAAAGATTGGTTTGGGACTCTTACATTCAGAAAGTGTAAGCTCACTGGTTTTTACCTGTTTAGAATTTCCTCTTTCTTTGTTATTTCTGTTATGAGTGAGTAGAGAGAATAGATATTCTCAGGACTATAGTCTGATTCCTTTGGATTGCATTAGATTCAGCAGACACAGGTTGAATAATGTTGTGTTTCCTGTAGCCTCATTAACTTTGTGGAGGAATGGCACCTCAACCTCTGTCCCATCTATGAACTGATCTGATCAGTTTGATAGGGCTTTTTCCCAGGTTCTTGTAAATATATGTGGAATGTAAGGAGATCTGGTTATTGGTTTTTCAGCATAAAGACTAAGACAAGAGACAGGAAGAAGTAATAAACTCTCAGATACCCAAACCTTGAGGAAGAGGAGGCAACAGGACAATAGCAAAGAGCAGAACTCCCAGACCACTTCTTGATGGGACTAGAACAGAGCCACTCAATGGCTTGAGGAGGTTCAGCCAGACACTGCATGGACACTGTGCAGGGACACTGTGAACATGGGTGCGTGTGATCTGATAGCACACCTCAAGCCAGGCTAGCTGGACAGTAGAGTGAGTGGTCTGATTGCCAGCAACTGAGGAGTCAAAGGGATCTGGAGGTCTGAGGGCTAGGAGCTGGAGAGACACAGATTGTCTGCTCCAAGCTATTGAACAGACTGAGCATCCAAGGGCTGCTGATGAAGGCGCCCGTTTGTGTGTGTGATTCTAATGTCAGTTTAAAGCTGGACTAGCTGGTGAGCTGAAGAAGAGGTGTAGCAGCCAGCTGCCAGAGAGACAAGTTGTCTTTCAGATTTATATCTAAGATGACCCATAAAAACTTTTCCTGTAAAAACAGGAAAAGTTTTTACTCAATGCTTGATTTTCTCTAGCTGCTCATGACACAAAGGCTATCAGCAGTTTTGATTCTTCTTCTCATTGTTATTATTCACATTGTAGGCTTCTTATTATTTGAACCATGCACCTTTATTAATTTTATGCTTTTAAAAATTCTGCTTTAAATGCTGTAAATTATACAGCCATTGTTCTGAAATTCAGTTTTATAACCAATAGGACATAAGTAGCGCAAAATTAAATAGAATTTATACTAGACCACCACTGAAGCAAAATACCACAACAATCACTACAATTATCATTGCCTTATATGTCAAGGGTTTGTACAGAAAAAAATACATTATGCATACGTGAAGGCAGGTTTGCATTTCAATTCACACATTTCCTTTTCATGACCTTTAGTTTTGAAAACACATTGCAGCTTTTCCAAGTCTTTCAGATTCTGTCTTCATAATTTCATTCCAGTATTAATGTAACTGTTAGAGCTCATATCCCTAAAAATACCAGACAAATAAAACAAAAGCTGTTATAATTAGGTGAGACAGTGAGAAAGAAATGAAAGGAATCAAATTAAATGAGAGAGAACCTTGGCTTCTAATATATCCATTATCTTTTCTGGCCTGAACTTCTACTTTATGCATGTGTCAGAGGGAGGTCAGGGGTAACCAACTGAAACTTGGTTACAAGACAAATGGGCAGTTCCAGTAAAGCAGCAGTTATGACAAGAAGGACTGTTGTTGAAGAGCTGGTTTAAATTAATCTTAGTAATAGGAAATAGTTTTTCTGTGCTGAAAAAAATTCTGAGATGTCACAAAAATTTTTCCATGATAATGTGGAATGAAAAATCAAAATCTCAAACATTGTCTCAGTAAGAAAATATGAAAAAAAAATAGGATTGGATGAGAAAAAATAATTTTCAGAATGCTGCGGTTCAGCTTGGAATTTAGTATTTTTTTAACTCTAATTTGCGTAAATTTAGAAAATGGAAGAGTAATTTTCAGTTAAGGTTTATAGGCTGAAATGGGATATTTTAATGATTCTGAACCTTCTTCACCAAAGCTATGACTTTTCAAAATGCAACCTGATCTAAAAAAGCATCAAATCTAATCCTGTCATATGAACATTTTCAGATTTGGTTATTTGGCACCTTCTCATTAAAAAAGATTTTATAAAAAGTTTCTCTACTACTTTTGATGAGGCTTTTTGATTTGATGAACTGCAATCTTTCTTTTGGCAAATTGAACTCATATTGAAATGCTTAGAAATATTCCTAGAGGAATTCTAGCTGTATTTAATCATTGCTAACCTATGATTTAATATGCATTTTAATATGTGGCTTGAACATTTCTATAGCGTTACCTGGTTCAGATTCCTCAATGTCTCGAGGCAGATTGACAGCCAGTGACTTCCCAAATCTCTGTGGCAAATTTAGAAGTGATTGACTGGAACCTTTAACAAGTGGAGATCTCCCAAGCCTGTGTGATACCTTTGGAGCATGATTAAGTATGTTCTCTCCAAAAGCTCTTCCAAATCTCAGGGGCAAATTAGAAAATGGTTTAATGCTTCTTTCTTCTGGATAATTTCTTCCAAATCTAAGAGGTAAATTAGCAACTGAATTTGGCATCTTGCTTGCTGTAAAAGTGTTCATTTTAATGATACCTTTTGATCCCCAGTCTTCCATTTCTTCAAAATTGAGACTCCTCTGCTTTTCTTCAAAAATATTATCTTTAATCTAAAGAAAAATATTTTTAGAAAGGACATGATCATTTTATAGGGCATTACTCCGGCTACCAATGACACAAAGTATTAAATTTCATAACTCCTTAGAAAGCTGCTGGGTAATGCTCTTTTTTTTTCTTGAATATTTAATGTTTTTTAGTTCTATTTGCTAAACTCCATTGTAATGTGAGCTCCTTCATGTGGATTACTTCATATGCTGACATTGTCCTGCTTACCTTTTCAGAGCTCTGACCACAAGGGCATATTTCCATATAATTGTCAGCAAATGGTTCAGCTCAAATGGTGTCAGTTGGAAATATTTCTGGGCACATGTGTCAGTACCTGTGCAGTCAGTTAAGATAGGACAGCAGTTGCTGTCAGGTCCACATTTGCTTGTACCACCACCTGAAGTTCTGTGGAGTGGAAGATGCTGAACATATTTTGTGACTTCACACAGACCCAGACTCTTACTCATCTGGTCTGGATGAACAGGAGGATGGACCATGCTACCTGAAGGTATAGTTAATTTCTTCCTCAGTATTGGGTGGGTGCTTTGGACCCAGTATCCATCCAGGTTATCAGTATCCAGGTTCTGGCCTGACAGCATAGAAGATGCCCTGAGCTTTAAATGGCTTTGGTCCTTCACCAGCCCACAAGCTCCTGGGCTCATAATTTTTGTGTAGCCAGCACAAAATATGCTTTCTGTATCTATGCTGTCATTCAGTGAGGAGCTGAGCCTAGTATATTACCTGTCTCATGATGTATAGGGCAGCTGTTGCCTGAAAAAGAGCTTTATCAGTATGACCCTTCTTATAGAGCAGTGTTCTTCCTTCAGCATATTAAAAATAACTTACTTTTGTGACAAAAATAAGTTTCCAGGACTTAACAGCAGATATGTACAAGTATGGATTTAAATTTCAGTCAAACGCACAAATGCTACTAATCATAATTTCACTTCCTTATCCCTATTTGTCTTCCCTGTGAGCTTCTCCAGTTACTGGCAGAGAACAGAAATGAGCCATACTAGTTCATACTTCATGATTTAAACTTTAAATAAACTATCCCTCTGATTGCACTTGCACACTGCTTCTGGAAGTATATAAAAGATAGTGAGCTAAAGTCCAGAGGATTTGACTAGCATAATTGAATTTGTATTTTGTTTTGAAGTATGTTTATTATACCAATGATGATAAGTCAAAAAGAGAGGTTGGCTCCCATTTCCTAGGGAGTATTTGTAGCGAAGACATGAAAAATAATGCAGATGAAGTGTGCAAATTTCATTTGGCACCTATTGAGACATAATAAATGTGCAACCCTGCAAAGAAATTTTTATAGGCAATTTCCGGAGTAAAATTTTAAGACCATTAAGTATATTAGATTTAAAATGTTCTCTGTTTATCATTATTTTTTGAGTATTACAAACATGCCTTTATTAAATTTGGATTAATAATCTGTTATTGCATAAAACACCTGACAGGAATGTTAATTGAGGATTCACTGTGTAAGTAAGAAACATTTCAGAAAAAGTTGCAGCCTAATCACAAAGCTGTACTGCAAGAAAATTGAAATATGAGTTGATTTACACAGTATGTGTGTTTGAGCAAAGGAATTTCTTGAAAATTCTTTTGATAAGCTTTTTTCATACTGCTAGTGCTGTAACGCTGAATGTTGTGGAACGGGTTTAGGACAGTCTGTGCCGAAACACCCAGTGTGCTCAGGATCTGACCCACAGTTCCCCCAAACAAAGTCATAGCAATACAGATCTTACCTCATAATATTTATCATCATTGTCTTCTCTGCTCTGCAGCCTGGACTTCATTGGTTCATTTAGACACATGCTGTTTGATGTGAGAAAGACAACAGTAGCTAAAGCAAACAGAATAAACTTCTTGGTTGAAATTACTTCCATTTTTCTCAAGTTAAGCTTACTTAGAGAGCTCAGAATCTGTACAGAAAATAAAACTGCCATCTTTTTATATAATCAGAAAACAAAACAACATGCTTGCACCATGACATCAGTCTCTAAAGCTCCAACTCCCAGTATTAATTAGGGAAATAATTTGAATCTATTGGAAGAATGTTGGGAATTTCTTTTGTGAAGCTTCTTAGGCAACATAACTCCTTGTTAGGGACTCGCTGACTTTACTAATATTTTCTTCTAGTGAAGTATGTCATAATTAGCTAATTTTGAGAGCCACAACAGTAGAGATGTACAACAGCCACAATGCTCCATCAGTAGTAGAAAAAATCACCTTGTTTCTTTCTTTTGTATCGGTGTCCTCAGAAGGACTATGAAAGGAAGCTTTCCCCATGTAAGCATTCTTCTGCTTAAACAATCCTTTTGGACCACAGAATGCTTGTTTATACTTATGTACAGCTAGGAACATTTGTCCCATTATAATCTGGTGCTGTGTATTGGAGTTGTTGATCAGATCCTAAGAGATGTTATGCATTAATATAATCTATTGACGTACATAATATCTATGCTCTAAATTTGACATTTTAGTTGCATTCAGAATGGGTTAGGTACATGCTTTTAAAACCCTGCCCATAAGGTAAATTTTTAAAAATTCCAGATGTTATTTTACATCTATATTTTTCAGGCCAAATTTTCCATTTTCCATTTTTAATCTGCCACTTAGCTGAACACAGTGAAAGCACTGGACTGCCCATGCATGTCTGTCTCAGAAGGAGATTCAGGATGCAGAATAAACCTACCCTTATACACACATTGAATTGGTTGCTAGATAGGCTGGTGAGCCAGGCTAATATTAGACAAAAAAGCATATTGTGTTGTTCTTTCACTTGTTATTCCTAAATTCTTGAACTGATTTAAATTAGTACTTAAAATCAGCCCCATATGGAGGAAATTTGATTGCTCGCATTAAGTGCTCACACTGAAAACTGGACTCCAGGCATGTTATTTTGCAATTCAACACCACAATTGTAAAATGTCCATTCCATTACAGCACTAGAAGTGCTGTTCCAAGAGAACATGTTTTATGCTGTGGGCAGAATGGATAGTATGGACTGTTTATCTCTTGACAGTATGTTACTGTCTTTGCTGCACAGTGAAGCTGAAGGATTTGCAACTAATCTCATTTTTTAATTAAGTTGGCTGTTTTGATGGGTGCATGGCTGCAGTCATTTCTACCTTAGATTCTCTGAAACTGAGATTCTGAAAGCCATAATCAGCCTTCAGAAGGAAATCCCATTGACAGAACTGGAAGTGAAAAAGGGAGTTTTGCTTAGATCAACTTCCGCCGGTGGAGAGGGTGTCAAAGATTCTGCTCATTTTTTATGTGACAGAGACCATCAAATTGCTAAAATAGATGAGAATGGTATCAGTAAGATAATTAGGAGCTCCTGTGAGAAAAGAGTGTATTTTAATTTTACTGGCTTTTGTATGTCACTTTGCTTTGCTGTTGCACAGTTACATTTACATTTACATTTTTACATTTACGTTTTTGTACTTCTTGTTTTTTTGAGATGTGCAATCCTTTTGGCCCTGGCTGACAGCAGAAAAGGTTGGGTTCAAAGACCATAGAACCCTAGATGGTTTTGAGTTGAAAGGGACCTTAGAGATCATCTAGTTCCAACCCCCTGTGCCATAGTTGGGAGCACTTTCCCCTAGATCAGGTTGCTTTGAACCCCATCCAAGCTGGCCATCCCCTTCCAGGGAGGGGACATCCACAGCTTTTCTTGGCAACATGTTCCAGTGTTTCACCACCCTCACAGTGAGTAATTTCTTCCCCATATCTAATCCAAATCCACTCTCTTTAAGTTTAAAGATACTCCCCCTTGTCCTTTCACTACAGGCCCTTGTAAAAGTCTCCCTCCAGCTTTCTTGTAGGCTCTCTTTAAGTACTGAAAGATGGTTAAGATCTCCCTGAAGCCTTCCCTTCTCCATGCTGAACAACCCCAACTGTCTCAGCTGCCTTTATAGGAAAGGTTCTCCAGCCTTCTGATCATCTTCATTGCTCTCCTCTGGACCCACTCCAACAGGCCCATATCCTTATTATGTCAGTGGGCCCAGAGCTGGATGCTGTAATTCAGGTGGAAACTCATGAGAGTGGAGTAGAGGGGCAGAGCCACCTCTCTCACCTCTTGGCCACACTTCTTTTGATGTAACCCCGCTTATGGTTGGCTTTCTGGGATGCAAGATCACTTTTCTGGCCCATGTGATGGGAATAAGTACAGTTCTGTGTAGTCTTAAGGGACAGTGGTTCCCCTTGCATTCTCTGTGACTCTTCTACAAGTTGCTTTAGAGTGGGATGTGGTAGATAGCGAGGGAAAAGATACCAGTAATGATTCATGAAGAGGGCTTGTATGAGCACACATAAACCATGTATGCAGGAAGTAAGAATGCATGATGATGCATTTGTCCTCAGAATGCCTTGGTATGAGCCTTCTTCTCAGAGTAGGTGACTTGTCTTCTGTTTTTAAATAATATTCATGGCAGGGAAATGGTATTCTGGGGATACCAAAATTTTGGTATTTGCAAATCTGAGCCAAATTCTTTGGAAAACAGAGAGACTAAAATGATAATGGAGAAGACCTCTAGAAGGAGCCCATGTCCTCTTAGTGCTCTGGCAGGGCAGGGGCAGTGTGGTATTCACATATTCTTTGAACAAGGAGAGACTTAATTCTCTCCCAGGATTTTCCTGGGGAAAGTCTGCAAGAAAGATCAGACAAAGAAGAAACACAATTCTTATCTTCACTTGCTGCATCTGTTGTTTGGCACATGTGGAATGTGTTGTGGAGATTGTTTACCAAAAGAGATTTCTTAATTGGACACTGGTAATGGTGATTTTGATTGATTGACCAGTTAGGTCAAAGCTGTGTCGTGATTGTCTGTAAGGGTCACAAATTTTTCTTTAGTATATTATAGTATAAGTATAGTGTAGTATTAGTATAGTTTTTAGTATAATACGTATAACTTATAAAAGCATTTGATCAAGCCTTCTGCAATCATGGAGTCAAGGCTCTTTATTCTCTGGCTGGGGGACCACTGCCACAATAGGGCAGCAATTGTCTCTTTTCATCAAGGGCTGAATGTGAATTCTTGACTCTCTGGAGCCTTATGTCAGCAGGCTTCAATCTGTGGGAGTAGACAGATTTTCCAAGTTCCTTTACTTTATGGTAACAGTAAAGACATGCAATAACAATAAAGAATGCAATCCATACTCTGATATCTATCTAATATGGTCATTTACTGCTGGGCCTTTCTTTTATCTAGCTACTGCTTTATGAACCTCTCTTGATCAATGATCTTGCAATTAACTCTGTGAAAATATTTGCCTTCTAAATTAAATAGTATTTGCTAGGTCCAAACATTCTCTCTTACATTGTTTGGTATGAGTACAAATGGTGCTTTTCCTGGACAGAAAAAGAAAATGTATTGCGGTTGCCCACACCATATCAGGCTTTCTTGACATTCAGCTTGTCTCTGTATGTTGATTTTCTAATCAACATAAAGTGAAGTTTTCAGGTATTTTGTAGGCCAGGCAGTCAGGGTGTCTTTTTACTTTCTAATGATTTAATTTGCCTCTGATGGCTCTACAGCAGGAACTCCTTGGAAATTTCAAGTCAAGAAATTACAGTGATTGTTCATTACCTTCCTGAGGAAGAACTTGTCAGACTTTACTGCTCAAGTACCAGAATGGATAACATGAGTGCTCTTCATCAATGTGATCATGACTTCAGCAGCAGCATTAGCTGGCCCAGCTGACTTCCAGCTGAGGCAGCTGAGGCATCCTGTCATGATCAATTAAAATTATTTATTGGCAGAGGGAAGACACATTTGTTGGTGACACATTGTGTTGTAGAAGTGGGATGTTTATTCTTTAATTGCTTCTGCTTGATCCACAAAGGGATCAAGGTACACGGAGGGGAAACAGCTTTTGGTATAGTTGAAAATAATTTTTGGGTTCTTAGCCTCTGGTCCCATGCTTGTTTTTTCTTGCCATCTTACATCAATTGTCAGCCAAGCTATTCAGAGGACTTTAACATAACTGGACTTCTGTTTTTAAAATTTCCCAGTTCAGTAGGAATGAATGTGCCATCTACATGTGAAACAGGCCTCACAGGCAATGACAATTTAAGTGTTTTCCCAATGGTGCATACTAGAGACCTGGGCAAGGTAGTGTTTGCTTCTGGTTTTCCCTTCATTTAATGTAGATAGGCACATTTTGGCACATAGGTAGGAGCATTTTGGCTTAGTGGTATAAGAGTAACATGGTTCTGATCTGTGACAAGTTAATGGATATCTACTTAAAAATGTTGACATTAATATGTAATTAGTAGTAATGGCAAAAGTAGCTCAATTTCACAAGCAACTCCATGCACAGTTATTTGATTCCAATGAAAGAACAAGTTTTAATATTGCTCTTTCTTCATATGAGAATATACTGATAAATTCTTATCCATTATTAACAACATATTGCCTGAAAATTGCATGTTATATGACTCATGACACCAATAAGCATCTGTGCATTTCCATAATGATAAATCATTCATAATATATTCATTTTGCCATTATGTATTATATGACCTATCCGATGGCTCATTTTGAAGTAAGAAGATTTAAAAATTTGTAACTCTTTTCATTGGCAAGCAATTCTATTCATTTTTTCACCTACTCCTATGGCATGCAGGGGGTTGTATTTGCTTTGCTGTGTTGTGCTTCAGTTCTGGTGAGCAATGCAAGGAGTGTTTGCCTGGAATATGATGGACTCCAAGCAGATAGATATACCTCCACTTCACTCAGTACCCTGACTCTGTATGCAGATGTGGGCCTGGTGTCCCTCTCCTACTGATAATAAATATTTCAGTGATCAGGGGAACCAGTGAAGCTTGCTTTCCCATAACTTATTGATTGAATATTAAATGACAGTGGGTAATCTCTGAGGTCCAGTAAGGATTAACCTTACTGTAGGATGTCCCTGTGAGCAGTGTCTCTATCCTCTCTTGCAATGTCTGTTATTTCAGAGAAATTTTTCCCTGCCAAATTTGACTGAACTTGACTGCTAGACTTAAAAGTTATCAAGGGTGACTAACAGACACACACTTATGCACAGACAAACAGACTTGCCACATTTCATTAGAAAACCAATACCAAATCAGGAATTGCTCTACTGAAATACCACAGGTATAAAGCCTCAACATCTATAAATTTACTGTGGACACAGTGATAATTTTAGTCTTTATTAATGAGGCATTAGCTCAGCTTTTGGGGTTTTGCAGAATAGGAGAACCTACTCTACTGTGAAAGAATAGGAGAACTTACTCCACTGTGAAAGCCCCATTCTTTGTGTACCGTAGCTTGCTATGGAAAAATAACATTTATGAAACAGCCCTCTCTGAATTGCATAATCAGACCTTTAGTTTTAAACCACATTTCCCCCTACATGTATTTCTGAGCTTTCCTTTTAGCTGGGTGATAGTAAACTAAGGACAAATGAATACAAAAAAAATCAAGGTACAAGTAATCTCATTTTTAGGTTAACCCCTATGAATTAATAACGACTGTTAGAGGATATTTCCCCCCTTGATTCCATGAATACAGACTATAGATGTGTAATTTTACATTTTAATTTTTTTTTCCTTGAGCTTTTGGAGCAGCAGGACAGCATGAGAGACAATGAGATGCTTGAGCTGTTATGGTAACAAGCTGAAAATGACTTTGTCTTCTTGGTAAATAAGGTGTGAACAATAATTCCAGATTAGACAGGTTCTTCAATTATACATTTGCGTTAGTAATAAAATAAACATGTTTTCAATAACATTTGAGGTATAAATATCTTCCTTTTTACTAACTACTCTGCAGAGTGTAATACTATACTTACCAATCTACTCTAGCTTGTAGCACTCTTGCCCATTCTTGTCTATTAAAAATTTAACCCTTTTACCATACATTATTAAAAGTGCTTTGGTTGGCTGCAAATCAAGAAAGACTTCATAAAGTCTTACAAGAACAAGAAATCTGATTAAATATAGAGTCCACAGGCAGCAATGGGAAGCGCATGAGCAAAAAATACAACATTAAATTATGCCTTAAAAACTCCTTCAGGACTTTAAAAAATCATTAGTAGATTTTATTCAAGTTAACTATTAACCAAGGGACTCCTAATAGATTCATTATTCCATGTTTTCCCTTCACTTTTCAGTTTGGAACTTGTGCTAGTAATAGACACAAATACCTTCATTCCTTGTTCTCCCCTTTTTCAGAATGTTTTTTCCTCAGAAATATTATACTCTTTTAATAGTTCCCCTGTGTCTTGTAATAAACATAGGAGTTTGAAGATTAAATTATATATTAGTTGAATTGGGGGTTGCAGGGACTGATTTTTCACTCTAGGGAAAAATGTAAACAATTTAGGAGAGGAAAAATATTAAGAGAGAACACCTATGTTTTGTGGAGTAAGAAAAAGACTACAAGCACTTTTCTGATAAAGTTGGAGAAGCAGGTCCAGCTTATTGGAGCAAGCTTCCTGCCAGAGCCACCTCCCAGGAAGAGGGTCAGGGCCTTCTCAGCTGGTTGAAATAGGGCTGGGGAAGGGAGGTACAACTTGATGGAAAAGAGACAAGATTAACAGTGCAGACAGTGGCCCAATTATTGCTGATTCTGTGCAGCTTTCTTTGCCCCTTGGACTGGTTATTGCTGGACAATTTGGCTGCTTTAGCACTGAAATTCTTAATGGTCCTGTGAAAAAAAAAAAAGAAGAAAGTTACTTTTCTCCCCTACTTTCTCTCCTTCCTAACAATTTTTTTTAATTGTGTCATCTGAAATACAGAGGACAGATTCTTGTGAAGATCTGATCCTTATGATGTGACTCAGAAAGTTTCTGGAGGAAGACTGGGAATGGTAAGGGGCAAGCCAGTGCTGGATGTTTTACTGCTCATCTGTGATACCTCAGGGAATTTGAATGAGGAAAGCCCTTGAAGAAATAAATAAGGGGGAAAAAAGCACTGAGAAGACAAATCTAGAACATGAATACAGGATGGGACATGCCATTTTCAAATAAAAGGATCTAGAGGAAAACACCAGTATTACTCAGGTTTAATTGCTGTGCTAGTTTGGGGCCCGTATCTACTGAAACAGCTGTGTTCAACCTCACTCTGTTTTGAAGGAGAATGCTTTAAAACTGTTACACAGGGGTCCCTAATTCATTAAATAATCTGATGAGTTGGAAGGGACCCATCAGGATCACGGAGTCCAACTCCTGGCCCTGTGGAGGTTGCACTAAGATTCACACCATGTGCCTGAGAGCATTGTCTAAACCTTTACGAGTAAAAACCATTTATTGGTCCTTCTAGGAGTTATCAGTGGTGTCCAGCATTTCTGGGGTGGGGAGACAATTGCCTGGAAGTGTCACTCTTAAATTCTTGACATATCAGCTTGGGCATCAGAAGCTTTTAATAGAATACACAAATCCTCAAATTTCAAAAATCAAAATTCCTCAAAATCCTTATCAAATGCCAAGTCAGTTCATTTTGCTACTCAGTTCCCTGAACCTTGCACAGATTTTCTAAAAAGACAAAACCAAGGAGTTTTAGTCCCGAAAGCAAAGGAGTTGTAGTGGTGGTTGCTGCATTGTAAGGGAAGTGCTAGGAAGAATGAGAGGTGTGTGTGGTGCCAGGGCAGCAAAAGAATCAGAGGCAGAAAGCACAGGAGGAGAAGAGCAAATCTGGACAGTCTGTGCAGGATGTTGACCCAAAGCTTAGTTCCTTGCTCTTGAGTATAAGAACTAAGTACATTTTGAGTTATAGGGCTATAATTCCATTGCTGCATTGTGGTGACTGTATAAGGCCACTTGAGCTCTGCTCTTATAGTTTATGATTTCACCACAATCCCCTGGTGGAATTACAGCCCTGTAATTTTTTACAGTAGTGAGGTTCTTATTTTCCTGTTTACGACAGTACATCATTGGAGAAGTTGGTAATGGTCACCTAGTCCTATCATATAGTCCCTTATACTCTTGCATTTGTTTTTGAAGCAAAAATTAAAATTGTTCTTTAGGAGCAGGCTGACAGGCTGGACACAGATGAAGGAAGCTCCTTTTCTGCCTCTCTATCTCTAAAAATTGTTTAATTTAGCAACTATTTGTCTAGATGCAGGAGAGCATAATGACTGCGAATTTCACATCTCTGTGTGACAAACAGCTGTAAGACTCCTACTTCCACATATTTTCCTTTCTCTTTCTTGCCCTCCTGCTGTATATTAATTTCTCAATTAAAGCTCATCCCACCAGCCCCTTGCACAGGATGTCACCATAATGGAAGGCTGAGGAGAGGTCAGTGTGGATCGCCACAGGTGGATGCCAGGACTGAGGAAGAAACAGTTCTTGGGCTTGATCCCACCCTAGCACCATGCCATGGATTTTGGTCCAGAACAGATGGACGTAACCATTAATTTGATTAGTTATGAGTGTAGAAGGGAGATAGTCACAGCAAAAGAGGATGGGCACAGTAGGCAGGTAATTGAAGTGTCATATGCTTGTCTGCTGTAGCATCACAGCCATATTCTGCTCCACAGGTAATGGTGCCAATTACTTAGTGCACATAAATGAATAGAAGCATTTAACAATCAGCACGGTTGGCCAATCTACCCATTGTACCCTGAGTACCGAGAAAGAAGGCATCACAAACTTGGCAACAGTTCTGGGGAGCTGCTTAGGAGAGTTAAGTGTTTGAACAGAGAGGTAGGGGATACCCAGAAGCTTTTGATTTTGATGGAAGTACTGACCTTGGCATTTAGAAAAATTCGGTGTCTCTAATAACATCTTTCAGTACAACTTTCAGTGATTCTCTGGCATGTCAAAAAGCATGTCTGTGGCCAAAAGGAACCGAACCTATCTCCACATGCAGAATCATGTGTAATAGACATGTCTGCAGGACTGTGATTTCAGATGAATATGAATTATTGAAAAGGTGTTTCCTTACAAATACAGAATTACCACTAATTCTAATCTAGAAAATTATCATTGTAGTGTCATAGGACCAGTTACACGTGGAGACTCCTTTGTTTCTTTTTGTTGTAAACAACAAAGTGCTGGATGTGACACATGATAATCATTCTTTCTCTTGGGTCTGGGATGTGAAGAAGTATATTAAGAAATCTATTTTGATATCTGCTTTTCCAAGACTCCTAAGATTGGACATTTGCTTTGAGAAAAAGTTCACGCATCCACCTCCTTGACACTGAGTCTACTGATTTAGAACAGAAGCTGTTATTTTCAGGGCATATTTTAATTGAACTATAGATAAAAAAACCTAAGATACCTAGACATTAAGAAGTGGGTTGTAGGTGGTGCCCTCCAAGCACTGGTCAATGCAATACATGCTGCAATTTCAGGTAAGGCATTTTTAGTAAGATTTCAATACAGTCTATCATTGGTTAGTCTATGGTAGTGCCTAAAACAGGTCAGAATTTTCTATATTTTGTTTATTTGTAGATGTTCATTATCGGTATAATATCTAAATTATGCTCTTACACAGTTTGGCCACCTTCTTCCATAGGGCACACACTGCTCTTTGCAAATAGAGGGAAAGAGAAAAGCCATGCCGAAGGATTTATTCAGTAGTGTTTCCATTTAACCACATGGGGGCATGAGATATTTATTTAAGAGAGCTTTTTAGGCATATGACTGGGAAATATGAGGAAAGGAAGCTTTCCTGGTAAACTGAAATCAAAATTGTCACTTTGCTTTTTCAGATCTTTGTTTGCAATCAAAATACTTAGTAAACTGTTATTGCAAATGACATTAACCTAAAATATAGTAGCAAATAAAAATATAGCATGGACAGGAAAGAATATCAAAACAGATTTTAAATATCCCCATTAGTCAAGCTGGCCTCTAAATATATTTTTATGATGCTATTCTGGGGCCTCTGTGAGCAAAATCTGAAATCTTCCATGCAACACTGCATGTCTGACTTAAATAGCCTCAATATTTATATTAAATGAGAAGGAGGCTGCTCTGAAATATAGCAACCTACATCTGGCGTAAATCCATTTCATTAATTGCCTAGATTACATTATTTTTTGTAACTCACTTGCAAGATGAGTACTCTGCTCTATACATTACAGTCCAGATCCAGCAAAGCACATGAAATCATAGCTAATGATGTTGAGTGCTTGTATAGTTCTCCTTGAGCACATGCCTTAAGCTGAGTATGTATTGAAATGCATTCCAACACGGAAAAAGTAGCACAATCAAACCTTTAATTAGTTTTAAAATGGAATTCAAAATGCAATGCAATTCTTTGCACTTTACATTGAAAAAAATGCATGCTTTGAGACTCTCTTGGGACAAACGTGACTAAACCTATTTATCCACTTTGGTTTCTGAAGGCAATGAATGCTTATGGTTTTCTACTGCTTTTCTCCCCTAAATTTATAAATTTATTTTGCTCAGTTTGTTTACAGCAGAATATTTATATGATTATTTCCAAGACTGTTTTTTAATGGATTTTTTTTTATTTATAAGATAATTCACACATTTTGTTGGTATTTAAAAGGCTGGAATATTTTTGCTTCTGTTCTTCTGGTTTTAAATCAAAGCAAAAATGAGCAGCACTAACACCATACAAGCAAGTGCTCACAGTACCTGAAAGCTTGTTTCTTTTCAAAATTAGAAAATCAGAATTTTGTTCTGCACATTTCTGATCCAGATATTTAATTCTCACACAGGTCAAAGGAGCCATGAATCTAGGTCTTGTAGTTTTGATACATTTTGTGCTTTCCATTCTGCAGCATTCAGCACGTGCATTTGACATATTGATGTCTGTCTAAACAAGATTGCTGCACACAGGTGAATTCCAAGTCTGAGAGGGAATGCTGTCCTCCTGTTCCTCTCAGAGAAGAAACTGAGAAAAGGACCCTGAATTCAATCCATACTTCACCAAAACTTGGAGTACTTCTTTTTCTTAGCTTTGCATAAACCCATCTTTGTGGTAAATATATTTCTACAGAAAGTCTAAATATTGTCCAGAGTCAGAAGACACAGGCAAAACTATTTCTGAAGATAATGTAGGTTGTACAGCAGAGCAGAATTTATTCTAGCAGACTACAGCTGTTGGGTACCTTTTCCTAAGCTATAAAACCTTCTTATGTCAATGCCTGGGCTTGGATCCATTCAGTTTGCTCCAGCAGTTTAATCTTGACATCTTGCATTTTTAAGTGCTCTATAGAAGCTTGCCTAAAAATCCTTCCCAGAAAATGCTGAAATAACTTGAGCCTGCTGATCCACTTGTATAACAAAGGAGCTGGCATGTCTCTTGGCTGTGTTCTCAGAGTTAAAACACAAACATATGAGAGAAATTGTGACAAGCAGAGGATGCGTCTACATTCACCTCTACCCTGGCAAAATGTGACACTAACTGTGCACTTTCTGTCCCCAAAACAGTCTGTAGTAGGTTTGACTGAATTTCTTTTATGTTCACTAAAATGTCTGCTCCTTGCTAGCAATGCAGCACTTGTGTGTATTAATCTCTAAAGCTATCAGCCCATCTCTACTCTCTAAAATGAATGAGGCAATGAACATGGTGTCAGATGCTGTTTTCCAGTAAGCTTTTCTGCTCCACTAATGCATCAAATATATTTGAATTTACTGTTCACATAACTTTTTATGGAACACTATTAAGCCAATTTGGTTGATAACCACTGTAACCTTTTTAGTAAGTAACAGCATAGTGAGGTCACTATTCCTGCATGTGGTTTGCTGTATCATGCACTATGTGCTGATGCTATGATATCCTTGTATGAAGCAGGAGAGCACAGTTAGTTGGTTTTGTTTGTGGGTTTTTTTAAAAGATTGCTTGTTTTTAAATCGAGAACTGATTAGAGAGAATTATTTAATACTGCTTTTCCTCAAAAGCAACATAGTCTTGGGAAAGGATCAAACAGTCCCTCTAAGCTGGTTACCACCTTCCTGACTTCATGTTGTTTTTAAATGAAACATCTGACACATTTTCCAGCTGGGAAGTTATTTTTTGCTTCTTGACAAAGCAATTCAAAATGCACTGAAAAACAAGCTGAATGGAAGAGGGATTTTTTTTTTCTTCCCATAGACATCTTTAGCTTTCTTTCAAAGCTGATGTGATCTTTCATCTGGACAAGAAAGGCTTTGATCCAAACTCTAAGATCCCCATATCTCCCAGTTAATTGGTGTTAGTGAGGTAGGTTTGACAGTCCTTAACACGGTCTGTGGAATCCTTTACTGTATTAAGACCTGTCTATTGTGGCTCAGTCAGCTCAAAGCCATCAGCTTTCTCTTGTTTGACTTCTGTCCCACTGGGGATGGTTACAGGTTTTATGTGCTTTCATTATTTTCTCTTGTAAAAACCACTGAATGCCAACAAAGCAAAACACTTGTGAAACTGAACGAAAACATTGTCTTACAGACATTCCTGTAACCTTTGGTTTTCACACAAACTCACAGATAAGAGAGGAGGAGAGGGGATTGCATTAAAAATTGAGCTCTTCATTTTTTAATAACTTGCTTGCTTTTGGGGATGATTGTGTCTGTAACACATTTGTTATTTGATCATCCTGTAATATATTTATTAATTGAAACAATAGAAACAAGCATCATAGCTCCTACCATGTGTATATGAGTTAAGCACTGTGCATAATAAAGTATTATTATTCCCTAGAGAAAAATGCTCATTTTAAAAATCCCCATTTTAGTGTGATTAATTGAAACAAAATCTGCCCTTCCTTCATGTTAGGACACAGCAGAATAAAGAGCTCTGGCAAAGAGCTCTTACTGTATGGGGCTTTTTCACAGGCTTCTGTGTTAATGTAGGCTGTACACAATGAATTGACACAGCCACACTATTATTGGAATTAGAGAGGAGACAGGAAAGAAATGCATAAAATTAATTTCCTTTTCTGGTTCAGGGGCACTACAAAATCCCCTGTCACTTCTCCCTTAGGGTGCATGTGGAGAACTCCGTGTTCCTATACTGAGACTTCAAGAAATATTAGAGCTAAAAAGGAAAGGAACACTAATAATTACAATAACAGACCATTAATATTATACCTAAAGAGCACTTCGAATTTCGTGGGTAGATAGTCCAGCTTTCTACAGATTGAAAACTTGATGCTTTGTAATCCATCCTTTTTCCAATGAAGCTTTTCCTCTCAGACAGTCTAACAATTACAATTATCCAGTTAAACTTCAACTTTTCAAACATATTTGAAAAAATATGTACCCAAAAATATGTCGATTTTTTTTCCCTACCACAACTATTAATCTCATAAATTATATTATGCTTTTGCTTAGACCCTACTCACTTCTTTACCTTTGCAACTATAACAAAGCTACAACTTCACCAGAAAATGCAACTTCTTCCCTTGTCTGTGAGATGGTGGGAGTGAACATCCCCTCATGAAAAACCACTGGTGAAAAGTATTCCCAAGTAGGTGATTCCATCAAATACTATCAGAACATGCAGCTCTCATATTCCTGAGGATCTCTGGGCAGTGACAATTTGCCAGCTATTCTCTAAGGTACAGCCAGCAATGTAATAGAGAACAATTCCCATTTCAGTATCATGCTGAGCTGTTGCAGCGTTGTTTTGGATGCTGGCAGACAACCCAAAAGCTGTTGACCACAGCAGTGCTGAAAAGTCTCTGACTCCAAATTACCTCAACATTCCAGAAGTACATTTTGGAAAGAGTGGAGGATCTTTGTGGAGTGTTTATTGTCTGTTAAGCTAGAGGGTAAGCTTATTCAGGTCCTGGTACCTGATCATGAGGGCATAATATGAATTTCAATATTGAAAATATTAAAGATGAAAGTAGAGATTCCTCATCCACCAGTCATAAAAAGCACAAAGCAAAAATCATTATTAGCTGATATGTTTGAGAAACTATGCGACAGCTGTGACCTTGCAGCTGTTATTGATCTTGGCAGTTAGAGGTTTAATATTGATTAGAAACTGATATACCACTGACATGAACATATCCATTTCTTTCTGAATATATGACTCATCTTTTTTCTTCAGGTTCATCTCTAGAGCAAAGATCTCAGAGTTCAATGAACTACTCAATAGTAGCTTTTGCATCCCACAATTATTTTTTTTAGTGCAGACTATTTCTAAAAGTTGATCGGAAGGCAGTGCCTTTGAAATACAGTGAATGTGGATATCTGCAGAGGATAAGGTTTGATCTTAAGTAGGCAGCTCAGGTTTGCAGGAAAAAAAGGAAGAAAAATTAAATGAGGCTGCAAAAAAAGATTTTTACATTGATGAAAAAAATCCAACTCACCATTGTAAATAGGAAGAGAAGGCAGCATATAAATGGAGACACAGACTTATGATTGTTTTTTCTGATCAGGGCCAAGATAGAAAACTGTTAAAAGAGCTAGTCCTATGCTCAGTGTAGAAGAGATATTTCAGGATAAAAACTCTTTTCACGAGTAATGCTGACATGCCCACACTGTAACTATCTGTGAAACATCTGTGTCAGAGGACAATGAGATTGTGCAGATGTGGGTGACTTGCAGGTTTTGAGGAGAAGGGGAGAGACAAATAGATCTAGGGGCTGGCTCCTTAGGTGAGAAGGTCACTTGGTCCATGCTGGGATCCGTGACCCTGTGTGCTGTACCTCAGAGGGCTTGGCCTGCCACAGTCTGATCTGTTGTCCATACCAGCAGCTTCTGCCTCCTCTGGGATGGAGTACCTGGTCTCTGTATGTGAGGTTTGCAGCCTTCAAACAGCCATGCCCACGCTGCTCCAAGGGCTTCCTGCTTTTTGAAACAGCCACAGACTGCCATTTTTAGAAGTTATGGCTGCAAATGAAGGACACAAGAATCATTACTCCAGTCTTGCAGCTGTGAGAGGCTGCTCTAGAGTCTGAAGAAGAAAACATACATAAACAAGTGCATTAAGCAGCCACTGTAGAGGTCGCCACTCCTTTTGGACTGGGGATTTTTGTTTGTTTGATTGTGTTTAAGGGGTGCAATGATTTATTTTTAGCACAGTAAGGTGTAACTTTTCCATTAGATGACTTCTTTAGGAAAGTGTAACAAATGTAGTGATTATTCTCTGGCATCCTGAGACAAGTGCCTGGCTGTTTCCATATCACTACTGAAATCTGAAACCAGTGAGAGATTTGGGCCAGTTGTTAAGTTACATACATAAAATCTCCTACATGAGCTTAGGGTTTTTCACATGTTTAAGTACCTAGGGTTGATTCAAAGTGACTGATGGAATAACCAGGCTTTATGCATTAGACATGAAAGGCATTTGAACAAATTCCAGTTCGGCATTTACGTCTGGCATTTTCAAGATTTACTCTTATCTCACTTCCTTTCAAGAAAATTGGGATTGTGCTTTACCCAGCTTTTCAAGCATTTCCAGATAAATACCTTCAGAGAAAAGAAATCTGGCTGAAGAATGTACTTGCTTCCTTTACTTATTCACAATTTCAACGAGAAACCCAGGCAGCTTTTTATTTTTAACCTCTTCAGGGCTGAATGTGTCAGAAAGTTGTCACAGCCCAAGGAGTTCCATTTACTTCATGTTAACATTTTGGATTGGCATAGATGTAATCTCGTTAGGGTATCCTTGGAGAATGACACATGGAGGGAAGTAGCTTCTATTGTTTACTCGTACTGTATGTTGGGATAATCTGTGAAACCCTAGTGGAGTTGTAACTCTGAACATGCTGATCAGAAGCATTAAGGAAATTAACATAAAGCTCTATTAATGGCTTAAGGGAATCTGACTAAACAAACAAGGCCACACTGAGCAATAAATGTGAGTCTCAGACTGCACGACTTTCTTCATAACTGCTCTAATTAATTGCTACAAAAGATTAATTTTATAATACAGCATGCATATCAAAGGGAATAGCTTCATGATTTAAGTGTTACGTGTCTCCCTGGGAGATTCAGGTTCAGTTCTTCATGCAGCTGTTGTCAGCCTTCCAAAATCTAATAGCTAAAATGAATTTCTTGGATTTTTCTGCTGGAGTTTCTATGGAATGAAGACCTCAGACCTTCTTCCACTGAAGTCAGTGGCAGGTTGCTATTAATTTCAGTGGAAGCAGAAGCAGGTACACAATTATTAAAACCAAATTCTGCTTTGAAATTGTGTTTGCACTTTTTCATAAATTTAAAACTGGAAAGCTGCCAATATAAAACCATGTTATCACACACAAAATATCCTTGCCAAAACCCTGCTTTCCAGTAGTGGTTCAGCCATACGTGGTGACGTGAGCTCTGTACACCTCCTTTACAAGTTGGATGCATAATTAGCTGAAATTGATTGCATTGGTTTCTGAATCACGATGTGGCAGAATTGTGATTTAGTGTGTTTGGAAATGCAGCAGAGCTAGGCTATAAAATTTCTTGTGAAATATGTTAGAGGAGATGACTGTAATAGACTGCCTTTGCATGACCTCTTCTTTGCTCAGTAGCTAAATTCTGTCCTGTCCAGAAAAAAGAGAGGTGGAGTTCCTTGGAGGAGTTTGAACCCAGTATGCGCTTTCTTTTTGGACTGAAGCAAAGGACATCCATGACACTTTTTATGTGCTGCTCTAATGCTGTATATTAACCCATATACAGAAGTCCATACTGGAAATTTCAGGTTAGAAGACAGACAGCTCTTAGACAGTTGTCTAAAAGCTCAGGCACAGAGGACAGGACTCATACCAGATAAAAATATTTTCGTCCAGTCTAGTTATCTTTCTGAGGTGGTTGCCTTCATGATCCAGAGAGAAAAATACGCACTTTTCAAGTGCAATTCCTCTGACCTCAAGACTTGCATTTTAGAAGGTGGATGGCACCCAGACTGTCTGACTAACTCTTTTTGGTTAGACATGAATCCCAGCTGCAACCAATCTGTTGCTTGAAATAGCTGCCAATGTTGTCTTTCAGTGCCACAATTGAGCTTGTGGTATCTATATGAATGGTTTAAGTGACAGCAAATGTAAGACAACATGGCTTTGATTAGTCCCAGTGAAGAGGGTGAAGCCAAGTCACAGAATTTTATATTTGCATGGCCATGTACATAGGAAGTGTGCTGATAGCTCAGCTGATGTGTGATACCCCAACTGTACATCTGAGCCCAAAGGGTCATCAGCCAGGCTTGTTAATCACCTAGTGAAGAACTGTCAAGCAGAACAATGGCCCTCTACTTGTAGATCTTGGCTGAAGCTGTTATTTGATGGTTGGCCTGATCTTTCCTCTCCAAAAACTTGTGAATGGAATCCAATAATTATTCTTGGTTTATTTTGACAAGTGTTTCCTTTGCTTCCCCCTCACTTAATATTTATCTACATGAGCCAAGTTGGAGGCTTATGTTTTAAAGAAAATGAATGGTGAAATAAGACTCTGCATTCAGAATAAGCAGCCTAACTAGGTGACCTGATTTTCAAAAATGCCAATTGCCCAGAAAAGACTTCCAGCCCTAGAGACCTTTAAAAAAATCTTAGCTTTGTAACTGTTATTACAATTATTATTTATGGTATGTATTGCAGTAGTACTCTGGCAGCGCACAAAGACCCATTGTGTGAGGCACTGTACAACCACAGAGACTAAAGTTACATAGATTAAAATTCCAACTGCCTGTTCCATGGTGGAAACAAACTCAGAATATGCACACCTCACTCAGCCACCCCCTCCTTGGAAAATATCTGTCAGCTATTCAAATGCTCTACTTTTTAAACGAATCAGTCAGCCAGTAGCCCTTGCAGGGCAGAAAAGGAGCCAGGAAGCTCCTGTGCATCCCCAAATTTCTGAGACTCCTCTGGACACTGGTTAAGGGCCCTATCTTCTTCTCTCCATCCCTGGGCATGTCACAGGCACTCAGCATGAGCCCAGCCAGTTTTCTCCATGCAGCACTAATGGCTTTGGCAAAAGTGACAGGTCCCCTTATTTGTGGCTGTTTCTGTGCCTTTCACGCCCAATCAAAAATGTTTACAAAGGTGCAGTCAGGGAATGAAGGAGAGGGGAGCAGAAGAAAAGAAATCCAATTTTGTTTGGAAACACTTTCAGAGCTTAATTAGTAAAGAGGGGGGAGTGGAAAGGGGGGCTGAACAGGTGGTGTATTATTCTGCCAGGGATCCTCAAAAGCGAGGGAGTGCATATTGTTAGTTTTCTGCAGAATGAAAAATGAGAAGGTCGACAGTACCTGGGTACCTAAGAGCAGGTGAGCTGCTGAAGTAAGGTCAGAGTTATGCACACACAGACACTCAAAAAATCTGCATAGAAAAAAAATTCCTTTTTACCCACAAGGGGACAGATTCCAGCTCCACATCGGAGATTTACATGGATTGATATTCATTACATTAGCAGTAGCCACATTTAGCAGCGATTCCCAAAGGAGCAGGAAAATGATGGCCTCGAAGAAAGCTGCCACATTTCAAACTCTCCAGCTGTGCCTTGCCACCATTGCTGCATTCCACTGCCAAATGCAGTAATTTATGAATTTGTCTTTTTTATCTGAAAAAAAATGTTAACTTACAGAATGAAGAGAAGAATAGGAAAGCACTAACATGCCTGGAAAAGAAATGTCTGTATTTTCCTTTAACTGCTTTATAACTATTTCTCTGATGCTGTAAATGTTATTTGTGTTCATAAGGTCATTATTATTTTGCATTAGATGCTTGAAAGAAAGCAGGAGTGCCAACAGATAGAGCATTCCAGCTTACAAAATAATCATTCTAAAGACATGGTAGCCCAGCAAGACTACCACAGAGTTTGAAAACATAGAGAATGAATTATGAACCGTAGTTATTTTTTGCTTTGTTTATTTAAGTACTGAGTGTGGGCCATAAAAGTATAATAGATATTGCAGTTGTTTCAAAAAAGCTATTTTATGTTGCATTGGATAGAACTATGTACGTGTACATCTGTTCTGGTAGGGCAGACTAGGACTTATACATTTTTATTATTAAATTATTAGTAGAGTAAAGCAAAGCTTTGTCATTTGTCTGACACCAAAAGGCAAAGAAGATTATTCCTAACTAAATATATGTCCCTCCCTTAGCATTGTTGCTGAAAGCATCAAGCGGAGCTGTCTACAGGACCACTGAAAGAGTTTGCAGGCTGAAAAATATCTGCATAATATTCTTAGTTGTGGGTTGATTCTATTTTGCAGTGTTTCAGTTTTCAGTCTAAGGGAATTAAATTTAATAGTATAGATTTTTTTATTTTTTGGAGTATCTTGAGGCAGAAGGTCCAAAGTATGGCTTTCTGTAAAAGTTTCTGTACCTTGAGAGGTACCTTGGTAGAGGTGAAGCTTGGCAGAGTACAAGAGCAGCTTGGCTAAGGCTTTGTTACACTGCAGTTTAATAAGTTCAGCACTATCACTGAGACCCAGGATAGAACTTTTCTAATTCAAAGAGTTTTGCTACTGTGGTATTGAAAGGAATGAAGATCCTGTTCAAGTGAGAGTAGTTCACATCCAGGGATATCTGCCAGCAGATCAGCAGGTAGAGCTGTATTAAAACCTTTATGTGCTCCTTTGTGAAACCAGGCATAGATAATGTTGACTAATTATGGTGTCTTCCCCCTGGTGCTCAATTATTCCCAGTTTTATGGGCTACTTAATGAAGCAAAATTCTCCATTAGTTTTTGAAATGTCATTACCATCTAATGCTAGGGGCTGTCTTCTCAAAATGATGTCTGCCTGGACCAAAGTCTCTTGCTCTGCTGATAAAACGGAGGCAAGGCACTGACAGAAGGAAATAATCAGCTCAAGACTCCAGGAAGGAGAGGTGCATTTTTTACCTGGCTGGTGAAAAATAAACTGAATGGGGTGAAAAAATACCTCTTAATGGCGACTCAGCCCATCTTGTTCTGCACCAAGGTAATGCAAGATTTACAGCCCAAGAGAAGACAGGACCCCTCCAGAGGTCTCTATCCCAGCACCCTGTAAGTGAGAAGAGCCAGCATGCTCTGCCTGCTGTGTGCTGCCTGTGGCACAGCAACCAGGTGGCATCTATGAGCAAGGTCCTCAGGTGCCCTTGAGAGCAGGCAGGAAATGTTTTGCTGTGAGTCAAGAGGAAGGCTGGCACTGTGGCCCATCTCATGGGGCTTAGTCAACACTGAATTCTCTAAATGTCTCTGGATATCTCCTAGGTTCCCTGGCCAGTGAAGAAAGGAACACAACAGAAGTGTTTTTGTCTCCTGCCTCAAAAGGTCACTCTAATACATCATTGATTCTTCTCATTGAACATGGTTCCTTTTATTTCCCTTCAGGGGTTCACCTGTTCACTTTGTGCTATTCCTTTTCCTTGCTCCCATACTGAAAATAACAATCTCCTGGGCTTTCAAGGGTGTTTGCTGCTAGTGTTTAGGAGCTGTGAATCAAAGTCCTCTTTCACTTATAAGCCTTTCCTAATGCCTCTGATTTTGGTTATGGTATGTAGGATTTACACCCGTGTAAATGAAATCAGTACATGACCCATGACAGGGGCTCCTTAGCAGTCTTTTTTTTAGGCTGTGTAAATTAATTTTTCTTGAGTTTCCTCTCAGGATAGCATAAATTATGATACAAAAACCCATAACTCACTGCTAGGCGAGCAGCAGTTACTCCCCCTCTTCCACTTTCCTGCCAAAATTATAGGAGAATAGCTGGTGATCTCAGCTCATATTTGCATGGTGTGAGCAAGAACAAAACAGAAAAATGCTTGCTCAGGTGTCATGAAGACATGTACCCATTGTTGCCATTGCCTTGCTTCCAATGTGGGAAATTCATTGGAGAGCAGAGGCAACTGTCTGTGCCCTCTTGCTTCTTGGCTTGTCTTAATATGCAAAGGAGAGGATATTATTGTCCCATAGAAATTGTGTGCTGATGGATGCACAAAATATTATACTGGATGTTCCTGTTTGCTGAAATTGCATCATCAAGGTTTCTTTTTTTCTTTCCTCTTCTTCGGTTCAAGAGCTCACTGTGTAAATATTAACTATTACTATCAAGAGACAGAGGAGAGTTTCAAGAGACCTGGCAATTTGATGTTAGCCCTTTAAATCATGATATTTCTATGTGCACTGTGTTCTTAAGGTTATGCCCTGCACTTGGTCTACACAGAGACCGCAGCCTGATGGAACCTCTAAGAAATGCAAGGCTCATCCTTCCACTCTGAGGTCTGAGGGCTACATCTGCAGATATTGAGGCTGGCTGTGGCTGCCTCTGACTGCTCACCAGCCATGCATCAGCCACCCCCTGAGAAGAGCTGGAGTGGCTCAGGTGTCAAAGAGCAGAGCTTGAGAGACAAGCAGCCCTGCAAACCCCCCATTTCACAGAAGCAATGTCACTGCATAGGCTGCTGAATCAGGAAGAGAAAGTGAAGAAGCAGATGACTGTGTTGGCTGACACACTGCTTGTTGTACTGAAGTCAGACCAACCCAGCTCGCTGAAGATGTTCCTGGCTTCTAACACAAATCCAGTAATTCCTTGCATTATGCAGGTGGGGATTACAGCAGCTTGGATTTTTCAGTTGTTTTGGTGACTGCTCAGCTCCATTTCTATTTGCTGATGTATCATCTTCCTTCTGAAATACTCTTAACCTTCTTTATTGACTTCCCAATGTAAAAGTATTATTATAAGCCCACTCATATTTAGCAACAACTGAAGTTTTTCATCTTGAGATTCATCCCTTAATCTCTGCTGAACTGTGAGAGTGAGTTACTACCTTGTAAGTGACTCACAGGTATTTATTATTCTGTGTATAAAGGTCAGATTTTAATGTTCTGAGTGATATATGGACATGGCTCAAGATCAGGCAGTCTTGAATGATAGGTCTTAAATTATGATCCCGTGGAAGAGGAAAGAAATAAGAAATCACAACTTTTGTTAAACAAGCCTGAAAAAACACTTGCACATATTTGAGCTGGTGGTGGAAACCTGCCAATTTCAGAGGCTGGTTTGCTAAGCCACAGTATTGTGGCTTATGGAGCCTAGCTCCGAGAACTGAGAGGAAATTTTTGAAAACCAGATTAATGTCTATCTATGCTTGCTTTCTGCTAGTCTCTCAAAGTGGAAAGATTCAGTATTAATAGATAGCAGAGCTGATAGCAGACTGTAAAAGGATAATCCCCAAATACCCTTCTGAGTGTGTCTTGACACTCTCACATCTGCTGGGGACCTCTAGATGATCCTGCCAACACCTATGCAACAGAGTTATCCTCAGGCATTTTGCTTCCTTATTCATGTGCATAGCCTTTAGGCATTCTTCTGTTGAGTGGATCAAAAACTAAGGTACCATTGTGGGTCCTCCCTCAAATGCACATGCCCTGTGATACAATTCTAAAGAATTCAGATCTCGGGCTCCAGTTTAGAAGGATGTGTAGGGCAGCAGTGTTACTTCCCTGCTTTCTGCCTTCATGCAGAGAGGCAGAACAGTGGTTACAATAGGCGCGCTAGAAGTTGCAAACTGGTTCAAAGATGCCTTCTTATCTCTCTCCTCCTGAGCTCTTCTAAGACACAGTTTCTTATAGTTGAAGATTTAGCCATAACCCCTATATTTATATAATGTTTTACGCAGGCACCGTACACATCTTCAAATTACTCTAGAAATATAAGTAAAAAAATGTATGTGGTTTTATATCTGGTACAGCTGAAATTCTGCTATTCTATTAATCCGCTTTTAATGTTGGTGACAAGAGTTCAACTCTTGCTCATGAAGTGGCAGTTTTGGCTGTCAGCACCAACATGCCCTGACTTTATTTAGAAATTGAATATCTAAGAGATATTTTTTACATATAGCTGCTGTGGGTTTGGCTGTCTGAAAGAAAATGTGGAATTAGAGGAGAATGTAGTCCATGAACTCTTTTAACCTGCAGCTCTCTGTATCTTCATGTCTTTTACTACCTGAGAACAGGAGTTTTATGTGGTTATTTATATCAAGGCTGTGATAAACGAAGTGCAGAAATGCATAATGAAACTAAGATTGGTCAAAATCTTATTGAATTTGGGAGCTGGGACTTAAATGGGAAACTAAGTGACAATGATTTTAGTGACTTCCAACTCCTTATGTAGATTTCTGCTACTGCACTTTCTTTGTCCTGTCAGTAGCAATGGGGTTATTCTCCGTTCATACAGCCATGAGGGAGAATAGAATTTCATGCAACTCTGTCTACTTTTGGGAAAGTATATGCTCCTTAGAAAAATAATAATAATATAATTAAATGTGGGATCACATTTTGACTGGAATAGTCCAGGACCTGTTATTCTTATTAATAGAAAAAATCCTACTTACTCTGTCATGCATATGGAAATATGACTTCCTTTTAAACTGAGCAAGGAAATTACAGTAATGAGTTTGGTTATTTAGACAGGGAAATGTTAGCTGCTTGTAGAAAACGGGGGCTTCCTGCCCCTTTCATTTTGGATGAGTTCTACAGATGTGGCCCTTGTTTTTAGTCTCAAGTATAATTATTTAGGTTTGATTTACAGTTATGATACTTCTGAGATGGTAAAGAAATCAGAAGTGAAAATTCTTAAAAAGTAATTTCTTACTAGTTCTTAAGCTAAAAAAAAAAAAAATCTTTGATAAAAAACCTGATAATTAGGTACACCATAGGAATGATTTTTTTCAGTTTTGCCTAAGTTATCTATCTATATCTATGACTGCTGCATACATGAGTTCCAAATCAGTGTCTTCATCTAAATGTTAATTTCTTATATCTCATCACTATCTAGCTGACTTAGGTTATATTCTTCATTTCAACTAAGTGAATAATTTATTTTGCTATGCACCCAGTTTACAAAAAATACTACTGTTTCTCCCAAATCAGTCTGAGAATTCAAAATAAGAAAGTGTTTAAAATAGCCCCCAAGTGTCAAAATCAGACTATATTTCATGAAAACAAAACAATGAGCCCTCCTCTGTCCCAACATTTGATTTTGCCTTTAAATCGGATTGAATCAGATTTTTTTTTTTTCTGTTTCCATTGCATGGCATCTTGCAAATCTTACTCAGCATTTCATCAGGGCTGTTGTATAGATTTCAATGAGTGAGGCCAGACCTGTCATTATATGCTGGGGCATCTGAATCCTTTGATGCCCATCAGTAAGTAGAAGGGTTACCCAGGAAAGATAATTTAGCAAAAGTATCCAGCCTTCAGAGAAGAAAGAACATGGAAAACTCAAATGAGAATCTGATCTAGCATTGTTGCAATCAGCTGAGCCCCCATTAATTTCATAGAATCACAGAATGGTCTGGGTTGGAAGGGACCTTAAAGATCATATTGTTCCATCTTCCCTGCCATAGGCAGGGACACCTCACACTAGACCACATTGCTCAGGGCTCCATCCAGATTGTCCTTGAACACTCCCAGGGATGGGGCACTCACAGTTTCAACCTGTGCCAGTGCTTCACCACCCTCACAGTAAGGAATTTTTTCCTAATACTCAGTCTAAACCTACTATCATTCAGTTTGAATCCATCCCTCCTTGTCCTGTCACTACGTGCTCTTGTAAATAGTCTCTGTCAATTTTTCTTGCAGGTACCCTTCAGATAATGGAAGGCCACAATTAAGTCACCCTGAAGCCAACTCTTTTAAACTGATACAAAATATTATCTTTTGATTTGGAAAAAAACCCCAGACCCATTCAAACCATTCCATGCAAACTGCCTTTGCCAAACTACGCACTTTGCTTGCATTTTTTTCCTATCAAAATGTTGAAATATTAAAATAAATGTAGACATAATTGTTATGTTTTTTCTCTCAGATTCCTCATGAACAGATAAAACTCTAAATCACTTCTAACAACAATGTTATTTTTCTGATCTGAAGATCCTGGTTTAAAAAAAAAAAAAAAAAAAAGTAATTCTTTTATCTACACTGGCAGCTGTATTTAATGCACAAAACTTAGTGAACATATGCACTCTGCCTGGATTTGCTGGACGTCAGGTAGGCCTGAGTAGCTGAGATTTCTATGCCTGTGAGTGATGTCATGCAGCAGGTTTTGCCAGGGCTGGCCTGGCTGCTG
This sequence comes from Onychostruthus taczanowskii, assembly GCF_017590055.1. Taxonomy (NCBI): domain Eukaryota; kingdom Metazoa; phylum Chordata; class Aves; order Passeriformes; family Passeridae; genus Onychostruthus; species Onychostruthus taczanowskii. The sequence goes on from NW_024501015.1 coordinate 1,018,647, forward strand.
GCTCCATGGTCTTGGGTCAGCTTTGCTCTTTGTCTAGCCTGAGCAGATATCACACCAGAGAAGGTCTTCACAGGCACAGAGCACCGAGGGCTGGGAAATGTCCTTCTGCCTCCCCTGCCAGCCCTAGCCCAGTTGCAGAACCTGACTCGTTTATTCATTGGCATCAAAAGTGTCTCTGCAGTGTGACATGCATAATGGAGACAGCTTTGAAAGTAAATAGCTTTCTGCACTTGCTAGTATACCTAGGCAACATCATTAGATCATGCTTATAGAATTTATTCATTGCAATCTATTATGCAAAACAGAGTAATGTTTGGGTCAAATGGATATAAAGGGGTTTGGAATAATCAGAAACATATTCTCTCATCAGTACTATTTACAGAAACAGATCATTATTTAAAATCCCAAGATCTCACTTTCAAAATTAATTGCATTTTTTTTTTCTATATTACCAAGCTTCCAGAAGCCTTTTTTAGTTCCATACGTCTCAGGTTTTAAGGACTTTGGAAATAAAATCTCAAACCTCAGCTGTGCTCTCATTTTATTAGAGTGATATACTGATAATCTCACAAGGATCCTAATAAGTACATGAGGAAAAAGGAATTAGCTAAATGGGAGATGTGAAAGTGTTCTAGCCCAGTGCTATTACATAGGTCTTATACTTTTTTCTGCCTCTTCCATAATATAAGATATTTGCAAATTCTTCTCTCAGCAGGTTTTGAACATGAACTTGCATTATTGTTCCTACAAAATAATAAACAGCTCTGGGCTATAAAATCTCTCTAAATTGTTTTCCACAGAAGGGAATTGCATGCTGACTCATTCCTACTATATTTATCACCTATCGCCAAACCACTGCAACTGCAGGATTTCTAATAAAGCTATGGAAATTACATGCATTGCAATGGGACCTGAATACATTTACATTTGTAGCATTTTACCATTTCAAAATTTATGGCAGATTACCTTGTTTGTGCATGTCTGGACTTTAATGGTTATTTTTTATAGCAGAAAATAGTAGTTTATGGTGGTATTCCCAGTAGAAGGTTTTTATGAATCTACCATATGGAGTATTACATAAAACTAAACTTGTATCAGCAGTGATTTTATGTGGAGTAAGACAGTGAGCATTATCGAGAATTAGTGATTACAGAAAATGTCTGAAAACTTGAAATTTAGTTGTTTCGTTTCTCCTTTCTTTCTTTCTTTCTTTCTTTCTTTCTTTCTTTCTTTCTTTCTTTCTTTCTTTCTTTCTTTCTTTCTTTCTTTCTTTTCTTTTTCTTGTTAATAGCAGTCCAAATCCCTGCTTCTTCATGCAGAAGAAGTCTTCATTGTCTGCAGCAAATCCTGGGCAACTCAAAGCAACCAATATTTACTGCTTCTGACCAATTCTCCCTGCTGCCTCCCCTTGAGGTGCCCTTCTTGGAATTTGGTACATGAGGGATGTGGTGATTTATGCAGAACATGACTACAGAAATCTGTAAAGTCTTCCTATTTTTCCAAACACCTCTGTCAGTTCATATATTTCAACCACAGCTACTTTCTTCAGCATTGATGGTAGAAAGCTTTTTTTTTTTTTTCCTGTGCCTTCCTATTAAAGGAAGGAAAAACTTCTGCCAGAAAAAGCTGCATCCAGAAAAAGTATCACAATTCCATAGGAGAACATAATGATTAGCAAGGCTATTCTCATGGAAATATGTGTTTGCATAAGTATTGACATCAGGAGATGCTACACAGCTTTGTCAAAGAGGACCTCATGGATTTGGGAGCCATTTGGCCAGGAAAAAGAAATGTACCATGAAAAGTAGGCAACCAGTCACGCCGAGAGAGCAGCAGATGGTGCATCCGTGAAGCAATTGTCACTGCCAAGAGCCTGGCTTGTTCTGCAGGCTGGAATGTATCTGCCTCATTAATGGAGGAAGCACTTGGGCAGGGAATGTCTATGGAAATCCATATATGGTTGGAAGTAAAAGCTGTGAGGTTTGTATCTGAGATGTACAGAAAGAGAATGGGAAGGAGAGACAGCTGTAGGTATCCAATCCTGCTTCTTTTACTGGTCCCAATCCTGGCAGAAACTCCTGGGCAGCACAAAGCAAGTTTTGATTCCAAGGCACAGTGCATTAGGGATGGTGACCCAGGTAACCACTGCTTTTCTACACTTTCCCAATCCCTGTATGGCAACTTCCTCGCTACATCAAGTTTGTTTAGAAATGAGAGCATAAGGCCAGCTTTGCTTATTGTAGGGCATTGACACATAAAGACAACTGTGCATTTTCTAGCAGTAAAAAAGGGCTAAATCTTAAAGGATGGTCCAGCCCTTAGGACTTGATAACCATACCTGTAGGATTGCACCAAAACCATATGGGCTGCTGTATATCTTTAGGGTAATCTGTGTGATCTGTGCAAAATTTTCTATTAATCATTTTCCTGCAGAAATCATTCTTGCTTGAGATGGTATTGAAATCAGAGAGCCTGATACATATCTATCAACATATCCTGGATAGCTGTCAAGGCTATATCTGAAACATTTCAAGATCACATAAGGCCATTTTATAACGTTGTCTGACTTTTTTTTAAAGCCTTGTGCCTTTGTGGCTCAGAAATCTTCCTATTTATGGAAAGGATGTTGCATGAAAGAATTCACTCAGCCCTTTGCTCTGGGAGATCCTCAACTGGGTTATGGGCTCAGGGACTCAGGAGTGTGTGCTCTCATCAGCTAAGAAGCTGCCTCTTGGCCTCTCTACTGATTTGAATCACACCCTTTCTGCTTTTTCATTATTACAGCTGTCTTCTCTCGATCTAAATTGCACACTAATACTGTACATTATTGATTAAATGAGTCTACAAATGTCTTTTTAATACTGTATGGGTTGATCAGTCTTCTCAGCTAATGTGCAGCACCTCCAGTGGGCTTTAAAACCTGGTGAAGCAGCTTTTAACCAGATCTTACTGGGAAAGAAAAAACTGCCTGGGATGCTGTGCTCACATGCAGGCTGAAGTATGTGTTTTGGCAGTGGGGAATTAGTAATGATTTCACTTACTATGCTAAAAAGCTCCCTGTGTTCACAGAGTCTTATTTTGATAATCACAACTGCTGATCTTACTCTTTGCAATGAAAACAATTCACAGGAGACTGTTATACACGCCAGTGGCACGGCTGCACTGTAACAGTTGAGCTAGTTTAGCAACTTAGTTGGCTTTTTGTGTGACATTTTTGGAGGAAAGGTGTCAAAGTTTTCTTAGTCTCTTTTCAGCCTTTCAAAAATTTTATATACACAGGACTGTAATAACTACATTGCCCATGTTTGACATTTGATAGTAAAAATAGCAGTATTCTGTCTGTTTCAAGTGATTGCATTACATAGACATCATTCAGGAATAATTCTAGTTTCTACCTCCACTAGTTAATTACTGTAATCTTGCTTTCGTTTCTTGAATTTAAATTCCTCTTTATCACCCTTCACAATCCAATCTACAGGCAAGTATTGCTCCTTTTATTGCACAGTAGGAGAAACATGTTTGTGTTTTTGGGTAGGTGTCATGTATATCTGGTTTTGTAGTACTATAGAAAATTGGGCTGAAAGAGCCTGGAGATACCACCTAAATCCACACCATTATATTTTAAACAGGGAGACAAAAATGAGTTTTTCTATGCACATATTTGCTGAAATACTAACTCTATCTCAGATCTGTGTTCCTAAGGCATTGCACAAATAATAGCAGAGCTCTAGTGCAATGGAGAAGGTCTTGTGGGGGCATTTGTGCTTTCTGTGTACACTTCTCATGAGGGGTTTTGCTATACGGGTGTAGTCAAAATCAACCCAAAATATTTACCCTCCTTTGTCATTATTCAGATGGACATCTGCACTTCTACAAAAAAAACCCCAAACCTCTATGCAAATTGGTCAGTATGAGTACATTTAATCTGTACAAAGTTTTGAAAGACAGATAAGTGTTTTCAATTCTTAAATGGCAACTATGCTGGGAAGAGGCAGCTGCCTAGTGGCTGAACCTCTTGGTGTCCTTCTTGGGGATGCTGGACACAGCTTTGTGGTGTTTAGAAGAACAACACAGAAATAGTGAGAAAAAGAATCCTCAAGACAGAGCAGCAGATCTGGATTAAATGAAAGGGTAGCAGCTAGACTGAAGAGACTTGGGAATGCACAGCAGCAGGAATAATACTGAGAATGTGGCTGGTTCCTGCCCTGACTCCTGGGTGATGGGCATCTCCAGAATCCATGCAAATCTTACAAGATGGAAAATTTTACTCACACCTCAGTAAAGTAGCTTCTGCCAGGGAATCAAACATTTAGCTCCTTGTCAGATCCTTTGAGCCATACATTAGCAATGAAAGAGTGATATTGCCACTATCGTCCTGATGATTCAGCAAGGAGCAAAACATGATAGCCTTTCTAACAAGGCTGTTATTCAGATATATCACTCGGTGTCCCCACTCCAACTGCTTAGTGGTTCAGAGTGTTAATGCTCTGCATATTGTGCTTAATAGAATTTTAAATTATTTTGATTAAAGTGTCAAGGGATGAGGATTTAAGATTGATCAAAACTACTTGCTTGTGCTGTGGCAGTTGTTAACCAGCCACTTTCACAACATTAGTGCACAGGCTTAAGTAATGTAACATTCAGACATGAGAAATATGAGGAAGTACTTCTCCTAAGTTCATACTGGGAAACCAGAGGGCAAGGAGTACATATATTTCAGAAACACTGACTGACTTGGGTCCCAGTCTGTCATTAAGGGAAGTTGATAGGACCTTTACTGCTGCCTTCAATTTAATGTAATTCAGCCATGGATACACAACAGCAAAAATCCAGCATGGAAAGCCTTCACTTCTTTGAGCAGACATTGTAAGCTTTAAAATATGATCCCATAATGAGGAAAACAAACAGTGGAGGCTTGTCTGGCTCTGAGGTCAGGTTTCTGGAAATCGAGTCAGTCAGGACAAAGTTCTTGCTTTGAAGCTCACCTAGTTGGGGGCAGAAGTATTAAGTGATGATTGTTTAATTACGATGGCAAAGAAAGATTAGGATGTTCCCATCACATAATAGGTTTCAGCTAAAACAAAGTACTTCAACATGTGTATAAACACTAGTATGCAAATTGAAGCTAATGTAAGAACATCTTTGCAATCCTTAAATGTGTACATCCTCGGACATCCTCTGAGTGGAACCTTAGAGTATGTGGTTCCCAAATCATTGTCTCAGCTCACGTGTTTGTTAATATTTTGATCTGAATCAGAGTGCAGTGGCCTAGCTATGCCATGAAACCATCATCTATTGCAGTCCTCTTCAAGGTGATGCAGTGTTCTTCTCTACTTTGCTTATAAAATAAAGAATAACACCCTATCCAGCTCTTGCTTAGCATTTCACTAAAAGATAATTGCTTAAAAATCTCAGTAGACTTTTCATCCACATATGTAAATGACCATATGGTGCTTTCTGGAAGACTATCCTGAGCCAGACGGGTTGGTATGCTCTAGCTGCCCCTGTCCCTTCAATAATGCAAAGCAGTCATAAACTCACCTTAAGTGGCTGCTTAAGTCAGGTTTACAGCCTCTGAGTAACTGCGCTGCTGAAGCCACCTCTTGCGCTACGTGTAGGTTGTTTAGGCAAGCATTTTGTTGAAATGACAAGCTTGATGTGAAATAGTGTTATCTTCTACGTGGTAAAACCTAAAGAACAATAAGGCATGAAGCTGGAAGCTGCTACTGATTAGAATTATTCTGATAGAAGCAAGTGTTTTGATTGTTGTCCTGTTCAGCAATTAAGCGTGAACTATAATAACAGTTAAAGACCATTTAACTAAAATGGTTTAGTGGTGGAGTCAGCAGTGCTAGGCTAAAGGTAGGACTTGATCTTAAAGGTCTCTTCCTATGTAAATAATTCTATGATTCTAGGATTCTGTGAAAATTGTTAAGCAGACTATCTGCTGTTTGCAAAATCTCAGAGTAAATCTCAAAGTAAAATGAGAGAGACAGCTGATGCTATGAAAATAGTTTAATAGTTTAAGTTAAAAAATATAGAATATCCAGAAGCTGAAAATAAAAATGTATGGTAAAAGTCCATCTTGACAGCTCTTGATTTGTGTGAGTGGGCACATCTGTGCTCTGTTGCACAACACAGAGAGAGCAGGAAAAGAGCATTCAAAGTACAGTTGTGTTTTCCTATATTCCCTTTCATAGTAGTTGCCCAAACATTCTTTCAGAGAAACAACAGATGCAAGTATATTGCATCAATCCACAAAAAAAAAAAAAAACAACCTACCTATTGTTGCATAATGCAAAATCTCTGCTTATGCACCCCCCTCCAGCCATTAAACAGAGTCTGGTGGGCTGAAGGCATCTGATGTATGAGTTTCATCCTGTTTCCAGTGGGGACGTCCAGAACTGCAGCCATTTAACAGACAAATGAATATACAGAGCCATTAAAACATATTAAATACTCCTGCATGTGTTTAACTGCAAGTATATGACTAATCTTTTTGACTCCAGAGGCAGCAAGGCATACATCTTAAGCAGGTACTTAAGAATTTTGTTGAATGGAGCTCACAGAACATTAGTTCCTATGCTGGTGTAATTGCCAAGGATTACGCTGCAGGGAGCAGGAGAGCAGGGCTGCAGTCACAGGGTCCCTCCTTGTGCTCTCTCACTGCATTCACCACCTAGCAGTGTGCCCTCCAAGGACTGCTTGAACCATGTACAGGCACCTGTAGGACAGACCCTAGAGAAAAGGTATGATGACTCCTGTCACTTGTCAAAATTGACCTTACACTGACAATGAGAAAAGCTGGTTGAAATGGAAATCAGGGAGAAAAAAAAATAAATCCGATTTGGGGGACTCTGGAAGTAGAAGCAACACTGAAGTTATTGTGCTGTACTTCACAGTAAGGAGCAACTTCCACCCCTGTACAAAAGTCAGGGTACAGCGAGCACCAGGTCAGGGCTGAGCTGGCACTGTTGCTACTGCCAGGTCAATACACACCTTGTGGCTGCTTCTATTGATTGGATTCAAACCCCTTGTAAAACAAGGCAGATGAACTGCAAGAACTGGGTTGAGACAATGAAAGCATTGTGCCTCATTCATGGTCCTTGCATCCCGGCCTAACCAGGGAGCTAATGATGCAAAGGCAGAGCAAAGTTAGTTTTCTGGAGAAAAGTTACACCATAATTTACAGAGTAACCTTTATTTAGTGAGGAAAAGGACTTTTCATAGATACAAAAGGCAAGGACTTGGATCTCATTGGGAAACTTTCCATTCTTTGTACCTCTGTCTCCATTTAAATGAAATAGGGAGACCCATTTCCAGCCAACAAAATTAGCTAAAAGCTACTCACATAAAGACAGAAATTTCATTGAAATCAAATCCATATATTATCTCACAGGAACAGTTGTCCAGAGTTAATTTCCAGGTTAATAGGCTATTATTGCCTTTTTCAAATAAAGCAATTAAAAGTAATATTCTTATATTACTGATAAGGAGGATCACACTGCATTGGATTGTCAGCTTATTTTTGTTCAATGTTCTTCATCAAAAAGTATCTAGTACAAATTACTCTAGGCCAAAATGGAACAAGACTGCCTAGAGGAAAAAAAAAACCTCTCTGAAGTGAAAGATAGATTTTTTAACTACATTTTGAAGCAATGAACCCTATTCCTTAACTTGTGAGATGCGTAGAAAGTATTCTCTGTCTAAATGTTCTTTTACCAGTTTTTCTGAACTGAAAAGCAGAAGTAAAACAAGGTGTTAATTATACATCAGACATGTTTTCCTGTAGATATTGAATGCTTTCCATGGAGCATGTGTAATACGTTAAACCATAATCTCTTCCACAAAAGCATTTTGTGGAAACTCCCAGAATATTCCCAGTTCTTTACTGCAAGATGATCTGTACCATATAGGCAAAAATCTGATCAAGGAGAAGAAATATGATTTCTCATGGGGAGTTATCATACATGTGAATGAGAAAACATGAATTTCCCCTTCTAAAATGGCATGACTGTAAGGTATGTCCTGGTCCAATTAGAAACTGTCTTTTTTAGATTATCATCATGTCAGCCTGCACTTGTGAAAGCAATTTTGGTGGATCTGGGGCAAATTTAGAATCAAAGGAGAGAGCTAACCTTAGAATTTAAAAGGAGACATTCATTTTTCACAGTGGGCATTTTTTGTCTATTTGAAGAAGACAAAGTGCTAAGCAAAGCCCCCATATTCATGCTGCTTTGGTGGATAAATGCCTAGGTATTTTGCAACAGCAAAACAACCATATTCACCTACTTTGAGGGATTTACTGGACTAGAGCAATGCAAAGTTTCTGACTTGACATTGTTTCTGTCTGATGAAGCCTCCAAGTTCACTCTAGGATGACTGGTCTAGCATAAGGCTTATAGTTATCCCTGTCCTGGAAAAGTTTTACTGAACAGGGTGAGTTGATTTTAACTGCAGTTGGTCATCAGTCATGGGCCATGCAGGGAATCCTGACCTGGGAATGTGCCTCGTGGTGATGAGAACCTGATGTTTCTGTGTCTTCATGGATCTACAGCACAGATTTGGAGTACAGCAAGAGGGAGTCAGTTTCTGACATTCCTCTTCACAGGCCTCCAGTCACCCTTTGGATTTATGAGACATATTGCTTCAACATCCCCCATGTCAGTAAACCTTTTCATCCCAGAGAAAACACCTGTGGTTTATGTTTAATCCTTAAGACCTGTGAAAGTTTTGACACGTGCCTAAATAATGCTTCACTTTGAAAGGTATAAAAAATGACCTTGCTGTGCAGCCTTCCCAGCCACTGCCATGTATTCACCAAGTGGGGCAACATAAATAAGAAAGTGGCAAAGGTCTCTGTTGATTTCAGTCATTCTAGGATATGAAATTCTTGATAAAATGAATCCTCTGGGATCCGATTCAAAGACTCAGATGTGAAATGCACCTGTCTTTTGAGAATTCTGAGTCCAGCCCACGCCAAGCAAAATTAATTGGAAAGCCAGACTAAGCAGCGCTGATTTGAAGCACATGATGTGTTGCTCAGTGGTTTGGGGGAGGAACATAAGAGAGGGAGCTTCCTAGTCCCGGGGAAGTTGTTTTTGAAGGGCACAGGATACTTTGGGTTTGTGCTGTTCACAACTGGTGACATTCCTTCATCCCCAAAGGCCAGCTCAAGACCTGTGCTTTCCTCAGCTCTCACGTCAAACTTGCTTTCACAGTGTAAATTGTAGGCTTGCCTTCACACAGGGCTTTGCCAGGGGGACAGGATGGCGCTGAGAAGGATGTAAGCTGTCTTCTGCTCCACACAGAACTTCAAGAGCATGTGAGAAACACAAAGTAATACTTCTCACTGTCAGCAAGTGACACTTTGCCTTTCACACTGAAGTTTTTAATTAAAATGGGAATTTCTGGACTGAATATTGGCAGCAACAGAACTGCTGAAATGTGACATCATTTATGACTCCAGCAGTAAGGAGTTCACTGTCCATGATCATAAAGCAGATTCCAGTCTTGATTTGATATCGATTTAACAGTCAGCATAAGTTTGCCCTTTAATATTAAACAAAATATGTCAGATCAAAGCATTAACAGTATTCTTCCTTGGGGTTTCTCCATGGATATTACCTCCAGTTCTTCCAAGCAGAGATGCCTGGCAGAGAGCTTCAGACCTCTGTCCTGTAACACCACTTTTCTGGAGCAGTGATTCCTGCTATCCTGCACTGCCCCTGCACAGTGTCATTCCCTCACCACTCTTTTTCTCCCCAACACAGACTAAGGCCATTTCTGCTACAAATCTTCTGTTACAGTAATTGCCAAAGACTGGCAAATCCAGTCTTCATTTCTTTCTGCAGACACTCTGCAGCTCTGTGCTCAACCCTTCCTTCCCAGCCATCCCTGTTCTAACGGCTTCAGTCTATTCTTGCAAGTCTCATTTATTTTCTTGCTTCTTTTTGACACGAGTGATACAATATGTGACCTCTGTCATGTGTCCTGATTTGTCTGTCTCCTGCCCCCATGTTTCTGATATTCATTAAAGTGATGTTCACTTTTCCAGCTCTGCTTTGCCCCTTAGTGAGGTACACTCAGAGACTCACATCAATGTCTTTTTAAATTGAATTTTCTTATTGCCATATCTGAATTTAATCTCCAGTATATTCCTTCTTGGCTTTAGCTGTAATTCTTCTACCATGTTTTGTCCCTTTGTTTAAAAAAGTAACCAAAATATGGCAGTAATGTTTGAGTTCTGAGATATCAGGAGGAACCTGGTCTATTTGGAAAAAAAAAGTCAATCCCATGAGAACTCCAGAATTACACTTTAAACAGCTGTCCTGACATCAAGTGATATCAGTTTTGACAACTTACTGCCATTGTGAGCTAAAATATCCTGATAGCAATACGTAAGTTTTTCTCTCAATACCCCCTCCAAGCCAAAATCCTTACTTAGCATTAAAGATAGAGGCAACACTGATCTGACACAGAGCTTGAATAGCCCCTTCCTGTACTGTTCTATGAGAGACTGTTTTGGGAAAGCTGAGGAGGAAAGGGTCATTTCTTTTAACTGTAAGGATGTGGCAGTTGGGAAAATTTGTATTCATCCTGTATTATGCAGCTGTTGAGGTGGGAAGACTCATGGGGTATGTGATACACTTTGAGTGTTTTTTATTTTAGTTTTTTATTACATATCTGGGATGCTGAAAATACAAGACAATATTATAGTAGATCTATAATATAAATGGAAGTAAAGGGATGCATTAGCAAACTGCTTGTGTACTTAAACATATCTTGCCCTTGCATATGTCTGTCCTTGCTACCATTTCCTTTTGTATACCATGCTGAACCGGGATTAATTTGATCTGACATTTTAAATCCGGGCTTGGTCAGTAATGCTGGCTTTCTGAACACAAATGTAGTTTTCTCTGTATCAGCATGCAGAAGCTTATGGATGATAGATGTGTAAACTCCATTTTGGTCCTCTGCTTATTGTCCTTATGAAGTCATAGGTGGAAGCAGCTGTTTTGTGATATTTTCCTGCCACTTATATAACAGATCTTGGAAGTGAAGCTGAGGTTAAATAAAAGCTCTGTGAAAATTTGATTGATTTTTACTGCTCATGGAGGAAATCATGGAAGTGGAAAAGACACAATATGATCAGAGACAGACAGGAACTACTAATTTGTAAAATTATTTCTACATTAATCCTGCTGCTATTAAGACTACAGAAAAATCCTTTGGTGATTGTATCACAGGAGTTTCAACCCTAGAAGTCAGTATGCTTGCTGCCTGTGACTTAAGACCTTTGCCTCCTCACCACTTTTGGTGGCATTTCCTCAAGCACTTGTTCATGTCACTTGCTCTTGTCCAGTCCACAGTCACTGCTGTCAAGCCTGGATGCCAAGAAAGGTGAAATTCACTCACACATTTCCACCCAAAGTTTAAATCCAGTTAAATGAACCAGGCTTCTCATTTTAGACCCTGATGCTCTGAAGTGATACCTAACCCTCACTAAGTGATAACCTAACACTCACTGCAAGAAAATCAGGCATCATTTCATTGTTCCACATCTACTATGTATTCGCCAACTGGTGAATAAATTTAATTTTACCCTCTGATTACCCAAAAGTAATCTGCCCAAAAGCACTGATATTTCCATCTTTTTGGACTGATGACAGCCCATGATTTACATGCAGCAATGTGGTTCTGAGGGGTCTCAGAGCCATCTGAATATAAAGGTTTAATGATTGGATTATATATTCTCTCTCCATGATAGAAAATAAGACAACTGACTTGGCTTTCAGGCAGATTACATAAGCCCAAGTTAAGTGGTAGAATAAAAATGACTGATATTCCTTCTTGACTTAAATACAGCACTAAGTAGTATGCCCTTGAATTCTGCATAAAGCAATTTCCTCCTCTTCGGTAACAGCTAGGGGGCATTCCAAATGCAAATAGAGTCAGCTTTGCATTTTTAATATTTCTTATATACATAATTCACTGCCTCAGTTTAGAAACCTTATTGCTACCTCTTCTGTGCGTTTCAATTATTTTGCACCTCTGAACTTTCATATTAACTTTAATGTCAGCTCTTAAAGCGTATTTTTTACAGGCGAGCTTGTGCTCATATCTCTTGAAATTCACAGATTGCACAAATGCTCATCCAGGCACAAATACACTGTACAGTTTAACCTGTGTCATTTCACTGGGGTGTGTGGGGGTTCACTAACTGCACACAGGGTTATACCAAAGCCCTGAAAATCAATAGGTAGAAATGGGAGCAAAGCAAGAGAAATCAGTATTAGAATATCACATATTTGTGCAGTCCACTCTGCATACATAACCCACAGGCATAACTAGGATTCCAGCTGATCAATAGGAAACAATGCTTTTTTTTAAAGTAGCTTTCAAAATAATAGAAATTACGGATGGAAGAATATGACCACAATGGAAGGAAATCCATCCCCTTGTTAATGTGAAATGAACTAATGCATTCCATAAAGCCAGAGACTATGAGATGATTCTGAGCCAGATTTACTTCATTGCATTTTTCAGAAGAGAGAGGCAGTTGTGGCCATCTCCTGTGACCATGAACGTTCCCGAGAAATTTTTTCACTCAGTGGAGCAGAGGCAAAGATTTACAGCATCTTGTTTGATTCTTCAAACTTCTTCAGTTACTGGCTCACACTGTAACTGCTTGCAACCACAGATCTCAGGGAGGTGACTGGTAGATGGCTTTGTTCATCTCTGCTGATACTGTCTGTGGGGGCATAGATCTGTCTCTTACTCACTCCATGCAGTAAATGGTGCCAGAAACATCCTCTCTGTTGGTCCCACTCCTCTTGCAGCCCATCAGAACAGGAAGGCAGAGATCCAGCTGTGCTCCTTCTTTTGAAGAAATATCTTTCCTGTATGACAGTCTGAAATGGAGAGTGAATGGGGTCATCTCACCTCCTGCTCCACCCCATCCCTACTAGACCAATGTGGTTGCGCAGCAGAATGCATGGCAACATGTACCAAGTGTTTCCCTGGAAGCCTCTCTTAAGGGTGGCAAAACTGAAGCTGGACTGAATCAATTACAGTGTTTTGAGTGCTGACACCTGTACAGGCAGCATGACTGGTACTTTGATCATAAACTGTGCTTCCTATCTAAAAAAGACTGTAAACAAAAGATATGGCCAAAATCTCTCTTGGTTTGACTCTACTGACTGTTTCTCAACATAACTGAAACATAGCCTGCTGCCTCCTGCATTGCAAGAAATAGATGCCCTGCCTCTAATTTCCCATCAATTTACACCAGTGTAAGCCCAATAGTATGGTGGAAAATCCATACCCAGTGTGCACAGATTTTGTGTACTTTACAAGGCTGCTGTAGCTCTGCAAAGCCAATTCAGAGGCTACGCCAGGGCTGTCAGTCACAGGCATGCTGGCAAAAGCCTGAAAGTGTTTCCTGGGTGCAGATGAGTGCCATGTTCCAAAGATAATGACTGCTGTTACTGAGAAGGCGATTGTCTCTGCGCTGAATGTGCCCTGGCAGTCATCAGCTTAGACCCCACTCCTGGATCTTGTCCACTAAATAGGTGGTGGGGTCAGGCTTCCATTTGATTTCTCTCCTCTCATCTGAAATAGTTACTGATGAAGTTATAGTGGGAAACAAAATGAGTTCAGGGTTTATGCTAATGTTACTGTGGCACTGTGAGTGAGGAAAAACTGACTTGCAGACTGGACAGCCATGAGGAGTCAGATGATGAAAGATGATGATGAAATCAATGCTCTGGAAAGCTGGTCTAGCTGAGACCAGAAGTTGGGACATAAATGAAAATGCATTGTGTGTCATCAGTGCACATGGCTCCCAGCAGTGCTCACTGCAGCTAATGGGGAACTACAGCTGGAGCAATGCAAACAGCTCGGGGTGCAGTGGGGGATCCACCTGAGAAGCCGCCAAGGTTGTCCATGTTCCCATCCTTCTGCAGTGAATTACTGCCCTTGAAGTGGGCTGCTGTCACTGGCCCTGAGCCACTCTGGGTCTTTCTCCAGGAAAGTGAAACACGTTCATTTTGATCACTCCAAGGACCCCTGCCTCTGACTGTGCCTGCAGCTATCCACCCTGTTTGATGCAATAGGCAGGGCAGCTAACTTCGTAATTGCAGCAGCTGCTTCTAACAAATACCTGACTTGAGCCTAATGTTTTGGTTTGCTGGACAAACCAAATGAAGAATTCAATTTGGATTGAATCAGAGGTTACTGGTATTACTTTAAATGGCAAAACAAATATCCTACTTCAACCTCTGCCCTAATATAATAAATTCATTTCATAGAAAATGGCCAACCTCAGATGCAAAAAGAACAACTTAACAAAATTGAAGTAGTTTGTTTTGTGGCCCTTGTAAGAGGAAGACTTGGGCTCTATTCATGCTGACAACTCAGTGGCCTAGTGGTTAGAACACATCTAAAATGGGGAATTTGGATTCAGATCTGCTTCTCTCCCTGAAGGCAAGTCACAGTCCTGTGCTCAAGGAAAGCTTCACCACCTGCAGTGCTAAGGCATGGAGATAAAAGTCTGCCTGCAGCTGGGGATACAGGGGGTTTGTGATGGGTGTCTTTAGTTGATGCTACTCTCTTTGAATAAATTGTTAAAAACAGGATCCTTTTCTTTCACCTTTAGGTGAATATGTTACCTGTAAACCCAGGGAGTTGTTTGCTATTATATTTGGAGGGACATCTTTCAATATACGCACTGTATAAGAACAAAATTTCTCAGCTAAAGATTCATATATAGATTAACATGGACAAATTGCTCGTCTTCCTTATTGCAATTGGTTAAAATACTTTGCATTTGCAAGACTTTTGAGAATAAATACTCAATGCAAACTTTGGTATAAATACCAGTGCATTTTTATTATTTAGTGAGTTCTTTTGTAAAGTGGCTTGTGTCTTATTGTACCAGTGACCACTGCATTGAGCCACAAAAAAGTCTGTATTTGAGCAGCTGTTAAGACCCCTCTTCCCATATTTCTTAATTTTCTTTTGTTCTAGGAAAAGTTGGAATTCTTCAAAAAAGTGACCTCCTCAGGCACCATCTCTCCTCTTATTTATTTCTTGATTCAGCTGTCATTCAGTAGATTAAAGGTTATTTTTTTAATGAAGCACTGTGGGTATGGAGAAATAACTTTTACCTTCTGTTCTAATTGATGAATGATGTGTTAACTAATCAGAAAGCTTTTCTATAGGCACCATTAAAGCAACAGATGTATGTGGCTCAGGAGAGATTTGTTGAACGGCTTCAACCTTTAAGTGCAGAGGATAAATGGGTGGTGACATCATTATACCTTGACAAATAGAAATTATATCATTCTCTTTTTTTCATTACCGATGGTTGATTTATTTCTATGGTTTTCATTTTGATGAGATCCATTCATTGTCTCTACAGTTAAAACCTTTGAAAATTGCAATATGCAACTAAAGTGGTTATAATAATTTGCACATGATCTTCAGCATGTTAATTTTTGAGGTTTTCTCAAAAGTTACTTCTAATGGAAAAATAGTATGATGTGGAATATGATAAGACAAAAAAGAAATATTTGAAATTGATCCTTGGGTTCCTTTTTGAGCTAGCCACAAAAATAGCTCATAGGGAGTCAGAGCACGTTTGATGTGGTTATAAAGCACCTACATTGGTTGCTGGAGGATTTTATTTTTGCAGTGAACTCGAAGCCTTAGAAGATAGACAGTTGTTCTGCACAGCAATTCTGTGCCATAATAAACAAGCAAATGTTCCTCTCTCACCCACCTCTCCCCAGTATATTTTGAGCTCTTAGCTTATTTGATTGCATTTCTCATACAGTCACTGAGATGGATCAGAATTTCTCTGAAAATTTTGGTTATTACTGAAGATTGCATTTTTTCCACTTTTACTGCAGCTTACAAATCAGAAACTAAAAATAAAGTCTGCATCTGTTTGGATAATCTATTTCTCCAGAACAGAAAATGACAGAATAAATCTTGGATGTACTTGGAAGAGCTTTGAATGAATTACAACAAGAGATTAAAACAAGGTGAATTTTGCTTGGCTAGGACCTCAATGAGGGAATTAAACTGATGCTGTGTCAGGGCAAAGTTTGCAAGATAAAATAGGGGTCCTTAGCGTCTACTACAGAAGTACAAACAGCAGATTAAAACTGACATTTGTGCCAGAAGACATTTACCTACACTGGGGAAAAAAGAGATCAAGGTTAGTTAGAAAAGTCAGGAAGACAAAATTCATATAGAAGGTCTCATAGGTGTGAGCAGGGTTTCCTCTGTCCATGGCCACAGCTTGGAAAGCAAGGGCTGAATAAGTGCCTGTTCTTGTACCCTGGGGTAGGGATAGGCAGCACAAGGATAAGATGTGCTGGCAAGTTCTCTGCTTCTTCAGATTCCAGGGAGGAGTTCCTAGGCTGAAACTTTCCTGAATGACAAAACTCTAAAAATAAAAAAAATTTAAAAAAAATTAAAAAAAAAAAAAAAAAAAAAAAAAAAAAAAAAAAAAAAAAAAAAAAAAAAAAAAAAAAAAAAAAAAAAAAAAAAGAGAGAGAGAGAGAGCGAGAAAGAGACCCTGAACGTGTTGGCTGATCCTCAGAAAAGCTGATGAGCTAATCCCAGCAGGCAACCCATTTTGAAGGGATCCATGGTCCAGAGCATGGAAAGAGCTTGTGGCTGCCTCTGCTAATGATGCTACCAGCATCACTGCTGTTCTGGGCAGGAGTGGTAACAGGAAAGTAACAGTGCAGTAGTCCTGCTCTGGGGTTGCTTTACTGAAATTTAATGTAAATAAGTGTCTATTTATGGTTTTAGGAGTCAAATCTTAGTGTTCTGCTTGCTGTCAGCCAGCTGCCTTTAAAATGGTAAATTATCCTAAGTGCAAGAAAGGAATGAAGATGCAATTTAATATAAATACAGAAAGTTTAAGTTCTGTCACTAAACTACAATGAAATCCATTTTGGAAAAAGCTGTGCTTAGCTTCACAGGAAGGAATGTATTTGCTTCAGTAACAGCAATGAAAAAAATAGTTTTTACAAGAGAACTGGGAACAGATGATCTTTCAAGTCCCTTCTGGCCTTAAATCTGTGAATCTAGGAAATGATGCCTCATTTCACACTCCAAGTCATTAAAAACACACTTTAATTATTGAAGTAATCACATTTCTTGGCATTGTGGCTACTACCTGCTAAGATGATATACCAGATGATCAGTGTTTTACTGAAATTAGTGAAAAGAACTGTGTTCTTTACCAGAAGTCTTTTTTTTTATTGTTTCCACAAGCTCACTGGAATTCTAAAATATAGAAAACCATTCAGTGTTATATATTATTAAAAGACAAACTTAGCAAAGTAGGTCTTTGTGTGACTCCCCTTCCCCATAAGAACAAGGAATGTATGAAGCTTTCACAAACAGGGAGAGATAACTCAGGAGAATATGAGAATAACTCATACACAAAGAATGTTGAGGGTTGGGACAGGGGCAAGAGAGGTGTTAAGCATTAGCTAGTACTTTTAAATAATCTTAGACACATTTCAAAATACTTCTCAATTGTTTTTTCAGTACTGGAATCACACAACTTTCTAATTGGAGTTCACATCCTTACCCTCCACCCAGTGAGGAGACCTTGGGGCACAGCTGGATTTCAAACAAGGATGTTTCCTAACGTTAAGACACTCTACTGGGTCAGACTGCTCTTTTCTATTACATCCTTTTATGGTTTTCTGGGGAAGACAGAAAGACCCTCTAAAAACCTCAGTAACATCTTGCAAAGTTACTGCTCAATCCCTGTGTGCTATAAATGTGTCTTTGTAACAGAAAACACAGGCAGCCACTGCCTTCAGGTTTGTTTCTTTCAGTACCAGTCCAAGAGAAAGGGACCAATTTAACTTGAATTTCTTGATGGTGCTGTAAAACATGACCAATTAAACACATCCAGTGAGCCTCTCTGTCAGCTCCAGTGTAGGTACTGCAAACTAGCATTTGCCTTCCTATTCATGGGGCTGTACTGAACAAAACTCCATTTCACATGGCCATTTCTGGGTAAATAATAAGCTCAACCAGAGAGGATGAATAAAGGAAGAAAGTAATTTTTCATACTGAATGAGTACAAGGTAGGACTGAAAAAATGAAACAATTTGCTTGAGAAAGTGAGTGCAGTAAAAACTTCTGGTTTTGATGAGCTGTCTCTCCAAAGAACTGGATATACTTTAACAGTATCATTTCTGATTTATCTGCTGTTGCCAGATAAATTTTCTTCTGGGGGAAGAGCAGAATTCTCTTTATTTAATGTACCATGTCTGGAATGTGGACTAGATTCAGCTACATGTCGCTTATAATTATTTATGTAACTTATTAATCACTGGGCTGTCACTCAGCTGTTTATAAAACACAAAAGAACACTTGGAGCCTGAAAAATTACATTTTTCCTCCCCTGCACCTCCCAAAAGGCCTCTTTGCACTTCTGAAGAGACCTCCATTTAAATAAAAATCTCTTGCCCAGCCTAAGAAGGAACTCTGTAATGATAATTTAAAGAATACGCTTGTACTTTATGCTTGGGAACGGAAAGATTTGCTTTAAGGTGCTGCAAAACTTTCCTTTTAACTTTTCTGATCAATGTCCTTGGGTCTTTGTTTAGTTTATTTTCTCAAACAGGTCATGGAAAGGATCCCCTTCTTGCTTGCTCAACAACATGTTTTCCTTATTCTCAGTATTTGGAAAACAGCAGCATCTCTCAGATTGCTACCTCTGTATCATGCCTGCTTGAAACGGGCAATGCATAGAAAAGTTAAGGTGCTCAAGCACAGACATGCTCACACCTACTCACACCCTTGTTTCACACATCTCATTTCACTCTGTGAAGAGTGAGTCTGTGTGGCTTTGTGCAGCTCCCTTCTGAGCTCGTGTGCAGGATAGCTCACAGCCTGCCTTTCAGGGAAAGGTACCCTGCCAGTTCAGAGACCAGCATCCGGCCTTGTAAATGATGCACAGAAGAGCAATGATTCCATTCAGCTGAATTACATTTAAAATTTGATTATGAATGGCATCTCTGAGGCAGGCTATTCATCATTCCATGTCCTATGTGGGTCTCAATGTCTTGGAGCTTCATAAAGGCAATTCATTAAACAGCTTTTGCCAGACCAAGAGGTGACTCAGCGGGCTGGTGAAAAACAGTGGCTGACACCCCACTGCTGGCCATGGCATTCCTGCATTATTGTCTAGGGCTGCAGTATATTGGCAGGGTGCTTGTCCTTTTGGTGCCTCAGTTCAGCTAGTGGTGCAATGGCCATACCAGGATTTACCTGCCTTCTCGCCCATTTGCTGGGGTGACTAGCAACGTGTTTTCAATTTTTGCATGAAAGGCTCCACATTAATCCATGCCACAATTTGCTTTGTTTGCTTTCACCACTAAAATTACTCGTTTCCCCAAAGATCTGCCATCTGTCACTATTCACCTTTTACATTTTTATGCTCCACAGTTGAGCAAACACCAACGCCTGAATAACTCTATTTCCCATTATCAGTCCTTGGAAGTGCCCCAAGGTCAAGGCAGTTGTGATGCCTTGCCCCTGGCTGGATTCCCTGACACCTCAGGGCTCACCCTGAAGCCTTGCCCTCTCTGCAGCCCTAAAAATACCCTGTATCTTTTTCTTCACAGGGGTTTCCCAGTCTTAAAAAAAAAAAAAAAAAAAAAATTAGTCCTGTCTGCTCCATACTGCCATAATCTGGCAGATGTAACACACAATTGTTGTAGGGAGACGCACAGAGATGAGACATTGTCTGGGTGGATGTGGGCAGCTGATGGGTACTGCTCTCTGCTCTCGACATGGGTAATGATATCGTGATACTGTTGGGTATCTTTGTCTGCAATTGACAAAGGAAAGGGGCAGACCCTGGGTGACAGCTGGGAAGTGCAGCTGTGAGCCACAGGCCAGTGTCTGAGTAGCCAGTTGCAAAAGATTTTTGTGTTTTCATAATCCTTGTGAGAAATATCCTGTCAAAGTCTTCATCAAAAGTTATTAGTCCCTCCATAAACTGGTACTTCAATATGTAAACTTGCCTTGTAATTAATTTTATGAGCTATGCCCCTGGCACCATAGAGCTCTTATTTCATTTTAGGAGCATAATTGATTAGGCTTCCTGTTGCTGTGATGTAGACCAAGGATGTTGCCACCAAACGAGGAGTAATTTGTGACAGCTCATTTATGAGGAGATATCTACTGTTTGCCAGCACTGAGCATACACACAAGGCAAAGCAAAATATTTTGTATTGCTACTGCTGTGCACTGCTTGAAGTTAAAAAAGCAAAAGGAAAAACAAAGAGACTATAATTATGCACCCAAATTAATATGGTTAATTATTATATATTAGCACAGCATCTTTTATTCTTCACTGTAAAGGTTTTTGTTGTCTGCTGTATCCCTTTGAAGATATTTGTCTCAGTACAGCATCAGATGACATTCCTGTCTGGGCAACTAGATTTTGCACTGCTAAAATTTCCTTTTGTTTCAATTGTATCAGATACTTTTCTCTACTTCCAACTGTTATGGCAAAATAAATTCTTTCACTCTGATACAACTTTTAACAATTGCAGAGTCCATCTTGATGCCAGTGGTTTACATTTCCCTTTCTTTTCTCTCCCTGTTTAATATTTGAGAGAATGTTGTCTGAGAGAAATACAGCCTGGACACTCAGCCTGTATTAGCCTAATTTATGGCTAGCATAAAAGAAGCAATATTTCCTGTGGGTAAGGTCAAAAGAGCTTTGTTTTCTATTAATTAAAAATAGGCTCATATAAGACAATGCATGTAAGTAATAAAGACATAATGCTTATTTGTGTGGCCATAAAGGAGTAGGTTTCTCATGACTACCAATCATAGCAGCAATCTCTCCCTGACCCTGATACCTGACCAAAACAAGGAAAATGTATAATTTTATCCTTTCCATACCTTGCTTATGCTAGCTAGAGAAGTGAGCTGAATGTCTGAGAGAGGCAAGTCCTAGATTGCTGCAGCCCATTAAAGCCTGCAAGCACAAGGTTGAAACTAAAAGAGGCTGGCTCTTGCTGCATCTCCTAGGGAAACTATGTATGGCTAAATTCAACCAGAGCTCTGTCTGAAATAAAAAAAAAACAAACAAAAAACCAAAAAAAACCAAAAAAACAAAAAAAAACCCAAAAAAACCAAAAAACCCAAAAACCACACAATCTCAGAAACCGGATGTTTAAAAAATTAAACTAAGACAATTTCAGAGGGAGAGTCAGAAGAAATGAGAAATGCTACCCTCCAAAACTGAAACAGAATGATAAATTACTTTTGCCTTTCTGAAGCCAAGCTAGAAAACCTCTGCTCACCTCTATTATCTACTTCTGGTCTCTGAAGATGCATTACCATATTAATTCATTGCGTTATACAATTTGAGCAACTAAATGAGTTTATCTCATGCCCCCCTAATAGAATTTTCTTCTAATGCTAACTTTAAGTGATACATTTTAGGGGATACTTGAATTAGAATGCATCACAGAAATTTATTTAGACTCAATTTTGTTTACAAATTATGACTTAACCCTTCTTGATAAACCAAGTGTAGAAAAACCCCAGCCTTTCTGTGAACAAAATATCTCTTGGCACTGGAAGTCCTACCATCCCCTAAGTCATGTGAAGTTTTATTGGGCCTCAGGAGAGGTAGAAGGACTGTTTGTTGAAAAGACAACCAGTACATCACAAAGAAAATGGCATGCATGGTGAATTGGGATGGATACATATGCAGCCCGTCAGAAAGGGTGGAGAGGTGCTGCCACGTGTGTATGGTCAATTGGCTGCATCATGAGGGGGCTCACCAGCCTGCAGTGCAAAACATCAGGAACGGTTTTCCAAGCATTGGGAGTGTGGAAAAGAGGATCAAAAATGGGTCAACTCAATTTTGACAACATGGTTCCTGTCAGGACAGGAATTTTATGTCCTGTGGCTGTGGTACCAACAGGAATTCTCCATTCAGGCTTACATTTTTTTCCTACATGCATATGTATTTCTGTGTACATGTAAATGCACACAAAATATGTGATCTGCGGCCTCATTTCTTTCTTTGTTCCTTTCCATTACCCAAGAGACTGAGGAACTCATATCTCATGGAATTGCCCCAGGATTTATGACAAGCCTACCAACTGCAAACATGTCCCTACATCACACACACAAAGGTTTCAAGGAGTAGGAAGCCTCATTGGAATCTTTTCATACAGCTGGTCCCCAGTTCTGCTCATTCTCATTCCTGGGTTTCCTGTTGGTCAGTGCCTTCAGCTCCTTAGGAACATTTCTGTGCATATTGAAAAATTCCTGTATATTCCAGTTTTAGCAGAGGTGAATGTTTTACAAAATGACCATTGTGCAGCTCCTCTCTATTCACTGGGGTTTCATTCAGCAAAGCCTTGAGTAGCTGAAGTATATAGACTTTTTTATTTTCCTGAAACACAGAGAATGGATGTAATTCCATGGAGTAAGTTCCCATTTCAGTCATCCATGGGAGGAGCACAGTCAGTACTGCGCAATTTAGGTATCTAAATTTTAAAAACATATATTTTGCAAATAACCTGAAAATCACTCATTTAGTGTAATGATTATCAAGAAATTCTGACTATTAGAAATAAAGAACCAGTTTCACTTTGTGGACATAAGAGAACTACAGATTTGCATTCAGCAGAACTACTCTCAAGTGTGTAGTTAAGTGCCTGCATAAAGTTTTTAGGCCTGATGAATACATCTGGAGTTATGATTTTGTCCATGAATGATCAAATTCTGATATTATGGACAGAATTATCACCTTGTTTCAAAAACCCAGGAATAGATGCTACTAATGAAATTGTTCTGCTTCAGATTCTTAAAATATAACAGTGAGATCAACCTAGCATCTTTAGTTGGATTTTGTGGTTGTTTATCCCTCTTGGGGCTTTGGTTTTCTTTATTTTAAAAATAAAGTATTAACTATTTGCAGTGACTGATAGAAATAACATTAACTTACTGCCAACTGGAAATCAATTCCTATTTGACCTTCTGATATGTATGAACCACCTTTACACTTTAAAGAGAATTTCATCCACCTTTGTCGCATTGACATAAATTAATAAATAGAAAGTGTCTTCATTTGATATTTTCCACTGTAAGTACATGATCAACAGAGTCTTATGTTCAGTGATTTTAATTTAATGGGTTTATCCCTGTGCTAGATATGGTTTTCATTTAAACTGACCTTGCTTTATTTGAATTATTGTTCAGATTTGCACAAGTACAAATGACCTAATCTTCCAAAATACATTTTCTGATCGACATAAGCAAACAGTCTGAAGAAGCAATTATGTAAAAGAAATGCTTTTAGGCAACAAATGGGTCTATAAATAAACAAGTACTTCCTAATCACAAGCTAAACTTGTGTCATTTTTCCATTTTTAATAAAAAAATAGTTGAACTCAATTAATTTTAATGTTCCTGGAAGTGAGGGACCAAGATTTTTTTGTAAAACCGAGTTCTGCTAAATTAAAATCTGCACCACCTTTTTGCTAAAGTTCAGGCAGCATAGCTGCATCTGACCACTACCACCTTTGACTTCCCAGGTCAAATCAGCAAGAAATCATATAGAAAAAAAATCCATTTTTATATTTGCGATGTGTAGGAGGGAATGGGATGTTTTTACAAGTCAGACTTTTTTCCCCCCCAAAGTGAAAGGCAGTGCAAAAATACACCAACCTACATAAATTTGTGTCTTTTCTATGTTTTTCCATTGCCAGTGCTCTGGGATCTCATTGCTTATTTGGATTTATGCACCCTAAATAAAGGAAGCATATTGGGAAATATTTGTTGAAAAAAGTTTCTAAAGGGGAACTTTCATCTACTCGGTATTTGGGAAAAAGTGATTGTTAATGGCTGGAAAGGTATTAGGACATGTACTATAGTTGTGTCAATGGGCATGAGAAGAAAAGTGATAGCTGAAGCTTAGTACTGGAGGGATCAGTGTGGACAAATTATTTTCTCACAGTTAATAAATCAAGAATACTCAACTAAAGATGATGGATAGTTACACAGTTATACATTGGTATGAGCAGAGTCTCAAATCTAGGAAAAATAAGATGGGTGAAAAGGCAGAAGTCACTTGACATGAGGAGAAATTATACTGCTAAAACAAGAGAGGAGGAGCAGCACAACAGATATGAAAGCTGGTTAGAGATATCTGTCTGTGGAAAGAAGACAAAGAGAGGAATTAATGGAGAGTGTATGATGTCAGACAGATGACAGGGAAAGAAAAAAATCTTTTAAAAACCCCAAAGAAATTCAGGAAGACGGAAACTCAGAAATGCTAAAGCTGGGCATGAACCCAAACTCCACATACCAACCCCCCCAAAGCCTGTGCCTGCTTTGCACTGGCTTATTTGCAGAAACGTTTGTTGGGCTGTATCTCAGGCAGGCAAGGGAGCCCCAGCAGTGAGGGACAAGCACTGGAAACCTGTGGAAAAACAGTTTTGCTAGGGGAGAGAGGTGTCTGTGTGTCCATGTGCGAGGTTTAAGAGAAGTTCTTGCAGTCCCAAGGAGAAATAATAAACTGCTAAAAAAATGAAAGAAATCAGATATTGTCCCTGTGCTGCTCAGAAGAAGGGTGCAGGAGTGAAACAGGCTGATATTCACTTTTTAGTGTTAAGGGCACTTCTTTAGCTGAAGAGAAATCAAATCTAAAAAGGGAAAGTTCTGCAGAAATCAGTCTTCTTCTCCATGACACTGGTGACTACCAGGAGCTGCTCCACTGAAGGAAAGTGATTCCCACCAAAATAAACCAACTAGGACAGAAAATGTCAAGTTTGGATTGGAGATCATCCAGGTAAGATGTTTTCAATGCACAGCATATACACACATCTCGACTGTTTCCATAGGGAAGAATGGGCAAAGGCATTTGAGCTGACAAGCCCTCTAGGTCTCAAATCACCCTTTTTTTATAATTTACACTTTAAAGCTGGTTTCCAGCTTTCTGTTTATACCTGTGCTCCCTTGGCAGCTCAGACCTCACACCTCCATTGCTTTCTGGAGCTGGACAAATGCAAATGCTCTTTGCAGTCAGCCTGCTGGTTTGCTGCTCAGTGTCCTGAGCTGCACTGTCTCCTTTACCAGGGAACACAAATTCTTCCAAATTAATTGTTCAAGATGTCTCTTACATGCACGTTTTGTGAAGGTCATGATCCTTGGGTGTGAGGTTGAGTTCCTGTACACAGCGCATAGGATAGCTGGTAAATAACAAGTTGCTTTGTCTAGGCATACTCATAAATGCAAATATTTTCTTTCCTCATTTCCTTTGTCTCAGGAGGTAGTATGGATTATCAGGATACATCTTCCCAAGTTGGTAGCTGTTTAGAGTGCTAGAAACAAGAATGTCTCTTCACATGCGCCTTGATGTGCTTCCAATGTCTGCAGGTTGCCACAACCCTTATGATAAAAGACTCCAGGAGGACAGATTATTTTCACCTTAATTTTGCAGCAGTTGCTATAGGGGAATTATGAAAGGAAGTATCCAATCCTAAGTAAGTAATATATTATGCAAATGAAAGGCATGTCTCTATGAGACTTAGGGGGCCAGCATGGTGCCACCTCAGTGGGCATCTGTCCCCAAGCAGGCAGGGTAGTCAGACCCTTGTCAGTGGCACCAGAGTCTCCCAGGAAGGAGGAGGCATGTTTGTCACATCTCCAGCTGACTGCCTACCCACTGTGGGCAGAAGACAAGCTTTGTTGATGTAAATACACACCATTTATGTTGCTCGTAGCAGTGTCTTTCTAACTTTGATGCATAATATGAAAAGAAAAAATGCAGTGTCCCTGGAGAAACAAGTGCTTTTTAGATTTACAAATAAGGAGTCATTTGCACATCCCTCTCTGGCAGGGAAGAGGGAGAAACATGCACAGTAGGGGCAGCATTTTAAGCAAATTTTTAAGCTTCATATCTGAGATACATACTGCTTTCTTCTAAAATACATATGTTTGTACCCTAGAGAGAAAAACAAAAAATTAGCAAAGTAAAAAGAGACACTGCATGAAGTTTTATGTTAGATACTCGGTTCCTCAGACTTCTAAGTTTCTCAAATACCTCTCCTTTGCATAGTTTGGACTACGGAAGATGTTTCCATGGTGACAAATAGATGTTATGTTTATTTACTGGGCAGCAGGGAATGACAATGTCAGCAAAAGACATTTCTATTCCTTTTTTATTTTTCCAAGGAAGATGTGTTTTAGCTAATGAAACTAGCAGCAGCAGCAGCCACAGTTTTTCAGATACCCTTCCTAGCCCCATTGTGAATTTGTGTGTGAGACAACAGTGGGCAGCAGTTACTGTGGCTGTGTCATTCTCTGATCGACCCTTTGGAGCCTTTTGCTCTGTTTGGTATGCACATAGCTTCTTGTGAACAGTATTGCCTGAGAGGTATCAAGGAGATTTCAGGCTTTACTCATGGGAAAGAACCTAAATATTTCTTGCATTAGATGCCTGGCCTTTTCTTCGATCCTCCCACACACACATCTGTTCTTGTTGACAGCTCTACTACATTGTCCATAAAAAATAATCTGATAACTAAACCTCAGCTTTGTAGTTGATAGTGTTCTGGTAAAAATAAATAAATAAATAAATAATCTTAATATTTGCAGCAGGCAAAGTAGGAAAGAGATTTTCAGAAGAACTCTTCTGAGATAAGAGACCAGGGTCTGAAAAAGAAACAGTTTTTGCAGGTTGATTAGTTCAGAGATTTTATACCTGTTCATATACTTTTCAATCTGAAACCCTCTGTAGCTCCTCAAGATTTCCCATCAGCTCTGCTGGGGAATGTGTAGGACTCAGGAACTCAGTAGGAAAGTGGAAGATGGTAGATCCATTAATTGTACCTTCTTGTATCTGTCTCTGTAGAAAAATACAGTAGTGTGAGACTTTCGTCTCCTAGCCCCAGAAAGAGACAGTGCTGGTAGCTGGCTTCACCTTGACAACCCCCTCCCTTTGGTGAGCAGTGAAGCACAGACTCTGCTTCCCACTAGGATTCAGGAGGGGTGTAAAATTACTGCTAGCAGTGTAAGGCTTTTGTGTTTGGTTCTTTCCTCCCTCCTACCTTATGTGCTTGAACCAGAGCTGGCAAAGAGCAAGACAAACAGTTCCATGCAATATTAACAAGCTGGAGGTAGAAGCTGATGATAATAGTGCCAGACTGAAAAAAAGTTTCAACAGTTGACTTAAACTTTCAAGAGCAGTGGTTAGGTAAACTCCCACTGTTTTGTTCTTCTCACACATAACATTTCCTTAGTTTTCTATTACTGGATTACTACAGAAACATGAGGATCAAGGGGAAGAATTTCACAAAAGCTGAACAAATGTATGACCTGAGGAAAAAATCTCAGTAAAAAACAGTTATGCCCCTCCAAAAAAAACCCAACCCAAACAAACAAATCTATTTGCTCAGGAACCATGGTGTGCTGGTTTTGGATGGGATACAGTTAATTTTATTCACAGTAGCTTGTATGGCACTATGAGTTGTAATTATAGTTTTAAAAAAGTGTTAACAACACAGGAATGTTTTACAGAATCACAGAATAAGGTGAGTTGGAAGGGACCCACAAGGATCATCAAGTCTAACTCCTGGCCTCACACAGCACAATCTGCAAGAGTCACACCATGTGCCTGAGAGTATTGCTCAAACATTTCTTGGACCCTGTCAGGCTTAGTGCTGAGACCACTTCCATGTGTTCCTGTTCCAGTGCCTAGTCACCTGCTGGGTGAAGAACCTTTTCCTGATATCCAACCTGAACATCTCCTGATACAACTTCAGACCATTCACTCAAGTCCTGTCACTGGTAACCACAGAGAAGAGAACAGTGCCTGCCCTCCTCTTCCCCTCACAAGGAAGTTCTAGACTGTGATGAAGTGTCCCCTCAGTCTCCTCCAGGTTGAACAGACAGAGAGATCTCAGCTGCTTCTCATATAGCTTCCCATTGTGGCCCTTCATCTTCAGAGCTGTCCTTTGGACACTCTTAATAGTTTTCCTATATTGTGGTGCCACAAACTGGACACAGTAATCAAAGTGAGACCCTTGCCTGGCTCGTGATGCTGTGCCTGATTCTCCCCAGGACAGGGTTGGCCCTCCTGGCTACCAGGGCACTGCTGAGTCATGTTCAGCTTGCCATCGACCAGGACCCCAGCACCTTTCCACAGCACTGCTCTCCAGCTTCCCCTTTCCAACATCCAGGACTTCCCCATCCCAGGCGCAGAATCCAGCACTTTCCCTTGTTGCACTTCATGTTGTTGGTGATTGTCCAGGCCTCTCATTTGTCGAGGTCTCTCTGCCTTGGAGGAAGTGAACAGCTCCTCCCTGTTTTGTATCCTCTGTGAACTTGCTGAGTATCCCCTTCGGTCCTGTGTCCAAGTCATTTAGCTGCTGCTGAGCAGTGCATGCACAGCATCAAGGCCCTTGCTGCTTCTTACAGAGCCCCACTAGCGAGTGGGCTGGGGGGCATGAGGAGCTGGGAGGGGACACAGCTGGGACAACAGACCCCAGATGACCAAAGGGATATTCCATACCATATGATGTTGTGCTTGGCAATAAAAGGATGGAGAAAGGGAGCTAACAAAGACACACTGAAATGGCACCTATGTGTTTCACAGCAGTGTAATCCAGTTGAAAGATACACAGTCTGCACTAGTTGAAACAGAATCAACACTTTCCAACAGCTTTTTATGGTCTGGCATCTATATATGTGTGTGTAGATATACATATATAAACACAATTGCATAGAGAGGCAGAAATTGGTCTCTCTATAGCTGATTACAAAATCAGTACTACTTCTGATGGTTTTGTTCTTGTGACTTCTTTTTTATTCTCCCACCCCCAAAAATTCTGTGTTATGGACCTCTCTTCACATTTCTTCATCCATCCATCTTCCTGCTGGATCTTGAACCCTGGACCAGGACTTGCTGTTTCCTCTCAAATTTGAGGGAACCTAACTCAGAAAATGTTAAATATAAACAGAGTTTGATCATAGCCCATAGAAGGCACACAAAGGAGAGATGTATTCTCTCCTTTAAGACATCTCTCCTTTAAGACACGGTAGCCCTGTTTTGGCCCTGTTTCCAACTGCCAGGTAATTTAATTATGGAGATTTGATCCTTACCTCTTGAAAATAAATTAGTTGCACTTTTTCCCCCCTCTTTTTAACTGTAAGGTCAGACCCACCTAAAGCTGGCACATCTCTACAGTCCCAGAAATGTAAAACAAAACTCTCACTAATGCGCGAGATTAAAATATGTGAAGTTCTATCCACATCAGCTCCTCTAAAACCATGTTTGTGTGCTTTAGCAAGTAAGTCTTCTGACTAATGTCAGACAGATCCCTGGGATGGCTATTACATTCCTTCTGTCAGGGATCAGAAGAGTCTGTGTAGTTGCCTTTGGCCTTGAGACAAAGAACTTTGTGGCATGGTATCAAGGAAAGGAGGAGAGAATAACAAGGAGAACAAGGAAATTACTTGGCCAAGCCAGAAAATATGAAGTTGGAGCTAAGCCAAAGCCAGCCCTGAGACACAGTTTGAACTGTGAAAAGCCCTGGGGCACCTAGCCTGTTTTTTGTTGTGGGTCAGCAGGTGTGCAGCAGTGCTGGACCAGGGAAGTTTGCACCCTCCTCTGGATCAGGGCAGGGATGCCAGACATCTGTCCCAAACTAGACCAGAAACCAAAACGGGAAAGAAAAACATGCAGAATTTATGGAGTTTTTGGAGTGAATGTGAATGATTCTGACAAGTGGTGGGGTGCCAGGGTATTTGAAGTTCAGGGTAGGAGCTTGATTTTGGGGCATGGGGGATCTCTCTGCTCTTGAAAACATCTCTGAGGAGACCGACTGTGCTTGGAGCATGACCTGGTAAGGGGAAGCTCTGGTGCAACCCTGCTGTCTGTGAAAGATGGTTCAGATGATATCTAAAGATTCCACATGGGGAAACTGTAGATAACATCACTGCTCACTGCTCACTGCTCATCATAACGCTCTCCAAATCTTCCCTCCCACAAAAACCCCATGTCGTTCAGGGACTGGGGATTTATTAGGAAATTATGTATTGCCATGCTTAAAGTTTTCTAAGGTCCAAAGCCCTTGAAAGTCTTACAGTTGACTGCAATGGTCAGTGGCTCCAGCTTACAGTGTCTTTTATATGGCTTTTACCAAGAACTGCATGACAATGTTGTGACACCTCATAGCATTCCTCTGGGGCTGGACTTCACAAAGAAAATACTTCCCCAGATCATTTGTGTTGGTGGCTAGGTCATATGATTTTTCATGCTGAAAAGAGAGGAAACCATCTGCCAGTCCAGGTCCTGTGGGCTTTGTATAAAGCTAGGGGAAAAAAAACTATTTGAAAAACTGGTCTTCTTATTCTTTCCATAATAAACCTACTAATATCATTCTTCTGCCAGTGTTTGATCATCCCTGATGGATCAAATGCAGGCAATGAGAGCCTTAGCATTGAAAGACAAAGTAGAGAAATGAGACAGGGGTGTGACAACAGGAGGGAGGAGTGGAAGGTACTTTGAGGATGGGCTGGCACCAGAAGGACCAGCAGAGGACCATGAAATGGACCTCACCATTTGACAGTGGCATGTTCTGATAGGAGTTGGAATGGTACAAAAGCAAATGTTAGACAGAATAACCAGACCAAACAACTGAAAACATACCCATTTTCATCAGAGTGACAACCTCAGTAATCATAAATTTTGTGGCATAAGATCTTACTCTCTGGTAGAATTAACAGGGAGGAACTCCAAGTAAAGCCACTTGCCCTTACTGTGTCTAAGTGTCTAAGGCTTATGGAGTCTGAGGAATCAACATCAGCCTTTCTGTATGTTTGAGACATTTTAGTTCTTGCTTCATAGAGTTTATGGTTTCAAGTCCTGGCCATTTATTTAGTACTAAAAACAGACAAAGAAGCACCAAGATAGATATGTGAGGGTTGTATATAAATTTTCTCACAAGGGCAAATGAGAACAAAAATGTCTTTAGTGTAGAAGCTGTCTTTCACCTCTGCCTGGGTTTCTGCAGGGAAATCATAAG
Source organism: Onychostruthus taczanowskii (assembly GCF_017590055.1). Taxonomy (NCBI): domain Eukaryota; kingdom Metazoa; phylum Chordata; class Aves; order Passeriformes; family Passeridae; genus Onychostruthus; species Onychostruthus taczanowskii. The sequence goes on from NW_024501015.1 coordinate 1,049,756, forward strand.
TCTTCCATGTGACTCTGCTATTTTCCTTTTGTTTTTTATTCCCAGATTCACATTTGTCCAAACTGAATCTTAGGAAGAGAAAACCTTTAGCAGTGCTTTGTCTAGCACAAGCTGCAAAGAGAATCCAACTGGAGGTTACCATTCATTCTGGAAAATAAGAAGGCTTTCCCAAAATAGGTGGTTCTGTCATCATTCAAAAGAAAAAAGGTTTTGTCTTAACCTAAGTTACTAGATGAGTTAAAGTCCTTGTCAAGATGATGATTGAAGTTGGTAGGATTGGGCAAAATCCTAATCTCTCACAGCCTTTAGTTCAATCTGACATTTTGGAGAGGAAATTACAAATGTCTGATTACATTTAAAGATGTTTTTTATTCTGTGCAGACATCTAAAAGATGACCATCTGTCCCTTTTCTCACATCCTCACTCCCTGACCCTCAAATTCTTACACCACTTGTTTTTCACTGAGAAAAAAAATGGGAATTTCAAGGTTCAAAACCCAAATGCAGCTGCAGTTTCTATGCTGAGAGGATTTATAATTTCCACTGGGCTGGTGAGAATGATCCTTTAAAAACTGTCTATGTGAACAGAAAAATCTATGTGATTTTATGTGTTTTCCTTTTATCAGAAAGGCTAGTGCTGAGAGACCTGGAGAATTTCATGGTTTGCTTATCTGAGTACAATAGATTTTTAGTAAGTGTGCACTTTTGGTGGATGTAGGCTGCAAGTCAATGTGATTTGCATGATGCACAACTATCACTCATTATTGGAAAGGGTCTTGATATGTTGGTTATCCCGTGACCCTTCTGGTACCATTCACAGCAGCTACTGGCATAGATAGACAAAAGGAAGGGTTGAAATGAACAGCATTTGAGTTACTCTTGATTTTGGTATTTAAAACAGGAAATTTGATGGTAAATCATGAAAAGATAACGTGCATGTGCCTGAGCAGGATCCTTAAAGGAATGTGAAACACCAAGAGATGTGTCAGATGACTTTAAAATCATAAGCTTTTGCCAAATGCACTTCCAAGAACAGTGTCCAGTCTCCAGTGTGGAGCATGCTGCTGCAGCAATCATTTAAAATTCTGCTAAATCATTCTGCGACTCTCTAACCAGCACTAATAGCTCTTAGGCTGGCTGGCAATCTCACTGCAATAGGAAGTCTTGCACAGGCTTCCAGACCATTTATGTGTGTGGTAGAGAAAGGGAGAGCACGGCAGATTTAATTTAGTGCCCTTGGTGGCTTTCAGTAAAATATATATATATATTAATCACTTATGACTTCTGGTTTGGGGGTGGGAGTTCATCTGGAGTACAGGAAAATCAAATGAAACTCATAAAGATGAAAGTTGTCTTGATTTCATTTGCTGATTTTAAACAGCAAATTGTTTCTTACTCATCCTTGCATGATAATTGGTAAATGTACTGAAATGGGTTATTTGAGTTTCAATGGACTCTCTGGGCAATCACACCATAACTGGAGTTCAGAATGTGCCCTATAGGTACAATTGCTAATGGCATTGCTCAGATAATTTCTGTCTGGGAGAAACACATATTTTGAAGCTGGCATCTTGCAACAAGGAGGCAGGGCCATATTTAGCTGTGTCTGGGTCCCCAAGCAGACAAGAGGCTACAGCGACTAATATGGCGTAGCACAGCCCTGAATATGTGAGCCATTGACTCAGCTGCAGGGAGCAAGAAATGGGAGTAAATTGTGTGAGATGAATGAGACTCAGTAGGTCTGTAGGCAACATTACTCTGCAGATGAGAGTCTCTTCATCAGACATTAGGCTGTGAATATTGCACTTTAATTTGGTTGAGTAGTGTCTCTCTGTTGCCCTCAGAGGGCAATTTATCCTATCTGATGCTAAGGGCTTGCATTTCCAGAATATGAGTCATCTCCTTATCTGTGGATAATTCACCTTCTGCAGGTGTCTGAGAATGGAAGGAGCTTGGATTAGACTTGCACACTGAACTCCTTAGGTGATCACAGCTAGGATCAGAGATGTCATGCCAGGGGCAGGGTTTGATCTAGGAATCTCCAGGGCAGAATGTCTTGGTTATAGGGAACTAAATCTGGAGTAGGGATGAAGCTACAGGGTTCTGTGCTGGTGCAGCTGAGAACATGTTGTGCCTGTAGTCTGTGGATTACAGCTGTGGGGGCACTTTAGTGATTATTTTTATCTCACATCTACAGAAAGCAAGGAGGAATTTTGTTAAATGAGTGAAAATAGTGCAGGGGAGCGCAGGGTCTAATAGGGACTGGGAGTGCCCTGTGCTCAGAGTGGTGTACAGGTACCTGCAGTCTGTGGGAAGAGCTGCTGGGGTGGCACTGCTGGCAGAGGGGCATCTGCCCTTTTGTCCTTCAAACCTAGCCACACAGTACTGAGCAGTTCTGCTGAAAATAAGGGAAAAAACAATCACCCAGCCACAGCTGGTGCCTGTCTCCTCCTCTACCACATAGCTGCTGTTGCCATGGCAGCAGTCACTGCCGTTGGAGGATGCTCTGGGGGGCCTCCTCCTCCTCACCTGCTGTTCTCACTGCCCTAGGAGCATCAGGCTGCTCCCATGGATGAATCAGTGACAGATTCCTTCACTGCCTCCCCTGCAGAGTGCTTGGCCTGCTCTCTCCTGAGAGTGTCTGCAGCAGCATGGCCATTTTATTGATCATTGGCAGCGCCACACAACAGTGACACAATCACCTGCTCTTATTGCGCCAGGTGCATAGGCACTTCCCAGCCTCTTGGTCCAGTCCTGTGTGTGTCGCTGACAAACACATTATTGTTCTTAGCATGTATAAGAGCATATGTCAGGGTCATGACATTTCTTTGAGCCTTTAAGATGCAGAGAACAAGTTTTCTACTCCTCTCAGTGGGACAATATGAAAATCTGCCTGCCATTGCCCATTTTTGTGCCTTTCTCAGGCAGTGGCAGTCAGTAAGGGTTGTACACTTAATTCTGCCAGCTCTCCCTCAAGCCTGCCTTGTTTCCTGCTTAAATTGCCAAGCTGTACCTGATAATCCTCAGACACCAATAGGCATATAAAGGAAATGTTTTGAGAGGTGTTGTTTGCAGAATTCAAAGTAGATCGATAGATAGATCTTGTGAACCAGACACCAAAGTATGTTCAGGTTATTTCTGCAATTCCAAATTTTCTCACTTATTTTCACTTCTTTTCTAACTAGCTGAAGATCTGGGTCAGATTTAAGTATAAATTTAAAGCAGGGTTGTGATTGTAGATACCCAGGACTTCAAGGGGTTGTTGTGGCAGGCAGACATTCTGATATAGATTTTGTCTTGCTCCCTTATCCTAAGGGTGGTTCTCATATATAGAAGATTGAGAAAAGGATGACCTAAAAGTCCAGATGGCAGCAATCAAAGATTTCTCCATACAGGAGAAATCATCATAGTTCTTGTCTTCATATTCAATTGTATTTGTTCTCTCCCTGTCCCCATAGAAAATTTAAGCTGTATTTGAAAGAGAATTATTACAGGGTTGACATTATAAACTTTAACTAAGTTTAAAATAAAAATGAAAATGCTTTGAAAAATATTTTTCTGTTTGAATCCAGACTAAAGCTAGACTGTCCATTCTCTGGGAAATTCAGACCGAAAAAAAACCCTCAAACAACATATTAAATTCCCTCAGCAGGGATTTTCTTAAAGGAAGCAATTATAAAGCTATCAAAAACATCTCACTTCAAGGCTTTCAGAAGGCAGCATCTCTGGGGGAGTTCAAGCCCTGATATCCACAAGGCACCTCTTCCCCTTCTTCCTACTGTGGGACCCAGATCTGCACTCCATGAATCCTGGTTGATGACCTGCAGCAAGAAGTAGTTTTGAGCTCATGGTCCCCATCTGGGAAACTGAAATTTTTTCAACCTGCAAGATTTTGATGACTGCTAAGTTTAGCAGAGAGAGGAGAGGAGGGGGTGAGCTGACAGGAAAGCAGACACTGCTCCACTGGAGCCCCTGCAGGGTGAGCGAAAATCACCATTCCTTTTCCTGAACAAGCAATTTACAATGGAAAATGGTTTTTGTCAGAATTTTTCCACCCATCTCTTCCCTGTGGCTTTTAATGCCAGTTCTCCATGCCCCTACCCTTCTCTGCAGGCCTGGCAACCTATCCAGCCAGAGTCCCATGGACACCAAGGTCTCCTGTCTGGTGGACCCACTGCATTGCAGAAGAGCAGGAAGTTGATCTTTCAGGTTAAAATAGAGCAACCAACTGAGAGCTTTCTAATGGGAAATGGAAACCTGGGGTTGCAGGATATTTATCCTGCAGCACTCAGGATTCACTGCATCAGCATTTCCAGTTGTAACAATTTGAGGTACTGGACAGAGATGTTGGTCATGGGCTCCATTTTTGTGAAAGACAAAAACTTGTCAGTTCAGAAGTAATTGTTGTGTGGGTTTGGTTTATTTTTTTCAAAATTCATCATTTTCTTAAGGCAAGGGAGGTATTTTTCATTACTATTTTCATGAAGATGGGAAGCGAACTGTCAAAAAGAAAAAATAAACTTTTTGTGCTAAAATTGCCTTAAAGGATCATGTGAAGCTTTTAAAAAACAGAGAGTGAATCTTTAAAGGAAACCCCTGTGTTTGCCACAGCCAAGGTTGTATGTCAATAATATTGTCTCACATTGAGGTTTAATAAGATTTATGTGTTATCTGTACCAGGATTTCTGCTGTCAGCTTCAAACTGAAATAAACTGTATTGGTGCAAGCCATATCTAGCATTAACACTTTTTTTTTTTTTTTTTTTTTTTTTTTTTTTTTTTTTTTTTTTTTTTTGGATTGGGCACTCCAGTTATTGCTGCTCCATCAATTTATTAAAAGGCATACTGCAAGCAAGTCATCATTGGTTTAATAGGAAACCCAGAAATATGCAGAGATGGCTTAAGACAGATATGTTTATTGCTGCTGCTGACAGCGTCATCTTTAAAAGGGAAGAGAGATCACATAATTAAATGCCTGTGATCTCCTTGTGTTGTGCCACAGTTCTCATGGAAGGATTTGAATCCTTCTGTTTTCCAGAAAATCTGTCAGTTCCAGTCTATGTTGTTCTGTATGTCGTTATGCACATCACACTGTTAGGGAGTGGTTTTACCCCAGAAATTAACAGGATGAAGGTGTTCCAAATGGTGTAGGTATATCCTGTGGCTCTGTCACGCAGGAGCAATTTGTTGATTCTTGAAGGAATTACTCTGAATGTTTTTAATGTACTCCATGCTCTGTGCAGGGACAGAGCTGGAAAACTAATAAGTACTAAATCACATGCTCTCTCCTCTCAACACAACACCAATATTATTGTGGTGCACTTGAGAAAAATCAACAAATTAAAAATATGCTGATCCTGGGAACTGCTAATGTATATGGCACACTAGATATAAATTAAAATCATTAATTGTACAAATTAGCCATTTTATGCATAATATTAAAATGAGCAGGATACTACCCAAGTTTAAGAATAGCCTAATTCAAGGGATGTTTATAATTTTGAAGTAGAAGAGCTGGTGACATTATAATTATTATTAGAATACTGCCTGTATTACTTCTGTTCTGGAGGCGAAAAAGGAGGGGAAGCACTCCAGCATTTTAAAGATAGCTAAGGAATTTCCTGATTCTTTATTAGCCACTTTGAACAGCAAATTTAGGTCTGTCTGGGGAACAAGACTGGAATAGGTCTGATCAGCTGGGAATCAATAAAGGAAAATACTTTTAATAGCCCAGCAAAAACAAAATCATCACCTCAAAGAAAAGAAACTTGGAAAGTCACAGCCAAAGCAAGAGTGTTCATGGAAAACTATGGAAGCAGAGGATATCACAGAAGACTTATCCAAGGGAGAAAGAAAGAAGGACATGACAAGTTTATGTTAAGTATTCTCTTCTGTATTGCTCTTTCAAGTACTTGCATTTAAAAATAATAGTTGAAAAAGCAAGGCTCAAAAAAATTAGCCCTCCTGCTTGTGAACAGAGTGTAAAGTGCAACTGATTTGCCTTATTTGTCAAAATTTATTGTTATTATTAAATAGCTGCTAATAATCTGCTAAGGAAAATAAGAAGCTACTTGATGAGAATAAAATGTATTTTTAGACCTGGAAATCATTAGACAGCATTTAGTCACCAAATCAAGTCAACCCAGGCAGATCATGCTGGAGCACTGAACACTGAGGTGTTTGAGACCAAAACCTGGGCTGCAGTAATGGCATTATTTTTCATAGTAAGTAAGCCTTTTGAAGAAATCCAGTCAGATTTCTTGGAAGGAGCAATGGTGATAGAGTGGGAGATCAGGGAGGGAAGGGAAAAATGGGAGTTAGTACAAATGTTTGGTTTCTCACCTGAAATGTCTCACTCTGATGATGCTGAACAACACTGGACATTGCAAAAGTTCTGTTCCGTGCCCCTGGACTGTGATTTAGATTTTAGACATTACCATTAATTATTGAAACTCAGAACGCTGCAAAAACATCTTGATTCATTGGCAAACTGACAAACATATGGTGTGTTTGCAAACCTCTAGGTTTTTGTTCAGAGGAGGAGAACATTAATTGCATGCAAATACTACTGGGATTTCTGAAACCAGCCGTCGTTAACATTGTTAGACATCGTATCTGGGAAGCTCAGTGCATTTTAAAATCTAAGTTAAAATTCAGAGCTTGTGCAAAACTTCTGAGAAGGAAAATGCTGCAGTGTAATAAACTCAAAGAAGTGCATAAGAGTATCTGATGCTCTTTGGTATCTGATGTTGGTGTACCAACAGCTTTGCTTGTTGATTAATGCTCTGGATGGTAGGCTAATATATGTCCTGGTAGGTTAATACTTACCTTGTTAATATATCTTGGAAACTGGCATCAGTTGTAGCATCAACTGTGCTGCCTGTGGCCTCCTACCATTTCTGTTTTGGCTATTGGATTGCCAGTTTGGTATCTGAAATCCTACTAATGTTAGAACTTCAGGCCTAGGTTCACTGAACTCAGAGTTTAATCAACATTGGCAACAGGCCCCAGATGAAGGAGATTGTGCTGTGCTTATTGGCACAACCCTGAAAGCCTCACCAGAGAATGCTACAACAACATATCATGTAGAAAATAAATTGCCACCTTTTTCTAGGCTGTTTTTGTGACAGCTAATCTGCTGCAAAAGAAGCATGCTGTACAGCCATCCCTCTGGTTGAGGAAGGGTACATGTATATGACATTACAGACAGACATGGAGGGACAAGACCATATGGGCTGTTTTGACCAAGGGCCATAGGATCACCCTGACAGGTGACCCAACAGGTTTGCTCCACTTGCGTGGAAGAAGTTGGTAGAGAACTGACCACAGGCTGTGACTTGCAAGACAGTAATTCAGTCACAGCATGGCTTCAAAATCTGGAGTGATGGGAGTTGGGATGCCCCTGACTTACAGTAAGGTCCAGCTGACCAGCCCATGGACTCGTCCTGTAGCCCCAGCTTGGACAGCAGAGACCATCTCTGTGTAAGGCCTCTCTGGGACACAGCACAGAGAAATCCTAGATTGTGCTGCGGCATAGAGTGACAGGATGGGAGGCCATGGCCTCAAGTTGCCCCAGAGGAGGTTTAGATTAGATATTAGGGTAATTTTCTTCACAGAAGGAAGCATTGAAACAGGTTGTCCAGTGAAGCATTTGAATCAACATCCCCAAAAGTTTAAAACAAAAAAGTGTGGATATGGTTCTTGAGGACATGGTTTAGTGGTGAACATGGTAGTGGTGCTAGGTGCACAGATGGATCTTGCTGGCCCAAACTTAATGATTCTATTTGTATGATTCTAAAGGACCTGTCCCTTCAGCAAGTCATTCCCCCACACCAGTTCCTATTATTACTTTCCCACTTCTACATGCCTTCCATGACTCCTTTCTTTCAGAAGCGTTAAATTCCTCATTGTTTAGCAATTTGTATATAGTCCTAATGATTTCCCTATTAGGGGCTGTCTCGTATCAAGCCTCATATTTCAGTGCCGGTGGTCAAACTCCAGAAGCAAAGCACACCGCATTGTAATTCTGTGCCCAGCCTTAAGAGCACCCTTCTGCAGCTGTCTCTGAAGCTGGGACTGCTGGGTGGATTTTCTTGCTTTCAGCTTCCATCTCACTTTCATTATATGTGTGAAATAGTTTAAAGCTGAGCCCCAATGTGCTTATAAAATGCCAGGTCATTGACAATAGTGGTACTCATTTGCTGTGGTTAATTTAGTATTAATAAGCTGAAACTGTTCTGCAGGGATTCTTCTACATGGAACATAAACTCTTTTTCCCTCAGTTATGAACACTTTCCTATGAAATTATTGCAGCCTAATAGTTTTTCTCCTCATTTTAGTAACCAGTCTCAGTCTATATTAGTGCTGTTTTCCCAGCAGCTTTCCCTTTAATCTCTATTTCAAGGCACTGAATCAATGATTGCATGGTATGCACTCCACCAAGCTGCCCACCCTGGGAACCCAGTATATAATACAGCCCCTAATATCCTAGTGCCACAATGAAAGTAGATTTTACTTCAATAGGCTAAATTCAATGCTCAGACTCTTTTGATTTTTAGTTTTCTTCCTTTACATCCAGAGATCTTATAGCAGGTGGGACATCTTCTCTGGTGCCTCTCAGAAATGCTGAGTCTGCACGTGGGTTTTCTGACCCATTGTTACTGCAAATGCAATAACAGCAGTGAAAAGGAGGTTACACACTCTCCTGAAGTCATTATTCACTCAGCTCTGAAGACTGCAATTGCACATGTTAATAACCCTGGTCACTGCATCTCTTTTCCTTTTAAACTAGTCCTGTCCCTACACACAGCTGATTTCCCAAATTCATTCTTCTCTCCTTTTGCTTTTCCTGTGGTTCTGATGCTTTATTTGTAGTAATATTTTTTTCCATCCACATTACTCTGAATGCCTTTCAAAAATGCTCTTTATGCTTAATTCCAACTCTGATTTGCTGAATTTTTTACTGAAGTAATCTAAACAGAACTGTAAACTAACCCCAACATGAATAAATGAATTTAATTCATACCCTGCCTTCTTCTGGTGTCCTATTTGTACAAGGCATTTCTTACTTTCTGTACCATGCAACTTTATATATAGTGTTAATGTATGTATTTTCACCAATGGTTGATCAGATCTCCCTGATCATATATTGTGTATATGTGAAGCCACAGCTCAATGGGGCTAGAACGTCTGGCTTAATGGAATTACTGTTAATAATCCAGTGTAAAGCATTCCAGCAATGTAGTTACCTTGTCTGATCTCTCTTCTACAGCATAAGTATGGTCTCTTGTCTGCTTATAGTCCAGGAGGAGAACTATATAATTCCATGATAAAATGACTCTTGCAATTTTATTCCCAATAAATTGACTGTGTGACATCATTAACTTCCAGCACATTCTGTGTGGCCATAAATAACTACCACTTCCACATGGAAAATGGAGAAAGCTATCTTTCTGGCAGGCTATGCATTGCTATGAAGACTTATTAAAAAGAGTTATTAATTTTATATTAATTAAACCAGTATTTTAACAATAACATCTTTGTCCTTATGTTTTTCTCAGCAATAATTAGATTCCTTCATTGTGATAAAGTGCCCGACCTTCAGCCTCATGGCTTACTCACTTGGGAATTGAATTATTGCTTCATAAAACAGAGGGTTGATTATATAATCACTTAATTAAATGTTGTACTCAGTCATTGCCAAGCTATTCCTGAAATGCATTTGGCATCTGTACTCACTAGTCCAATTTAAACATTGGAAGAGTTATTTTCTTCAGATGTGCTTCTTTAAAGGTTATTATTTCCAGTGTTGCTTTGTTTGTGTGGTCTGGTTGTTTTCCATGTGTCAGGCTCACTCTTAATCACAAAGAGATGAAATGCTCTTTGTGTTCCTATCTGACATGCAGATTGCAGTCAGATTCTTGCTGTTATCATTTTGGAAACATATTTCTTGCTCCTGTTTGCAGAAGCGCTCAGAGGTAAAGAAGCTGCAGTCACTTATTAATAACACTGAGTTAATATTTGGGATCTCACCAGTGACCACCAGAATTGTGGTAATGAGCTGTGCATGAGCCCTTGGAAACAGCCACAACCCCAGGTGAGTCCCCTGCAGACAAGAGCAGAGCAGTGACAGGGGGCTGTGCATGGGACAAACCTTTCTGCTCTGCTGCACTCAGCCAGCACCCTGGCTCAGGGACTTTTCAGTTCCTAAGGGAGATAGACCAGTGCCAGTGTGCTTTCACAGGGCACAGTGCAGCTCTGGGTCCCAGGAGCACAGGGGACATCTCATATCCCCTTGCCAGATTCTGCAGTCTGGCCCAGAGCTTCACCCTGACAAGGCTGTGTGGTTTCACCCTTCAGGGACTCTGTGACAGGGGAGGATAAGTAAAACACAGGCCATGAGACTACACTGCTAAATGACATATACATGCATAGACTAAGAAGTGAAAGGCAGATTTATGGGAACAAAAAGTCTGTGAAAATATTTATATATTAAACTTCTCAGTTTCCTTGGTTTACCTTGATATTTCTTCAAGCCTATGGGTGCAGTGCACAATTTACCAACAAACTGTCTCTGCTTCAATATTTGCATCTTTGTGTCTGTTCTGCCTCCAGCACTACCAAGAGTTTCCCCTTAGATTAAACATGGTTTCATCACAGGCCAATGTGCCCACATGCCCTGGACATATGGCACAGATGCATAACTCTTCCAGAGCAGGAAAAGGGATGAGCCATTGGCAACCAATACTACTTGCAAGGAAGTCCCATAGTCTTCCCAGAATCAGTTCAATTGTTCATTTTCCATAGGGTCTATCACTAAAAACAGTTGTCAGTTATTTCTTTCCTATCAGGAGAAAGAAAATGCTCAACTTGTGACAGTTCATAAGATTTCGGCTCTGTCCCTTTCCAGCTTGGGTTTTGCCCTCTGTTGGCTATAGAGAGAAGCACAAATAAGGCAATCTTAACCTCTTTTCTTCATCACTGTTCCACTTCTCTGTATACAACTCCAGGGTACGGCTCAGTCTCCTGCCAATTTTAATAGTACTGTTTCTACTGGAGCAAAGAAATAGGTCAGAAAGCACAGGCTGACTTCAACTTCATGGGTTTTTTACTGTTTTAAAAAAGTGAATGCAAGAGCTTTTCCTCTTTCTGTTTCCATTTCTCTCAGAAACAGGGATATCTAGGACAGGAAGGCAGTAGTATTTATTCTGAAACAAAATCAGAATTTCCTTGTCCATGCTCCCTTTACTCAACAATAGGCAGGTGAGGCCAGTGGAATAGCATGATCTCATTGCTAATTTAGACTCAGCATCCCTCTCTCTATTTCCTCATTTAAAGAATTTTTCTAGATTGTAAGATTCTGTGACCAAGAGGAAAAATTCCCTTTTCATTAAGTTGAATCGGCCATGTTTTGGCTAAGCACTGCATATTCTGAAATATATTTTCCCTTGATCTCGTTCAATTATTTCCGCAGGATTAACTACTTTCTATTGTGTGTCACTTTCCTCTGCAGGAAGCTCTGTGCTGGGTAGTGTGTCTTCTCTTATTATGCATTTGCTTGGAATATAAATTGCTTTTCAATCAGATCTTTGCATTTCTAACAACATCTTCTGTATTGCAGCAGGTGCTTTCCCTAGTGGTTACTTATATGGACTCTAATGGCATGTCATCTGTCTATGCAGGCACTTTGCTGCCAAATATGTAATAGAGGAATTTTCTAGTAGCAGAAGCTTCTGGTAATTTTGGTTCTTTAAAGGCTGCTACTTTTTAATTTATTTTTACATAGCTCATTTCACTGGGCTTAAATAAACTAAATTGGGAAGGTTTAAAGAGTCCTTCTGGAAGCCTGATCTCATCTCAAATCAAGCTGCTTCCTTTTCTCCAGCTTGATTTCATAAGAGTGGTAAGAATGGGCTGGTTGGGGCTTTTTTCCTCTCCTGTTTTTAAAGCACCAATAGGTTTAAAGATTAAAACAAAATATAATAACTACATTTTCACACAACAAATAGTTAAACAATGAAACAGCTCTGGGCTGTTATGGAGTCTAGGACTACAGACAGGTTCAAAACAGAGCTAAATGGGTGTCTGAAGAATAGATCTGATGGTGGCTCTTTTACAGGTGATGTAGATGCAGCTTCTGATGGGGTAAGTTCACAGTGCCCTGGTGGCTGACAGCCAGGGATCAGGGCAGGATGGACTGGGATTGTTGGCTTTGGGACTTGGGTTCTGTGGGCTTCAGCAGCCTATGCTCTGGGACAGGCTCCTGGGCTGGATGCTGCCTGAATATAAACTGGATCCTTGAGGATGCTGACTCAATATAAACCAGGAATAGGGATGAGTCTGAGAACACTTATGACTAGAACAATGCTTAGGGAAGAACAGAGTGCTAGACAAAGTATGTACTTCCTGGACTCCATGTTTCTGTTCTGCCAAAAAAAGAGCTGCTCACTTGGAGCAAGTGTGGCTGTTGAATGAAGGCAGGGATCTGCTCTCCTCCATCCAAACCAGGTGCAGTACAGGGGGCATCGCTATCCGAGAGGAATGAATGGTGTGTCCGTTATTGGACTGCTTTTTTCCCTCATTGACTCGAGTTTCATTGATTTCAGAACATCAGCTTACTGGTCCTCCAGTTAATCAAAGCAGTGAGATGATCACTGCAGCAATGCTGAGGGCATGGACTCTGTGACAGTTTATTCCTATGACTGCAGGCAATGAGGTTGTTGCTTACATTCTGCAGTGAAAAATCTATTTCCTCACCAGCAAACAAAGATCTCCAAGTCCTCAAAACTCCAGAGTGGTCTTATTGAGAATATTGTTGCTTTTTGTACAATTTCTATAAATTAATATATTGATTTTATTTTATTTTCTATTGAGATTGCTTTCTTCTCATCTTGAAGTGTGCCAAAACCACAACAACAAAAGAAGAAAGCAGACATGTGAGAAGAGCTGAGAGAGGAACAGACATAACAAAATAACAGAATTGTCAGGGCCTCTATGCTTCTACAACATATAAGAAGAACATATCTTTCCTACATAAGAGCATATAAGAAGAACATATCTTTCCTATATAAGAAAAGATTGAAAGAGTTTGTTTGTGACATGATATCAGCAAGGACTGTTGCCTTCTTTCATCACTGCTCTGATGCCAAAATCTCCTTCTAAGTCCAGCAAAACACTTATTAAAAAAAAAAAAAAAAAAAAAAAAAAGCAGTCCATTCAGGGCACCATCATCTCTCTCCATCCCTCCTGTATAGGCCCCCAGAGGTCTGAGGCTGCTCATACACATTTCATCCTTCTGTCACTGGCTGCTTGTGACCTTTTGTACTTCAGGCCCTGTAAAGAAGTGCCCATGTTGACACTGAAGGGCAGGATGGACTGAGAACAGCTGCTTAACCCTAAACTGTGCAAGGGCTGCTAGCAGGGCTGTGGGGAGATGGCAGAGGGGATGCCACTGTCCCTTGGACCTGCCTTGCTCAGTTCTCTGCCATAGCCTGAGGCAGTGCAGCAGTGGCAAAGAGGCCTGGGAAAACAGTTCCAGCAGGAACCTTTGGAACTCTCCACCAGCTCTGAGGAGCTCATGTCTTCACTCAGTTTTCTCTGATTTGAAAATGTGAAAAAAATAAAGACTTTGGGGGGGCATAATATGAGCCCTAGCTACACTAATGTGGGAGAGACTGGAAAAAGTCAAACAGTGGGCAAGGTGTGGGTTTGATTATACTCTTCTGCTGCCAGGCTGATTTCAGCTGGGTTGAATTCCTTCTGCTTGAAATTTACACATACATACTGGATTTTTACCTGAAACCAGAATGTTAGGAGCTCAGGCTGAGGTTCTTAACAATAGAAACAACTGTTAGCTACAAAGGCAGTGACTTTATTAATTCTATCACCAAAGTCTTTGAATTTTCTGCTTGGATCTGCCTTGTATTTCAGGAATAAATCCACTTGGTCTTAATGGAAGAAAACAATAATTTTTGCCTCAAAAATATATTTTTAGAATAAATCCTGTCTTCCACTTCACTGTTATCTCTTGAGACAGTGACTTCTAACGATTTTAGTAGCTGTAAAAACATGGTGGGATACTTTTAAAACAAAGATTTTTAAAACCTTTTTTTGAAATCAGTTCAGAGACAGAAGTTTATGGTGGATGGGCCACAAGGACCAGCTGGATGTTGTCCCTTACCCACATTTACACTTTTATCTTATATTACTTTTATTTCCAATATGTGGCCTTGCCTGTTAAAAATTAAACAAAAAACCCCCAAAATAGTGAAACAAAACAAAAACCCCCTATACAATCCAGTGAAATAGAGGATGAAAGGCAATGCTAAAAAAGCCCAGATGGTGGAGCTACTTCATTGCCAGTGACAGTATAGTACTGTGCAGGTTTTGCTTCACAAGCTCTGTAAAAAAGAATCAGCCACAGCATAGAAAAAGTCCCCGAATGCCTCTGCCATCACATCCTAGATCTTGTGTTTCCTGACAGCAAAATACAAGTCAGTGTGCACAACTTTCTGCACACTGGGCAAAATCTTGACTCTTCAATGTGTGTCTCCTCTTCCTTCCAGGGGAAGGAAAAAAAAAAAAAAAAAAGAAAAGTACTATTTACCTCTTCTTTGGCCAGCAACACTTTAATGAATTACATGCAGGACACAGTGGTAAGCAATTTCTTATAACTTTTGTAGTGTCAACATTTGTACTGAACCAGAACTTTCCCCAACAGCACTCTTAAAAATTTTGGTGCAGGAAGGATGATATAATTTGGTTTTCTTTTTTATACACAAAAGTGTATTTTCCCTGGAAATATATAATGTATTATCCTTTAAAATGCACCATATCAGCATGTTTTTGAAGGGAAATCTTTCCTCAAAATAATTTTATTTCTGAATAATTCTAGGAAACAACAGTAAGAAAATGGCAAGCTGGCTACTCTCACTGTGAATTCCCTCAGTTTTAGTCTTAAAAAGCTCAGCTACTGGTTTGTGCTTGGAAACATGCACAGATACACCATCATGTTGAGCTAGTGCAGTGACTGGTGCAGTCACCTTACTAGTGAACCAAAAAGAGATGAAATCTTTAAGAAACATGGGTCAAGGTTCAAATGTCCTGCTTAGCTGGGTGCAGGTTTTTACCAGGTGCTGTGTTTTAAACACTTATGAAACAAACAGAGGAGCAACAGCGACTTTTATTAGAGCTGAGCAGTGAGGAGCTGGGTGTGAGTGAGCAAACACCTGGAAGCATACAGCTCTCCTGGGGCACCAGGAGACCTGAAACACTGGTGTCTGGCCATCAAGGGCCATAGCAGCCACCCACTGGGGCTGGCAGCCTCTTTCCTGGGGTGCCTGGGAAAATGGGGCCATTCTCCTTCCCTCAGTGACTTGTCAGAAAGGTCCTTTCCTCCTTTCCTGCTCATCAGGAGCAGAGTATGGGGAGCCATCCATCCAGCCACCATTCTTCTGCCATGCTCCTATTGGCATGTCCTCCGCAGCTGGATAGGGAGGAGGCAAACATTGCATCATAGGATTTTCCAGAGGACCAGCTGAGGTATTGCATGCCTGTGGCTGCTCCCCAGGGTCAGCAGGAAAGCCTGTGGGACCTGCCGACATTGTCCATAGCTGTTATTAGAATTTATAAAGTCATTTGGGGAACGGGCCCATCTGGCTCTGGGGATTGGAGATGGGATGTGAGCTTTCCATCTCCAGGTCACCTCACAGCTGTTGGGTGTGCCTGTAGTGTGTGTGACATGAGTGATGGTCTGGGGAGGGCACAGGGGTCTGCATTACACGCACACATACCCACAAATGCTGTGCAATTAGCGTGATTTGGCTCTCCCCTTGGAAACCACCGCCGAGCAGCCGGGGACTGAGCAGCCGCACAGGCAAACCCAAACTGGTGCACATCTCTCATAATAAAACTTGGGTATTTGGCTTGAAAAATCCATTTTGGAGCTGTTGGGCTGAAAAGATTAAGCTGCCCTGGAGCTAATTTCATGTCTTCCTTTAGTATCAACATTTGGAGAATTAAATAATTGAGCAAAGGAGGACCGAGTAATTTCCAGTGAGTTTATAGGACAGATGATCTGAAAGATGTCTGCCTGCCCCTCAGGCTGTCTGCCATGTGTATAAAAATGAACCAGATATCAGTACCAACTAAAAAAAAAACAACCTCCTCCTCTCCCAAAAATCTCCAAAACCTCAAAGAAAATTGGAAAAAAAAAATAAACCAAGGAATCTGTCATTGTCTTGTGGCAGATATCTGGGACACAGAGGTTGAATTGTGCATTAACTTTAAAAATGCCACCCCTTAAAATGGCTGCTCTATGATTATTTCTAGACTTTCTTTTTCCACAGCATGATAAAACAGTCGAAGCCACCAGGTTGTTTTCTTTCCATTACAAACCTCATTGTGTCTGAGTTCCATAACTCCTCTCTGCTCAAGTTCCCAGGGCTTCCCTGGTCCCTTCATTCCAGAAAGGCACTCTTCATTTCAAAGGCACCTTGGCCAATATAAAAATACTTTGCCATCACTGATGTTCAGGAGTCCAGGTCTTACAATCTTCTGCTTGACACAACAAGCACTGTGTCTGCCCTGCTCTCTCTACATTGCAGCAAATGCAATTTCTTGGGTGTTGACCCAAGACTTTCTTGACCAAATGTACCTGTTGACTTTGTTGACCAAATGTACCTGGTGCTCACCTGGAGCTGGAGCAAACCCCCACTGGTGTTCCCATGACTCCCTTCTGGCTCCAGCAAGCCTTGACCCTGACTTCCCTTGGAGAGAGAAAAATGGTTCTCACACGTGGAGCTGCAGTGGGGTGGCTGTAGTGGTGCTGGGGCTCAAGCCCTCCCAGCTCTGTGCAGTGTACTGTGTCCCTGGACAAGAAGGACTGCATGGAAGGCAGGCTGAAGCAGCACCATTCGTGGTTAAGTCACCCACTGGGGACTCCCAGGTCCTGTGTTTTATCTGCTGCTCCTCTCTCTGACACCTAACAGCATGCCTTGGTCAGGTCACTTCATCTCTTGTCACCATTAATCCCTCTTCTGTTTCCTACCAACATCATGTAGCAGCACACAGCCTTTTGCTGGGTGTAGGGTGATCCTATAAGTATCTGACACAACTGCTACCAATATCAGGGGAACTTTCTGACTACTACATTTACATATACATACTTTTTCATCTTTATTATTATTGCATTTGATATAATTTCAGTTTCCATTATGTTGCTTTTCAAAGAAAATTGAAGTATATTTGAAATTAATACCATTAGTACCAGCAGCTAACAATCCTATACAATGTTGCATACGGATGCAGTTAGGAAATTTCTTTAGTTCATGTAAGGTGAAGGTTAATTTTAGAATGGAGTAAGAGTATCAGAGCCATTAAAATAGTATGGAAAAATGTTACCAGATGAGAAACTGTTCAAAATAAATTAAACCCATGATTTCAATCATGTCTTTCCAGACTACTTTGATACTAGACTGTATTTTTTCTTGCCTGTATCCTGCCAGAGATTTTCATAGCAATCATGTTCATTTCCAAGGAAATCATTCTTTCTTAGGTTAACAATGAAGACTCTTTCTCAAGGTATGCGAAGGTACTTTGCAAAAGCAAAATATGTCTGATCCTCTGAAAAAAACCCAACCCTTCAGTTTTACTTTTCTTTTGTGTTGGTGTAACTACTGATAATCCACTATATAATAACGTTAGTGCAAACACAGTATGCTACATTATTTTGACACTTCTGGATGTGTTTCTTCATTCCCTTCTGAGCTTTATTATGCCACTGTCAAAACAGCTACGGGTAAGAAATTTTATGACTTGTGTGGCAAAGGATGTGGTGCCAGAGAGATGAACAAAGAATGGGTCAGCTACAAGATCATCCATCTTTCCCCCTCTGGACTCCACTCCCCCTTCCTGCTCTCCTTGGACGACTTCAAGGCTCTGCCGCAGAGCAGAGCATTGCTGTGAGACTCAGGGTCGCATTAATGCTGTGCTGGATACCTTCCCATTCCTTCATCCTTCTGAGGATAGTCCTGATGCAACTGTCATTTGCCAGCTCTGATTTAGCACAGTAGTGTATAGGAGATTGTGAAAAATAAAGCTAGCTTTATGTTTTTTCAAGAATGCTCCCACTGATTAAAAAAGAGTGGTAGATGCTTTTTGAAACCAGAGTCTAGGCCCATCTGCCTGCATGTCCTTGTTTCTGAGATGAAGAAAAGGTTATTTTCTATCACCTCCATAGAAAATATCACCATCCTCTGTTTTTCTAAAGCATTAAGCGTGTCTGTTAAACAGTATTTACTGCAAAACCTTGTCTCAGAAAACAGTTTGATTCTCATACAGAGCCCAAGTGCTTTGCTTGAGCAAGACAGATTTTCACCTACCAAAGGCTTCTTTTTCCTCCCCGATTCTGCCTTTCCTTAAATCCCCTCCTGAGCATAGTTTAGTGGAGCAGCCAGCTCTCCCAGCTGTTTTAGCCTATCACAGAGGGTAGGAAATGTTTTGCAAGGTAAGGCAAAAAAACCCCATAAGCTGATGGTATAATTGAGAGGTAAGACACAGGATCATGTAATGAGATGTAAGGTGGGATACTCAAAATTATGATTTTTAATGTGTTTGTCTTTTTGTGTGAAAAGTAATTTAAATATAGAAATATAGAAAAGCCTCATCAGGCATTGACCAAGGGCATTCATGCAAAATTTCAGCTTGTAAGAAATGCTTCTAACTAGTCAGCATAAAGTACCTGTGTCCTGGAATAGTTTCCTCCATCCCCATAAATAATCAACAAGCAGCCTGTGTGGGGAAACCAAGCAAGTACATCCATGCAATTACTCCAGTCCCATTAACCATTACCTGTGAATGTGCACAAATGGGAGCAGCTGAGACCTGTCCTTCAGTGTTCGCTGAGCACTGCCAGCATGGCAGTGTTTGACATCCTACACAGGACAGTTCAGCAAAGCAGAAAGGATTTCCCTCTCCTCTGCTTTCCAAACACAGAGAGGTTTGGACCATGGAATTAACTAGTTCATTTTCTCTATTTTCTCCTCACTGTGCTGTGCTGAAATGCAATTAGACAAAGACACAGGACACCTAGTCTGTTCCCTGCCAGAGGGCACTTCTGAGGAGACAGGCAGCGTATGTTGAAGTTGCTCCAGGAGTTAAGACCCAAATGGTGATTTAAAGGGAAGCATGTTGCATTAAGAAATGTTATGTGCTGCTTTAAATCCATCATTGTGCATTTGCTCAGTTATTCCCTGTGTGACTTGAGCTTTGGCTGTTACTGTATGCATTATTTTATCAAATTAAATTTGATAAAATAATGCATGCAGTAGGAGGAAGGTGAGGACAAGAGTATAACAAGATTACACGTCCTTGTTCTCCCCTTTTAACTCTCCCACAGCTTTTTGGCTGTGATGCCATCATTCCCCACTCAAGCAAAACCCATCTTGCTGCCTTTTGCCTGAGGCCCTGGTGCTGGAGCAGCTCAAGGGAGGGTGGGTGGGAGCAGTACAGGCAGGACAGGTGCAGGATAGGTGCAGGATAGGATGGCTGCAGGATAGGTGGTGGGGATCTGGTGACTCCTGTCCTCAGGCACTGGGGGTAACCCTCACTGGGGTGATGGATGATGGAAAACCAAGATCTGCCAAGAGGTGAACAGGATGTGGCTTATTCTAAACAGCGTTATGAAGATCCTGTGGTTTGCAGTAACAGCAACTTCAATAGGATAATGAGTCCTGAATAAAATGTCAGGAAGATTGAAAACTAAGTTTTTTTTCTCAAAAGATGCAGAGAATTTGCTGAGCACATGAAACTCACATTTATTTTATTTCTGCAGAGTGCCAAAGAAGCCCTCATAGGCTCAAGTTTCAAGCTGGCCACAGTAATATTTTGGAAGTAAAAAATAAGGGTAGACAAATGGCAAACATTAAAAAAAAATAAAAAATCACCTGTTAGAATTAACCATTCGATTCTTCTCATGTGCTATTGATTCTGTATACAGAAAGAATGGAAAATCCAATGTACAGCCAGGTCTCAAGGACATCAGACACAGACCAGCAGTGGCATGTAGATCAGCTCTGTGCAAACCAGATCTTGCACTGATGTGAAAGAGAGGATAGAGCTGGTGTTTTCTATACTGAAATATCATTTATCACTGTAAATTATATTGACTTTGACTTGCACTGTCTTGAAAAAGTATGTTAACAGAAATATAGAACTTCTCAGGTAAGCAAAATTGAAGTGGGAGTTAAAGGACTTATAAAAGGATTTTTTTCAGAGGCAGGTGAGGAAGAGCAAGGAAGACTTCTATAGAGAAAATTGGTTCAAGAACCACCTTGTTTTCCTCTTTGTATTGCAGGTTTCAAGTTAGTATTCATATGCATTAATGTAAACACAAATAATTGGCATATCCTTATAGCACAGAAACGATCTCATAAAATTAATTTTGAACATGAAAATTTTAATGTGAGAATCCAATTTGCACTTTTGCCAAAGAAAATCTGAACTAACATTCCAGAAGTGTTAAAGGAAATCCAAAATTTCTATATTTAACTTACTGAGCATTCTAATGTCCCATAACCTTATGCAGAAGGGTAACAATTTTTATTATTAAATATTTACACAAACAGTTGAAAGGATGCAGTTTCTCTATCAAGGTTATAAATTCATTATAAAGAAAAAAAAAATCTTAATTTTCAGTATACAGATAAATTGATGGCTTCCTGTATTCAGGCAGAAATATATTATTGCCCATAGTTCAGTGAAGAACTTAAAAGAATTGTGAGGATTTTGAAAAGAATGAAACTCAGTGCTCTAATGCAGTTTATCTTATCTTAAGTCACCTGCTTATAAAGCCTACAGAATATAACAGAGAATAATCTCTATAACTTTACTGGATCCACAACTGCATGGTCAGACTGTAATTCACAATTAAATTTCATTCACTTGCTCAAAGGCCTTTTGATTAAGTTTAGATTTTATTAAATTAGGTTAGATTTTATTACATTCCACAGGATTTAGCTGTAACAGAAAATGGAATTGGATAGCACACAGTCTAGTACTCCAGCCCAGTACTCCTGTATATATTGGAATCACCAATATGTGATAGGAATCACATATTGGAACATGGAATCACATATTTAGCACTTTGTTTTCTTTCATTCCAAGCTGTTTCTAATAACAAGTTCAACAGTACCTGTGCCTATGGGTTAAATAACAGAATTTCTCTACTTTAACACCCAATCCAACACCTATTACAGAAAGCAGAGGGATGCTCACTGATATTATGGGGAGCATAAATGCAACTAGTTAGTTGCGATTTATGCAGCTAAATCAGTTGCAAATCAGAATAAAAGGGGTGCAAGTGGGAAAGAGTTTTGAAGCTTCAGAGTATAAAAGTGCTTGGAGCTGCAGGAATTGTGTGAGATCTTTTCTAAGTAGGCATTTTAGACCTGGGTCCTCAGTAATGTTTAAGCCCACAAAGTATTTTGAATATCTGGGACCTTTCTGTAAGTGATAAGTTGTCCACAGGATAAAGTGGTACTTACTATCACAGATACAGTTCTCTCACTGCCTATGGATTATCCTACAGTCATCAGCAAAATACCAGGTCCGTCCCAAATTAAGATTTAACTCATATCTAGAAAACATAAATCCTGGCTGTTCTTTCTTCTCTTCTTGATGGCCCTGCCCAAGTTGACTTCTTGAGGAAAGTAAGTGTAAGTACAACATGACACAATCTCTTAGGTCATCTGCACAATGACCCGATGCCAACATTTTCACACCTTTCTAAAATAAGCTGGAGGCTGTTTCTTTCGTATTTTAATATTCCTTTAAAAAACACATGCCTGAAAAATCAGTGTGGATAAGTTTTGCTTCTGTCCTAACACTGGGACAGTCTAATGGTTACAAATAATTACACCAGTACAGGGGAATAGGAATTGCATAAAACAAAAATCAAAGCAGATGGAAAATATGACTCAGCTCCTCTCTGCTCCACTCCCACCACATCTCTGAATTACTGTTTTCCCCAAGAAGTGCGTTTGATCTGAAGTACATTTCAAGACAGGACAAAAGTTTAGATTAATATTCCTTCAGGGTCCTGAGAGCAGAGGTCTGTAAGCAAACCTTTCATGAGTGATGTCATGGGCAGAATCAATAGTGGATCAGAGCACGGGAGATTTCTTTACAGATGTGGTTACACATGGCTTCCTCATGATTCTCCCATATCTGTATTTTGCTCTCAGCCCCTTCAGTAGAGTTCTACAGATCTGATTTGGGAACCACAGCAATATCTAATATTTACTTCTCTAAATTAGAACAGGTTAAGGTCCATGTACACTCCATTAGCAATCTTTCTTTGCACTGCACAAAAAGATTGATCATATTCTGACCCCAATGTTGGTAGTTGACCAGTTTCTGTCTCCAAAGACAGTGGTATCAGTGAGGACAAAAGCAGGGTTTATATTTTGTTACAGGCTTTGTGTTTGGCCACAGCCTTGGCATTTCTTCAGAGCTGCATAAGGACTGGACCCATCTCTGCAGCTGGCAGCAAAGCATTACTGCCCTGCTAGCAAGAGGAGAGCCTCTCTGTCCTGGAACTGGAAAGGGGCTCCTGCTTGAGCTGCTGGTGCTTCTGGTACCAGAGAAATATCAATATATGAGACTGGCCCTTACCTTCATGGTGTGATTCATCACAGCACCCCTACACCCTCATCTGTTTTATGCAAGTTTAGGACTGTTCAGAAACAATCAGGGGACCAGATCTGATGCTCCTGTCCCTCAGTGCAAAGCAAAATGCATGATCCCATGAAAACCAAGTGACAAGTCTGTTTTTTCCCAGTCCACTTTCCTAGAGCCAGCAATGTTTCCCTGGTCACACTGTCTCAACCCAGGACAGAACGGCTGTTTCCATCACATAACAGATCCATACCTTGTTTTTCATTCTGCTCTGTGCCCATCCTGTTTATCTCTTCTGAACTGCATATTGTTTCCACTTTAACAGCTCCTGCCAGCTGTTTTCTTTTGGTACCTTTTATTGCAGATAGAATTTCAAGGGCTTCCAGGGGGAAGCTGCTGAAAGCACTGCAGCTCTCAGACTCACTTCAAAGCAACTTTCATCATTTTTCACGCGCTCTTTTTAGGACTCTTCTTCTGTTCTTTCCCCAAAACAGATTCTCCCAAAGATCACACTGGGAGATAGCACTATTTATGGCACTTCACCAGGAGACATCGTGTTTTTTGTCTCATTTGGACACATCCACTGTCCTATAAAGGTTAAAACCAGTGAGGTCTCCTCCCCATCTCACTTGTAGTTTGTTGTTGGTAGGATTTTTTTCCAGAGGAAGGGGTGGGAGGAAAGGTTATTGTTGGAATTTAGCTGCCAGAAGCCTGAGGGTGAACTTTAATTTAGTTGAACCTCCCATCATTAAAGGGATTGTAGCTTCTGCACTGGACCAGGCAGACTCATCTGTGGGAGGCCCTGGCTTCACACCAACACTAATTGTGGCTGAATTGTTCTTACAAGCTGTGAGGCTTTGTTGCTGAACTTAGAGGAGAGATAGCCCATCAGTTTCACAACTATCTCAGGGTAGAGAACAGGAGGGGAAAGAAAATTCCTGCCTAACCCATGCCCTTGATGAGCAGCCTGCCATCCTCTCCAGGCACAGGGCAGGACTGCTATCCTGAAGAACTGAAGGCTGTGACCTGAAAAGTGGAGGGGAAAAAGGGGGCAATAATTCTTGAAAGGAGAGGGTTGAATGCCTAAAGAAGAGGGATGGGAATGCCAAATCCAGCAATGATATAAAGGGGCCCTGACCTTGAGAATTAGTGCAGATACACTCCTCCAACTCAGATGCTTTCATGTAGTCCAAATATGAGTGAGGAAGTGGTTGGAGGAGCAGCTTGTAGCATCAGATACTGTTGTATGAATATTCTTGAATTTGAACCACTCAAGAAATAAAGAGCAAGGCACTATCTAGAGATTTGTCTGTTTAAATTCTGATTCTTCCACCTGACTAATTTCAAAACTCACCTGGACAATGCCCCATCTAACCTGTGCTGTCAATCCTGCTTTGAAGAGGAGGTTGAACTAAGTGGTCTTCAACAGCCCCTTTCACTCCAAACTTATCTGGGATCCCATGAGGAAATCCATTTCCAAGAAACCATATTTAAAACAATAAAATTCTTGGTGAAGAATAGAGAATGTTAAAAAGGATGAAGACTCATTTCCCATTATATCTGTAGATAGGAATATATTGTAAACCTACCTTTCCCCTACTCTCAAAAGCGCCTGTAACACCACTGAGGAGAGAGGGAGACTGAGGCCACCTTGCTGAGACTCACACTCCATAACCACTGGCACAGTACAGAAGGTAGCAGTAGCAATGAGCAGTCAAATTGCTTAAACCTCCTCTCCCATTGTTCAGCCAGAATTTAACAAGGCATCATTAGCTGATAGCACAATCCCCACATCCCTCTTTTCAATAAGCATGGCTCAAAGTATCACTGGAAACACACCCTTTTGCTGCCTGCAGACTCAAGGATAAATTCCTGTATTTTGTGATGCAAAACTCTGCAAAGGACACAGCATCCAGTCAGGACCTGGAGCCAGGACCAAGGCACAGTGTCCTGGTGGTTGTCACTGCTCACGGGTGGGCAAAGGTGGTTCATGGCTGCTACTTCTCTGCTCTGAGTTATTGGTTGCACAACTGGATAGCTGGATGGTGGCATCTGGAGGTGCAAATTGGTCTTGGATTTGCTTTGCCCCAAACCTCAGCACTTGAAACCATGATTACCAAACAGCCAATCTTTCAGTCCTTGTGTCTTAATTCTTAAATAAATAAATAAATAAGTGAAAAGCAACCTCTATTTGTCCCTTCTTACCCATTATTCAAACAAATTAGTTTAACAACTACAGAACATCTTGTATCTATAGCTACCAAATGTTCCTGAGTGATATTGCCCACACACTCAAGTGGAAGACTGCCAAACATATCATGGATATTTTTTCTCTTAAGCATTGAAGGCTGAAGGGCATACTGAAGTTAGTTGCTGGATTTGTGCCTTTGGAGCACTTTGTTTGGGTCATTTGAAAATCAAAGGCAGATCTTTTGCTGAATTATAGCTGCAAAATGTTGGGTAGAAAACTGAACTGAACTGAACTTGAAATATTTGGGATGGTCTCCTGGCTGTCTGCCGGTCCGAGAAGGTGGTGTGATGTGATAGAGGAGACGAATTTTAGAGGAAGTGCAGCTCGCTTCATGGGTATGGAATGGGTGCTTTTGAATATTTTCTCGGCTGTATTTGAAGACTTCTACTGAGATCCTTGTGACCTCAGTTACTCTCTGAGACAGACACTCCACTGAGAATACTGTCTTCCAATCTGTTTGGTAAAGCATTGAAAAGTTTCCACCTCTAAATCTCAGACACCAAAGAATTTTATCATTGATAAAACCCTGAGAACAGCATAATTTTGAGATTTTTTTTTTTTGGGTTATATGTTAAAATTCTCATATGATCAAAAAACTGTGGGTCCACAGTGAATCCATATTTTACCAGCCTGAAACAATTTTCTTTAGGAACTATGACCTTTTGGTGGAAAATGCTTTTCTCACTGTATAATCCCTGCCTACATAGGATGTCGATTACTGCAACTGTTTTCTTGCATAAATGAACAGCTGTGGGCAAAATATTGCACAAAAAAATTGATGAAACTCGCAGAAGCTATAAGCACACATTACAGCTAATGGAGGCTTTTCCCAAGGAAAGGCAGCAGAAGTATCATACTGGTAAATCTATCACATCATTGGACTATGAAAATTGTAAGAAATATTCTAGGACATAGTAGTATATTAAAAGAGGAAGCCTGTGGCAATTGTAGAGACTACAAGAGCTCATAGCCTAAGGCTTACTCTGATTGCAGGGAAAAATGATTTTGTCTTCAATTTCTCAAGATACAAACCAAATGCCTTACAAATTGGTCACATTCCATTTAACTCATATTAATCTACATCAGGTTGCCTGGGGGTCAAACCCATGTTTTTGTTGTATTTTTCTTTTTTCCCTCTAGACTATATCTCTTTTTGGCTGCAAAATGTGCTGAAAGCTGTACAAGAGACATTCACAAATATGCTTCTCATTACTAGCATGGTCTGTACAGTGATGCCTACACAATCATGCTAATGTGCTTTGCTTCAAGTTCATGTAAATGAAGCTGGTGGGTCAGCCCATTTTAGCTGTGTTAGCACTGCAAGACATTTTGGTCAAGGAAAGGAATTCTATTAGACATAATTTGCTTTTTCTGACTCCACAGATACAGAGATCCTTCAAATGCAAAAACAAGCTCATTAACTGCTGCATATAGAGTCAGTTTATCAGGTATTTCCAAGACTCTTAAAGCAGACCATGAGCAGTGCCCTAATTCAGCCTCCAAGGAACAGCCTTTAGAACTGGAAGGTAACTGCTTTTCCTCTAACTAGCTTCCCTGTTAAGGACGTGAAGCTGAAAGCTGAATTAAATGTTTCAGGCTATTAAGAAAAGCGTTAAGCCATTTTAAGATTAAACTGGGCATATTTTCTATGCTCAGAGAAAAAACCTTGCTCTCTTTCATGCTAGTGAAAATAGAGAATGTCTTCAACTTGTCTTTTGGCCTATATATGTCAGATATAAGGAGGTCAGCTATGCCCTTACTGAGGAAAATGTTGCTTTTTACTATATCAGCTGGGATTTCTCTCCAGAGAAATCTGATCAGAGCAGTGTGTCCAGAACTTGACTTTACAATGAAAATTTGAGCATGGAGCAGTGATACATGGAGATACCCTCAGCTCACTAGTGCAGGTATTTCCCAGAAATGCACAGCTTAACCCTGTTTGGAATGGCACATCTCAGACTTGGTGTCCAGATGTTTTCAGGTTCCCTACCCATGATGTCCAGCCCCCAGAAGACTCAGACATGTTGCAAATGTGTGTATTTTACCTTTTTATCTTTTTTTTTTTTTTTCATACATTACCATGATACATTTTTAATGCCCTAGCTTAGGTTGTTGCTGCCTGAGACCCTCCTCCTCATGCCAAAACTCAGTCCTGGTGCTCTCCTTCCTTGGCTTCCCTTTCCAAGGGTAGCAAGCCTCTGCAACCTGGCGATATTAGGTCACTGTTCTCTATTGCAAGAAGAACGATTTCCATGGAAGTGGAGTGCGCCTGGGGGTCACACCCATGAGAACAACTCGGCTGATGTGCAAACATCCCTTTTGGGGGCTCCAGGGGACAAAAAAATGCCTTCCCTGGAGGGCTGTGAAACTCATTCACCTGGATAACTTCCCCTGCCCACAAAGTGGATAGCTCATGGACAGCCTCTGGCATGGCCTTTCAGAGGGGCATGCTGAGATGCTTCCAGGCTTTGCATGCCACAACAAATCCGTGAGGTTGACTGGAGAAAGTGCTGCGTGTTCAGGTAAGCATAATGGTCTGTAAAGGACACAGTACTCCTGGGATAGCCTGCTGCATGTTAGTGTACCTTCAAAACTTTTACAGGCATTAGTATGATTTTTTTAAAAGTACATCCCAAGACAAAAAAAATTGACCCAAGGACCTCTCAAAAGGAACCTGAAATCACATATGGATTCAACTCACCTTCACTCTTAAAAAACACCAGCTAGACTAGGTGCCCAGCCTGACTGAGGCCCCAGCTGTCTCCCTGCACACTGCTCCGGTGGGGGGAAGAACCACGCTTGTCATCTGCACTCTCAAGTCCCCTGGTGTGACAAGCCGTATTTGCCTTTAACCCAGGCACAGGGTTCACCTTCTCCCGCACTGCTTCTTCTTGATAAAAGAATCAGTGCATGAAACCATCGCCATGGATATGAACAGATGCAGAGAGGAGAATGGGAACAACACAAACATTATGTTCCTCCCAGAGCAGCGCTCCTGTCGCTGCCCGTGCCACATCTGTGTTTTTGAAGGGAAATGTCATAACATTGCTAATCAATAAGAAGAGTGACAGGACCATTTGTCATGAACGAGCCGGCACTGCAGCTGTTGCAGTCATCCTCTCCCTGGGCTTTGCGACCAGAAGCCGAGGGAAGGACCTGATTATTCTGCGGCAGCAGCCCCCGCACGCCTGCGGGCAGCCCCTGGGCGAGGGCAGCTCCGGCCGGCTCGCTGAGGTGCCGCCAGCCTTGCAGCAGTCCGGCCGAGCAAGTGGGCAAAAAGCCTGGCAGGAAGTCTAGAGTTTCGAACAAAGGACACCAGACACCCTGCAAGGGAGGGACGGGCCTGGGTGTTGGAGGAGTCTGCTGACCTTTAATCCGCAGCCCGCTGTTGCATATGCATCACGTTTGAACTGCAGATGTTCCTCGCTGCTCCGCCGGTCAGGGCGACAAGCGGCTGATCTTACAGGAGGAGGCAGGGCTCAGGGAGAACTTAATGAAGACTTTAAGCTGTGGGTTGCAATTAAAATGGCCCGGCGGTGTAAGCGTGGGAGGGGGTCACTAAGCTCCTGCAGCTGCTCTGCCGGCAGTAATGTCCCTGCTGATGGGCACAGCTCTCCTCCACAATGAGAGCAGTCGTGCATGTCCGGGGGTGCTGGCGGAGGTGACAAAACTGAGCTGCCCTTTCCCACCCCATTAAAATAATTCTTAAATTAGGAAATTTATCTTGATCGGATGGTCTATCTGTGTGTGGCACTGCCGTGTATAACGCTCCATCTCTTTTCCCAAGACAGCTCAGGCCAGTAAATAGAAAAGGATTAAATATCAATATAGTGAAAAGCATATAGGGAAATATAGGGAAACAGTCCTTCTTTTTCAAATCATGACCTGCTTTTTTAGGCAGAGTTTGACCCTCAACATGGTCTCTGCAAGGAAAGAAAGCTGCCTCCTGCAAAAGAGAGATCTGCTTCTCTGCTACTGAGCACAGCCAATTAAAATCCACATATCACTTATGGTGTCTGTACTCAAATGACAGGATGTCTACAGGCTGAAAAGGATACAGGCTCCATCTTGGATTGCACTTCTGAGCCCTATCCACCAAGGTGCAAATATAATATTGATCCCACACGTGATTTCTGAGTTCTACAGCAAATGCTGTTTAACTAACAGCAATGACCAGAATCTTCCCCCAGCGTCACCTTAGCAGCAGCTAATGCCACCTAAGCATTGTCTCCTGACACTCAGGTTCAGACTATGATGCTGGAGCTCAATGAAGCACAGCCAAACTATTTATTTTGTAACCAAAGTTTCTTCTAACGGAAAAGTGCCATTTTCTTTTCTCTTATTCACTGCTTTGAAAAAAAAAAAGTCAGTTTTGGCAGTATTTCGTTTCCAGAACTTCTTGTCCCAAAACAAAGCATTCCCTTAAGGTTGAAGTGGCCCATGTGAACATTTCTGGAATGGAATCTTTTCAGTTTTAATTTGGAAATGATTTTTTTCCCACATGCAATTCACTGTTATTATTTTTACACAGAAACACATCGACAAGCTTTCAAAGGGAAAACTTGGACCAAAGTTCTTTTATTTCATAACAGTGGAAAATTTTGATTGACCCAAAGTAACATTTTATCAGACTTCTAGTTCACATGGAATTTTACTTGGATATATATTTTTGCTTTTTTTTTCTTTCTTTTGGAACCAGGAAAAATATTTCCATACATGAAAAGGTCTGGTTAACCTTGATCTTATGAGTCCTCCCAGGAGTTCGTTCTCCCTCCCTGCTGGTCCTCCTGCTCAGGCTAAAAGCAGGCCAGCTTTGGCTACTGCCTGCTGTAACGGCTATCACTGGATTTCACCCCATTGCAAAACCACTTTTATTGCCCTCACAGCCTCCTCCAAGGGCGAATTCATTACAGCTGGGAGGTCTGATCAGAATGCATGAAGTGCTACAGCAAGGGCCAGGTTTGAGAGATAATTCGTCAAAGTATTTGTCGTTTCTCATCTTTTTAAATACGCTGCAAAGTCTTCAGACACCTGTACCAGCAGTCCAAGAAGTGGTCACATAGAGAGATGAAATTTTGAAGAAAAGGGGTAGGTCAAGGAGGTTGAATTCATTTTAAGGAATGATACAGCTTTCACAGCAATATATCTACTGCCTGTAATTTATAGCCCCGGCTGCCATAATGATCCTGTATCCCTTTTTCTTTCTGCTGTTCCAGTTCACTGAAGAATTTCAACATACACTTTGATTGACAGGGCAGATGGTAACATTGTTTGCCATTAATGTTAACCTATTATTTAATATATGTGTTAGTTTTATTATTTTTTAACAGGATACTAGTGACTATAAAGTTTAATTGACCTTTTTTGCCAATAAATAAATCATCGCTGGTTTCAGCAAGGATTCTACTTTTATCTGCCAATAAAAAGCTGAAGAAAACCTCTTAACTACACTCCTTCCTCTTTCCTTTTTCTTTCATCTCCTTAAGACTCTTCTTATGAAGAGCACCCTGGAAAAAAATTATCCAGTGATGGAATGAGCAGGTCTATATATGGATAAGTCAGATTTTACATCAGAGAAAGAAATGGGGTTTAAATTGGCTGCATGGTAAATTCTGTCTCTCAAAGTCCTGACATCACTGGAACTGAAATTTTATCCCAGGAGAACACAGGCATGGTTTCCATCTTGGTTGCACTGGACTTTGCAACTTCAGGGCCTTTGATGTCACACTTGTACCTTGAGCAAAGGGAAGGGGCAGCAGAATCAGGTTGGATGTATTAAAAAAATGGGAAACTTAAGTAAGAAAAACTGATCACAAATAAGTTTAGAATAAGCTTGCCCTACTTTATTTACTGTTGGGTGGTACAAAAAGAATATGCTGTGCAGTTTTAAGCTTTATACCAGGAGTACATGATTAATGCAGACACTAGAGCCCAGGAGAGGCTCAGTGGATTCTGAGGGGATAGCCAGCTGTACCTCACCAGAACAAGCTGCTGTGGATCCTGCATGCTTTTTAATGGCTCCTTCCTCCTGGTTTTCTCTTCTCCCTGATTTAAGACCATCACCTGACAGATTTTTATTTTCCCTGTAAGCACTTCAGGCCAAAGTCATTAGAAAGCAGGAAAAGAAGACTCAGTTTGGTTATCTGAAGCTTTTTGCTTATCTGACTCTGGAGAAAAGTCCATCCAACCACAGAGAAAGAAAATTTCATTTTTCAAAACTGTGAATTCATTAAGAGAACTCATATGCATAAAAAGCAATGAAGCTGAACAAAATGTAAATTTTTCTGGCTGAGAGAGATTTTCTTATGTTGTTATAAGCATCTACAGCTAAGACACTGGATTTACATTTCGGTTGGGATTTTTAGCATTTGACTTCTTAACTATGTGCCTCAGGTTGTCTGAGGGCTAGGGTTTGGGAAAGGGAACTTGCAGCTGGGTAGGTAGGATAAGTAATGAAAACCCTATGAACAGGCATACACAGCATGTGCTGTCCCATCATAAAATTAGTGTGCTCCTCTGGGTAGAATTCCTTAGCTTTTTTTCTTTGCCACACATCTGGACAGAGTTCTGATTGCTTGAGAAGGAACAAAGTAGCACATATAAAAAAATATATATGTGTGTGTGTGTGTGTGTGTGTGTGTGTGTGTGTGTGTGTATTACACATATAGACCAAAGACACAAAGAGAACAAGAAAAGCTAAACTGAGAGGTGGAATTTCCCTTTTTCTTAATGCATTGATCATCACTCCAGTCAAACACATAGCAGAACCATAATTTCCCTTTTCTTGTCCTATTCAGTTGAAGCAATTAAAATTGAGAGGGGCTACAGAGAAGATGAAGCTGGTGGCAGAATAACCTCAGTGAATGGGGCCTAGTCCAGCTCTCAATAAATTTCTGTGTATAGTAATAAGAGCAACACATCTTTTATGTCCTGCAGAATTGCTACATCAGGTGAGATCAGAGGGGCTGCTTCTAAACCAGTGTTTTGGGGAGCTGGGGTGGAGTTGCTATTACACCAAGCTCTGGTCATACCAGGGACTGCTCCTTTAGAATCCCCCTGACTTTCCATCTAACAGCTGGAGGATACTCCTTGACAGTCTGATCCCAAAGACAGCAAGGCTCTGACATGCTAATAAGCAAACCCCTTTTAGAAGTGAGAACAGAATTATTACTTTTCACACTGCAGTTACAATGCCATTTCTGGTGACAGCATCAGGCAGATGTTGCAGCTATGCTGGGGTTATTATGGAAACCCGACTGTGATGGGCAGCAGGGACACAGAGAGGATGGACAAGTAACCCACTTAGACCTGCATACAGTGATTCCAGTCCCAGGGCAGACTTCATGCTGTATTTTGCCATCCATTTAATGGTGCAGTGCAAAGCAAACATGGGCAGTAATGGGCTGACAACCTTTGGATGGGTTTGATTTTCTTTTCTGTGTGGTTTCTTCAAAATTCCTTTTTGTGTTATTTGAATAATTTTTCTCCATCTTTCCTGTGGGTTGTGAACAATTAATCCTAAAAATTGCTATAACATAAGGAAGCAGCTTTGAATAAGTATGGGAACCCATTTCCTATGTGCAGCATTGCAGACTCAATCCCTCATCTTAGTCTATTTGTGGAAAATCTTTTTTGCTTTGCCTACAAACTTAAGTGACACAAGTCTTGTTTCTTTTCTGTCCAGGCCCTCTGGACCTGGAGGGCCTCTTGCCCTTGTAGATGAAAAATAAGAAATTTAATTCTCTGCCAGGAATGACTCATTGCCTAATGTGCCTTAACACGCAGACACTATCTTCTTTTGCCACTAGAGTCTGGGTGGAGGAAGTTGTGTCTCTCCTCAGATCAGGGCTGTCTCCTCTCATCATATTAGCTTTATTGCTTTGAGGTATTCCTAGGACAACTCATCTCTTCTTTAACATCACATTATCCATGAAAGAAGCCTCTGCTAAGCAGAGATGACAACCTATGAGAGTTTTTTCTTATGCCAAGGGAGCTGAATTAGAGGAGAAAACTGTTTCAAGACTGTTTAGGAAAGTGTGGAGCTCACTGGCCTCCATCCATTAAGGCAGGAAAGCATTATTTTAACTTCAAACACACAAATATTTGATTTCAGTGGGACTGTGTGAGTCTGTAACATATATGTGCATGTGGAGACTCTCTGGTTCTCAGAAATTCCAACAGCAACAAAACTTCCT
The DNA here is from genome assembly GCF_017590055.1 of Onychostruthus taczanowskii. NCBI lineage: Eukaryota > Metazoa > Chordata > Aves > Passeriformes > Passeridae > Onychostruthus > Onychostruthus taczanowskii. Next base: position 1,082,874 of record NW_024501015.1, read on the forward strand.
CAGTGATTTCCTTTTCTTTCAGGTTACCTACCAGTATCTCAAATTATTCACCATTCTGGCAAGCTACATGACATACAGCTTCAGTCTCAGAGTCTTGAATCTGAATTGAAAGAATTTGTATTTTTATGCTCAGTTCCATGATACCTCCAGAGATCCATTCTTTTTGTTTCCTCCGTTCTTTTTCTGTGCCCTGAGGCTTTTGAAAACAATGCACAAAAACAACACACTAAAACAATGGGCTTCCTGCAAAATTCAGGTTTTCTACTTTGCTACAGCATGGGATTTTCCAATTTAGACTACAAGAATGTATATGAAGTCTTTTTATTTATGTTTACAGTGAAGAGGAGAAGGAAGGAAGAAGACATTTAAAGACCAAGCAGCTCCAAGGAGCAGCTTTTTCTGACAAGTCAGCTGGTTTGAAAGTAATGGGACCAGCAATCCATGCCATTTATTGAGTGTGCCTGAATCTACCACTACAACTCACTAATGCTGCACTTAAATGCATGAGACATTTTACCATCCTCATACCTGTCTTTCACAGATGAGAAGACCTCTTTTATGTTACTAAGGAGCAGTTCAGAATCTTGCTGCCATGAGATGGCAAATGTCACTCTGGACAGAGATAAGTTGTCAGAGGACAATTGTGATAATTTTCATTTGTTCCTTTCATGAATCTGGACAGTCTTTAGGATAACACTGAATTTGTGTTCAGAACATTATTTTGTGAAGTTTCTTGTGTCAGTCAGAGTGATTTGAAAATGACACCTCAGCTTTACCAGTTTGCTCTGAATAGCAGCAGCAGCAGCAGCACCTCTCCATAGAGCAGTTGCAGCTTTCGGCCTGTCTCATGAGTGCTTCTACACCAGGCCAACATTGAGTGAGCTACAGGTATGCTTGTGAGAGATTTGTGTCAGTGAGAGATTCCATGGGATGATAGAGTGATGGATAACTTATTCTGAGAAGACGGCTGAAATAACTACATTTAAAATTGAGCACATACGAAAATGTGGGCCACTGTATTTTCTGTCATGTTACTTAGAGAATGAAGACTTGTATCTGAGAACTGTAGGAATTAGCAAGTGCCAGTGTAGGACACTTCCTGGAGATGGATGGGAACTCTGGTTTTGAAGGTCATTGCTGCTCACCTTCTGCTTAATCAGTGCCAGCTGAAAGAGGGAAAGCTCTATAGACAGAAATGGTGAACACATTAGCACCTGGCACCTGTGAATCTTCCTCTACTATCCTGCATGGCAGGAAAGCACTTCCCTATTGTGCAGTGAGCCCTGTAGGGAGCTCATTTCTACCTCTTACAGACAGCCTTGGAAAGATCCTAACTCTGTGTGTACAAGGGGCACAAGAAAAAGAGTTTAGACTGAAGGACACAGCAAGTAAATATTCACAAATATTAAAAATACCAAGGTATTTCTTTGACATCACAGAAACTGTTTTCCCTGTCATGACATAGTCTAAGAGCTGAAATCAGGCCCAGGACTGACCAACTTCATCAGTTCTTTGACAAGCAATTGTCTTATTTTCCCTCTCTATAAGATCTTTCAGACAAATCAGCCTAACGCTCTCAGCATGTGAGCAGCTTATTCAACCAATCTCTAACCTCCCAAGAGCACTATACTACTGCTACAAAGCTCAGAAAAATATTCCCCAACGTTTCTGAGATGGGTTTCAGGATAAATAATTTGCTCAAACTGTCTTCTCCTTTTTCTGGCAGACTCAGCTCAAACCCGAGTCCAAACAGAGATATTAGACTAATCACCAGCTCCTGGGAGCCAAAACCTTCTCCCTCTTCCAAATACACCAATCCCTATTTGCCTACCAGCCTGCCTTTTCTCTGACACAGGAATCTCAGCTGGAAATAATTGGCAGCCTGCACAATTTCTACTTGCTGTAGCTTTTAACCCTGAACCTTCCTGATCAGACCTTGGAAGCATTCATCTCATCACCAATCCAAGTACTATTTAAAATCAGCAAATGCGTATGTAAATTCAAGAGAAAGACAAGGGTTTGTGATCTAAATAATGATTTTTTTGTTGAAGAACATCTTACATGTTCAGAGTGATGTGACTCCAGCATGACGTGTGTATGGGGTTCTTTAGGAGAGGTATTAGATGCTCAGGGCTCCAACAGGGCTTGATCAATTTGCGTCACAAAGTACTAACCATTTAGGCACCACATTATAGAGGAAAGACAGGTATATGTACTGTCAGCAAACAGGACAGAGATAACATAAAATCCATCCTGGTAGCAGAAATATTGCCAATGCTGCTGATAGACAAGAAAATACAGAATAACACTGAGCACTATATTATTCATGCTTTAGACAGTAACTGAGTCACTGAGTGATCTCTTCCCTATCAGAAGTAGAAGTTAAAAGGGGTGAGGAGGGGAAGATCAATTGAAAGGACTTGAATGTAGTGTTATTATCCTCTGCATGTGAGGTCTGCAGGTCTGCTCTCCTCACACTCAGCCTATGCTCTCATATGCCTCTGACTAACAGCTGTGGATGTAGGCACCTTGTTGATTTTCCTGCTCTCCAAGCAAGCTTGTCTAGTCTGGAGAAGCAGATTCAATTATTCCTCCCTACCTTACTGTCTCAGACTAAGCTTTCATCTGCTGAAGTGTTTCTTCTTTGAATGTGAATTCCTTGTGACGGTGCTCTATTTGGCTTGCGAATGATCACAAAATGTGCAAATTCACAGAGTAATAACAGTAAGTGTTTTGTTATCTGTCTTGATGCTTCTGCTTTTGCTGGCACATCAGCATGTATGTGATCCACGGGTGACATTGGATTGGTGAGGTGGGAATTGTGCTAGGATACATTTGACTTTTCAGCTTGACTAACTAGGTACCTCTTAGAGCTGGACCAAGTGGGAGTGACTGTCAAGACCAGTCTGAGGGAAAGCTCATATATATGATATATATATGGATATATTTGCAACTGTAGCAAAATATCTGTGCCACCATATCCCCAGGGAGTAAAGCAGAAGAATTTGCTCTTTGGAGAAACAATCATGCATAAACCACCCGTCCCAACTGTTGTGACTGTCCTACGTCTGGGAATGCCCAGATCTCTGCTGTAACCATTTGGTTTCAGAGCTCCCTGTGCAGCAGCTATAGGATGCATAGGATGGTTCTGGAATGAAGTTCTCTACAGATATGCAGGAAACAAATACATAATAAAAGGGCATATACTGCCTCCCAATGCAGCCCTGCCTCCCAGTGCAGCCCTGCACCCCAGTGCAGGTCTGCCTCCCAGTGCAGCCCTGCACCCCAGTGCAGCCCTGCCTTCCAGTGCAACTCTGCAAAAATACATAATAAAAGGGCATATACTGGTGTGGAGGGGCACGGAGGTGGTTTCTGCCCTTGCACCAGGAGAAGAGCTCAAGGTGTCCACAGCTTTAGGGAAGCACTTCTGGGAGACAGGTTCCTCCAAGAGCTCTGCAAACGTGATTGCCTGTTGGAGAGCCAAGAGCCCTGCACCCCAGCGCAGCCCTGCCTCCCAATGCAGCCCTGCCTCCCAGTGCAGCCCTGCACCCCAGTGCAGCTCTGCCTGCCAGTGCAGCCCTGCTTCCACTCTGCCTGGGAGCCATGGGCTGCTGGTGGGCACACGTGGATGGGAGCATCCCTTCCTGCCATTCAGCCTTGCTTTGAACCCAGTCATGAAACCTGTGACAATGCAAGGACCTTGTCAGGCAGTCCCTTGAGATCAGGTTTGATTTCAGCAGTATATGGAGCAGCAGCCAGAAGAAAGTAATTTCCTATTGCATTCTGGAAATTAAATTAGTCACATTTTGTACCGTCCTGCTAATTAAAAGATTACTTTTTGCCTTTTATTTCTATTTTCAGAAGTTTTTGTCTGGGAGACCTGTTATATTTAGTTTATCTCATCTTATCTTTATCATCACTTTTATTATTCTTGTAGCTGGGAGTTGCTAAGGGAAAAAGCCCTTTGCCCCATAGTCTCATACCTGAGTTGTCAGGGGTAGGAAAGCCTTATGTTTGAAAATAGGCTGTGCCCTTCTGGCATGTAGTGATATAAAAAAAAAAATGCAGTGATAAAAATGATAGATAGATAAAAAAGTATTTTCTTAAGAAAGAATTCCTTGGGTTCAATAAAAGAAAAAAAAAAAGTTTCACACTTTTACAGATGTATCTCACAAAGTGTGATTTTATTCCTGAAGTTTCTGGATAGCGTTTGAGTTCACAGCTCTGATGAACTGTCCTTTTGTTCCCAAAGGCAAAATTTCTTTTTCCCTTGGGGAAAATGAAAAGTCAAGCGAAGACACTATTGAACCATTTGATCAGTGCCCAGATCTGGCTAGACTTTGAAAAAGGAAAGTATGCAGGAACACTAACCTTTAAAGACCTCTGTTTAAAAAAAATCAGATATAATAGGATGAAGATAAAGGTAATAACCTGAAAAGATTTAAATACAAAGAAAAGAATCAAATGTCTGACAGCAAAACGCTAGTTAAAAATAATCATGGGAAGATGATTAAGTGACTGCAAAAAAAATTATACATACTAATTTGAAAAAGAAAAGCAATTCTTACCCTATTAAATTGTGCTTTTATAAAATTTCCCTGCTTCTAGATTTGCAGAAATATTTTTGTACACTTCAAATCCCCTGCTATTCATTGTCTTCTATGGATTATGAAAATTGAAAAGACCATATAAACCTGTGGATAGGGATGTTTGTATGTATTTCCTATTTCCCATTTCACTCTATATTGGTGAATTGTATAATCAGGATATTCATCAGGATATTTTCATGATTTTTTTTTCCACAGTCAGTACAACAAGTACATTTCCACGTGAATTGTATAATCAGGATATTTCATCTGATGATTTTTTTTTTCCACAGTCAGTACAACAAGTACATTTCCAATCAAGTTTGGTATGCACTTCCTGATTTTCTTTTGGAGGTCATTCAAAGACAATATCAACACTGTCTTCTCATTTCATTCTTTGAGGAGAATCCATTTTGTTTGAGCCAACAGAGATCTCCCACTAAGGTCCAATAGAGAACATTGTCCTACTGTGATTAAAGCTGTGTTCAGGGCAGCAGGTCCATTTGGCAGAGATTTTGAGACTTTGACCTTTATCTTCTGCTCAAATTGCAATTGCCTCCTCCTTCGCCCCCAAACGCTTGCCCTAGAAATAAGAGAAAAGCAAAACAAAATAATACTTGCAGGTATGTTAATAATCTTAATTCCTTTTTTCCTTCTCTTGAGATGTAGTTAGCACTAGGTGAGGGTTTTGTAGTGAAGCATAGGCTTATTAAAGCAAGCTGTGTCTCAAACAGGTGTCATTGGGAGAGTACACTCCACTGTGGGCTCTGTTTGCCTGGTTTGTGTGTGGCTTGTTGGCATGGCTGATGGGACACTGAATCTTCCCATTTCCCTAGCTTGGTGTTACTTTTTAAGCTGACTCCAGTCAGCAAATTGCAGAGTTCCTGTGCTCTGCAGCTTCTTTCAACCCAGGACAGGAGCCCTTGGGGTTCTCATCCCTTTTTAGAAACACCAGGAACCCTCCTTCAGGTCTGCACTGAGTATCTGGACACTGTTGAATTGTTGGTTTATACTAGAACTATCAGGACTCCCAGGGTCTGTGTCTGAAAGAGTTTTCTCCAGAGGTGAGAGGGCACCAGGAACCAACCAAGCCCTCATGCTGGGTGAGTGAGTTGGCTGCATGAAGGACATATTCTCTCAGGCTCTCTGAACATATGTAACAGAATGATTAAGTTATACCTAGAAGAAACACTACATAATTTTCTATAGGTAAATTGGATGACTGGATCTGTCATGCTGAGATTCTCTTCTTATCCCAAAGTAGCTGTATTTATAATAAAATCAACGTCCTGTCTTTTGAAGAGCGATATTTATAACTTAGAGCCACATCTTTTAAATTTGTTTTCTAATTGTGACATCAAAAAATTTATGTAAAATATTGAAAATGTAGGGAACAAATATTTACCATTTTTCCTCCAAAACCTTATTTCGGCCAAATCAGATCAGTTTTGTGAAATATTTTTATTTGATGAAACTGCACATTCTGAGGGAATGACAGCCTGCCAGAGTTTTGGGGTCCAGCTTTAACCACAGCTCTGACAGCCACAGAAGGACTGAGCTGGGCAAAAAGCCATCAGTGGAAAATCCTGTAAATTTCTATTTCTTCTACGGGATGCATCTGGACGGTGTGAGGAAAATGGAGTTCACTTTGTATCCAAGTCTAGGAGTTTGATTTACCTCTGCAGAACTCTTGCAAACGTCTTTGGAGCCATGTGGGTTTAAGTCAGTCCAGCAGGACATGGATAGTTCTGGCCCCTGCCCAGGAAAGCGTTTGAGCACATGCTTAACTGAAAGCATGCCATTAGTCCCCTCTAGGGCTGCACAGCCCAGGCTGAGCCGGGCTTTTGCACAGCGTCTGCTCCTGGGGAGCACATCTGGGGAACACATTGGGCTTCTTGAGCTGTTACACCCGCTGCAGGTAGGGCTGTCTCAACGATGTACGCAGAGATCATCCAGATAACGGGGCCACGGCCTGCCCCAACAACTGCACATGCACACACAGGGCCTGTGTAAGAAGGATGTTGTTTGTGTTGTGCTGTGACACACACAAGAGTAACTTGAGCCATAACCTGGCTGAAGTTACTTAGTCCACTGCCAGAGGGCAGATGAGGTGTAGTGTAATGGGGCAATATATGCTCAGCCAGGGCAAATGAGGAGGCTCTAGCGCTGGGAGTCAGTCTGCCTCAAGGAAGCTGAGAAAGGCTTTTCTTTGCCCTTTTTTCATAACCAACTAAGAACATTAAGGCACAGAATTATGCCACAGTTTGTCTGAAGAAAGTCAGATAAGGAACTGCATAGCATAATGTACTCTGTTTGCTGTACCCCTTGCAGGCAGTACCACTCATACTCACAGGCTTTCGCAAACTCAGATTACTTGGCAGGCATAGACTGCAGATGATAATGTCCTTTTCTCTCTGAGATTATGGTCTTCTAGTTAAAAGCTACATTGTTACTTTGCTTCCAGCTGCAGCAACACAGATAAAATCAAAGGTCAGGTCATAGGGATCTGTTCCGAACTTAAAGTAATGACCACCAAATTCACAGCTTGTTCTCAATCCAAAGGCTTTCTGAAGTTAAAAGTGTTGTTTACTGTCATAATGACATCCCTTGTGTCCTTGGAGTAGCAAGAACTCAGTTACAGAACTGTGGGTCACTGGGGCCCTCCTGGTTCCTAATTGTCACATGGACCAATGAATGGCACATGCTTTTTGTTGAGAGAGTTTGTTTGGAAAAGGAGTAATTGGCTGGCTGGAGCTGATGCCAGGATCTGATTGGAAGCAAGTGGTAACTTGCAGAGACCACTCCAAGGTATGGTTCTGACCTACTTAGGTAGAAGAGCCATCTTTAAATCATTATGAAGCCTTCATCAAGAGATGTTCCCACTGTTCAAAAACACATGCAGTCCAACCCTGCAATGTCCTCTGTTATATATATCCTCCTGTTTAGTGAGAAGAGACAATCTGAAATAAACCAGAATGAGGTGTCGTGCGTTTTTGCCTGGTTACAAGGGCTCTGCAATGCAATAAAAAAGGGCTACCAAAATGATTTTTCAGAGGGTTTGGAGACCTGCTGTGGCAGGTCCTAAAATCCTACTGTGGCATAACTGGACTCAGCAACTGAGATTGTCAAGCCATGACTCTGAAGCCCCATGCCAGTAAAGCTGGCATCTAGACAATGAGATTAAAGTATTAAAGACCCAGTATTTTTTCATAGTTTGGCTTCAAGAGGAGAGACAGTGCCTCCTTGCTTGCCAGGGATCCATCCCATTTTGTTTTAATATTCAGTAGATGGCATGTGGGGTTTGGGTTGTCATCTTGGCTGTTACAATGAAATGTCAGTGGATTCTGTGAGGAATGCCCTGTTAGCTCACCGAGTCCCGGACCCAGCTGCTTGGAATTGGCTGGAGACACTTTAAGCTTTTGAAATAAATAATTTGAAAATGATGCTGTCCCTGGTCTGTCTTCAAAAGTAAAAGATTCTGTTCAAAACAGCAGTTGCTACACCAAAGAAGGTCTCATTAAGTGGTATTGTAATGCACAAGCACAGGTACTGGTGTCACAGATGCTATTTTACAACTACTTAACTGCAGAAGTAATGACACAGCAGAAGGTGGGAGTGAACATTAGCAGTGATCTTTATTCTGCTTCATGTTCTCAGGTTATATCAAATTTTCTCTTTGTTGTACAACTGCTGCAATGTACTACATTAAAACTCAAGAGCAAAAATTAAGAGCAGCTACTGTCACATGCATGAAATGCAAAATAGATTTATTTTTGACAAGGACAAGTTTCTAAAAGGAATATCATGTCATGCCTACAAAAATGCAGTAAGCTCTCAAACCAGATTCAAGCCAATCTCTTCAGTAAAGCTCTGGTTAAGAGGAAGGCTTGAGGTTGCCAGGTTTTATTCTTAATTGCCTTAAATTAGGAGGTAGTGTTGAAAAGAGCATTTCACATGTAACTCCTTCTTTGTGCAGATACAGTAACTCCTTGCCAGTGTAGTGCATTACAGACATCATTTTATAATGAGATGTGAAGCAAAGGGAAAGCCATTCACAGAGGTTATGGGAAGAAGACCTGGATGGTTCACATGGAATTTCAGATCCACATCAAACACTGCGAGCAATAGAAAGTTCTCTATGCATATTTCACAAACAGCCAGTAGCTCCAGCTTTCCAGTGCCCTGGGTTACATTTTAATCCAAAGGCATAACACTCTCACTGTTTCAATAGATGATCAATCAGAAAGGCCATTCTTGGGTTCACTTACACTCCACATAGCCATGGTCAACCATTCAGTACCTTTGACCTGACCTTTGAACAGAAAAATGCAAAGACAGCAACAGCCGGCTTTAGAAAGAAAAGCACATAACAAAAAGGCAGAGAAACATTTTCATAACAATAGGAACTGTTTCATAAAATGCTGACTACAAGCTCGACATAGAAATTTGCCTGTTACAGAATGAAACTATTCAAAGGCTTAGTCAAATCGAGGAAGGTTTTAATGTGCAGCAGCTGCTGAAAGCAAAAGCTTGCAGGGGTTAACTTAAAGCCATGAAAAAATTATTAGGTTAATGACTCTGGCATGTAACAGAGACTGTCTTTCTGCTGAGACTATGCTAGGATATTGCCTTTGCCATTTTTAAAGGTGATGTTCTTGATCTAAAATTGAAAATACTATGCACATGCAGTACAGAAATATGGAGGTAATTCAGTCAGTCGCATACTGGCCAGATTTTCTTAAATCAGCACTTTGAAATGAATGTGTCTTTCAGATCTGGCATGTGTTTGTTATTTGTGTGGTTTTCTAGAGGTATTTTGATTAAAATACCTGTTTGCCAATTGCCTCATTTGTCTTGGTTTATCAGATTACAAGATTAAATTACAGTTTTCCAACTTTTAAGGGAGTTTGGATGTAATTTACTTCTCTCTTCCTCTCTCTTACTAAGATTACAATTATTTCTAATTCTATGAATAACCTTTCCATTTATTTCATGGAAAAACTGCAGTTCACAAATGAAATGCCCAGGAAATTATAAAGTAGATATTTTAAGTCTTATGTGTCCCCATATGGACTTGGAAGCTAGTACATCTCTTTGTACATGTTATCTTTTTGAACTCTACTAATTTTACAAACATTTAAACTATCAGCTTTTAGAAAAGTGGGGTGCAAAATCACAGCTATTCTTCTGTAAGAAGGGAATTCAGCAAAAAGTTAAGTAGGGCACATTTCTTGCAATGCTGAGCAATTAATTTGTGCCTCAGCCCAGTTTCTGTGAAGCATATGATGATACACTCTTGATTAGATCTAAGATTTTTACCGCTGGAATCTCAAAATTAAAAAGAAAAAAAAGGAAACAGAGTAAAAAAGCAAGAATTTTGCAATGCACATAGTAATTTAATATTTAATGCTTATGGCTCTGAAAGAATCTGATAAGGGAAAAAAAAACAGTTTAGGATAAATCTTCTAAAAGTCATCTTCAATGAGCACTCAACTTCATGTTTTATATCGATACATGTTGTTGAATTTTGGAAAGGATTATTTACATCTTGCAACATATGGACTCTTATCTCTAGCAGAGTTGTTACAGACATGAATATCTATGCTTTACAAGATATATTTCACAAACTAATCTACAAATTCTTCACTTTTCACCCATAATGAGACATCAGGGTTGCTTCACCACCAGCTTCCCTGGGGTGAGTTCATTCATAAATACTGGTTGGTGCAAAGGTGTACGTGCATTGTGACAGGGCCAACACCTTTACCAGCCACTTCTGAATATTCATTCCTTTTCCTTGAACAAACAAATAAATCAGCATTATAGGCACAACACATTTTTATTTCTCTCCATCTGCTCGGTTTTGCCGCTGCCCACATCTGGGGCTGGGGTTTGGGTGGCACAGGGGCAGGAGGGAGGAGCAGTGCCTTGCTCCCAGCCAGTGTCCTGCAGCATGGCCAGCATCTCTCACTTCAGGCCACTTCCTGGGGCATCCTCATGAGCACAGAGTGGGGATGGCAACACACAACCTACAGCCTTTCCCCCCTGTGCCACCACCCTGTTGAGGCTGATCCTGCTGCAGCTGGCCACAGGGCCTCCCTGGGTGTTTGCCCTCTGCAATGCCATCAGGAGCTGCCCTCGGAACACCAGTGTTTGAACCATGAGGGGATAACAAATCACCTGGACACTTTTGCATCCCTGGGAGTGCCCCACATAACATCCAGTGCCTGTGTGTGCACCAGAGCAGGAGCAAAACCCTGGCAGCCCCAGAGAGCAGCAGGGCAACACGTCTTTGTTTTGTGTTCTCTGTGCTCGGAAAGTCTCTGACAACCCTGTCCAAACAATCCCATTGGACAAAAATGCAAACAACTTCACGCACAGGAGGTCCTCTTAAAAATGCCTTTCATTTCTGGAAGGAGAGAGATTTGGAATCTGGGCTGTGGTGAATTAACATGCTGACCTTTTATCTTGAAAGGCCACTGATGTTTGAAGACAGCCCAGTTCTTGAATGAAATTACTTTGGGTGGTCCTGGTCTGCTTAGGAAAGAAATTTTTTGCTGTGTTGAAAATAAGGGCATGAGAGTACACAGACATAAACACTGAATCCAATCTCTGTGCAAAGTGAGAGAGGGAGCCATGGGCCAAAACAAAGGTGCATTAATGAGCTTACATCAACCAAAAGAAATTACTAAATACCAGTGAGTTATATTGGAACTAACTGAGATTGTCATGTATGGCTCTACTGATTTAATAGAATAGAAAATGCACAGGGTGATAAAATAAGGTATTAACATCCTTTTATCAGTCAGAAGTAATTTTCAAGCATGAATATATTGTCAGTGTATGAAAATGAAACTCACAGATAAATTCTGAGAAAATTACTCTTATTATTGGCAATTTCAAATAAAAACAGGAATAACGTTGGATGTGTTTTATGTCTGTGTTTACAAAGCTCCCCACAACAGAAACTTGAGTACCACAGTCTTATAACAGGTAGGAAATAAGAAATGCTGTAGTAAATCCCTGCCCTACCTTTCCTCATGTCTAGAACTCCAGAAAGAGAGATTATTTAGGAAATAGAAAAATTTGGGACGTGCTGCAGAACTTTGCACAACCCAGACTACATTCCCCTCTTGTCGGATGTTGGGGATTCTTGTTGTGTTTCCTTGCCCCTTCTTGCCATGATGGATCTGCAAAGCGATATCACCTGATCACATTACTTTCTGTTACCATATGTCACTTAAAAAACAAATTTTAGAAAGCCTGAGCGGTAGAGCAAGCCTGCTGGCTTCTCAACCTGCTTTGACATATGCCGGAGAAGATTTAAAGCTGTCAGGTTGTTGGATGGTTGCCATGGGATTGCAGAGAGGGGGAGAGAGAAATCCCCAGGCAGGATGCAGATGGATGGCTGGCTGCAGTGGCTGGGCTGACCTGGCTCTCAGCGTACCCAGCTGGGAAAGGACCCCTGAAGATCTTGTTTAATATTATTGCCCTTAAGCCTTATTTACCTTGACATTTTGGGCAACTTAGATTAGGAAATCAGCATAGGATATTAGTCTAAATCAACATGCAGACAAGCACCTGAAGCAGCCGAATTGCTGTCTGAGCTTTCTGCCTGACCAGAGCAAGCCTCACGTGTTACCCTGGGGTGAATATACAATGCAATACACGTGGGAACTGTACATGCATGCCCTTGCCATGTCTGCTTTCTATTTGGCTAAACACACATGAAACTGTCACCGGTGCTCCTGCTTTGGTTGACCTCTGTGCTATTTGAACTATTTGTCTTGCCGGTTGGAAATTTTCTGAGCAAAACAGACTAATTTGCCTTGATTAACAAGCATCTGGTGTGAGTACAAATGGTTATTTGAGCAATAATGAGAAAGAACATGGGGAAGCGAGTTGGCAGCCTAATTTCTGGCAATTGATCCATTCTCCATCCCCAGGCTGCTGAATTTCTTTCTCTGGCAAGATGGGGGAGGTGTTTTTTTTTCCACAAGCAGCCTGTAATCTGGCTTTTTAAAACCAAACTGCTTGGCATGCTTTCCTATTGCTCTGCCATGCAAACCGGGGGCTGCAGCCAGACCCTTAATGGTATGCCCAGCATGAGGACATGTGAAACTGGACCTTGTCATTTGCAGCCACGCTTTTCAGAGAAAGTGATAAATATTGCAAAAGCAGGAATAGTTTCCCCTTTATCTTTGTACCTGATTTAAAGTCTGCAGAATGGCTGTTCTTAAATAATGCCTAAAACACATGTGCCTTGGAAGCCGAAAGCTTAGGATTTTGGATTTTATAAGAAGATAAGCTTTGTGAAATTTCCAGCTACTTTAACACAACATAGACTAAAAAATTCATTTATTTCCTTTAGAGGGGCGGGCTATTTCCTGTTCCTTCAGGGGAAAAATAGCATTTTTTTTCTCAAATATACACAAATACATACAAGATGCTTTTTTTTTTTTATTATTATTTTTAATTTTGCCAGTGGTGCAATTATATCTATTCTCTCTGGGGGAAGACACGCATTTGCACTGCCTTAAGCTTATATCAAATTGTCAGCAGATAAGATATGGGTGTATTTGCATTAAGCTTGGTAATGTATCCAGCTAGTATGTGTTTATGAAACTGCTCACCTTTGTCAGACAGCATGGTCAGAGGATGAGGATTCTTACTGAGATTCAATTTCCTTATGAACGTATCATTATAGTGTGGGCTGCCCATATAGGTATGAGCTGGCTGCATTACCCCTCTCAACAACAGAGGCATGGAAAGATAAACTCAAGAAATTTCTAGTATTTTGTCCAGTGGAGTACACAAAATCATGAGGTCTTTTTCAGAAATGCTGGCCTTTTGGAAAAAAATGGATGGTGATTTGATTTCTTGATAAAGGCCAAAATTGGAAACTTTAAAGCTTGGCACTGATGAGAAAAAATGAAGTCTTTCGGAACTGTCAGCATTTCAGAGCTGAAGCACATCTCCCTGAGCAGCACTGATTTCAATGTTCTCTCCCTCATACCTTTTATTAGGGGCCAGCAGGGCCAGCAGACCCATTATGGGTGTGAATTACATTTTCGTAGCTCCACAGTTTTGCTTTCTTATATTATTTTTCATCTAGTATAGGATTTTGCAATGTCCATTTATAACACTTTTCATAAACACATTTTTGCTTCTGTTTGGTTTACTTAAACATAGAGATAAAGAGTCATTTTGAGATGCTACCTGAGACACACTGGGGAGAAATGGTGAAGTCCCAGCTTCAGGAAGTACCATATATCACTCTCAAAATCCTAAAAAAATATTGATTTTATCATAATCACTTAGAAAAAAATTAAATCAAAAAAGACCAAGAAACACCTCAAAAGCAAGTTGTTCTTCAAGTATCTAGTAAATCTTGAGTTAAAATGTTCACTCTTAGCATGTCATTAAGGTCACACTGGGCATCACAACAGAGTGCATGCTAGCATGCATTGCTTTCAGCACACAATTTAAAGCAAGTACAGAAATTATTCTCTATAAAACTGTGATAACTGGAACTGAAGGCAGATTTTCATACCACTCTCCTAATTTTTGCAAAATGAAAGCAAATTCAGCCACATGGAATGGGCAGAGAGATGTGTTACTCCTCTGGATGCTAAGTGTGGTACATATCTTTTTTGAAGCATTTCTTTAATTACTGCTTTGTGTGAATCAAGAATGGCAACTATTTTCTCTCAGAAAGCAGGTAAATGTGGAGGTTACCAGCCCCTCTGTGAGCACTGAAAGGTTCCTGATGCGGTGTGTGCACTTGCACAGAGTGCCCATCTGGAGCATCTGGCTTGGCACCCGACAGCCATTGCTTTACGTTAGTGAGCCAGCCTGGGGTGAGCTGTTTAATGTGTGCTAATTTTGTCCTGACTATCCAAGCATCTTGGTATCAAGTACCTTGGGGTTTGTGCTGCAGCATTACAAATCTCTCCGTTCTACTGCCATCGCTGCGCTCTGTGGAGGAAGATGACAAGTGGCAGTTGCAGTGCCGCACGACGATAACCTCGAGTATAAAATTGCCACGATAACATTTAGTCATGGTAGGCCTGCAGGAGACAAAAACGTGCTTCTGTGTTTGGGAGATTGCCAGCTGTGGAAGGCAGAACTGTCAAGATAAAATATCTAAGGAATGAGGTGTTTAAAAGAGAGTATGGGATATCCATCTTTCACTAAGATACATTAGGAAGCCATTAAGGAAGAGGTAAAGAAGTTTATAGTAGAATTTGCTGGAGACAAAAATGTGTAAACCCAACCATTTAAGGCTGATAATTGACAGAGTGCACATCTGCAGCAGCTGAAAGATGCCTTTCTAAACAACAATTCACTGTAGGGATAGAGAGGCTGGGTATTGAGCTAAATGGATCACTTCAGGAGCAAGAATTTTGGGCCCTTTCACTCACTCTGCCTCTTACCAGTCAAAAAAGGAACATTAAGGCTTTTCGAAAAGAAAAACCTGTCTCTTGAAATTCTAACTCAAAAGGCCTGAGGGGAAATTTTGTGGGTCTTTTGCAGTTGGTTCAAAAAATTCTAGAGATCATCAGCTTCCAGCTGGTAACTGCACAGAAGCAAAATACAGACTTTCATTAATGCAAAGCTTTCCCTCAGCTTCCCTCACCAGCCAAACATGATATATGAATGAATTTACTTATGTGTGACTAATTTGCTTATATATATATATATATATATATATATATATATATATGCATATGCATCATACAAAGAATGTGGCATAGTGCAATGTCTCCTTTGGCGGCAGAGAAGCCCATGAGAAACAGAGCTTTTTCTCTCCAGCCCCAATCTGCCCACGTTCTCTTCACTCAAGTGTTTTTCAGCTCTGTAAGTGCAAATCCCCTGCTAGCACACCAACCTTCTTTTAGCTTCTTTTAGCTTTTAGGGTTTAGAAGCATCATGTTTGATTTTTATTGTTTCCTTTAGCCTTAAATCCCAAGTGCAGCATAGCTTCAGCTGTTCTGAATAATTTGGAAATACAAAGAATGAAGTTAAAAGAAATGTAAGTGGTGATAAAAATATTCTTCCTTTCAGTAGGGACTGTCTTTATTTCTCTTGTGGTTCCACAGCACTGACATCATTAGGGAAGAAAAAAGGAATGAGAGGTTTCTGTCTTCCCTGACTCCAAAATTCACTCCTAATTTTGATCAAAAATAAGCCAAATGAACTTTAAGACCATGTGTTTGCCTGGACTGATGGATAGGGTTGAAGATTGATTTTTTTAGCCACCTGAAGGCTGAAATGGACCCTAAAGTTTTCTTTAGTAAAAGAAATAAAATAAGAGTTTATGTGTTCATTCTCATAATCACCACTATATTTTCCTGTATAAATGAAAAAACTCATATCACTTAATCACCTGAGCTGTCCATTGTCTCCTATTACTAAAAGAAATATTTCACAAGTCCAAAATGCAGGGGATTATTTTAAAGATTTTTTGAGACCAAGAAACCAGAATCAGAGCTTAGGGTGTTGGCCTTGTTTATCCATGCCTAAAATAAAATGAAATTTACATGACAGCAGGCTGAAATATATTTTTATATTTATATATTCTTGGAGGTAGTTTTTTTTCCAGCATTAACTTCCTATCACATTTCTTGGTTGAGTTTTTCTTTGCATCAGCTGGAGCCATGATTAGGAAAATATCCTTATTTATAAATATCCTTTCTGATTGCAAAGGAATGACATAGCATTTTCATTTTTGACCTTGTGGCTTTTTTTATTTCATTCTAGATTTTTAGAAGGCCTAACTATATGATAAATGTTTTTCAAGCAGCAATCTGTTAATCACCCCAATTTTTAAATAAGATATCACCTTGCTGGTAAGTTACTCTCCATTTAATTGAATGTATTTTTCATACCAGCAGAAGATATGTTTGGCACAGAGGGGCCTTGCAGGGATAGGATTTGCTTTGTATTCTTCAAGGCAGGGGAAGCTCTCTTTGGATTTAGCATGCTACCACTTCTTCTAAAGAAGTGTGCTCAAATGCCACAGGGCTTGCTGGAAGACTCAAAAGATGAAAACAAAGGCAGAGGCTAAGGTTTGCAGTAACCAATAAATTGCCTGTTAAAACAGGAGCAAACACGGGTAGCTACAGCAGTGTGTGGGGCCACGGCTGAGGAGAGAGGTTAGTGAGAAATGCAGCAAGAGGGAGACTCTCAACGGGCACAGCTGGGACAGAAGGCATCAGCAAGTTCACTAAGAGGGGGAAACACCACTTGTGATGGACAGTGAGTGCACTTAGCAGAAGCAGAGATTGAAACCTCCCTTTCCAGCAGCAGAACATTACCTGTCTCCATTTTGGAGAGTCCCAGACACCCTCTTCTGCAGAACAGAGCATCCTTCCCACTGGCAAGAATGATCTGTGGGCAAGTGGTGGGGAAGGGGGCTGGGGACTGCTTTCCTCCACAAGCCTCCCAGAGAAGAGAAATGTCACCCTGGCTAAGGCTTTCCAAGGTCTATTCACCCTGGTGTGTCCAGGCTTCCCAAACTGATGTTATTGACCCCTCCATTCCCCACCCTCCAATAAAGACCTGATCATCAAACCTATTTGCATAACTGATTGCTTGGGATGAGAGGACCAAATCTTGCCTACAAGAGTGCTGTGCAGGAGTCTGAGACAGGGTTGCTGATGTACATTTATTTTGAGGAAGGATCTGTAGAAATTTGAATCCCAGCTTGCTGTTGTGCATCAAAAGAACCACAGAGGAGTGTATGGCCTGTGAAATAACCACAAGGCAGTAAAAGAGATTTTAAAATTAAGAGCTTTGGCCAGCACTCTTTAGAAAACTATATTTACAGTTGCAAGACCAAGGCCAGGTGTAGCTGGAGCCAGAGTAAGCAGTGGCTCATCTGTGGGAGGAAATGAGCCCACATCCTGCTGCCTCCTTCACCTCTGCCAGAGGGCTGGAGAGTTGGGCTGGCAGCTCTGCTGTCACTGCCATCACCAAGAGAGCATTTGGGGTGTGTGAGGGAGCAGCTGCTGCTCATGCAGAGGAGTGGAGACGGAGACCAAGCACCTCCTGGTACCCAGCTAATGTCCCCCATGCCTGCCTATCCCATCCCAGTTGGAGGCAGATGCAGCAGGGAGCCTCATTTCTCATAGCTCGCTCTGAGGGTTCAACCAGCCCAGCTGTGCTTGTACTTTTCCCTTTCGTTCCCTTTTGATGGAGGTGGCCTGTGTTCACACTTGCAACAGCTAAAAAGTCTTGAACCTTCTTTTCGGTGAATGGGGCTAAAATCTGGCCTAATCCTCTATGTTCCAGATGGGTCCTTTCCTGCAGGAAGAGGAGGAGCATTCCAAGCAAAACATAAAGTCACAGACAACCTCTCTGGGATAAGATACAGGAGTCCTCAGCTGGGATAAGCTGTTTTGTGGACTCAAAAGAAGCTACACCAACCAACTGTCCTGTAGCAACACATTGAGGCAAAACCATTTTTGGAAGCAAGGGCTTGCTTTTCCTCATGCCATTGTGCACTTGAGTAGCTGTAGTAGATTTCATCTTGATTTACATCACTCAAAACTAAAGCAGAAGCAAAAGAAAAGGGCCATCCATCAGCTGGTATCTACAGAAATAGTTTGGTTGAAATCAGTCTGCTCCAAGTGTGTGGTAAACTCACAATGTTGACAAGTCTTGGAACAGGCTTCCCAGGGAAATGGTGAAGTCACCATCCATGGAGGTATTTAAAAGACATTTAGATGAGGCATTTAGGCACTGGTGAGCTTGGCAGTGCTGGGTTAACAGTTGAATTCAATGATCTTACTGATCTTTTCCAACCTAAATAATTCTATGATTCACACTGAACAGCCACGTCACTTTTCTTGAAAATGGCTCTGGATTTTTACCCTCAATCGGATGTATGGGGATAGCTGCCATACAGTAAAAGCCAGGAGCTTAGTGCCAGCCTGGGACAGTCCTCAGGAGTCAAGTGCCTAGATTCTTTTATTAGAAATCCTTTGTACTCTTTGAGCAAAAGAAGTCATGAATCAAAGGTCTTAAAGTGAACCACTGCATACACGGAGGGGACATAGGAGGAGTGCTTGGTATTGGAGCCTCTGTTTGGTAGGAAAAGACAAGTGTGATTTGGATGGTTTCCCCTCTCAGCAGCAGAAACAATCTGTCCCAGGTGCTGCCTGCTTATCCTGGGCAGGCAAGCACTAAATTAAGAACAAAAGGGGAGAAGGAAAAGAAGGGGAAATGAAGATTCATTTAGCATAAAAATTAATATGTCAAGAACAAAATTAATCAAAACACCCAGGAACATTAAGAGAATAAATTCTTTAATTGCTTGTACACTACTGCCAGGGGTTAGGCAATACCAGAAGGAACTGGAAATGATCTTTTATGAGCATACATTCAACTTCAAGATGGCCTTAATGAAACAAGGAGGGAAATTTTCCTTGATCAGGATGTTAACCATCGGTTACAATCTGTTTAGAAAGTGTCAGGTTGTGAAATGTGGCGTTACATGTTCTGAATCACTGACAACTCAGCAGCAAAGGTTTGTCAATGTCTGAGGATCAGTGACTTGAGACACAAAATGAGAGATGAAGTATAAATGGCAATCTATTACTGGCCATGAAATAACACTAGGAAAAAAGGGAGACTCTTTTATTGATACCCTGCACTGAAAAAAACAATATCAGCACAGAAGATATTGCTCTGAGAGACACAGACTGGAAGTTTCTTGCTGTAAATATGTGACAGTCTTAGAATTTATAAAAACCTCTCAAGTCAATAAGTCTTTGCTTTAGCATGGGATAATTCTATTTTAGACAAAATATGGGAGGAAGAAGAGGAGGTATTGATCACAGAACTAGTATGAAATTCATTTTACTTGACTTTTTATTTAAAGTAGCATCTAACCTGCTTGAATTTTTTCTTTAAACTGGATATCTTAGCTCCTTTTACAATCAATAGGTGAAGCCAGGTATCTCCTGGAGATAATTTATCCCATCCTAAAAGTGGTATTTAAGCCACAAGGGATAAATTACCTTGGGAATGACCAGCTCCTTTAGACTAACTTTGAGACCAATGGCAGGGTTGTCCAACCTGTTGGGCATACCCAGTTTTCAGAAGGCAAAATCTGGAGGGGGAAAATCCTATTCAAACAGACTCCAGTGCCTGGGTGTACCTATAGCTAGGGGGACTTTGTCAGGATTTGGTTTATGACATGCTAAGAGAAATAAAGGTATCTTTATGATCTTTTTGTCTCGTTATTTTGGCTGGCAGGAAACTTTGGTTCCCTTCTTCACGTAAGTGGGGGTGACAGATTATGTCATACTAGCTAAAGTATAAAAAGCATTGCCAACAGCTGAAAAGATGTGTAGAATCACACTACATTTTTCAAAATTCATTTTCTAACTATAGATTATTTTTGTGTTAAGAACAAAAGAATAACAGATTTCTTGTAACCCTCTGGAAATATGTTGGAGGCCATTCTTATCAATATAGATTTTTTGTTTTTTCTTACTTTTTACAAAGTCCCAAACCTCTTTCCATAAATCTGCTTTATTTTTGCTCACTTTAAGAGAAACAGAAAACAAACATGAAAGTACACACGCAGTTGTTATAAAAGTGGGGGGGGGGAAGGTTTATTTCTCATAAACTTTTGTTTGTTATGAGCACTGAAATAACCTTTTATAGATGGGGCGATGGATCTGCACATCCGCAGTACCTCAACTCGCCTCCCAAAAAGTGAAGAAAATTTATTTTTGTGACAGGGGGGAATTCAAACATGCACCTGGTTCCCTACTTATCTGATGAGCCAAAGCAAGGCACACTTGTCTTTCCATCTGGACTTTCATCTCGCCTTTCATCTGGACGTTTCAATTTCCCTTTGAAGTTGAGTCTGTGTCTTTTGATTTTTAGCGTTTGAAAAAGAACGCCACTGTTGTATCAAACAATTTCAGGGAGGGAACAGCACAGTGCTTGGGTTTACCATCAGTTCCGTAATAGCAACATCACTCACACATAACTTTGTTTCGCTGGCTGATATTAAGAAAAATGGTCGCTTGCAGAATGATGCACAGGTCTGTCAAATATACACATACATGCCCTTTAGACTGAAAATGATTTTGTTTTATAGCACCAATTCGCTGTTACAAAGTTCATAAATTTGTATTAGGAATGTGATTGCATCATTCCAATCCTGTGCTGTGAAATCACAAGAGGAAAAAACCCAATTACTGCAAAAAACACTGGAAGTTTTGCGTAAAAATCAATGGCAGGATATGACCCATAGTTTGAAAACTTTAAGCATGTACAAAGGACTTCAATCTTTATGATGAAGATTATGGTTCTGGCCTCTAAAATAATAGCAAGTATTAACTGCACCATCTCAACAGCTTTACGAGACAATAATCTGGTACTGAAGTGGATAAACGATGAGGTCAAAACCTGGGCAGTTTATCTCAATGAGAGACACAGAATATTGCTCACTAAAACAAAAAAATCAGTAGTGTTATCAGCTGACTGTAATAAGTAATACATATATATATTAACATAAAGTTTTACGTAAATCAGCAGGAGCAGCCACAGGAAAAGTAGCTATAATTGTTACAGTAGTCAGAAGGGCAGGTTCCTCTTTTTTGACTCAAAGTGGAAAGAACATTAAATTTGCAAATACCTAGTAGGCAAGAAAACACACCAGAGAGCTGTCTTACTTGGGTCTGTTATAAAGCCCCAAGTTTGTCTTACCCTGCTGAAGATAGTGGGGGCTGGGGGTGTTTGATGGATATCCTCCATGTAAATGGAGAATTAGAGGCCATAAGAGAAACAAGTAATGATACCTATGTGACTAATTTTCTTTTGTCATGCTGTAGACATCACACGGTTGGTTTTTTCCCCCTCCGGGTAATACTTTCCCTCGTGCCCTGAAACAAGCAGGATTCAATCACTGAAATGATTTCAACAGAAATTCCCAAGGAAAGGGAAACCTTAAAAATGAGTTTGAGATAGCAAGTGGTTATGGTCTGCATGATAAGTTTCTTATAACATTTCTCTTTTGTGGCTTGAAAATATAGCAAGTGTTAAAAAAAAATATGGTAGAAGCATTGGAACTAAACTCCTTGAATGTGAACTTCACAAGCCCTACTTGCTGCTATGTGCTGACTTTGTGTTTATTTGCCTGCAGACACTTTCATTACATAAAGAATGTAGTAAAAAATAAGTTTAATGAAAAGGGGAAGTAAAATTCCTGAGAATGCTGGATGTGTAACAATAATCAAATATGACAAAACCACAAAACCTTCTGAAGCTGTGAGAAAGGCCATGAGTTTTTTTCCAGAATGTTGAAATTAACCAGCCCTATCTTACTGCAGAATCAGAATAACATCTAAAATGGATTAATGCTGCTCTTCAGCTTAAAGAAAATTATAAGGTACTGAAACAATAGGGGGCAGGACCTGATTCTACCCAGGTACACTGTTCTGGTGCTAAAGAGTTGGGTTTAGTTTCAGTGAATGGTAGAGAAGATATTTTCACCCTGTCCCTTGCTGAAGTCAGTAAACTTGCACTGGAGTAATCAATTGCAAAGGATCAGGATTCTCCATCTTCAGCACACTTTGGAAATATTATTGTGCCATCAGGGGTCCTGGGCACAGCCCTGCAGAACTCATATCTCCTTTCCCTGCAAAGATGCACAATTAAATGTGCTTTTTTTATTGTTTTTACACAAAGTTACACACTGAGAAGTGTTTTGGGCAAGTTTCCCTTTATGTCTGAGCAGGGAAGAGCTGGCATGTTCCAGGGTTCTCTGCTCAGCTGCAGGGAAGGCAGGTACACACAGCAGAGCTTCTTCCAGCTGTGCTGAGGAGCCCCTGGGCAAACTGAGATGCTGGTTTCCAGTATTAATAGCATCATTTGTGTGCAAGTTGAAAAAACGGGGCCTGGAGCAGTAAAGGTCTCTTTTGCCATACCTACTAATTAGCTCCAGTGATGGATTAAATGCTTATCAATGATAAATAAAATATTTTAAAAACAAAAAACAAAACAAAAAACAAACAAACAAAAACAACAAAAAACCCTTGCTGCTTTTTGTGACAATTCTTGCCAGGTATGTTATTGCCAGGAGCACCTGCTGGCATAGGCATTCTTTGGCATAAACATGAAAAATTAAGACTAATACCAGACTACCTTGTTATGAGTTTGTTATGGCATTTATTACTTTCTACATTAATGTCAGTGGGAGTCCAATCAGCACATGGAAAGGAGAACAGACCCTGGCTTAACTCTACAACTTGGCTAGCCTCCAGTGAAGCTAAACTTCAGAATTTGTCTTCAGACTGATACGCGACAACGTTTGATAATGACCAGTTTCAGCTTCAGAGTGAAGCTGAAGTTGTACAGCTGCATTCCCAGCATCCAAAGAGCAGCTCACATGTGCAAAATATTTTAGCTGCAATAAGAGGAGCTACTTACATTAAAGCATCCTGAAAGCCTTATAGCTAACCCTCCCTCTAATGTTAGCTAGATGATTTATATATGTATCTGCAATGTGTCCCCAAGTTCTCTTTTCAGGAACCAAAGTGTACTAATGTTTCACATTCCCAAGCTCCTTTTATTTCAACATGAAAGTGATTAAAGATGTTTATCTGAGCTAAAGAACCTTAAGACGGTACCGCTTTCATTGTAGAACAATTAAATCGATCCCAGGGGGACCTCAGCCACACAAAAGAAGTATTTGAGAATTCTCCATTAACCCACTTGCCATTTGCTTAACAGGAAACCCTAATGCATAAACAAATAGCATAAGTGTGACAGGAAATACAACTGAAGGAACAAGGAGATTTGCTAAAGGAACTGCTTTCCTGATTTTAATGACTGTGCAGGACTTTATAGGAAAGGTTTTCTTCCCCTTCTTGTGATAAAAAGCAGATATTCAACTTCTTTGCTTTAATATAAAACATGATTTGGGGAAAATTAAACACTGGTTTTGCACTCAGGAAAAAACGTATTTGCAGCTAAATTATTTGTTGTGTATATTGTATTTAAAGAGCAAAATTAGTTAATTTTGGCCATAAGAGTCAAGACACCAAACCTTACCCTGTGACCAAGGTTTTTGGAGGAAAGCCATAAGCTCAACTTCACAGATGGAATCAAAGATTTCTGTGCTGGATTTACAAACAAAAGTCGTATTAAGGAAAAAAATGTTTGGATTTCAAGTGCTAAGGCACATTTTTTAAAAGTGCGTGCCCAAGACTCCTCTCCATGGCACAGCAGCTCTCTCATGGCATGCCACTATGGGCTCTGACAGCCAGATGCACGACTGCCTGCTGCTGTTTTCTTCTCTTGTTTCCAGGGTTTATGGAGGGACACAGGGGAGAGGCCAAGCACAAAGCTGGAGCCCATGCACTGCACTAACATGGGCAGTAAAAAGAGCCTTGCAATGAGCTGGCAAGCAGGGAGCCAGCAGAGGATCTATTGCTGAGAGGGAGCAGCAGCCCTGGGACTGCTGCAGCTCAAAGGCTCGATTTGTAATCGCCCCGCTGCCTGAGTGTCAAAACCATTTTGCACTCCAGGGTTTATAGAGTGATAAACAGCTTTATTTTGGCTTTTCATGCCAAACTCATTGTATTTCTACAGTGGAGGCTATAACTAATATGTAGTTAAAGAAGCTGGAGATGCTCTGATCCCTTGAGTTGGTGGCAGAGGGATTTGGAGAGCAGCTCACTCAGCAGGCTGGGAGAGTGCACAGAGACCTCCACAGCTTCAAAGGGAACAGGGCTAATGCGCTGTCTGGGAAGCCTCTGAAAGTCAGAACTGCAAGGGGGGTCAAACTTAGGTGAATCTAGGCAAAGGAACATTTAGGCTCTTCATTGTACAGCTACTGGCAGAAACCTGAAAAAAGAAATTGAAGGTCAAGAAATACTTGGGCCGTAGGGATTTACCTGAAAGGTAGCTCAAGGGGTGCAATAAAATGAAAGTCACTGCACCAGGCTGAAGGTCAAGGTCCTACTTGCAAAGGCTACAGGAACTGGAGGTGAGACAAGCAGCAGGCTTGGTCACCACAGGACAGTCCAGCTGATGACAGGATTCCAGGGCTCAGCTTCTTGAAAGTGCATCCATCTAACACAATCCCCAAGCCTGATATTCACTAATTCCTGAGTTCAAACTATATAGATTGGACTCAATGATCACAGAGGTCTTTTCCAATCTTATTGGCTCTGTGATTCTGTGATATCCACTTCCAGAGTGGATAGGACAGGAATATATATAGGATAGGAATACCTGTCCAGGAATACCACCAGTGACCCCTCTGTATAATAGAAAAGAAATGTTGCTGGTCCATCCTCCCATAATAGAGCTCCAACACTGTGACTGCTGTTGCCTTCTGGGATGCTGGCCCCATGCTACCATCTGCCTTCAGCGACATCACTGAATAACCATAATAAGGGGAAGTGCCTCTGACCTCTAGATCCCAGTCACCGCTGCCCATTGCTTCTTCGTAAGTCCTTTCCAGGCTCGTAAGTTTTGTATTTTCTTTGTTTCCTTGTAGAAACGTATTTCCTTCATCAGGTTTCTCCAAAGCTCTTACAGCTGTAGTTTGTTTCCTAATTTTGATCTTATTGTAAAGTCTGTTAAGTTATGTTTAGAAATAACAACACAGGATTAATCTGTTATTGTATTGGGGTGTTTTTTTTCTGCATGGTAGAAACTGACTGCTTCTCATGGCAGGATAAAAAATTTTGTTGCTGTTCAGTGCAGCATGTACTGAGCTGGGGGCAAAAAGTAATCCCTATATTCATTGGATGTTCATTTAGACTCTTACAAAATATAACAAGAAATTGTCAGTAGGCTAAATTCCAGAAAGGTCACAGGTTTTAAACAAGTATAATTCACTTGCATTTCAGTGGCTCTAAGATTTGCCCCAGTGTGACTGGCAACAAATGAAAGCAGCTCCCCATCCACCCCACTCACTATGTCGGTAATAAAGACAAACATATTTGATCAGATTCCCAGCTGGATCAATAGCAATTTGAGTAGCAGGGAGATCTCACCCACCTTGTTGCTGTGAGCCCAGTTTTCCACAGGGATTGTAGTCTGGCTTCCCTCAAGCATTGTGCGCCCAAAAATCTGTTTCTTTTCTGTGTTTTGGTGGTAAAAATCACATGCTTGAAAATTAATCTCTAAAACATTATTTGGATTATTTAAACCACATTTTCATAAGGACTAAGGAGACACAATTCCCTGCAAAGCACTATTGTTGCAACCATTTAAGACAGTTAAAGTGAAATTTCTACTGATCTATGACAAAGGCTATATCTGTAGCAGTATGTTAGTTTGGCATGCCAGTTGAGGTGGGGCTCATCTCCTAGATTACCCACACTCCCTTGCTCCAGCCACAAGTGGATAAATTGGCTTCCCAGGCTGGAAAAGATCATCACTAGGGAAAATGGTTTCACCTTGGAGCTCTGTCTTTACAGGCAGAAGGACTACAATTGCCTTGATTGCAAATTTGAGCACAAGTCCCCCACCCCCAAAATGTACATGTGAACTCGGAGTCCAAAACTGTGCTCACCAACAGCTCAATGTTCCTGATCTCCTGTGCACACCAGATACCCTTTCAATCAGCTTTAGTGTCAGCTGTGGGTAAAATAAGAGAGAAGCAAACAAAACTGATCCAAGCCCCTGTCAGACAGATGATAGTGATCACAGGAAGAATAGGGGGATTGGTTTCTTTCTTTAGATTCTTTAGATTTCCCTGGCTAGTTTATTGGTTTGGATGAGGGGAAGAGATAAAGAAGGACTGTATCTTGAGAATCATCAAAAACATTATAATTGCTTTATCATTGGTTTTGCTGATAAAAAAAAAAAAAGGAGTATATTATGAAAATATATAAAGCAAGCTGAAATCTGAAATAAATCAACAAATTCTCCAAACCAGAATTGCAGAAAAGTTCTTTCAGGGACTTCACACTTTCTGATCCCCCAAGTGAAACAGATGAAGAAAGCTGAGGAATTCATGGCGCTGGTCCGATATGCACTACTCCTCTCCTGTATCAGCCTATGCCTCCTTCGATTGGGCTGCCTTGATACAAAATGCATAAGTGAATTAAAAGTTCCATTAGATATCTGTAGTCAGCTTGGCACAAGAGGTGTTCTTTAACACATGTGTCTATCAGATAACAGAATGGAGCCCAATTCTGACTGGACTTTCTGTCCTATTAGCATGAAAATAAGGATTAATAATCCATGGTCATTTCAACATCCTTCTGCCAAAGAGTCTTGCCCACAGAAGATATCTCCGAGCCTTATCTCTGGACTTGTAGTAGATTTTTCTAGCTTTTTTTCTGACTTTGAAGCTCTATGGCTCTATGTTTTCTAAACATAGAGAAGTTCTCCTAAGAGAACTCTTGTAAATTTGGGATTTGATTTCCCATCTTAGTAGATGCAAGGTATAGGTATGTAGAGTCACAGTCTTAAAAAGAAAACCTGTCTTGCTCTTCAAACACTGATAGCTCAACACCCAGAAAGCACATGAACTGGGCCAGTGAGCTGTGAGGGAATCCTGGAGCAGATGTAAGACATGGTTCACATCTATCTGCCTCTGCCCTGGGGCTTACACGGTTCTGGGCTTTGGTGTGAGACAGCTCTTGCCTTCACATGGAATAAGTAAAACAAAATTATTTTCTCAAGGAACTGAAGAAGCAAAGATGAGCAGATTTCCTTGTGTGCATAGGATCAGATCATCAAAAAGCAAAGGGGTGGCAGAAGGCCAATGATGCAGCATTTGCCACCTGCACACCACTGCTTCAGGCCAGTTCTGTCAGTGGGTGGTGGGCATCTAGAAAATTTTAATACTGCAAAAAATAATGTAATATATAATCATACAATTATAAATCTATAAACATAATATTTATGGCATTTTTTCTAAAGTAGCAACAAAACATCACCATTATAGTAAGTTCTCAGGAAATACTGTTACTTAATTTTCAATCAGCTTTCTGGAGAGGGAGACCAAGGGATTTCTGCTGTCATCTACAGGTCACTATACAAATAGAAAACATTTGTCTTTTCTCCAGATGTTTTTGGTACTTTTGCATTCCCAAAGTAATTGCTTTGTTTTCCACCTGGGTATTTTGAAGACTGTCAGTGTACGTTAATCTAAAATGCTGGAATAACCTGCCCCTGTCACCACCACTGTCACTGGCATTTTGATGTGTCAATATTTTGTGCTGCAGATGATTGTCCTTAAGAGACAGTTTCAATTTTACTCTATGCTGGATGCAAGCTGCTCCAAGGACATCTCTACGAAATGGCGCTTAACTGAAATTGTTCCCAAGTGATGCTCCATCTAGAACAAAACACTTTAAACACTTGCTTCGAAACTTTTTCAGAGTCTAGGTTTTCCCAAGCTTCCTATTAACATCTTTGCCTGAAAGGGATGAATTGTTTAGCCCGTGTTCTGGCTGCTAAAGTATACAAATCAGTATCTGTACTTGTACTGAGTCTAATTTATAATTTAACACTGTTGAGACCATCCTGACAATGTAAACATGGTATATTGATGAGCTGCAAAAAAGAGAAGCTGTCTTATATGGCAAGTGCCTGTGGCTCTGTTTATGTTGGAAATGCATTATTAAAGAATGTGTGTGGTCAAGCTATAACATTTCTAGCACTGAAGTATCCATTTTACTCTGGGTCATTTCTTTGTTTCTCCTCACATAGTCTCCTAATCCAACAACTGATCAAGTTTCAGCCTTTCACTCCAACTCCTCCAATTAAGATAGCGTGATACACAGTGTGACAGCCCTTTTGGGCTCCATGAACCATGTGTGGTGTCCCTTGTACTCGACATCTGAATCAGGCTTATTCTGGGAGCAAATACACTATTCAGGCAATGGTGAGCAACTTGCTATTAAAGCAGCAATTTACTGTCATTCCAGCCTCCATTAAAAAAAACCCTGAAAGTCTGGGTCATTTATTCTCCATTAAAATCAACATGACAACTGCTTCAGAACAGAGTGTCAGTGACACTCGAACTTCTAAGTAGAAATAGTTAGGGGGAAAATGTAGATGCTACCTCAGCCATGGCCTGATCATTCACTTTTCTATTCTTGGTCCTGGGCTTCTTGTTTTTCTGAAGAGCTGAGACAATCAGTGGGCTCAGTTAAGTTAGGGAGTTTTGTATGTGTGTGCTCACTCCCATAGCCTGGGTGAAAAATACCAGTCTTTGGCCACTAAACATACACTGGGCACACTAAGGTATTAGCTAATACCTTACTAATACACTAAGGTATTAGCAGTAAAAAGTGGGCAGTGAATATCAGCAACCTGAAAGTCTTTGGCAGCATTATGCCATAACTAGGGAGTTGAAGGAGATCTCTTCATCTGCCTTGGAAATCTTATGTAATGAAGCATCCTGCAAAACAAGCAGGAACACTTTCCTTTCTGGATATGCACAAAGCATCCCACTTGACCTTTCTCTCCACAATGAGGTTCCTGCAATGCCAGTGTGTTGGTGAAAACATGAGGAAGGTTTATCCTGCAAATATTTCTAAGTGAGCCTTCCGGATGTTTCATCATCAGCTGAAACAACCACTCCTTGTTTTTCCGAAGAGAGACTCACCAGCTGACTGAGAGGAAAAAGTGATGTGCAGAGGGAATGGGTGTCCTCCCCTGCGGCTGCTGGGCTTGTCTGTTTCTCATTAGAAGCAGCAATGTGTCCCTGTGCTTCAAGAGGCTTACAGCTGTCCACAGTACCAAAAGTGCATCATGGTCACTACTGTCCTTTATCCAACATTGTACAATTCAGTGTTTCAATGCACATATTTTATAGCATAAAGGGATTTTTTTTTAAAGGCAGGACAAGAGATATGGCATCAGGAGTGCCCAACTATGTGCAAGCAGAGTTTTCTGGGTTTTTTGCCCAGCTCCACTGTTGCAGGTGTACCATTTTGATCAGCCATGCACCAGACAGGCCCCAGTTATCAGCTCCAAAACACAGACATTAAGCATAATTCAGCACTTTATTTTTTAAGAGAAGCGTGCACCTCGGCAAATGTGCCATTTGATATAAATAAGATTACAAGGAGATGAATGTTCATTGTCAGTTTTTCCATCAATAATAGAAATGTAGGCATTTAATGAAAGCAGTAAACATATTTAAGTCTTATGAAAGAAAGACAAAAAACCAACAGAGAACTAAACTTACGAGCATATAATCAGATTCCGGGTGCCTAAATCAGTAACAACCCATTCAGCATCGGGGGTATCTTTTTGGCAAGGTTGCAATATAACCAGATCCTAGTTTTGTTGTTGTTTACTCTGTGTGACATCTATTGACTCAAATGAGCCATTTTTTATTCCTTTGTAGACACGAGAGTGAATTTAGCACAGTGTGTTATCGCAGAGCTCCTCACAGACAGTGCTGACAAATAGCTATGTGGACAACCCATTCAGGCTGTAGGATTATCCATCAGCAATGACAGTAGCTGGCAAACCAGTGCTGTTTATATCAATTTGTTATTTTCTAGGAAGTTACCCAGCTTCATTATTATTGGGGGAGATAAAACTAAGATGAGAGGCCAAGACCCTCATTTGGTTCTTAATGCACTCCCATTGCTTTGATGTATTACAGAGAACAAAATTGACCGATGTGGTAGCTCATTACACAGGGAAAAATACACACTAAAATAACATATTTTCTTTACCACAGTTCTGTGACAACCAACAGTGTCTACAAAGGATCCAGGGACAGTTATTTAAAATACATCTTGTTCCTAAAAAAACAAAAAAACAAAAAAACAAAAAAAAAAACAAAACAAAACAAAAAAACAACAACAACAACAAAAAACAAACAAAAAAAAAAACAGGGCAGTTGTGATGTGTGCAAGACTTTAGAAGAAAATTCTGTAAGATAGTGCATCTTAAATAACATGTATATAATTTTGACACTCCTTGCAAGCCAAAGCATTTCACAGATTTTTGCACAGTGTTGTGCAGTACCGCTATCACAGCACTTCTCCAGGACATTCTTTCTGGCTCTCTGTGATACTTGAGAAACAAATCCTTCCCATCTCTTGCACAGTAGGTGGAAACCATAATTGCTTCACCAGAGATGGGGAACATGAGTCACTGAGAGGCTAACTGACTTTCCTGGGGACCCATGAGACCAAAAGCAGTATCTGGAAAACCCAGGACTACAAGATTGAATGCAGATTCTGACCTGAGTTACACTCTGGCTTGAGGGGGGCTGTAATTTAGGGCATAATTTATTTGTTATTAGTATGTCTTATCACTCACATAGTTGTTGCTAGGCAAAAAAGGCTACCCCTCTGTGACAGGCGTCAGAGCCCAAGCAGAGAGGGATATGCCGGTGGGTAGGGAGGTAAGACAGGTGGGGTGTCAGGGGGATGTTCAGAGGACTGCAGTTACTCACAGTGCCTATGGCAGTACTGCACAAAGCTCCATTCTTGGCCTTTGCACTGCACAAAAAATGGTATTTATATTGTATAAAAAAAGGTCCCAAGAAAGTAAAGTTGAAAGCAACTAAAGCTAAATCTATATTAGCTCATTTTGGATTTATCCCTGAAAACCCATGTTTTATCCCTCAAATGCACCTCTTGTTGGACTACTGGTGTTACTCTTTTGAACCATGATGGGTTACAGATAAATAAAGAAACATGTAATTTGATTCTCTGTGAGTTTCCTGTACATCTGTGGGCTCATCTGTGCCTCAGAAGTAAGAGCTCTTCCTTTTTTTCTTGTGTTGGAATATAGAACTTGGAGTATTTGCAGATGGGATTCATCTTATCCACCTTAAGGCTTGGAGAGAACTGGGACAACATTTAGACCTGTAGTCTATGATTCTCCTGTTCTACTTCAAATGTCTGCTGTAGTTTGCATTTATCCTGATGAATCCAAGCCCATCTGATTTTATCTGTACTCAAATCCATACTGTTACCTGTCTCACCACTTGGGGGTAAGACCCAGAATTCAATTTCACTGGTGTCATAAATAATGTCATATCATCACTAATGACCAGAAATTCAGAGAGCCTTGAGTTTGTCTCTGATCCCAAAGTCACTCTCCCTGACAAAGTCCTAAAATTTTTGATTCACTACTGTCTCAAATGGCGAGAGCTAACCATTAAATCACACATATTACTCCCTCATGGCATGGATGTTTCTCAAACCCTTATGTTCATGCTGGGACTCTCTCAGTACCTGCTTATTTGTAAGAGATGAGAGGCTCAGAGTACAAGGTAAGACATCAGCAAACATGCACAGGTGCTGCTTTTTCTCTCAGCTGTAATTAGGCAGATCTCCTAACGTGAGGACAGAATCATCCTTTGAGCTGTAAAATATTTTTCTTTCATTACCTGTTACCCTCTGACTTTTAGTTAAAGAGATGCTCCTTTTCCTGGAACGTGAACATTGTTAGGATCAATATCATAATCCTGTCTGACAGCTACTCAAAAACTTTGTGTTGATTAGGTTTTGGCAGCTGAACAGAGCTGTTACTGCATTTTCTTTTAATACCGACTATGTGATAGGCTTGACAAGAAGTAAAAAAAAAAAAAGAAAATACTTTTTAAAACAAAACCCAATAAGCCCTTTTGTTACTCCAGTGAAGTGGAACAGATACTTCAGCTGCTGGTGGTGGTACAAGCAGAAACCTGCTCCCAGTCCCCTGCCACGCTCCAAGGACAGATGGATGAATGGTAATGGCTGGCTTAAAGATGTCTTCATCTGTTCTGTTCAGAAGGAAAGCAGGGATTTGGCACCAGCTTTTAAAGAAAATAGAAGATGAAAAATTCACTAAACTTTATTGGTTCGAATGTATAATAATGATAGTTTAATGGCAGGAAAGAGGCAGATAATTAGAAGTGAGTAGCTCTGATTGCCCTTGTACACCGCTCCAGATAGCTTCTCAACACTCCTGAATCCTTGTTTGCTTTGTCTGAAGCTGAAATCCCACAAGGTCTGGATGTTACCAGCTGTCTAGCTAACTAACTGCCAGCACTTTCCCTGAATACAAGCTATCAGCTTCCACAACATCAGCCTCCTCCCCTGAGCTCTTCCTCACTGTCTCTCTCCCTATGTGATTGCTTTTATCTATTGCTTGCAGGAGCTTCTTCTAATCATATTGCTTCTTGCCTCTGAGGGTCAGACACGAGAGCATTGCTACCTACACAAATGGGGAAAACTGTCACCTTCACTACACTGATAAGCGTTTGGCAGGCAGGACACTGTGAAGTAGAAGAGCAAACAGCCAGCAATCTGCAAACACCATAAATATGTTACAATCTCAGCAGGAAGATGGGCACTATATGTACCAAGAGGCCTTTGTTTAATGAGCTGTCAGAAAGCAGGCATGAAATTATGTTTGAAAACATGTGCAAGCTGCAGAAACAGAGCTGGGGCACTAAAAAACCTCTTTGACTTTTCTGTGGATGTTTGGAATGTCTTATCAGTTTGAGAACTGTCATGCGATGAGAGCTGTTATTAGCAAGGTAATAGCATTTGAAAGCTACTGATTTTTTCCCTCTAAGCTCCATTTTGCGACCTAAATGAGTGAGAGAAAAACTTAATGCTTCCTTTCTGCTGATTTTTTTTCCCCTGAAAACACAACCAGAAACCCCAAAGTGAGCATACCGGTAGGAGATAAATCCAAATAATTGTAAATCGTAAAGGACTGACCATGGAAGTCATGAATATTGCTGCTAATCCTTTGGAGATGGAGTTCATATTACTGTAATGTACTTCCCACCACTCATTTGTTACAATGGCACACACAAAAAGCATCTCAGGGCAGGTGACTGTTATGTGTGACAGCTGTATGAGGGCTGCCAGGGGTCAGGGCAACCATCTTCAATTCACAGGTAGTCAACAGTGGTAAAACTCTGTGAAAAATATGATTGCTGAAGCATATTAACAGTGTTAGGGCTGCTTCGCATAGCTGTAATAGGGTGTGCACAAAATAGAGCTTCCATTACTGTTAAATCATGCAGAACAAGTTGTTAAGGATTTAAAACAAATCCTCAAATATCCTTCAGGGTCACAAAGTTCTTTATTTCTAAGATAAATTGAATGGTTTTCTTCATGCTCAAGCATCTGTGTTTTCTTTGCTTTTAAGAAAACATTTTGCTGATTCTTTGGCTATTTGGGCATTTGTGGTCCACCCCAGAGCTGAGAGGAGATTGTGAATGCTGAACTGAATCCATGTCAGTCAGGGAGGTATTAATTTGCAAAAATAGCTACTCCTTCTTTCATTTTTTTTTCTTATTGAAGATGGGGATGAAAATCCAAAGCTTCTAGGTTGAAGCAAATGGAACCCAGATCCAAACTGTCCCTGTTCTTTGGAAACTCTGAGCAAACTGGGTTTTGGGGGGGGGGGGGGGAATTTTTAAAGAACCAAGCAAAACAATGGAAGAGGATCACATTTGTGGGTTCTATCAGTTTTTGTCACAACACGAACCAGTGAGACCACCAGTAGTATTGTTCTACTGAAGAGAGAAAAATGCATGAACACAAAGAAAAGAAATGCTTGCAAAATGACATTTTTGGAAGCTTTGCAAAGGAAAATGTGATGTACGAGTAAAAAAAAAATTGCAGAAGTGATTTACTCTTTTTGGATTTTGCCAGTTAATTAACTGAAACTGGAAAAAAAAAAATCAGATGTTGGTCAACAGGCAAACAAAGGAGTGTTTCTGTCGTGAAGTGCCTCTCTGAGTGTCATAACATTTGTACTTTGGTGAGCTCATTGTATCTTGGTTATGTCTGTCTGTTTATCTATATCTATCTATCTATCTATCTGTCTTCTATCCCATGATCTGCCTCAACCTCCCCATTGCACCATTGAAGATGCAGCCTAGGAGGGAACCACATTCTTAAAGAATAGTTCAGCTGTACCCACACTGCACTTCAACTATAACAGCCCTGAATGCTTCCAGACAGGAGAATTCAAGCCATAAATTTCCAGGTTTGGATGTTTCCCTTAACAGTCAGATATTTCCACAGGGAAATGTTTAATCTTTTCCAAGCAGTGTTTTCAATGTTAATGCTTTGCCAGTGTAAAGCAGATGAGGACAATAGAAACAACAGACAAACCTTCCTTCTTCTGCTTTCTATTAGGTCAAGTTTTTCAAACTGATTTCATTTCACCCCTGCTGGTGTGCTTCAGTACGTAAGTCTACTAAAGAAGTGTTTGATTCTACCAAAAGCATAAAAGTATGGATACTATGGAAACCAAAACCATCCTGATAATTCATACAAGCAACTATTTTGTCTAACTTGGAATAGATCATGTACGACACACAGGAGATCCTTTGGTACCCTGACCTTCTCTGTATTGCAAAGTTTCACAAAAGACCACACCATTTCTTCACTTCTCCTGAGAGGGTGTCTGGCTTCCAAAGAGATTACGTACTGTTAGGTGCTGAACTGCAAGGAGATAGGATAACAACTCTTAGGATCAAAGGAAAACTGAAGACCTTTCCATTGTGCAATTTTTGAAATTGAAATATTTCATAAGGTGTTCTTTTTTCACTTTATTTTCTCTCCTCCAAACCATCTTTGCTATTGTATTCAATGTAATCGTTAACATATGGTATTTTGCTGATTTTTCATTTTTCTCTACCTTTTAAAACACATTTTACAGGGTATTAAAAGGAAAAATAAAATTGTAATCTGCCATTGGTACAGAGAAGGCTCTTTATATACTCTTCACCTTTGAACATGCCTATCGCCATAAAAAATTGACTAACACCTCTGCAAAATACCAAATTAAGAATCCTTGGACAAGTCCACCAGCACTTCCAATGCAACTACTTTTCCATAAAGAACAGAAGGAGCAATGCTAGAGATTGGCAGGGAAGAAAGAGGGACAAGCAGGAAAAGAAAAGAGGATTGTCATTCACAAACCAGTGTTTGCTCTTCCTGTGATGCTGTTGCAGACAGGAGCGAGATTTAAGCCAGAAAGAAGAGGTAGGTACTGAACTTAAGTGTTCAGTCCTTAAACAAGATAAAAAGTTCCTGTCTTTAGCTTAACTTGCTGTTAGTGGAAAACTGCTTGAGAACTGGATTTAGGGAAAGGGTGCTGCCATATTGGAATATTAATGAGAAATAGCCTAAAAGACCTAATGCAAACTGTGAAGACCAATACTTCAGTGAAAGACTTGTGTTGCTCAGCCTGTGGTATCTCTCCAAAACAAGACTGAGAAGTGATTTCATTTTCTCCAACAGGGAGTAAACAACTGGTTTACAAACAAAAACAAACAAACAAAAAAGGGAGATTGATATCAGGAAAGAAAATGTGACAGGAAACTAGCTGGAAACAGAACAGAAGACAAAGAGATTCAGAGGAGGAAATCTAGGATTTGCTGAGGTCCTTGATGCTGAGGCAGCACTTCTGCTGGACATCCGTGCCATCCATTTGTCTCCTCGGTGGTGATCATGGCCTCTGAGTAACAGAGAGTAACTACCAAAGGCCTCTTCAGCAATCTGTGCAGAGACTGTTTTAACAAGCTGAGCCTCATCTAATAGATTATATATCCTGAATACTCAGAGATAACCCATTGTTGGGCAAGTCAAAGAAGCAGTTGAGTGGTATAATCATATTTGAAACCACATG
The DNA here is from genome assembly GCF_017590055.1 of Onychostruthus taczanowskii. Lineage (NCBI taxonomy): Eukaryota > Metazoa > Chordata > Aves > Passeriformes > Passeridae > Onychostruthus > Onychostruthus taczanowskii. The sequence continues at coordinate 1,119,071 of NW_024501015.1, forward strand.
CACTTAGAGTTGTTCCATTTCCTTACTATACAGCAGACCAGTGACACCATGTTTCTTTCATCATGGTCTCTACTCAGCTTTCACAATCCACGGACAACAAGAGGAGACAAACTGGGACCCTTGTGCTTCTATTTGAGTAAAAAGGTAGGTAACACAAGCATCATCTCATAGGGTTGCTTGAGCTTCTTCATTCAGGAAAAAAGTTATTTGGAATGATCTCACCTCCCTCACAGGTTGGCCAAGGGGTTGCCACAACCTGAAGACAGCCCAGGCTTGCTGAGGTCACAGGACTACAACTGGTTCACTTCCACCCCACACCAGGGGACCACTCCAAGTGTCTGCCATGCTTCAGCCAGGCAGACTAGGAGCAAGAATCTTAGCCACGTGCAAAAGAGGAAAAAGAGAAAATTTTCAGGAATTTTAGGGATCCTACATCATGCCTCATGGCAAATACTAACAGTTGCATTTAGAGTTATTTTAGGGGCCACAAGCTGGTCTGTGACTTCATGTGAATGGGGAAATAGGACCTGTTTAGTCACTAACTTGCCCCACCAAAGAAGAGAGCACACAGCAAAGGGCTTCAGTCTGTGGAAAACCACATGTTCCCACGGAGGCACAGAGCCGTGCTCTAAGGCTTGAAATCCCACTTAAGCCTATTTGCTTAGTCAGTGGAAAGGTAGGCACCTCTGAAGGCCTCTGAAGAGCAATTCATGTGCCTGAAAAATATGCTGAGCAGGGAGCCGAGGGCACAGGGACCTCAGCTGAGGAAGCTTGGTGTGAGGTATTAACCACCTCAGCTGGAGCAGGGCCAGGCTTCCCCTCCAGCCACTCTCAGCAAGGCAGGGCACGGCTGTGCAGAGCTGGCAGTGCAGGAGGAACAGCCGCCAGGAGCCTCAGACAGCAGGAACCACACATTTTCCCCATCCTGCTTTGACAGAATTGGCCGGGGTTGGAGGCATCTTTCATTTCCCAGTTCTGTTTTTGCTGTAGAAGACACAGCTTCTTTCTATTTTTCAAGACTGGCTGATCCCAGCATGCTCCAAATCCATAAAGGAAAATAGGAAATGATTTTCTTAGTCCCTGAATTGACCCGTGGGTCTGACGATCCTGCTAGGCTCGGCAGTTTCTCTGCTGGCTTGAGGAGCACATGTTTATGCACCTGGGATCATGCAGCTTGAATTATTCTTTTAAACATTTTCATAGAGAGTGGCAGTGTAACAGAAATCACTAAACAAAATGTACATTGTGTGTGACAGTTAGCAATGGGCCGGTTCACAGATTGTTAAGGGCTATTGAAAGTCACGCTTATGTTTTTCTTCTTTAACATTTTTCAAGGACAATTTGATTGCATTTCCCAGAAAGGTTAATATAAACAATCTGCTCCCCTCATTTTTATGAGAAGCATTTAAAAGTAAAACGTCCTGCTGTTATTTCACTATTGCCTGTGTTATTGATGGCTGAGGATTCCCAAATAGGTTCTGAATTTTTGCAACTTTGCACATTTCTGGGAGAATTGCTCAGAAGTCCACTATCTCATTCTCCATCCAGCAGCACTGAGAAAGGCACACATTTCTTCAAAATTTGTTTGAACACAGTAGGGCACGATTCATAGCCTGAACTTTAGCCATGTGAAGAATCGTGTCACCTCTGAACTCCTTTTTTAAATGGGCTTATACAGCCGCCAGAGGGGCAGAGAAACAACTCATCTCTCATAGGTGCCCATTTCTGACATAAGATATTTGCCCTTTGGAAGTGCCTCTCTTTCCCCACTGAAAATGAAGCCAGTCAAAGCAACTCAGACTGAGCCATCCCTGTCCTGTTCTGGTTTGTTCCCTGGGAAATCATGTGGGTGGGACAGCCTCTGGTGTCACCATCTCCCACGGGACCAGCTGGCTCTAACACTTACTTGTGTAATCCACACTTAGTTAATAAAAAAACAAAGTTAGAAATATTTCCTTCAAAGAGTAATTTCTGAATGCCAGTCAAGAGTATTCTTGGGCCAAATATACAAGTCTGCAGTAGGTATAGATCCACAAAATTTTCATATCATTGGTATGATATTCAGTAAATTTGGATGTTTTGAGCAGGAGCCTGGAATAGGTTACCTCTGGAGGTTTGTAAGATTTTCAGATAGTCAAATGACATTGTAACATATTTTGTACCCATCAGCCATTCAACACAATTCATCTGAATGCCCAGTTGGATGTTCTATTGGATTTTCCATATTTCATTGCACATGCTTTTTTCATGTACAACTTTGAAAATAGAGCTCAAACAGATAAAAAACATTCTTCCTCCCTAGTCATGTGTAAAGCCTCCCCACTGCTTGCTCACCTGTACAAATAGCATGGACATGTTGGGTTGGACAGCACTGACTGTATTTTGAGAACATGCTCCATCTGTGTCCTGGCTGCTGACAAAACTGGGGCACTGCCCTGACAGCTAAAACATCTGATACTGCGGACAGTAGCAAAACTGCTACTGACCTGGTTTGGGCTACCCTCTGGGGAATTATTTGTTATAGTGTGTGCAGGAACACACGTGGGCACGTATGTGGAAGGATGCTTGATCATGTATTTAGAAGTGACTTTTTTTTCTGGGAAAGAATAATGCTTGTGAAGTTAAAAAACCCTAGGACAAAAACCCACTGAGTTATTACATCTCTTCAAGACAAAAGGAAAGTGTAATAAAAAATTCAACCCCAAAACATCCAACTAGGTAGGCAAGTGGGAACCATAAACACTCCCTGTGCACACCATGGCCAATGGTGCCGTGGCCCACAAGCCTGTTGTGGCAGGTCCCACTGTGGTCTGACAGAGTGGGTGACAGCAGGAAGCACCTCATGGGAAGGTGTGGGAGCATACATTGGAAACAGTGGATTTTGCAGCAAAACTTTATTGCGTGGTAGAGCTGCTTTGGATCTTTCCTGAACAGGTCTGATTCTGAAACATGTTCTCTCCAGTGTAGGAGACAAATCTCTGTGCATAAGGTGTAAAGCACAGTTGCTGAACCAACAGGAGCCACCTCCCACGTGCCACAGCCCACCTGGCAGCTCAGTCTGCCAGTGGCATTTCTGCACAGGTTACATGCTCACCGCTGGAGAGAGAGCTTCTGAGCATAGTCCCTGCTTCCTCTTCCTGCTGTCCCCTGTCCCAGGCTTCCCCTGTCACCTCCCTCATCCCTCCTCTCTGTAGCTGTTGCCTGGGTGGTAGGAGGAAAAAATATCTTTAATACATGTACACTCTTGACTTGTAGGTGTGCTCATGATCTGACTATTTGCTTTTAAGATTTCTGAACATATTTTAGGAGTTTTGAGCATCTTTGGTGGCTGTTGTTTTATACAAGAACCAGATTAAGTAAATTTCCCATTAAAACCTGTCTAAAAAGGCAAAGGACATGCCAGGCCGGTCATTCAAGCCCTAAAATTTTCAGAAGTCATAATGGTTTCTGATGCCTCCAACATTTTGATATGTGGCTTGAGACACTTCATAAAAATCTAGTTTTCTGAAGACTGGTGTTGTTGCTCTCTGATAATTAAAATCCTAGCAAAGGGAAACCCAAAATTAACATTCATTTTCCAAAATATAACTCTCCATTTATACAGCCTTCAAGTGGAGAAACAGAAGGTCTAACTTTATGCTAAGAGTATAGCCTACATACTGGTGAGAAACTCAAATATATCTTGGTAAACATTCCCTATATAAGCAACATATTCCAGAGTCTTTCATTCACTGTGTAAAAGCCCACTACAAGACAGCTAACATATCTAAAATACACTCCCAACTCTCCAAGACTTACTCACAAATCATCTGCTTTAAAAGAGCACTCTCCAAGTACACTTCACAAAGTTTTCCATTTTGCTCTCCCAGGCAGCCTAGCAACATGGCTGGCAATAAATAATGCCAAAGGAAATTCTGTGTCAACTAGGAAGGTCAAAAAAAAAAAAAAAAAAAAAAAAAAAAAAAAAAAAAAAAAAAAAAAAACCCAAAAAAAAAAAAAAAAAAAAAAAAAAAAAAGAAAAAGCCTACAGAGGAAAATGTACCAAAAAAAAATTGTAATTTATTGCCTCTTAGCATCTGCTTTTATCTGTATCCTTTTGAGAACAAATTAACAAGTCCTGCCTATCTCCATATGTTTCTTTCTGTGGAACATCATGGTTCTGGAGGCACACGTTCATTCAGTCTGCAGCAACAAGCATGTATGTTTGTTGTTATGCACTGGAGAATGTGACCATTACATGTTGATGATACTTTTATAATATGATAAATCACTGCAAGGAAACAAAAAAAGAATTATTTTATAAGCCAGAAGGAGCAGGTCTTTTTTTTTCTTTTTTTTTTTTTTTTTTTTTTTTTTTCCTACAGAAATCAGCTCAAATCCCAGTGTTTCATGTATGCTCTTCAGGTCATAAAAACAACTGCTTTCAAAATGTAGATGATCCCCATATGCTTAGAAATCACCCTTAAAAGGTCAGTAATGAATTTATTTTGCTTTTTAACCATTATAAAATTAAATTTTAGTGTAAAAACCAGGAGGAATAAAGCATTTTTTATGGGATACAGCCTGCGTATTTATGTGCATATTTATATAAAGAACTTTGGCAGTTCAACTGTAAATCCACTCAGATCTTTGAACTAAATTCTCAATAAATGTACAGAATGGTAAAATTGGATCTGTATTTAAGGTGCAAAAAAAAAAACAGCATTGAAAGAAGTATTTCACCCTAAATTAATAATTTTGAACATATATAAACCAAACACAATTTCCTATGTAGTAATTTTTTTTCTAAACATAACTTTCTGTTAAGTTTAAAATCTAATACTGATATAATTTATATACTAACAAGAGACCAAATTATTAACTATGTTTAACCAGGATTTTAGATTCAATTCAAGTCAAGATCAAAGTATTGGAAACATGGCTAAGAATTACTCTTACGGCAGAAGAAAACACTTATCTGTATTTTAAAATGTGGATTATATATGCCAGAATCAAAGCTCAGAATAGCTGAAAAAGTAAATGGGATTGTATTGACTTAGTCTAGTTTGGGATCTGCATGTGAACTAAAAGTGTTGGGGCCGGAGGGAGATCTTTTACACCAGAGACAATTGCAGAGATTAAATTTTCCTGCTTGCAAATGGGAGCTTTAATCATCTCAGATTCATTTATGGTGTTTTGTTAACAATCTTCTCTGGTGCTTTTAGGCACTTAGTATATTTCTGTAAAGCTATTAACGTATAAAATTAATATACAGAGGGAGTGCCAATCCAAATCAAGCAGAATGCTCTATTATGAAAATCAAACTTATGGGATGGCTTTAAAAATCATAAAACTGCCCCATAAATTATTTTCCATTTCTTTCATTTGCCTTCTGATTTCTGGAGCTTAAAAGGACTTTTGACTTCTAGATTTTTGTTTTGTTTGTTTTGTTTTAGTTTGGTTTGGGGGTTTTTTTGAAAAAGTAAGGTTTAGAAATGAAGAAGGAAATCAGCCACCCTCACAAAAGGCACTGTAAGTGTTGAGAAAAGCTCACTCATTTAAAACCACAGTGATGTCTCCTGTCACTAATGATTCAGCATCAAAAAATACTGTAGCAGCTCTAGAAAATACTAGTCTTCAAGCTTAAAAATGCATGTCAGGCTTCTATTAAGTCAGATTACCTAGAAATGCTATAAGAAAATTAGCATAGATACTTGGCTACTTTAACTTCCTAAAACATGGAGCTTCAGACTTCTCTGTGTCTGATAGAAAGGTAACAGACCCCCAGCACAATCTGGGAAGAATTATGCTAACTTGATAATTTTAATCCATAACATAGAAAGGAGAAAGAAAAGAGTGGTATTCCTACCTTTCCCTATATATTCTATATTTTATATAACTGAGACTATGACATGCTGTAAAACATGCTGTGCATTTGAAATACATTTATGTGAGGTTCCAACAGGAGAGGGAAAAAACATGTAGTGAGGAACAAGGTATTTTTACACACACTACAGAGTCATTGGCTGGCTTTGAGACTGACAGCTTCTGGGCATAAAAGTGCGATTTTCATCTAGGTGTTGTCCTGCAAACAGAGCAAGCTGTCCCACACAAAATCAGACAAGGGAGTTTCCAGCTATAGCATCCTTTTTTTCCCCTGCTCTGCTTTTCCTTGTGGTATTGAGAGACCCAGGGCAGCAATAGACTCTTTACACCCAGCCGACTTCAAAACAGTTTCTATCTCAGATTACCAGAGTCTGCAGAATTCAGCTGTTTTCAGAGCAGTCAGAGGTCATTGCAAATCAGCAGTCTTTGAAAAGTAACCTGTCAAGGCACCCACTTCTCATGGCTTACCACATCTATCTAAACATATCTATGCACAAAATGGATGACGTCTCCTGCTGCCCTTTCGAATGGCTTAGTGTAAGACCTCTCTGTTTTCTCAGCCTTTGTACTGCTCTGACACACAGGGCCAGCCAGCAGTCCCAATTAAAAGAGCAGGGGAAAAAAAGAGTGGGTAGATCTTCTTCCAGATGGCTTTGAAGAGGCATCAATCTGCTACAGAGATTCACAAGACCCCAGACAAGTAGTTAGATAAGCCAAGACTATGCATTAAGGCTAAAATCACAGCACTACATCTAACCTAAATGGTTTTTTTCAGTACATTAATTACCACAGAAATTTGGCTGACTAGGAAAAGTGAAAGTGTAAACTGTAACTGAAGAAAGTTAAGGACAATATTAGCAAGTTTTTATACTTTCCTGTTATTCCTATTATATGTTAGTTCATCTTCTCTTCCTATCCTCTAATGTACCCAGCAAATGTGCACCTGTACACACACACACACACACAAATGTGGTCTATCCAAGAGAAGGGCAGGACAAAGATCATGACCAGCATGCTCCATCATCACGTGTAGCATTTTAATAGCTGCACAGCATCCCCCCTGTAGTGGCTGCATCCTCTCCTGCCTGATCAGTTGATGCCAAAGCAAGGCTATCTCTTCTGGCCCTGGATTTTGAAGGTTCAACCTGTAGCAGACTGAGGAATCAACACCAGCCTGTATCACCATGTTTTGAGACGGCTGTTTTTGCCATGGCCTCAGATAGGCTAGAATGAAATTTTGTGAAATTCCCCTGCATATGACAAGTGAGAGAATGCTACATTTCTCCTGGGAAGACATTAAAAAAAAAAAAAAATCTTGCTAGAACGGCATGATACTGGGGCAATCCCAGTTGCTTTGGGAGAGCATAGCACGGACAGCTCCATCCAAGCATCACATTTCCTGCATGCAGCTACACCAACAGAAAAAATCCCCCGCTCAGAAACAGCGCGGACACTCCATGACCGTCAGCACCGGTCCGTGAAAACCGTAGCAGGGAATGCCAGGGCAGGAGGGGGCAATCGCAGACCTGGGCATCTCCCGAGCCGTGTGTGCAGCGCTGCCCGGCGGCCGCGCAGGCAGTGGGGGCCCGGGGGCCGTGCCTGACCCCGGGCTGCCCCCGGGAGCTCGGGGAGGGGGAGCCCGCTGCCGTGATCCCCCCGTGCTGAGGCCGTTTCCCCGCTCCACACAGGCCGTGGCCTCCGCTGGGGAGTTCCTGCTCCAGCGGCGAGGGCAAGGGGCGAAGGGGGCTGGTTGCTTTTGCAAACACGGTTAACAAAATGTTGATATTATGCTTAGCCGTTGTCTCCTTGTCACTAGTCACTTGCAGTTACAGGTCCAGATGTTGGAAACGGCATCGTGAGCCGGAGCTGATGAACTCTGCTGTTCTGGTCTTTGTTTTCAAGGCATTCTGTAGCGCCGTGGGGCTGTGGCCGAGTGTCTAGAGAGGGGACAGGGATGGCTTGAGGTGTTACACAAACTTCAGCACGTTGCATCAATGTGGGCAACTTTTTCCATTTACGACACCCTGGGATATCAAACCTATCTTGGAGAAGCTCACAGCTGTCCCTCAGGTCCTGTGCTGTATCTGGCAGCCCTGTGAGCACATCCTGCTTTGCCCAGGGCATTTCAAATGGCCCTGGGTGTCTGTGCTTCAACAAATTAGCCAAACTCACCATGTCCTCTGGTCAGCTGGGTGTATCACATGCTGCTCGTGTGGTTGTCTAGGCACAACAAAACCCACGGGGAAAAACTGATTTTATAGCAGGATACTAATGGAAAGGGTGTGATTCCCCTGGAAAGTATGTAATTCCACCACCTTGGATTTATAGCCTGGGCCTGAACTACAGGTGAGAAATGTTGTCTTTTATAAAGCCACTGAAAGATGGGCATCTCCCATCAGGACAGTCTGACTCTAATACTCTAAGATATTTCTTTCTTCTTACTGATATCTGAAAAAAAAAAAAAAGAAAGAAAAAAAAAATTTTAGAGATCATAACAATGAGAATAAAAAGCCTCCTTTAAGATGAGGATATAGATTATGTACTGTTTATTGCAGAGTAATTTAAGCCACTAAAGAAATTCAGTAATTTAAAATCACATTAAGGAAAAAAATATTTTCCCAGAAGGAAGGAAAATACTTATTTCTGGCACCTTAAGAAGTGCCCTGTAGCTCTCACTAAAGCTAGTTTTAGTTTTTTATCTGGGCAATATTAGTGGAGAAAATATATAAACTGATAAATACAAATGTGTTAAGGAAAGAAATAGTCGCATTTAAAATTTAATTTAGTTGGATTTTGTGGCTTTATCTAAGGGGTGAGTGAGTCCAGATGAAATATCATCAAAGACACTAATTTACTGGAAAGAGAAAGAGAGTCAAAATTTCCCAGAATAGATCATCATGAGATGAAAAAGAAAATTCCCATCTCATCAAGCACATCTAGCGGACATAAGGCTGGATCCAAAAGTCCTGCAGTTCCTCTTTGATCTGTGTAGACTCAAAATGTCCCTAGAAAGCTATGAGGCTCCCTCCTTGTCTGTCTCATCTTTTGGCTGAATAGCAGAAGACTTTGGATTAGCCACTAAGAGCCCAACATGCAGCTGAGGGTTGGTTTGCCAGCTCCACCCTTGGGATACTGCTTTGCCTTCCTCTCAGATACCCACACTGGCTCAAGAGACCGAGACATGTTCTGTGCAAGACATCTGTGGCAATGGCTGTTTGTCTTAAACACTGCAGAATATAAGGATCTTTAAAAACATTATTCTCAAGAAATTATATTTTCTTATACAACTAGCAGTAAGAATCTGTTCACAGTATGTACACAGGTCCACTAAGTTATCACAGGCTACAGAGAGAACTTTCTCTGAGGTCCTGTTCCCAGGCTAGGGTCAATTTTACACCCAGGGGATGCTGCCTCCAAAATACCAACACTGACAGATATTGCCACTTCTGCACTGACAGGGTTTCAATACTCTTCAGAGGGGATATTTTCACCCCAGACTGACAGTGTTGTTTGAGAATTAAAGAGACCTAGACAGACTTACCCTCTGGGCTGCTCCACCAGGCTGTGAGGCTGATAGAAGGGCATCAGCAAGTGTCACTGTGCTCCTGTGTCAGGGTACCAAGGCTGTAGCTGCTTTGTATCTTTGAAGACAGATCTGCTTCCCTTTGTTTTCCCACTATCTTTCCTAATCATCCATCTGTGAGAAGGGAGATATTATGAAGATACAAGTAGCAGAGTAAAAGTAATGGCTGTGTTATTCAAGAAGTCAGACTCAGTGATCTAGTGGCCCCTCCTGGCTCTGAAATCGAGAATTTCTTCTGACTGACACCATCAATTCACTTGTTGGAGGAGCCTCCAGGCCCAGGCAATTGGCTCATCTTTCATACTATTCTGCACTAATTGGCAATAATGAAGGTATTTGTCAGTCTCCACTGGATCATGTGTTTAAAGACAACTTCAGAGTAATCCTAGCAGTATGGATGTCATCAGCCTACAGACTCACTGTCAAAAATGAAATGAGACACCAACGTTATGCCATTCTGCCTCATGTTCAGTTCCTAATTTTCTGGATGAAAATTTTCTTCTGTAAATATGTCATCTTCCATAACAAGCTGAAGGTACAAATACTCATATGTATCTATGCAAGATTCAGCCTGACATAAAAGCCATTAAGTTCTCTGATAGCTTATTATTAACTCAACATTTCAGGTATCGTGTTTTGAGGGCATAAAGTGATGCTAAATTGAATGCAGAGAGTAAGAAATAGAATATCTTCTAGTCTGTCCCCATCCAGTTCTCTATTGCCATGTTTGCTCAGCTCCACCAGAAGTAACTTTTCTCGGGGAAATATTTGTAGCACAGGAAATTTCCTTAGCACGATGAGAGTGGCTGCAGTGGCCAACCTTGCTCCCTCATGATACTGTCTGCAATGTCCCTGTCACCAAATGTCAGCGGGACAGAGCATCTTGGCTATTCTTTATTTCACACAGGGGTTATGGGGAATATGAAATTAAACTGGAGCTGCCTCTGACTTGCAGAGATGGTTAGTTTTCTAGGCAGAACTTGAGAAACAGAAAGCAGGAGTGTGATACAAAGAATCAACCAACTAATTTTGTTACTAAGTCTGTACAACACTTCTTCCCCCTTCACTGTATACTTTCACTACTCTGAAGGAAAGGCCAAAAGGGGAGTAATAAAAACACCCTTGGGTACAAAGAAATTGGCTCATAAAATAACTACAGTAACAATGTCGATTATTAGCTTTACAGTACAAGATAAATATAAATGGACTATATCCTCAAACTAGCAAAATATGGGGAATCAATCTCAATAAAAAGAACTGATAGGGTAAGCTATTTGGGAAGCAGATACAAGCCCTGCCTGGCTTAGAAACATTAGCCTGTGCTTCTGAGTAGTGATTGATGTCTTTTGCTGCCAGATGACAATGAACTTCACTGAGACTCAGGCTTGGAGGGAGGTATTTGTAATGCTTGTCTGTAAGCTCCAGAAGCATTATGATTTCTGTGAAGGATAAATGCACAAATCTCTGTATTTCTGCTAGAAGACAGTCTGCTAAAACAGAAATTAAACATATTTACAAGACAGTGAGTTATGATAGAAACCTGACCAGGCATTTCTCAAAGTGGCTGGCATCATCTTCTGCTGACAGAGTCACACTATCTCCAAACACATTGTGGGAACTACAGATGTTATCAAAGCAGAAAAGTGTGAGAATTCAGATTTTTTCCTAATCTCCTTCCTCTGGAAAAATTAAAATGGCTTTTGATTTTCTTTTACTTTGGGACAAAGTCAATGAGCATATTTTTGAAGAGAAAAATCATGGTGGAGTTATACCAAAGTTGATTTTATTGCAGGTCAACTCATCACTGATCTTTGCTCACCTGGGCTGCTACGGCACCTCACTTATCTCGTCACTCAAACACCTTATTATCCCTTTGCTTGCTTCCCCAGCCAGACTGACCCTCACACACTGGCTGGGGTCTCCTTTCCACTTGATCTGATGTGGAGCAACTTGAAAGATTATTAGCCCGAGTGCAGCATGGGACAAAAACACCCACTGGGAGACCTGCTGGAAAACGGCAGGAGCCACCTCATTTCTTGTTCCTTGTGACACAGTGGAAAGTCCATAAGATTCTGCTTGAGTTCACATCCTGGATATAATTTCCTAATCACTTCAGGGTGATGTCATGGGTAAAAAATGCACAAGTGACTGAAATTAAATTGAAGGCTAGGCTGTTTCTTGCAGCATTAGTATATTACCAGAGAGGGAGAGGGAACACAGAGGGGGTTTTCTTTTATCACTTATGGTGTCCGTATTTCTCAAGACAGGAAGGTCAGTTTTTCCACAGCATCCTGCTATGCTGCTCGCCTTCAAGACATTAAAATACACCTAGCAGTGTATCCTCTGGGCCTGTCTGGTGAACCCTTCCCCAGCTCCCAAGGCCCTTGGAACAGAGAGATTCATTACCCAACATCCCAGTGCTGCAGGAAAATGGTCACCACAGGCTCAACTCAAATAGTTCATTGCCCAATGCAGCTATTAAAAACCAATTTGTTAAATAATATGACTAGAAGAATACTTAAGCAGGTCAGTTGTTCTAATTTTTCAGGCGGGTAAAGGAACACTACGTTTTAAAGATGGTACATAAAGCATGTAAGAAGACCTGATTTCAACCAGATGGTTTTTCAGTCTCAGGTAATTATTATGATCAAGACAGTACCTTTCTGAGGCACCTCAAGGACAATTTCTCTACCAAACACAACCAAATTATGTGGAAACAGAAGGCTCTATCCATGGCAGGTGACATTCAAAACCCTTTTGCACCATTACAAAGACCACTAAATGTAATGCTATGCTGACTTAAGGGAAGTATAACAATGACAATTATGATCTAAGAACTTAACCCTAATTACATTAAAATAAAATAATAATAGCATCATTAAGAAAGAGCTACTTTTGAAGAGCAATTTTCATTCAGAACCAATTTTCCTGTTCTGGGCAAATGTCCATCCTAATCACATTGAGAGTCAATACATTACTCTTTGACTTGAGGCAAAAGTATATCAATTCTTGACAGCTTCTGCAGATGTTCTGTCCTTTTGCAATTAAAAAAAAAAAAAAAGCCCTTCAGTGTTTGGACAGGATGGTTTGCAAAAGGGTTTCCTTTCACAGCTATTAGATACAGTATAAATTCCCTCCATGGAAAATGTAGGCATCCTCTATAGCAATCTAGTTCTCCCTTTTATGCATGAAATGGATCTCTAACTTGATCTGAAGCAGTCAATGGCCTAAGGGAGTGCTCTGTATGTGGCAGAAGCTTTCCATTTTCTGTGTTGCACTTTTAAAGCTCTGCAGTCATTTTACCACAGGGCTCTAGCACATGAAGTGGGTTTGTGTCTTCACTGGATTTGTTATTTCAATCACTTACAGTAGGGCTAAACAGAGTCACCAGTGTCTCCCCATAAGAAGAGAGCTCTGATCAGACACAGTGTGGTATATGCCATTTCCACAAACTAACAGTCTAGAAAAAGCAGCTACAGGGGAGAAGAAAAGTTTAATCTTGTCTGTGGACAGTGGTCTGTGCAGACTGTGGGGTGCTGCAGAGCTCTCCAGAGGAGCAGGCTAAGTCTGCCCTGCCCTCACATGGGGCTCTTGGCCATGCTCAGAGGCACCAGATGGGACAGACTTCGGCGGGATCTTGCAACCATTCCTGTGTCCCAATGGGAACTAAGTTTATTCAGAGCACATCAGTGTGCTGGTACATGCCTGCCACAGCGTGTCTGTATGTCTTGACTCCCCAGGTCACACAAATCAAAAAGGTTGTGAAGTTTCTGAATTAGTTTCTTCTCTCTGCTCTTTCATCAGCTTTGTCCCTTCATCTTCCTTTTCTTTCATTAATATCAAGAGTGTTTCATTAACATCTTCCATTAACATCAACAATATTCTCTTTCACATTGTACCCTGGCCCCAGCTGTGGCAACAGACTGAACAATTTTGGCAAAGTGGGCCTAGAGGTGGATGCCATAGGCACGGGAAGACGCATGGCTCCCAACCTCAGCCAGACCTGAAGAATTACTAAAATGCTCACTCCATCCTGAAAACATGTTTACTAATGCACAATTTGCTTTCCAAATCAGGCACGCCATGTCCAGTTCCTGGTGCACAGAGACGAAAGAGTCTGGCGTCTCAGGGTACAACATTTCTATGAGAAAAACAAAGGAATAGTATTGGGAGTTCACATCTGTGGTTTTTTTCCCAATTATTTTGGTAATGAACTTTGCACAGAATATAGTAAATATGACCTTCAGCTCATCTTCATAGCACCCATCCTATAAAACATGTTTTCATAAGACACCCTAAAGTTTGAATTCTCTTTTTTAAGAACACTCTTGGAAGGTAACAGAGCTAATGCTGAGACGTGGCTGCAGCATGGCTTAATTTTTTTGTGTTGTATGGTTAATAAATTATTCTTTCTACTTTAGAAAACCGATATATTTACTAAATATTTTCATAGCCATTCACACACCACCCCAAGGTTCTTAAACATAATAATATTTACTGTTTAATTCACATCTCCTAGGCTAGATTAGCTCAAGCCTAGGCATGAACTGAAAGAGACCAAAATACTCATACAAAAGAAAAGTTACAAGGATGCAGCAAGGATTCTGAAGTTTTATAAGTTTACAAAAAAAGAGAAAATAGACTCAAAGTGGAAAAAAATCTTGTCAATATAGTAGCCAAGTAAAACCAGATGCTGCAAGGGTAACTTACCATTAGAAATCCCAGAGGTGGCTCTATTTACCAGGGAAGGTATGGAAGGGGTAAGGGAAATTAATATTAATTGGGTTTATTTAGCTTGGCCATTGGCCACAAAGTTCAGATAAAGTGCATTTCCCAGCCAACTCTTGTGCATGCAAAGTTTCACCAAGTCAGATGTAACTTATTATGTGTTTTGTCACTTCAACACAAAAAAAGAAAAAAGTACAAAGCTGTACAAAGGAGTGGTTTCCCTGCTTCTTTTGGCTGAATTAGATGCTTTCATTGTGCAAATATATGTGTTAAAAATATTTTTTTAACAATCCTGCCATTGACCATCCAAAATTAAAACTGCAAACATGGCACTTTTCTGTAACTGAAGGATTTGAGAAAAAGCAAATTCACCAGAGACCTTAACACATCAGATCCAAGCTTCTTTTCAGCATAATGTTTTTAAAGCCTTCTATGAGTGCTGAGGGATAAAGGCTTAAAGATGAAGTGGAATTCCATGAGTAGGGCACTCACTGCGCCTCCTTTTGGACTCATGAATTGTTGCTGGGCTTGTGCACACTCCTTGTGGACAAACAAAGATGGGCTAGCTGCCATGAGGTTCTAGGTCATGAGAAAGCTAGGCTAAAACTCAGACCAGTGTGGCAGAGGAGACAGCAAATTTCAGTACAGTACAAGGATGGGATGGGATGGGATGGGATGGGATGGGATGGGATGGGATGGGATGGGATGGGATGGGATGGGACGGGTGTTGTTGATTCCACTGTCTCTGTAGCTGGCATCCATGTCCTGTCTGCTGCATTAGTGCTTGCTCTAAACCAAGGATGGGTAACTTGTCTCCCAGCTTGTGCTGTAGGCTGCTTACTAAGCTGTGTGCTGCCAAGAGGATACAGCGCCTTTTATTTTTTTTTTTTTTCCTGTAGTTTACAGAACTTATAGAGCAGTGACTCATGCTGGAACTGTCTTTCCTTCTCTTTAAATTGGCTTCTTGTCACTTTTATGGAACAGAATTTGTCTGACTTTTTTTTCAAAAGCAAAAGTCTCCACACTGGTGCCCTCATTATACTACACTGTGTGTTATCTCCTGACTTCATTTTTCTGTGTCTTTTCTTGAAGTCTGGTGCCAGTGGGAAGCTGCATTTGTGACTTAAAAGGCTTTTTAGGGGTGAGAAAGACCCTGTGTAAGAGAAAAAACTGATTTGTTGTCTGAGAGCACTCTTGAGAAAATCTTGGCAAGAAACATGCTCAGAGAGCAAGAAAAGAGCAGGTCAAGCTGGAGAAACATCCGAGCAGTAGTGGAATGCATGGGGTGAAGTAAAATCTCTGGCAAGCTGGACCTGCACAGAGCTGCAGTGCATTTACCCATGACAGCTCCTCTGCCTGTCGCCTACTGTAGGAATCTTCCTCCTGTGCCATTTCCTGAAAAGTAACAGCCCAGCTGCCTCATTTACCCAGTGAATACATTTGGCATCCAAAGAGGTTGGATGACAAAGTTCCACTGGCTGCATTTGCTCAGGCAAGGGCACTTGGCTGCCATCCCACCCCGCTCCACATGGCCTTCTGCTCGGCTGTTTGTTGATCCAGCCATCGGTGTTATGCTACAGATTATTGGGACTGTGACTCACAATTTCCTTTTTAAAAGGAGGAGGAAAGGAAAACAAAACCCAGCAAGCTTGCTGCTCTTGTGCTTGATGTGCAAGCGCTAAGCTGCCCTTTCCCAGGAAAGAGATGTGTCTTTCATGCACTGCTTTTCGTCCAGTTTTTAGTCAACAAGCATCCAGATTACAGAACTCCATGGTGGCTGGCAATGCCTGGCAGCTTTGCTGGCAACATCAGCCACCCTCTGGGTTCCAGAGGCACCTTTGGCTCAAACCAGTTTATGGGTCTGGTTTGTAAAATATTTTATACCCACAACTCACCTAAAACTTTCCCAACATCAGCCACTGTTTTCAAAGCAGGAAGAGAGAAAGAGAGGCCTCAGCTTCAGTTCTTATGCACTTGTTTGGATGTCTGAGTAGACATATGGATTTCTGACTGAGCAGAACATGCTTCCAGATCCAGTGAGACCTGTTCAGTCCCAAGTCCACCAGCTAATCCAGGGATCTGCAAGTGGCTAGAGTTGAGAAGGAAATATCTTGCTGGCCACCTCCTGGAAATGAAATAAGGGATGTGCGTTGGGAAATGTGTCTAGTCCAGGCCAAAACCAGGAAATGGATTATGACTAAGAAAATACCTGCTGAGGCAAGAAGCAGAGGACCTGGTGGAAATCACTGCCCGCCAGCATTTACCATGGCAGCTATCAGCTGTCCCAAGGCCTTCCCTGAAAGGCAGTGGACTTACAACAGCACAACCCTGCTGAAAACTCTTCCTCTTCCCACTCCATCCTCAGTGCACCACCTGAACTGTGACTCTGCCCATGTCACAGCAGGGGCACAAAGAGGAATGACATCACTCTTCATGAGGCAAAGGACAGCAAAGCCCAGTGGTTTTGGTTACCTCAGTCTTATTGTGGGTATCTGGATGCATGATGCACATACCACATCAACACACTCATTTCACAGGTGGAACTTGGAAATTTCAGCAGGAAATTGCTGTGTCCAGTCGTGTCGATTGAGGGGACAAGGTGAACCCACCTTCATCCTATGCTGCAGCCACCAAGGATGACAAGGGAATTAGGCAGTCTTGTTGCCTAGTCTTCCCTGTTGCCAGAAAATTGCAATCTACAGCAGTATCAGCCCAATACCTCCCCAGATTCAGCAAGAAATTTAAGCACATGCCCATTACTAAACATAGTAACTGAGACCAAGTGGACTATCCATGCACTTCCAGCTAGGCCTGGTTTTCTCCAAGTCTCTGGTACAAATGTACTTCATGCTAGGAAAGAATATGTCTGGACCAATATACAGCAAGGAGACAAACTGCTGCACACTAATCCTAGCCAGCACAGTTCCTCCTGCCTACTAAAAAGGAGTTATTCAAAGCACAAAGTTCAGTAAGTTGTCTGTGACCCACACACAGCTCAGTATTTTACCCTGAGATCACATCCCCAAAATGAGCATAAGAAAGAAAAAGAAAAAAAGGAAAGGAGTGCTTTCATACAAATTTTTGCAGCATCTTCAAAGAGTTTATTAAAAGATTTAAGTTACTAGTAAATTGGCTTGAAAAAATCTAGAGGGTCTTCTGTCCCATCTTTGGACAATGTTCTGTAGGGTCCTGTGGCACAGTAGAGGTTTCAGAGGCACTGCCTGAGGAGTTACAGAAAAGGAAAGCAGCAATCTCTTCACTGAGCCTACAAGAGTGACAGTAGAAGTATTTATTACTCCACTGTTACACTGCTTGTAAGTAGTTTGTCTTTCTCCCTCTCTGTTTATTTGTCTCTTTTGCTGCCCATAATGAATAATCCCAATGTTATCAAATCTGAATTATGGACATTTTACATTTCTAACATTTATTTTGCTGATTTTCCCTTATTTTCTTGTACTTTTGGCTGCTGAGATGCATTTGACCTGCTGTTGGGAGGAGATACAGCTGCTAACTGCATTCTTCATCAGTTTTCACCGGTTGGTACAACTCCACTAAAATTGTGTGTGTGAGTGAGACAGCACTCATATCAAGCTGGTATTATATAGTTTAGAAGCAGGAATAAAAACTCTGGACAAATTGGATTTTTGCAAAGAATTGAAAATTAACCACACAAGTTTTTTTCTGTGTCACTTCGAAATCTGTTGGAAAGTACTGAGCATTATGTAGACATAATTCCATGAACAGATGGAAAGCTGCCTATGAAAATGGTTGGTGCAGGTTTGCAGGCAAGCAGTGTGCTTCAGAATACAGCCAGTATTCAAAATCCAGGACCTGCATAATCTTTGCACTGAGAGAGAAGGGGGTCTTTAAAAACATATTTCTGGATCTTCTCTGGATGCTAAAACCTGATGGGAGTGTTCCCGTGACAGGACACTCTTCATGAAGCCAGGAGTGAGCAATCCACAAGCTTCTTCAAAGTCAGCAGGACCTCACAGGGCAGTGTCTGTCCCTGTCTGGATGGCAGCTGTCTTCCTTCCCTCAGTTTTATGGGTTCTAATCTATTTCCATCCCTTACCCTATTTTATGGTTGTGGTTGATAAGATAAATTAGTCTCTTTTTTGAAAGTGTCACAGTTTAGAGAGTACACAACTGTCAACCGAAGCCCAATGTTCTCTAGGCTTGTCCACTCCACGACCTCATGTAGCATAAAATAGAAATTAGAATTATTTTAGGACTTGAAAACACACATCCAGACATTCCTTCAGAGACTCGTGTAAGATCAGAGTGATTGTTTTTTTGCTCAGCATCCCACCCCCCACAGAGCTCGCTCACTGGGGCCTGTGTGCATATCGCCAGCACATGTGGAAATGGGGCAGGGCAGGTAATTAGCCTTTCTGGAGGGGACATGCCTTTCTCCTGAGAGCAAAACAAGAGAACTCTGAGGGCAGGAGGGGAGCAGATGTAAGCTATCGAGGAGGGAAGCTTGCAGACAGGACATGAGGGGTAACATCTGAGCAGCCTGGTGCTGGAGGGACTGGTACTCACTTCAGCTGAGAATACCAAAGAGCCAGACACAACTGATGGGTCAACTGAGATTTCATCAAAGGAAAACTTCTCAGATCAAATAGTCTATCTGAATGTCCAGCTGAGAGAGGATTCCTGTCATATGTGTGGTTCTGCTCTGCTCATGCCCTGTAATATCCCCAGAGTAGCCCTCTCTGTGTTCTGGTGGGGTTCAGAGAAGCAGCACCTAGAAGGGGATGAAGGCTCAACGAGTGCTTGTGGGGCAAACCAAGAGCACAGCTCACAGCATTTCCTGACACGCTCACCCCAAGCTGCAGTCCTGTCACACAGAGATGGTCCTGATCGATGGCCTGCAACTTTTTTCCAAGCCTGCTCTATTCCTAATGAAAACGGTGAGCTGAGGACAGTAGTTTTCTGTATAACACCACCATTCCTTTCCCTTTGCCCCCACAGATTTAGTGCTTGTGCTGATTGTTGAAAAATCAGTCATTAACAGCCAGGAAATGACTTTGCCATCAATCAGAATATTGCTCAGCCATGTTTCTGCTTTTTCCCCCTTTCTCTGCATAATTATTCTCATCCTCTGCTGATTACAGTTTATAATAGCTATAATTCTCTTAAAATCAATCATTGCTTGACTTAACCACAGGGTTACCAGCAGAAACATGAAGGAACACAGATATTCTGAAGTGCTTTTTAATTATTATTCTTATTTAACAACACACAGGCTTATAGGTAGATCAAACTTAATCTTCCACTTAGCAGTACTAACACCAGTTATTTTATTTTAATTTTGGTTTAAATCATGAAGTGTTTCATAACACAACCATTCTAACTTCACCAGGGGTTTTGGTGCCATGTTACTAGCATATTTTGACATGTAATCGCAGTGGTTGTCCCAAATTAAAGCACTGTAAAAGGACAAATGTATGTTGTTTGCCAGCACAGATTCTGCAATCAAAGTAAACTCAAGTACTTGATCTTTTTGATTAGGGTTATACATAAACACAGTTAAATCAAAGCCTGGTGTACAACAAGGTAATTTCTAAATTAAAAAC
This sequence comes from Onychostruthus taczanowskii, assembly GCF_017590055.1. Taxonomy (NCBI): domain Eukaryota; kingdom Metazoa; phylum Chordata; class Aves; order Passeriformes; family Passeridae; genus Onychostruthus; species Onychostruthus taczanowskii. Next base: position 1,138,829 of record NW_024501015.1, read on the forward strand.
AACATTAGATTAAAAATCATATTTTTCCTAAACAGAGTGAAAATCTGTAGTCCACCACAAACAACGGTATTCCTAATACAGCTGAACCATAGGTTTCTGTTATTTTGCTCATATCAAAACTTTGTCTCCAATCATTTTCTCTAGCCCATATATTCAGTATATTTCCCTTACTGATTATGTGCTTCTGTCATGCAGAAAAATGAAATATTTAAAAAAGTAAGGACATAATTATATGGAATAACCAAATTGAAAGCAGGACTGAAGACAAGGTGTAGAGTCTGAATTGACTTTTAAGGTAAAATAAAGCCTTAATTTAAAATAGACTTCTCATACACACCTTTTAAAAATTTTGGGTAAGGAAAATATTGTACAAGACTATGCCATTAGATAGGGAATAGGAATTAAATGGTTTGAGCCTCCTCTATATAAGGCTATGACATTGAAACACACAAAGGAAGCCATTTTCCACTCAGAACATTTTGATCCTGGAATTTCATATTTATTCCTCCATAAAACTTATTCAGACATTTCTTGTTGAACTATTTACATGTAAATCTCAATGTGCAATATCCATGTCACATGTTTGACTCCTCTTTATTTACCAACTTGCAACCAGCAGTATATTATTGTTAGTTTTGACCTGATGAACAGGACATCTGCATGTTTTGCTTACAGGGGCAAATATGGGGGAAAACTCATAGCAGTTAAGATAAAAATGTGGTCTACCCGTGAACTGCATGCTTTGTAGCTACCTACCCTATGGAAATTAACTGCTCTGGTGTGTCAACATAGAGCACTACTAGCTGCATACTGGAGATACTTTGCCATTCTGATATTAAATAATTAAGTAAACTGTGCCTAATGATCCTTTGCATCTCCTCAGATGTGTTCCTAAGATTTGTAGGAAATTATGGAAAAAGAACTAAATGGAACAGTTCCTGTTTTATCCATTCTTTCTTTAGTATCACCTGATCTTGCATTTCACTAAATCCTCCATCTCTTCAGCTGCACTGATCATGGATGAAGCAGGGAAGTGTCTGTTGAAGCCATTTTGCCAAAAAATAACAAAGGACCACATTTCTTTGGCACATAGCATGACCGCAGGCCTAGCTGTGAGTAAAAAGCCACTTGGATTGGATAGCCCATCTACTAAAATGTTTTTCTCAGCCTGGTCTGGACTCTGGTCAGGTCACTGAGGCTTCCTCCCGAGCCCACCGAGGAGGAGGATGGCACCCGGCAAGCCCTGCCTCGCACGAGGAGCCCTGACACAGACCAGGGGTCTCTCGGTCGCATGAGAAATGGTTTGTAGGCTCAGGGCCCCAGGGGCCATTATTTCAAAGCTGCACAGCCATCCCGTGGCTGCACGAAGCACCTCCTGCCGTGCCTGTGCCTTTCAAGAAACAAAGCTGTGTTGTGAACTATTGGCGATGTTAATAGCTTTCTTCCCTCTAGAGATTTGCTCCTGCTTTGGCCCCAAATATTTCAAAATAGCTGAAGCTGGCAGCAAGAGCCATGGGAAGAAAAATGTTAATGCATGTTAATTTCTGGTTTAGACATGATGAGAATTTCATTTTCTTCATTAAAATTCCCCAGTGCTGATGGGATTCTCCTCTGATTCATGCACTATACCTTGTAGTGCTCCTCTGTGAGCGATCATATATACAGCCTGATGTCTTTAAATAGTTTTGTTTTCCTCTCCTTCCAGCTACTCCACATATCATTCTCCACTGATACACAATATGCTCTCCTTCCAGTTAGATGGCTGCATTTTTGTGCAGGAATTTCAGGGCATTTTTTAAAATTTCCTGTAAAAAGACTGACGTTATGACAAATTGCAGCATCATGGTTACTCACAGTGAAAGAGAGAGACACAGTGGCAGGTTTGCAGAGGAATCTGCTACTAGTAAACAGAAAAATAAAATGCAACAGCAAACTGGGATTCAGGCTGACTGGAGGAGGGGGGAGTCCATGGAAAAGCAGTTCTGTACTCCAGAGAACAAACAAATATTCCCATCTAGTAATTTTGAAGGAATGATTGAGGAGGACAGAGGCTCAGTTGCTGGATAGTCATATCAGTTGTTAAATGTCAATTAAAATTATCCCATCTGTGGGAAACCGTGGAAAATATAACTATATATGCTTATGCTGGTTTTGCTTAGTCCAAGAGAGGAAAACTTGCATTTCACATGATCAGATATAGAATCCACATAACACAGGTCCATGTGGTCTCTCCTTAAATGGCCTAATCAGTGCAGACCATAGCAACTGCTTTCCAAACATAAAAAGAGAACGCTCAGGAATCTAGAGTCAGAGAAGAGAGAGGCATCAAGGATTCTGAGTAACAGACTGCAGAGATTAATGTTGCCTCCCACTCAGCAAAGAGTATTTTTATTCTGTTGTGATCTTCAAGATAAACGTATGAGAGAAACCTGCTCCATTGTATCAGCCCTGCCGCTGTGAGTGTGCTGTAGTGTCAGGTCTCACCAGCAGCCTTTCCCAAGGAGTGGAGCCAAGTGAAGATATCACATTGGTCCAGAAAAGTCACCTAAAGGCTTCCAAAGAGGAACATGGAGATCTATTTTTGGACTACAGTCTCTAGGGAAGAAGCATGCAATGGGATGGTCTATGCACAGGAAAATAAATTAATTTGGTACCGGACAGAACTGGTACACATGAAATTCATTGCTAGGTATAAGGAAGACAAAACCTCAGCAAACTAGAAGGTCAGTGTTGTTCAAATCACCATGCAAGAAGGGTAATAATCACAGCCCATAGTAACCTCACTGATTCACACTGCATAGCATCATCATGAGCAGATCCCGTGGGGAGCCCTTTTTCCCTGTTTTCTGCCTTGCCAGGAGACACTGTTCACACTAGACGAGCATGACCTATGTGACTTAGTACAAAGAATAACCAAATACACCTCTCAGTCTACCACTCCCTTTCACCACCTCCACTGTCACTGTATACTCTGCGTTTTAAGAAAAACACACATCACGCTGAGGTTTAAAATGCCATGTTGTATCTTGCTGTGATGAACTCCATCAGTGCTGGGGGAAAGCTGACTCTGTCAGACTGAGAAGCTATGCTGAAAGCCCAAGAGGCCAAGCCCAGGAGCTCACTTATCAGTGTACAAAGCTGTCATCATACAGAGCAGGACCACTGAATGATAGGGCAAGGCTGTGAAAACAGATAAAGTTTCCTTAAAAACCCTACCTTAAAAAAAATGCAAATCAGTGGTTGCAGTCACACTGCATTATTCTTTAAGACACCTATTTAAAGCCACTTCTTTTTTTCTAACTACCCTAGGGTGCCACAAATGTTTTCTGGTCTAGCTATAGAGTGAGGGCATTTTCATGCCAAGTACTACAGACCACACAGAAGAAGCTGCAGTTAATGGAATTTCAGTGTTCTGCATTGCTGATCTACTTAGCAATGCATTTTTGAGGACGTTTTAAAAGTTGTTTAGCTGACTGCCAAAAATGAGGATCATTAAAAATAGATTCGCAGCTGTTTGGGAAAGCTGAGATATAATTTTGTCTTCATTATGCCTTATTGCAGATGTTATTGATTTAGTCTCACTGCATTTTAGTGGGCAATTTGTGCAGTCTTTGACTTTGGAAACTGGGAAGTCCATTTATTCTTATTCTTATGGCTCACAGTATAGAAGAAGGGCAAATGACTATGAAGTAAATTTGGAAGACAGCCTCTTTGTGTGGCAGCACCACTGTGCAGGTGATCAGAGCTGATAAGCTCCTCAAAACATCTCTTTACAGTGAGCCTCAGATTGGAGCAGAATTTGTATGAAATATGCCCTGAAAATAGCTCTTGAATTTTCTGCTCCAAGGGACTTTGCTTTAGTGAGTTTTCTCATGCAGCTGCAGAAACTGAGTCCATTTATGTATGGTTGTATATATGTTCATGCGTGTGTATATGTGGGATCAAATGCTGCGCTTTGTGGCATGCATGAAGATTCAACTCAATTTGCCACAATCAGCTTAAACAGGAGGAGAAGTCTAAATTTCCTGGTATCTGATCACTAGTGCAGGAAGCCTTCAAGAATTCCTCCAACAGAAATTGTATACATAATTCCTGGAAGTTTCATAAAATGCATATGCAAAAGCTCAAAGGACAAGACCTTAATAAAAAAATTGTAATAATAACATAAGCACTGAATCATGCATTAAATAAACCTCTCAGTCACTCATTCTCAACAAGAACTGCTCATACACTGTTTTGATTGTGCAAGACTTTTAATGTTGTCCTTTTGGGTAGAGAACAATATGGAAATACCTTTCCTCTGCCCAACCAGTTCCTTTAAACAGCTGTGCTCCTTAACGCCCTCACACTGACTTTGGTGAGCCTTCTCACTCAGCCTGGCTTTAATGCTTTGTAGCCACTCTCAATGGAGTGAAAGGCAGCTAATGCTGCAGCCCTCTTCTTTATTGTGCTGCAGAGGACCTACACTTGAGCAGTGTGTGGGTTGGGAAAGCAGCTGTGGCATTGTTAGCCAGCACTCACTTCCCACATACGCTACTAGCCCGGGATAAATGAACCCACCACAGGCAATTGTCACCCACAGCATTTCTCAGGAGCTTTTTGTCCACTTCCATCCTTAATCCAGCAGACCTCCTTGGCTAAAGTTAGCACTGTGCACACTGCTGATTTTCACCTTAGGAGTGTTCATCTCGGAAGCTGTGGTGTGGGACAGTCTTGCTGCTTCCCTCAAGTACAGATCAATCTGCAGCGAAAGAAAGGGACAGGCATTTTGCAGTGAAGAACACCTGGTTTTGGTAATCCTGTAAAACGCAATTTTTCTCCAGAATTGGTGAGAATGCTTAAGATTTTGCAACCTCCATAAGGCCTTCATAAAAGGGCTCAGCACTGCAAATCCCACACAAGTATTGGCACACTTTCAACCATAGTGGGTCCATGCACATGACTAACTGCACACAAATGAAAGTAAAGGAATTCACAGATTTTAAGACAATTCACAGTGTCTTAAAAGGAACCCAAAACTCTTTACAGACCACAATATAACTCACACCCACAGAAGGATCTCTCTATAAAAGGACTTCACACACTGAAGCCTTAATTGGGATCATCTCAGAAGAACAGAGAGCTGAATCAACCCTTGTGGTCCTGAGCCCTCTGTTGCTACTGAGACTAGTAATCCAAATGCTAATTTAATTATAATTTCATTTAATTTAATTATTTATCCAACAGAGTAGAGTGATGAACTTCAAGCATAGAAGCTCTGAGGGGATGAAGAATCATTCCTGTGCTTAGGTTTACGTGCTTTGCTGCTCTGTATTTGGCCAGCCAGTCAACATTAGGGTTATGTATGGCCTGAGGACATGCTATGAGCTGGGAGAACTCACTTCGGCCAAAAGAGTCTTGCACTTTTCTTTCTCACAGGTGCCAATCTTGGCCATGCAATCCCATGTCACTTGGCATGCACTGAAGGTGGTACTCATCAGATGAAAGGCGTGACAAAGTGGTGGAATGGCATGGTCAGAGGAGGAGCACAGGCAGGTAGGAAAGGGCAGAAAAGGACAGAAGAGGACAAAGGCCTCTTGTCTTCCATAAGACAAGAGTGAATCTAAGTGTGAATCTCCCCCTGGACTTGGCTGTCTTTTGAACTGATGCTGGCATATTACTGTCACTGATGGGACATGGAGAGAACTGAACATCAGGATCAGCGTTTTCAGTATTTTTGCAACTACAGATGGGAATTCTGACCAAGCCACCACAGCTTTACAGAAGAAACACTTGTGCTTCAGCCAAGATATATAAATGTGTATTGGAGAAGGGATATAGGGAGCTGTGTGTGAGATACTGTGTTTGCAGGAACATAAATCCTTTTGGGCAGCAAAGCCTGCTTCCCTGTGCTTTGGCCAGGAGCCCCAGCTGTCTCAAATAAAATGGACACAGCCCTTGCTGGTTGGCTGACACATAAAGGATCAAACCAACATTTAAAAACATGAGCTGCTGTTGCCTTAACTTGCAGCCCAAGGCTGTAACTGTATGCCTCTGTTGCAGGTGGGTGGGCTGCTGAGCAGTGTCCTGTTGTCCCTTGCTATGTGACATCTTTCTAAGCCTCAACAAACAGTAGTAAAGGGCTGTACCCATTACTTCTCGCTCTGGCTTTGTCACATAAGTCCCACTGTGCCAAAGCACACTGATGGCCACCTAGTCCTATTACTTACTGCTTTCTTGGTTTGCCTTTCACATGACTCTAAGCCTGTGAATAGCACCAGTAGTATTTCTGCATAGATTTGGTCACTCTTTTTTATCGTTTGATTGTTGGATCTTTTCTTAGTCACACACATGTAAGCCTAAATGTGTGGCTTTTAGTAGCTCTGTGCAAGCATTTCCTAAGCCTTTCTGTGCACTTTCTGGCATTATACAGCTGGACCATGCTGACTTTCTCTTCAGAGAAACATCTGAAGTTCTCAGACCCATCTATCTTTACGCTCTGTCGCTATCTGATCTCCAGGGGCTCCACTGCAGTGTTCCCACACTCAGGCAGAGCTGCCTTCCTGCTTCTTTTGCACTGATTAACAACCTCTTGCCTCTTCTGACTCCCAGTTTCCCATTGCTTTGTGAGTACTCTGTCCTCAAATTCCCATTTGATGCTGAACTGGTTTCGAGCTCTGCTGGGGAAATCTGTGATCTGTTGTCTGAGCACAGAATCATGACAGCAAGGCCTTGCCAAGGGCACTGTAATGTCTGTTCTCAGTCCTTGCCTGTGTGTCCTTCAGGCCGCATCATTCTAGCTTGGAGATGGAGTGAAGAATTACTGTGGCTAACAGCATGATGATTATTCAGAATTATGTTCACATCTCGTGATGCAGACAAGTGGCTCCATTTCTGTTCTTCTGATCACTCTGTACTTACTGCACTGCCCCAAATCTGCCTTTCCTTGGGCAGTCATTCCATGCCACTGAATATTTTTTTAATCTGTGTTGTTTTTCCCTGTGTGAGAAGTATGGACACAGCACATTGGAGAAGACTCTTCTTTCAGACATCTGCAGTGCATTGTAAACAGATGAGCCAGTCCCTTGCAGATCCTTGCAGATCCAATGGAAAGAAATAATTTTCAAACAGATCAAGCTGGTTTAGAAAGGTTAAAATGCAAGAAATCATGACCTACAGTCTACTGACAGTATTGACTACATCTTCAATGACTAAAATGGGAACGCAGCAACTCCAAGAAGAGTTCAGTGACATGACTGAAGTTGCTCTGAAGTTGTTTAGCACTTTTAAAAATCCCTCATCTCATGTTCTCATCCCTCAGCAGATACAACCAACTCTTCTGCTGCTGCATTTGCAGCTGTTGATTATCCCAGTCCAAATGTACTGAACATTTTACTGCCTCCAGTATCCTGTTTGATGCCTGATTTGACTGCCTAGTGCCACCTTTGAGAAGGAGTTTTAGGCAGGATGGTAAGTGGTGTCTTTTATTGCATAGAAGATTTGTGAAGCCTCACTAGAGCAAATGAGCAGTGTCATTTTCTCTCTTTCCAGTCTGATGTTGAGTGCTGTTCACAATGGCTTATTCACCACAATGCTTGTTGTCAGAAGGCATATTTCACTATAGCCAAAGGCAAACTGGCAACAATTTTCCCATCAAAGAAGCGCAGGGAATGGGTCATTCTCAGCCCAGAAATTTCTCATTTCTGTATTCACATGATGTCTACTTATAAATGCTACAGGCTGGTGGCTTCAGCATAGTAATACTGCTAGATTTACTTTCTCAGTATCACCCTTTACCTCATGTTGCTGCACAGAGTAGCAATATGTTATGGTATGTGCCTGATCTAAACTATCTTTATGCTTTCCAGTGCCCACCTTCTGGGCTGGGGCTTCTGACTAAACCCTGCCATGTGGCAGCTGCCTTATTGCTTTGCAGAGCTCTGCTGCATGTGCACAGCATCTGGACGTTTGCACTGATGGAGGCATTTCCTGAGTCTGAGTGTGTCTCAGAAGGAGGATGGAGCTCAACAGAGGGTGCCAGATGCCCCCATGAGCCAGCTTCAGACTCCTCTGCTGCCCGTAGTCTGTGGTCAGTCTCTTACCCCTTAGCAGCTGCCATAGCCTGGTACCACAAACTTGCCTTTTACTCAGGATTTCCCTTTCTCCAGGGCTATGCTTTTCATCCATAAAAGGCAGCTGATGCTGGACCTGCTAGAGCCCTGCTTGTGCCCACTACCTGCCACAGGAAGGGTTTCCTGTGACCAGACAGGACTGGGCAGTGGATTTATTTCACTGCTGTGCTCTGTGCATCAGGATGAGCATGCCCAACATCTCATGGATGCAATAGTTCTTCCTCTCCAGGGGAGCTGATGTGACATTGCAGCTGATCCCCATCCAGCTGGCACCCAAGTGGCCTCTGAGCCTGCAGGAGCTGGATGGTGGGCAACCCTCTGCCCTGTCTGTGGTCCCATGAAAGTCACAGTGCAGAGCTCCTTCTCTGTAGTGAATGTTTGTTTGTCTGTCTGTCTTGTTGCTGTTTGAGTCATTGCTTTTATTTTTTTCCTGGAAGAGCTGCCCAGGGGTACAAAATCCTCACACAGGTACCCCCTGTAGGACAGTCCCAGCCAGTTGGTCTCCACCCTGCCTGTGGTGAGGCTGTACATCCACCTGGTGTCCAAACGGAGAACTGAGGCTCTGCTTTCACTCCCCACACCTCGGGTAGTGTCTCCTTTTCCTCCTGAAGGCTGCTCTTATGTTTGCTGGTCAGGGAAGGTACTTCAGCAAAGGTTTTTCTCCTTCCCCCGTGGGGATCAGCTGCCCCCTAATTGTAGGAAAACCTTCTCAAGGGTCAGATATTTTTATTGCAGAAATAGCATGTAGCAACAGAGATGCCCAATGCAATGGTGTCTCTAAGCAGGGTCTTTCTGATGTAAACGTGGCAAAGCAGAGTTTGGGCCCTGCACACACTCACTCTCTTCAGCCTCCTGCTTTCATGTGAAAGCAAGACCTGTCCAGCTACTCTGTGGTCAGGGGTGACATCAGCTCTTCCTCATCAAGGGTTTGCTTCTGGCAATTCTACCTTACTGACTTCATGTTCTTACCTTTGCCTAGCACTTTTTGATTGCTTATTACCCTTTGCAGCATGATGACTGAAAGAGAATAGATTTAGATAAAATATTGGAAAGAAATTCTTCACTGTGAGGGTGGTGAGACACTGGGACAGATTGCCCAGAGAAGCTCTGGATGCCCCATCCTTGGAAGTATTCAAGGACAGCTTTGAGTACCCTGGTCTAGTGGAAGGTGTCCCTTCCCATGATGAGAAGGTTGGAATGAGGTTGTCCTTAATGTCCCTCGAACCCAAACTATTCTATGATGCTATGTTGATTCTGTGTCTGGGCCACATCCATGATCTATCAAGGCTGTTTCAGCTTTAACTACAAGGATTTTATTTTTTACCTGTTTGCAAATGCAGTTACCTCTCTTATTTCCCACAATCAGTGACGGCAATCCTGTTCAATTCCCACCATCCACATCCATGCTCCGCTGCTGCAGTGACAGCGCTTTTTAACTTCAGCTCAAATTAAAGCCGAAGTGTCGTTGCTGCCACTTTCAGAAACTGGGGCCCACAAGGATTTAGAGAATTAATAAAAATAAAAACCACTGGGGCTGGCAGCTGCATTCTGTGGAGGGCAGAACCCATCATGGCAGCCTCGAGAGGCGGCACAGGGACCCTGTGGCAGGGTCACCCCAGAGCAAAGGGACCCTTGCGACACGGGGGGCCTGCATCAGAGCGACCCTGGGGCACAGTGATCCTGGAGCACAGGGACGCCCTGGCACAGGGACCCCGGGGCACTGCTATCCTAAGGCAGAGCAACCCTGGTGGCAGTGCTATCCTGTGGCTCAGGGACCCTGGTGGCAGTGCTATCTATCCCGAGGCACAGGAACCCTGGTGGCACAGGGACCCTGGTGGCACAGGGACCCTGAGCAACACTGGTGGCAGTGCTATCCTGAGGCACAGGGACCCTGGTGGCAGCGTTATCTATCCAAGGCACAGGGGCCCTGGTGGCACAGGGACCCTGATGGCAGTGCTATTTATCTCGAGGCACAGGGGCCCTGGTGGCACAGGGACCCTGGTGGCCGGGGCGGCGCGCGGAGCCAGCGCGGGAAGCGGCGCTGCCGGGGGAGCAGAGCCCGCTGCGTGCGCGCCCAGTGCGGCACGAACCCGTAACGAACGAACCGGCCACGCAGAGAGGTTTTGCTTGATTTCCCTCTGGTTTGTGTTTTCTTTTCACAGAATCATAGAAGCATTTAGGTTGGAAAATACCTCTGACTCGCCGAGTCCGACCTATGACCAATCACCACATTGTCAACTAAGTGCCACATCCAGTCATTTCTTGGATACCTCCGGGGATGTTGACTCCACAACCAGCAGCTCATTCCAAGGTTAAACAATGCTTTCCGTAAAGAAATTCCTCCTGATGTCCAACTTGAAACTCCCCTGGCCAGTCTGAGGCTATGTCCTCTCGTCCTGTGGCTTTGCCACAAGTCTTTTAAAATCTACACTGTCGCGGTGCGGCCCGGTGCTGCCACCTGGCGGCCGCGCGGGTGGCAGCAGCGGCGGCGCGGGTCTAGCGCCCTCCGGTGGCAGCGCGGCGGCGCCGGTGGCAGCGGCGGCGATGGCCCGGTAGTGGCAGCGGTGGCCCGGCATTTAGGTTGGAAAATACCTCTGACTCGCCGAGTCCGACCTATGACCAATCACCACATTGTCAACTAAGTGCCACATCCAGTCATTTCTTGGATACCTCCGGGGATGTTGACTCCACAACCAGCAGCTCATTCCAAGGTTAAACAATGCTTTCCGTAAAGAAATTCCTCCTGATGTCCAACTTGAAACTCCCCTGGCCAGTCTGAGGCTATGTCCTCTCGTCCTGTGGCTTTGCCACAAGTCTTTTAAAATCTACACTGGAATCACCACAACAGCTCCATCCCAACAGGCCTGGCCTGGATGCAGTGCTGGAGTTGAGCCTCTCTCTACGCCTTGTTCGCAGTCACTTTCCCACTCTCCTGATCATGGTGGTACTGGAGCACCTCAACACCCATCAGCAGCAGCCTGATTCCTTTAAGGCTAAGTGTGTTCACTGTGGGTCTGGCACAGTGAAATCCTGATTTCCTGACAGGGAAATCTCTTTCTCTGGAGAAGCACCATCTCCTGGAAGTTTAAGGGATGCGTGGCGACAAGCCACAATACTACATTTCCCCCAAGCCGCTTTCCATGACTCTTCCAGTCCACTGCCCAGGCAAATCCTAACTTTACACCACTGATACAAAGACTTTATGGACTCTGGCTCCAGCCCAGCCTTTTCATTAATTACTTTCAGGTAAAGGATCTGCTTTAAAAAGCAGATGTTATCTGTAGCTGAATTTCTGTTAGGAAACAGCTTACCTGAAATACTGACAAGCAATGACAACCACTATTATATATGTATTACAGTACTGGTAATAAAACTGACCAGTAAATCAGAACAGGCAAGACAACTGAAGTACAGAGTAACTGATTAGGAGTTAAGCTGGAAAAAAACCCCCAAACCCAAGCCTGGGCTCAAGCCTAGAGCCAATTTGTGTTTCAAATATCATATTATTTTTGCAAATATAAACACAATAATTGCGTCAGCATGGGTAGGAAGCTCTGTTTGGCTCCCCTCCCCACCAGAAATCTTTTTGCTTGGGCTGGAATTAATAAATACATCATAAACCCTGTCTTCCTCTTTCCCTCTTTGCTCCCCAAATCCCTTGACTTTTTGAGATAGGCCGAGAAAGTGCAGTTCTCAAAATGTGTTGCAGAGGTGGGTACGTGAATTATTGCCTCCATAGCCTGGAGACAAAGCTACAGGTCTGGCATCAAGATTTTTTTGAGGTCTGGGGAAAGCAAGACTTGGAGGAGATGGAAAATTTCAAGAGTGTGAAGGCCCTTGGGGCTCAGAGCTCACTGATGAGTGGGAGAAGGAAGCAACATGAGGAGAGAGGAAGGATGGAGGTGAGTGAGTAGGGCAGGATCCAGTATTTATGGTTCCCCCCATGCTGTAGGAACTGGCTGCCTCCCATACATTTGTGGCACTCAACTTCCTGGAGCTACCATGGGGAAGCAGCATCTCTGTTTTGCTGACAGGGAAACAGGGCTTAGTGAGTGACAGACGAGGATAACAAATATCTGGACTGGAAATAGAACTCTGGTCATAGGAGCAAGGTAGATAAGAAACATGGAAAGGCAGGGGGAGGGAAATCCAAACAGCTGTGGTTTTTAAAGGTGGAAAAGCACTGAGAGCCTTGGGGGCCTCTTCAAACACCATGGGACTCTGTCTCTTGCCAAAAATACTATTTGAAAATCCTGATACTTCTGTTTCTTTGCAAAGAGACTTGTGGACAGCACTTGGCCTCTAAATCACAGCAAAAACCATGCAAGAAAAACAAAAGCCACCTGAAGTTTGCCTGTCAAGAAAAGTATTGATCTAAATCTCAGCCACATGGCTCATAGGATGTCGTGTGTACAATGGTGTCATCCTGATTTCATAAGTGATTTCATAAGCCTCACCCTAAAAATGTGAGGCTGACTCCACTGGGGCAGGCTGAGCAAGAGAAAGAGCTGTAGGGTAATGGGGAGCAATGCTGTGAGCAGTGCAGTCCTTTCCTCCTTAATACTGAGCCCCAAACTCACACAAGGGTCTTCTGCACGTGTGGCAAAAGCCACTCCCCAGACCACTGCTGCAGAAGCAAACAGCACTTTCTGCAGATGTCTCATGTTGCTCAAGAATTTTGTTGAAAGGTTAATGCTGCCTGGACACACATGGGTGCAGCACTGGCAGCACACGGAATGCTCCTGCAGGGAGCAGCCTCCATTAGCCTCGGGAGAATGGGTTTGGTTTGGGGCATGAAGCTGGACAAATGCATCAGAAAGGCACATTCCTCAATGTATGCCAGCAGGGTGGAGAGTCCTGCTGCACACAGCAGCACAACATAAGATGAGGGGCTGTTTGTGGTAGCGACAGAGTCCATTTCCCATTTTCTCAGCATACCAGGTTTTTTTCTGGGCTTCAGTGTCTTTTTAAATTGTTTGAGTGCTGTTAACGTGTCTTTCAGCAGAGCTGCTTGCTATAGCTCAAGACAGTTTGTCAGAGAGACATTTGCAGCCACAGCAGAACTAGACAACTGTTGCTTGTCAGGACAAGAGGTCAAGTGTGAGCCACTCCAGAGGGAGGCAGGGAGCCAGGACAGCCACCAGAGATTACGTGTTACTGGGGACACTGAAAGGCAGCAAAGAATCTCTTTTTTACAACCTATGGTTTATTTTTCAAAGCGGCTCCAGCTGCTGCAGCTGGGAGTGTCCTTGCTCTTGATCGGACTTGTGACATGCGATCCTCCAACAGATTTGGTGATGCCTTACAGACCTTCATTCAACTCGCCCCTGCCTCCAGCCTGCTGATTTGGAAAGCCTTTAGTAAGCTTACTTAGTTTACTTTTTTTTTGGTGGGAAATAAAAAGCATCTGCCCATTCAGTGTCGATTGGATCTTCTCATAAGTCAGAGACCCTGCAAGCTGCTCATACAAATATTTGCAGTGACACTAGGATGAAAGGAGCCACATCTGGCCCACTCCACACCCTCTTGTTTAAACAGCAGCACACAATTCATATGCTTTAGTTATAAAATAATAATATCTTTTAAATTTGCATGAAGTGAACCCAGGAAACTATAATTAGAAAGAGAGTTTCTGGAAATGCAACAAGGAAATATTAATACAATGCAAGTGATCCAAAGCCTACAGCCCCATAGAGATATGTTGTCTAAAACATTGTATTAGCTACTTTTTCTCTCTTAATCTAATAGGACTGCATCTCTGGAGCAATCCTTTGTGAACATTTAGCCTCCTTGACCATAAATCTCAGCTGTTTGACACCCAAGTTATTAAATTATGTTTGTGTTGTTATATCATAACATGATGCTTAGCCATATATCATGCCCCCAAGGACAGCATAGGACTGGCAAATGGTAAAACAAAGCTCCTCCTTCCAGACTTCTTAAAAGCTTAGAGAATCTCTGTAGCTTGCTGGCAGTACTGGCTTGTACTTGGAATTGTGTATGATTTCGCTTAGTAGTAGACCATGTTACATTTGCTTATTGTCTAGGTCATTACAACAAGGCTACTTTTACAAGAAAAAACAAATCAGCTGTGCTAGCACACAGTAGTTTGTTATTACAAATCTTAATTGGCATTTCAGAGGGGCCATAAATGTTGTGTCATCCATAATAAAATGCTGGGGACTAAACTGGAGGGGAAAAAAAGTATCATGGCATTTAATTATTTAAGGTCTAAACTCCACTGCATAATCCTGTGACAGTCTTGAGAGGCTTTCTCTCCCCCAGTGCAGATGGAGGGATGCCTCATTCAAGCACCATATGGATGCTGTCTATCAGTGGGCTGTGTGCTAAGGACCAGCTGTGGTTGCCTAGCAGCTCCTGCCTGCTGACTGACCCCTGGGGTGCAGCACTCGACACTCGGAAATCAGGAAGTTCACCCCAAGTAAGGCAGTGCTCTTCATGGTGAATTATGAAGACAGTGTTCTTTCTCTTGACACTGGAGATGAATAAAACCATCACATCTTGCCTCGAATCATATTATGACTTCTTCTTGTGGTTGGTTGCCGTGGCTCTCACACCTTGCCTAAAGATATTTTGGACCTCCAGGGGCTAAAAGCCTTCATGGTTAGCACTGACACTTCCAGACTCAGTTTTGGCTGTGGTGCCAGTATGTGTGTGGTCACAGATGCTTTACAATTGCTGTAGGCGCCTCCAGAGGAGCTTTCGCAGGAAAAGTTCCTGCCAGGTGTACTTCTGCCCCTGTGAGAGAAGGAATATGGACAATTCCTGACATCCAGCAGGGGTGTTCCACACCCAACAGTTCTTACATCACCTTCTCACTGCTCCAGCTTTTGCATGTGAAATTCTCGCAAAGTAATTTTTCTAACAACCTCAAAATCTGAACTAACACTGTAACAGCACCTTCCTCATTACTATAATGTCTTTCTAGTTATCAGTTATTGGGGCTTATTATGTGAAAATTAGAAATACATGATTACCAGCAAATCCATTCTCTCTGTACAGACTTTTACAACCTGACATAATCTCTTAAAATCTGAATTGCTTGCCACGAAACAGACCCTTTTTTCTTCATGAAGATGTCAGAGAATTTCCATTTCAGCTAATTTTTGCAATCCTAATAAGCTTCCTTCTCTAAGGAACTGTCAATGCTTCAATGCTCTTCATGCTGTAATAGTTCCAGGAACAATTGGAAACCACTTGGATAATAACATAAGGTTTTTTAGATCAATATGACTTTTGTAATGTGAAACTTTTGCCAGATCTGACTATCTAAGCCATATTCTTTTTTTTTTTCTTTGCTTTTTTTTTTTGTGAGGGTTTTGCTAGAAGGATCCTAGGCATTGAGAAATTTGTTACAATTATGCCCCCTAAGAGGTGACAATCAAGAAGGTGATGGATAGAGTCCGTTATATGACGCTGGAAAATTCTAGTGTTGCAGCATTGTACAGATGATTTTTAAACAGGAGGCTTCTTCTTTTATGCATTTGACATGTTTTACTTTTTATTCTGTAAGGATTGCACACTCTAGGAATCTGACTAGAGGTAAACATGTCTTATGAGCCCATTAGAGATATCTCTTCTGCTTGTGTCAATCAATAAATATAGTAAGAGTTGTTTTATTTGTGTAGATTGAAGCTTGCATTGACCAAATGGGCTTTTTTTGCTAAGAAGTGAGCCTGATTGAGTGGTACTACATTCCAGAGGAATAAATATCAACTCAGGTGGCAAGGGCACGCCTAATCCAAAAGTTGCAACAGTGACTGGGAAAAGTTCCTGGGCTTCAAGAGGCTTCCTATTTGGCACAGAGAAGGTGGATACACAACTGCTGTCATGAAGCTTGCATTGCCTGTCTCCAGACAACTATTTCTGAATTGATTTCTTGTTCACATCATCTCTTAGGCTTTTTTTTCTTTCCTCTATAGAAATGCCAACCTCGTGTTCATTTCAAGATTTCCAGGGCTCTGGAGTTGGTTTCCCTGGGTGATACTGCAACATGCCTCCTGGCATTTCAACCATATGCTCTACTTTTCCAGAGTAAATCTGCTCAAGGTCTACATGCTGAAAGCTTTAGGATTTCCTTTGATCTGCTGTGAAACCAGAGGATACCCTGTGTGGTTTTCAGACATCTCTATTCTTATGTGAAGGAAAAGCAAGGGTACCTCCCATAGACATCCTTCTGAATGGAAGAAAAGTTCTCAGGGAAATGCCCGTTTTCTGCCCCAAACCTGTTTCAGATGTATCAGTCTTGCACAGGGGAAGATCCTGTCCTTCCTCTACATGTCTTTTGAGGATTTTTTGGTAATGTCTTTGGGCAAGGTACTATATTTTTACCTTTTTCAATAAGTCCCTCAAGAGTAAACTTTTGAGCACAAAAAAATAACTGCTGCTGAGTATCATTACTTGACCCACCACTAATAAGTGCATTCAGATTAAGAAGTTCCCACTGTTCTTGCAGTCTGGGCTCTGCAGCTGCCTTGGGCATGTTGTCCCTGGCAGGGCTGTTGTTGTAATTCTGCTTCTTTCTGTGGTATTTTAACACCATTCTTTTGTTGTTCTCCCTATTCAGCCCATCTGCTTTTAAAGCTGATGTAAGGTTGCTGTTTCCTAACACCACTTTTAAACAGGACAGCGAAAAAATTGCAGTTCCCAGTTTAGCCCCTGTTCAAAACTTTAACGTCCCTCCTCCTATCTAATCACACTTTATGTCAAAAAGCACTAGACAGAAGCTGCAAGCATGCTCTGAGCTGGGTGAGGTTTCCAGATCAGGGTTCATTCCAGTACAATGGGTGTCAGAAAGGCTGGTGTCCTCTATAGCCTTGGATCTTTTGGGTTTGTGTCTGTGCCACGATTCACAGACAGTGAAGGACAGTGGCTCCTGCTCTGCTTGCAGTACAACATGCTCCTTTGCTGCGAGGCTGAGGGGGTGGAGGGGTCTGTCCAGTTTACTGCACCATCTGCTCTGTTCAGCCAAATCACTTAATCTTAACCAATTTCAAAGGGAATGAGGTCAAAACTTCAGAGGTGACCTTAACTGTTCATAAAATATTTGCTGTCTCAGATGTTATGAAGAAAAGGTTGTTTCAGAAGAGCAGGGATCACTTGCCAGGATTCCTCCTGACACTGAAATGCACTTCCTTCTCCTTCTCCAAATACCAGAAATCTCATCACTCCTCAGTCCCTGGCAGAAGCAGGAACCCACCCTTATAATATCCCCCAGTTTCCTCAGCACCTCAGCTTTCATGGCACCCCATGTCTCTGGATTAGGTGCTCATCTTCTTACCCATATCTCACATCCTGAGTGGCCAGGAACACTTCTGAACACTTAGAGAGCTTTACCTCCCTGGGTGGTTTTCACTGCCATACATCCTGTAATCAGCTGGGACCCCCTTTATCTATCCCATCTAGACCCTGCTAGGGTGACAGCCATTTGGGACCTATTCCAGGCTCTCCCTCAGCCAGTCCTTCCCTGCCCAGGCCTTCTCCAGATGTATACTGAAAGTGCCATTTACTGCATCCCAAGACTTCCTAGCACAGGGGTTTTCCAAGGCAGGATTCTTCCTTTTCTATACGTCAGACGTGCGCTCTTGAAAAAGGTTACTTTGTAATTTACAGCTACAGAAATACTGCTTTTTTATACACAATACCCACAAAAAATCATTTTCTTTAACATTTGCCTAGAGCTCTTCAGGACTTTTCGCTTTCTTGTGTCTGGCCATGACGAGCAAGCACAGACGCATTTGGAACGTGGGGACAATAGCCTTTCAGAACAGAGTACATTGCTAGACACACCTTTCTTTCTCAGCTGGATCCTGCTTTTCAGCAGAGGCTTTTCCCAGGTTTGGATTTCACCCAGATGGGAGCCAGGAAGGAGTGGTGCTTCTTCTGCATGGCCCATGACAAGCAGGACTGAGCCAGCTGGGGCTTCATCTCGATTCTGAGACAGAAGGAGACAGAAGCCCAGTGTGGGCTTTGAAGAGGAAGGATCATTTGATCATACAGACCTCTGACCTCCTCTCAGAAAGAGAAGATGCATGATATTTTTATGTTTGTAATTTTTTGGAGGGAGGACAGTGCCTCCTCAGAGCCAGGTGGATCAGAGACAACCAGCAGCACAAGTGCAGTTGTGCTCCCTTTGTGTGGCAGCAGGAGAACAACTTGTGCTATCTTAGCACCACACCCTGGCTTGAAACACAGCCAGGGACAACAAAGGATATCAGCAGAAAATCTGGGGATGCAAAGACTGCTTTTTATCAGTCTCTTCTCTCCTAAATAAGAGATGGTGATTCAAACCTGGATGTTGTTCTGCCAGGACCCTCTTTCTGTTAAACATCAGATGCCTGAAAGTTTGTCAACATTTCATCATCGTTTAATGAAAGACATTGCCTTTTCCTATGAGCCTTGCTTCACTCTGAAACAGAAGATGTGTTACTTTTTTAATTAATCTATTCTTAATGTCCATTAATCACTGTTTCATGGTGATAAGAGAGCTTTAAAAACTCCACAAAGAAATTCTCTTCTTTGATGAAGTTCTACTTATGCAAGCAGGGTTCTCTTCATGAGTTGTTAGTCCTTGGTGGCCTTTCTTGAGCTTGCTTATGGTTCTTCCCAGAGAATAAGAGTGCCATAAAAGGAGAATTGAGGTTGCCTTGGCATTTCTGTTTAGATGAGTGTGTGGGTTCACATACTTGGAGACAGATCTGCTGCCACCAGAGGGGGGATGTTGGGTTTGGAAAGAGTGCTGTCTTACAAAAGGGAACAAAGCTTTTTGAAAGTGTACAGACATGGTGGAGCCTAACAAAAAGGTCAAAATTTGCTATGTACAGTGCTTTGGCTGCTTTTTGGCCAAAGGCTTCTGCTGAACAAGACTTTTCCACTTCATATGATTTTTACTTTCTACTGGGACATCTCAACTCCCTCAGGAGTGGAGGAGTACAAAAGTGATTTGATTTGCATCAAGCCCTACAATCCTAAGTCAAATGAGAATCCAGAGTGTTGCTGCCATCAAGATCTTCTGACATTCAGTGAAAAAAAAAACAAAAAACAGCAGAGCACCATTCCCACAGGAAGACCAGGCTTTTGCTGGTGGCGTTTCCCATCTTTCCCAGTCGAGCTCTCATGAATGCCATACAGCATCAACACTAACACAAAGCCCATTGACTCCATCCCCTCTGGCACAGAGCCTTCTGCCAGGCCCCCCGCAGTTGCTCTGATTGCACAGGATGCAGAGGAGTGAGATCACTGTGCTGAATTTTGAGGAATGGCCAGCAGATGGGAACAATCAGATAAAGCCAGTAACTATCACTGAGGAGGAAAAAAATCTAATTAAATTCTCCTGAGGAACATGAGAGCTAAGACCTTGCTTTCTGGTGCTGTCCAGCCACTGCTTCAAACCTTCACCCAGAGGAATGAAACCAGTGCACAGCCCACCTGCCTGAGGGAATGATCACAGGGCAGAGGCCTGTGGGAGAGGCACATCCTCTGCCACTAAATACAAGAGTGCCTGGAAGAGATGGCAAACAGCTACCTTGGATCCTTCCTGGAAAGCCAGCATGTGCCTCAAAGGCAGCACAGAAAGCCTGCAGAACAGGGCTGCTGGTTTTGGTCAGGCTGGCAAAGGAGAAGCAGGGAGAGGTGAAGGAGAGCAAAGCTTTGTCATGGTGTTATAAGGACGAGAGCAAGACCAGCGCCGTGAAAGGGGCCCTCAGCCTGCCTCCCTCTTTGGGAAAGCCTGGTGTGGGAGCACAGCAGTGCCCAGGGGAGAGCGAGGCAGAGATACTGACAAGAATTTTCCATGGACCCTCCGAATTCCATGTCCATGTAAATAGACGCTGGCATAAATGAAGGAGTTGGTGCCAGCACTGTAAGCTCTTTGAGACAGGGACCATAATTTTATCTGGCATTTATACAATCCCCATTATTGCAACAACCTGGACAACAACTGAATCTTTTCTATACAGTTGCACTTTTAAATGGTCTGGTTATTATTAGTCAGGTAACAACAAACATTAATAGCAAAAATTTCAATAACTTTCAAAATTAAGCAAGCCAGTGGGGCCAGTGGTTCCTATTTCTTACTATGAAGTTAAGTTCATTTCTAGACACTATTTCTTTTTTTCTTCTCAAATGTAACTTAATTCAAAAGAGGATGACATTGATTACTCCCCAAGCACCTTTATTTTGTCTGTGCCTGATGCCTGCAGGAGTCTCCCATAGTGCTATAATGGTGTATAGGGGACAATTTAGGTGAGTTAGTGCTTTTCCAAGTTGCAGCTCCATTCCCAGATTTCTTGTAGAGTGTTCTGTCTCCATGGGGAACTGCACAGAGGGGCACAGCAAACACAGCATGACAAGGGGAAATCACCCTCTTTTTCACAGCAAGAGCTGATCAGAAGGACTTAAAAACATGCCTTGTCTCAGGAAAAACCTGGAAAAAGTAATTCTGAGGACATCTGAGGCATGTGTATCTCCTCCAAACAAAAATGCCTGAATAGCAACAAGTGGTTTTAGTCCCAAACCCCAAAGAAATTTACATCACTACTAGATATGTATAGGTCTTTAAAAGAAGCCATTCAAAGGTTGGTTCACAGGCTGATGCAGAACTTCATCCTCTGCAAACGACAGCAGGCCCCTTGGGAGAGGTTAGTACAGTCATCATCATCACCATCGCTTTTTAGTTGTGACAAAATGAGACAAATTACTTCAGTGACCTAGCCCAACAGAGACATGGTGTTCATAAGGGAACATAGCAGCACACAACACCTAGGGGCATAAAGAAGTGACTTTCAAAAAAAGCGCTGGAATTTGAAATGGTTCCTGTGCAAATAACGTATTGCATCAGTGACACTTTGTTCTGGTACTTAATTTCTTGGCAACATTTACCACACAATTTCTGTTCCCTGGCAATAACTAACAACACTACCTGTGCTGTTGCAGATGATTCAGTGGTTTATACATCTTCCTACAAGTAAGTAATTTGTTTTCTCAATGGGATGTATTTGCCAGAGATTTTCAACTGTCCAAACAACCCCTCTTTTGCTCATGATCTCACCTCCATGTACCCATTAGGCTGCTTTCCAGCCCAGAAAGACCATGGTGACATTCATTGCTGAGTGCTGGCCTGTGCTCTTGTGATGAAGAGCTAAGTTGAAGTTGGCCTGAGAGAGAAGCAGTCAGCTTGGAAGAGTTTAGCATCAGAAATGTTCATATCAGCTATTTCTGTGAACTAATGCGAAAGCAGGGCCGGCTGGGTCAGTGTTTGGCAGATGGGATGAAGAGGAGGGTAAGGAACATGGGGCTCTTTGTTTGTCCTTTTACATCCATCTATGAAATAAATGAGATGCTTGCTCTGGCCAGAATCTTTGCCTGGGGACAGGGAGACAGGACAAAGAAAGTAAGAAAGCTGTAGCTCTTAATCTGCTACATTTGTGTTACAACATATGCTCTCTGCCTGTGGCTCACACAGTGGGACAAAGCCTCTCAGGGCAGCATTACAGCGTGTGGATAGGACATGGGACACTTTCCTCACTGGGCCATGTGCCTGACACTCAGCAAGTGCCATTCCAGGGCTGCATGTGCCCACTGGGTGGAGAGCACTGGAGGTATAACACATTTTTGAGAGGGTCTTCTACAAAACCCTTCCAAAACAGACTGTGCCTTTCCAGTCCTGTCATTGACTTTACTCCCACCACAGTTTTTTGATAAAAGGGTTGATCTGGAGAAAACACATCCCTGTTAAAGTTGAAACAATTTTCCATTTGGATAAATCTCCTCATTGAAAAGTGTTTTTTGGGAAGGGGGAAGGAAAAGAAAATGTTTTGGAATGGTCAAACTATCCCACGCCTGTGACTTCTGAACAGTAAACCCATTTTCTACTTCAAAAAAATATTTATTGTTTTGAAAATGTATGGTATTGAAAAAAGAGATTTACTCTAGACAATATTAATATTAAAGTTAATTATTTGCAGGCAACCAAACATGGGGGGGTTTATGTGTCTTAAAGAATTCTTAAATTAAAGAAGTACGTTTTCTATCTATAATCATGTTGCAGAACATTTTTACTAGTTTTGACTTTTAGTCCTGGTTTAGAAAGGGCAAAGAAAATGTCAGGATCCCTGTGAATACTTTCCAAGGGACTGAAGAGAACATTTTCCCACACAACTCTATGATCACAACATTCAGATGCCAACAAATTACTGATTAGGCTTTCCTGCTCTTGATCAGGGATCACTATGTTGCAGAGCATTTCAGGATAGAGCAGAAAGCACCTCTCATCATATCGTTAAAGATGTTTTTCCACACACAGAGCAAGTATGTTCCCAAGACGTCTCAAGTGAAAGACTGCAAAATAAAGAGCAAAAGTAACCTTAGTAACCTCTGACTCTCAACCTCTGTGACTGGAGTCTTCAGATATCATGAAACTGGCTTTAAAATTGCATCAAAAATACATTAAGATATTGAACTTGTCTTCTTGATTATTTTGTAAATTCCTTGACTATTTTCAAGGTTTTCAGTATCCGTGCCAGCACCAGAAATTTATCTCATCATGTGTGAGAGCTGAGAGCCGGAGCAGGGAGAGCTGCACAGGGACACTTGCAGGGGGAGGTGGGGCAGAGGGGTCTCTGTGCACTGCTCTGCAGCAGCTGCCGTCTTTTAGGCACTGAGCACTCCCTCTGAAAACATAACAGGCAGCCTTCTGAAAGTTTGTGCCTCGGGGCATCTCCCAGAGGCACCAACACCTGAGGATGGAGGAATGATGAGACCTGCAGCACAGAATGCACCGTGCAGGGGCAGTGCTCCCAGCTCTTTCCTGCATCCCGTCTCACTCATGCTTTCAGAGTATAACAAAGAAGTTTTTGGCCAGAGTCAGTTTGATATCAGTGAAAAATGGGTCACAACAGAGAATATCAAGCCAGGTGTTTGCTCTGGGTTTTATAATGACAGACTGGAAGTAAGATTCATTCAGCTGTAATCAAGCTATGAGAAAAAAGAAAGAACAAAGCAAGCTTGGAACCTCTGAAAGTCTGCCTTATCTCAGTGATTTCATCTTCAGTCAGAAGAGACCAAAGCTGTGGGGACCCTTATTGGATCTCTGGTGATTTTAGAGGTGTTCCTTATACTAACACTAGATCAGAGCGTGATTCGCTTCTGCAGGAAAGCTGGCTTATAGCATTTACAAAAAGAAAAAATCTCACAAGCATTTCACCAGCACCAAATCTTATTTCTGTTGCCAAAACAATCTGCTAGCCTGTAACCTTTTTCAAGGCCATCTCAGGGCCTGACAGTCTAAAGGATCAGATCTTCCGTCCCTTTCTGTTACAGACCAAGAAAAAAGATGCTGATAGCCTTTCATGTACTAGGATAAAGGATAGCTGACAAAGAAAGTATGGAACCATGGGAAAAAGGGTGACCACTGCTTTTGTAAAGGGACATGTTATTTGGCTGTTTGCTGAGGCTTGCTGTTACTGTTTTTGAGTCAGCGTCTTTGTCTCTTTAGCCCTGGAGAGAAAAAGAAAAGAGAAAAAATGTAGCAGTTGCTGTTAAAAAAAAAAAAAAAAAAAAAAAAAAAAAAAAAAAGCTACAATTTACTGAAATGTAGCATGGTTACTCAGCTTCATTTTTAATTAAGTTCCAGATCCAGGAAATCCATTCATCACAATTCTGGTATGCTGGAAAACTCACTGAGGAACTACAAAGGGCAGGTAAAGAAAAGCATTTAAAATAGTTACAGATGAGCTGATAAGAGGCTCAAAGAAACAGTTAAATTTGTGTGCAGATAACTCAACCACAGTATCTGGAATGTATAAACATAGCAGTTTGGGGTTTTTTTTCCTTCTGGCCTTAAAATTTGATCCAAGCCTGGGAGTTAAAAAGTCCCATTTTGTGTAATCAGGTTCTGGTTGAACATGATTGCTGAATTATTTTAAATTGAAGACATATGTCTGGATGTTGAGTTCTGTATATTATTCCAGGATGGTGTCCATTAGGTCTTATCCACAGGGGCTATCTTCGTTCCTTATGCATCAGGATTAGCAAAAGGTGAATCATGAATATGGAGACAGTGAAAAGAATGTGGTACTAGTTAAAGGGTGATTTTGGAAATTATCTTGCATGCATTATTCAAAACTTTTTAGTCACTATTGCGCAGAGTCCCTATGGCTGTTTAAAAGTGTTATTTTAAAAAAATGATCATACAAGGCATTTGCATTCTTTCATTTTGAGTCTTGAATTTAGCAATGAACCAACATTTGCCTTAACCCCTTGTCAGTCCTAAAGCTTTCTCAAGAGTATGAGATGCTCATCTAATGGTTGTGTTGCCATATGCTGTCCTTCCATAATAGATCTGCCCCTGACCTCTGTGTTTTTATATTGCTTCTTCTACTGGCAGACGGACCATTACATAAATTGAAACATATTTTCATGGATATTCCCAGTGGTAAGAGAGTATTGTCTCATTAGCTCCATGGGGAAAACAGTGTAAATCCAAAGCTGAGTAGCTCACCTATCCATATGGTAGGTGAAAAGAAGCATCCTTATAGCATTTGCTATTGGCAGTGATGCCTCCTGGATTACTGAATATGCAAGTTTTGAGGCTGGGTTTTTTTCCCTTTCTAGGCTGTCCAAACGCTTGAGTGGCTTTCTGACAGCTTCAAGAGTGAACTGGATGCTTTTTAGGCCCTTTGCAGTCATGTACCACAGATCAATCACTACAGGACACTTCTGCCCACATGTTTTCCTACTGTGTTTTCCTACACAGAACTTCCACAGGAAAAATCTCTCACTGCCTTCTGTCCACCAGAATTTTTTAATTAAAATGGTGGGGTTTTTTCTTTTTTAATCCAAACAAAATTGTCAAAAATAACAAACTAACTACTATTCACATACTTCAGTTTTCCCATGTTTGTAATGGGAATCTTATCTATTCCTTAATCAAAACTATTTGAAAAATCACATCACCCAACTTCTTCACAAGGGAAAACACTTCTGTTGGTATGGGGAAGCCTTGATGAGAAAGTCAACAGTGATTCTGATATAATATTTCACAAGAATTGAAAGACATCACAGAAGTCTGCAGAAATGAAAAGGCCACAAAACTGAAAAGCTGTACTCCTTGCAAAACATCTTGCTTGGTTTTCAGTCCAGGAAAGAAGAGAGTTTGCTGTGCAGATGGGCTTTATGATTCAGTCACGATGGCATCTCCATACACTGCCTCCTTCCCTCCCTCCTTCCCTCCCTCCTTCCCTCCCTGCTTAGGGAGGGCGAATCTGCTGGGCTTTAAATCTTTCTCAGCCAGGAGAAATTCTGAGAGGAGGAAAACAGCTGGGAAACACATCCATGCCTCCTGCAAAGGTATGCACCTTAAAGATTACTGTGAGGTGCAGCATCATTTTCCAAAAATCTCTCACTCTCTTAAATAACACACAACCTATTGTTCTGAGCTGAGCAAAGGTGGAGCTGGCAGCCAGCATGTCTGAGGTCATTGAATAAATGGGTGTAATGAAGTAGTCATGGCTAATATGTGTTATAAGCTTAATATGAACCTGAAAATCCCACAGAGGAGGCATAGGATTTTTTAAAAAGGATACTGCAGTAATAATTCTACATCTTACAGCTTACAATAGGGCTTAACTGTTTTGAGCTGTTATCATGATGTTATTTTAGGGATTTTCATTACAGTAGATAGTTGCGTTAAAATTGCATTAAAGTAGGTAGTTGGCAGACTTTGCTGGTGCCTTACTAAGACACACACGGAGGACGCGTGTGAAAGCACTTCACCTGCCACACACAAGTGGGTAATTTACAATATGGCTGGAGGTGACAGCTATAATTAGATTTCTTTCTACAAGCTCGTTCTGATGACTAACCTTGGGCTGCAAAGAGTGTGACACCCAGTTGCCTACTGCTTAGAACAAGAGTCCAAGAACAACCTTTTTTCTGGTGTAGTTATAAAAGCAGGTAAATATTATCTTATCTCTGCAAGTTAGGAAAGTGGGACCCACAGGCATCATTTGCCTTGGAGAACACTATCGGTCTTACAGAGTTTGAAACAGGGCAAAATCAGAATCCCAGGACATGACCCAGTCTGTCTGACACCACTGTCTTTTTGGCTCTTTTCTTCTTCTACCTTTTATCACACCACTGAGCACCTCGTCAGCACCACTCTGTCTGCTTTTGGGGAAGACATGGGAAAGGGGCACTGGGTAGCTTTCCCAAGGCCTGGCTACCAAGATCTTTGATGCATAAATTCACTTCATCATGCTTGCACCATGCTCTGAGTCACTGGCTGTCCAAAGGCTGGCTCTGCCCATCCCTAATGTGTATGGACTCCCAAGGTTTTCTCATTGCCTGCCTGTTTTTTTCCAGGACAACTCCCAGAAGACCCACATTTTATTCTCCACCAACTTTAATCCTTGAAGTTTCAGAGCCATGCTATACTAAAGAATCCCAAACAAACCAAGGAAAAATTCTTACAAAATAATACCAGACATTGCTTAAACAAGAAAGAACTTATGCCAGTAGCTAAACAGGAAGAGAACAAAATACAGTTTAGTGCATTAGGCTACAGCATTAGTAGTTTTTTATATTGATATAGATGAGTATTTACACAGGGTCCAAATGTACTGACTGACTGAAGATGGATGAGTTTAAGGGAGCAGGTCTGACAAGTTCATTGTTTAAAATTGAAATATGTGACAAACAAGTGAAGAGGAACATGAACAAACAGGGCACATATCCCAGTTTCATCAAGGGGACCAAGTTTCTTCATCTAGGCTGGGAACAAAGGGGTCTGTCTCTCAGTAGGATGAGGCTATTGGAAGGGCAAATGCTGACACTCCCATGGCCCAGCCAGGGTGCTACCTTTCCTGCCCAAACACAGCTCATCCCCTGTGCTTCTTGTATATGGATAAAAAAGAGAGGGACTATCATCTATTCATGCCCTCATATATATATATATATGAATGCGTGCATGCATATGGATATATTTATACACATATAGAGAGTACAACTATATGAATTAACTGAGATAGATTCTGCAGCTGCTTTGTTTGGAAAAGCAGATGCAACTACCCTGACACACTTAGAATTAAATTTTATTCTGCACCTAACAACATTGAATATTATTACCTCTTTGAAACAAATTTGCCCTTTGTTGTGCTGAATGCATTGTAAAAGGGAACTAGATCTCTTTCATTAAAAAAAACTTAGACCCCAGCAGCCGTTATCAATGGATTGTAACTGTTTATTAACCTGATTTCTAGCATCATTTTTGCAAGGGAAGTTGGAAATCCACTCCATGAGAAGCAAATATCTTTGAAATCTTAATGTTTTCTATCTTGTATGCATGCTTCCTATATACATTCTATGAAAGTTTTCTTTTTCTGACAGCTATTTTATTCTCAGCTAACTCCTGCCTTGCTAACAAGCAGCATCATTTTATGCTACTTGCAACACATACATATTTTCACCTGGGAATGAGGTCCAAATACCATAAAAAGGAGCAGGAACTGGATGACACTGGCTGCAATTGCTGTCTACGATGCAGCTCCTTCTCTCTGTTGGTTTTTTTGCTCTCACCTCTCTGGCCAGGTTGCTGACCTTAGGTACCACAGCATCTGGGTTTGAACAACTGGACAGTCTCAGTGCAGTTCTACAGTGCTTCTCTCCCCCTGAAAATCCTTAGCCAAGATTGTCCCAATTTGCTTCTCCTGGCTTCCCAGGTGTCCCCTGGGCACAAAGAACACCAGAAAGCTCTGGTGGCCTTCATTTCTTCTGGGAAATGATAATATATCCTCTCACCAAGAGCCAGAAAATGTGGAAAAACAATTTCAAGAGATATCATGGACTTAGTGACAGCCTTAGAAAGTCCTGCACTTGTTGTTTTTGGGACATTTTATGCATATCCCTGTATGGTTTGAGCTGTAAATGGACAACTGTGACCTAGATACAAGATTGCTGTGGTGACACACAGCACAGGTGACAACATACACATCTGTGTGGAAGGTAGGAATAAGTACTTATGGAAAACAGGATTTATAGGATTCACACACACACACACACACACATACATATATATATATATATACACACACACACATATACATATATATGAAAGGCAATGAAGTTGCTACTTATTTCAATAATATTCTTAGCTTCTGAAACTTTGTCACCTGTGGAGATGATGTCTTTTTTTACAAACTAGCCTGTGGCTGCTCCTGCTCTTTACTGTTCCTGCTCTTTCGCTGGGGAAAAAAAAAAGGCAGGGTTCTATACCTTCACAAGTCAGGCAGAATTACAAGAGAACAGGAAACACCGGGAAAGTAAATAGTGGAAACCAGTAAGCAAAAGAGGATATATGGTACTGCAGAAAATTTTAAGAATTTCTGCATTATCCATCAGCTATGTCTAAATTTAAAAGGTTCATGTCTAGGAGCAGCTCATTACCATCCCTGTAAGAAACTCTTATACAGCAGATAGTGGAACAGTGTGAAATGTTACATCCTGAGTTTATTTTGTTCAGAAAAAAATCCTTCTCATCATTTGGCTGTGTTACACTGAGTTCTACAAAATAAGGGTAGCAAGAATAAAATGCAGACAAGCTTTACAGCAATTCCTGTCCTGTGAAGTCTGTAGAGAATTCACACAGCAGGACAGTGTGGAGTGATGTGAAGTTTCTCTCTTGCATGCAGTGAAGGCCATTGCTGAAGTCTGTTAAAATCAAATTACTTTTGTTTCACTATGGCTTAAACCCATTCACAGCCTCCTCCCTGTGCTCCTGCAGATTACTGCAGGTAGCACATCTGCCAGTGGGTCTCCTGCCTTAAGTGTAGGATACCCTTGTCCTTCATTTTGAGAACTCCATATGCTGCTAACAAAAAGAACTAGCTCTGGAGAATGGGTGTATGTGTTTTGTCTAAAGGCTAAAATTATTTAATTAGAGTTGGGGAATCCAGCAGTAATCCAGACAGGATCTGACTCTGGGCATACTGAAGACCCTATAGAAAATCTGAGAATACATTGTCCACCTTCTCTCAAATACCAGAAACACAAGTCCTAATTTATGTGCTCAGGCCTGTAGAAAAATATTTAGACGGTGCAGATACAAGAGGAGAACTCTTTAGTCCTAAACGATTTAGCTATGTTGGCAAAAAAAGGGCGGGGGGACGACGACGACTCATCTAACAAACATGTGGTAAACAATGAAGCCAACAAAATGCTGCCTTTTGCCAGTGTAAATTAAGTCATCCCAAGAGGTGGTCTAAATATGCAAGCAGAAAAACCCCTTTTGCCAGTATAAGCTGTGTCTCCACAGGGGACCTTTGCTGCTTTTGCTGGCGAAGCTTTTAATGTGTAAACCAGAGCTGCTGATACTGCCTTGTAAGCACAACTGATTTTAAAAAAAAAGTACATTTATAATTATTTTTGTCTATCTGAAGTGGTCATTTCCATGCCGCAGCTGGACTCTGGTAAGCTGCATACACATGGATGAGGATTTGGGTAAAGTGACCATGGGGAGAGCACTAGAACAGAGCAGGAAAATTCCAAACTGAAAATGAAATGATAAACAACTGGTCATACCAACCAATTATTCAGCTGTAGTAGAGCTCAGTCATAAAATTATTGAGGCTGTAAATGTATCAGTGTGCTGTCCCACCAGTGATATGGTTACGTCTTTATGGAAACACTGCAAGTGTTTTCATCTGAGAGGCAAATTTCTTTGTCTGGCTGGATAAATTGATGCAAAAACTCTGTTTGATTAACCACAAAAGTCTAAATCTCCATTTCTTTTCCCTTGTGTATCCATATACTTATCTCTACCTGGATAAGGATGTCAGGGGCTGTTCTTTTTTCAACATAATGGGATGGCAGAGGTGATGATACACATGCAAAAGCCAGGTCTGATTTTGTAAAGCAGAATTCTCACATCTCTGCTTAATCTAGACCATCTAAAAAAGCTTAGAAAGAAAAAAATCATATTGCTCTTTTGAGAAAACTTGCCTATTTTCCCATTAAAAGATGGGAGCTGTCCTACAGGCCTGATCCTCAAACTTCTTGGGAGAATTGTACTTAGAGTCTTGCTTAGCCTGTGCAAAAAGAGCCAGATCAATGTAAGAACAAAAGGTAGGTTTGTGCCCAGATCTAGACCAACATATGCATTTCACTAATACCTAATAAATAATATAATATTTGGATATCTAGTATATATGGTATACATTTCTGTATCTTCACTAATTGCTTTGCAAGTGGGTGTTGTGAAAATTGTGACATTAACATAGTCTAGATAGCTTAAAATTTCAAAGATCTTTCCTCTAGCCCCTGGACAGGAGACAGGGCAGTACCTTCTGGTTATGAAGGAGCAATGCTCAAATGGCAGTGCTCATGAGCAAATATTTAGCAGCCTGACTACATGACTATTTGACCTAAATACAAATATTTAGTAGTCTGACTATGGTAAAATATCAGCAGAAGCTGAAGTACTTTCTCTTGAACATCCAAAAAACCAAAAAAAAGTAGGAAACAAACTAAATAACATTTCCACCCCTCTAAACTAAGCTAGGTTGAATGGGTGAGTTGAGCCAGAATAGAATCCAGCCCACAGTGATTCTGAGAAAAAGAGAATATCATGGGAACACAGAAACAAAGGTGCAGGCCCCTCATATACCTGTTGAGGAAAAGGAGGTGGCAACATGCATCCTTGTTGGCATAACAGGCACAGAGAGTTTATGTGTCTGCATCAGGTGATAATATTCAGTTGTAACCAATTTATTTATCATATATCAGTTTCCATGCAGGAAGTTATTAATTTTGATGATGCCCAGTAATTATAAAGCATTTTGCCTCTTCAGGGTCCTACACATGTGATAAGCAGGTGTGAGCAATTTGCCATTGTAGTGGGTGTCTGTAGCTAGAGCCATTCTTCTTTCTGTTACAGCTGAAATGTGTTGCCTGCATACATTAAACACTGCAGTAATAATCACATTTCCTCTTTAAACTCAGGTTTGGTTGATAACCTGTAAGAACCATCTGTACATTTGAGATTCAGTGTGTGAAAGCCACGGATTGTGGATGATGGATTAGTGGTCTTGGATGTCCTATGCATTTTGTGTAGCCAAGGGGGTCCCCATGGTTGGTCTGGAAAGGCCAACTCTTCTGCATCTTGTACTCTTGGGCTCTGCCTCATGCTACTCAAGGCAGCCCTGGAAAGCCCCACAGAGCACACATGAGAGTGTCCTTGGACCTCCTATCTGGAGAAACCAAGGATAGCACAAACCATCTCAAACTAAAATAATGAGCAGCACAGTTTCAGTTCTTGTTCTGCCTCTGTCTCTGCTCCCAGATGTCCATGTGTCCATGCAAGGGAGCATCTCTCCTTGCCACAGCCCTCATTCCCAGGAGCACCACAGTGATGGAGCAGGTGGTCACCACTGGGAGCCTCAGGCAAAGCAGCACCCAAGAGCTGCAGAAGGAGCACACCAAGGAGGGAACCTCGTGCCACTGCCTTGCCAAAGCAAGGAAGCATCTTCCCACTTCTGCCCACAACTGAGAAGACTCTGAAGGACTTGATATTAGACTTTTATTTTATAAAATATACAGAACAGTAAGATCTTATGATGACTAATGTTTGGAAAACTGAGTCTCAAATGCAGACAAGATTTTTGCCTCACTTCTTCTTGACTGCCCCTCTGCTCACTGTGACACAGAAGAGATGACTTCTGAGGTAAAGCTACAAATTTCGTCTTCATGGTGTCAAGATCTGGTCCTGGAGATTGAAAAATCTGTCCACAGATACTTAGAAAAAGACCTCTAAAAAGATTCATGGCACGAAAGAGTTAAACCCAAAATGAAAAGAAAGATCAAGTAGATCCCTATTCCTTCTACATTTAAAATATAGAAAATAGTGTCTTGAACATGGAGCATATATGTTAGAGCTAAGGACAGGTATTTAGATTTATTCTGGCTCACTGTCCATTAGCTGCTTAAAATAAATATGAAATATTTCAGTCCAATGTATTTAAAAGCCCTATTACCATGGAAATGTAAAGCACCTCCAGAGGCCACACAGGGGTGTCAAAGCAGTCTAATGCAATGAGGCTGCTCAGGGTTTTGAAGCACGCCCAGGTCTCTCCCCAGCACTGGCTGCTGTTTCTGCATGGCTTCACTTGCTTGATTGTCTGATCACCAGGAAAAACCTCCATGAGAAATTGCCACTCTGATATGTGCTAGTGTATATAACATGCCCTTGCCAGGGCATGGTACAAACAACTAATGGTAAATGCATGTGTATACCAGGGCTCAAGCCCTTGGTATACACCTGCATTTACCATTAGTTGCTCTCTTAATAATAAATTATTGAAGACATTTTTCCTTTCATGTTCATCTAAAGAGGGAGCAGCTAAGAAAAGCTGCATACACTGAATTCAAGAAGGGGATATTTCTTTTCTACTATAAACAAAACTGATTATAAAACCAGAATGCAAACTGAGCTCCTTACCCTTCAGTTTTGTATGAGGTTACATTTCTTTGCAAGACTCCAGTTTCTTCGCTTTTTTTACTGCATTCCAACTCAGGGAGATATAAACCAAAGCAAACAAAGTACCCCCCAAAGGAGTCCCTCCCCCTTAAACAGGACTTCTATTTTTAATTCTCTACAGCTTTTAAAACATTTGAATGGGAAGCCTCCATCAGTCTTTGGTGGAAAAGAATTCCTGCTGGTCTCTCAGGACGTCCACTCCAGATAATCTCAGCTGGCAGCTGGATATAAGACCGATACCTCTTCTCAGAGGGGTTCCTTGCAGTTGCATTTCAGCACTTTCCACCTCTGCAAAGAAATCCTTTAAACAGTCATATTTTCCTCCCTCAAAGACAAATTAAGACTTTTTTTTAAAAATAAAGGAAACTTTAAAAAAAAAAAAAATTGCCATCTTGCTTGTTGGCAGTGGATCTTCCATATTTTGCTGATGCCTTTTCCCAAAGCATGATCTCAACAAAACCCTGCACTGATGTCGCTCTGGACAACAGCAGAAATGCAAGCAGACACCCATTATAGGAGGTCTGACACTGTCTTTACCCATCACATCTCCAAAAAATTTTGTTTGCCACATTTCTAAGGGCCTGGGGGCCTGGACCCTCCTCTGTGCTGACAGCAATGGGACTGAGCAGGAAGCAAGAGAGCTCTTACAACCACTTCACAAGACAGAAGAAAGTTGCAAGAAACTGAAATAATATTCTGTATGTCCAGCAACAGAGTAACAGAGTGGGGAAAAAAATTTAAACATGCCTGAAGTGTTTACAGGATGGCTCCTTTAAAAAGTTTAAGCTCAAGCAATTTATCTGTCCTTCCAAGAATTTCAAGGCAGGAACTACCTCCTCATGATCCCCAAGGAAGGAACCAATTGCTTATCAAGAGTGAAAATGTGACTGAAATGTGATAGCAAAAAACAAAGAGGTCTCTAATAAATTAGAAATTCTTTCTTGAGCCTACAGAGTGCAGTCTGCTTGGAGTCTGGTTTAATCTGCTGCCATAAATAAATCCATTGAGGGAATTTTCCATAAGCTTTATCAGACAGCAAAATTCTGCAAGTCACATCACTGCACACTGCATGATGCCTCTGGCAGATTCCACCTGGTTAATATTTATGCTGCAATCACCAGTGACTCCTTGAAACCTTTAGGGCAATATCACCACAAAAAAAAAAAAAAAAAAAAGAGCCCCAGAGCTCTTGCAGATGGGCTATCATCATAAATTTACCCAAAAGTGGAAACTCAAATAACAGATGTGTGTTTATAAACACAGAAAATAAAGGAAATTACTCAGTATTCTTTCAAAATGCTTAGAGCTGCAACATATCCTCTCACACAAAAGTCCATATTCACACTTGACCACACCAAGATAGCTTTCCAGCTTACCTGGGAATTTGGATTGCAATTGCTATTACTGAGAGGCAAATTCTTGACTGGATGTTGCTCTATGGAATGATCTCTGGATGATTAACACCACCATTTACCTCCCTGAAGCAACAGTTGTTTCTTATTCCCAAACTCTGAGTGCATGGAGGCATGTGGAGAGATTGTGTCAGATGTGGCAGCAGCTGTTGACAAAATCTTTATTTTTTAGACACCTCTCTGCCTTGAAATATGTTCAATGCCAAAAGGCAGAGGAGGGGTTAAAAGCTCTCCCCCACCCCGCCTTATCTCTTCCACACTCTTATCTGTCCAACAGTCCATAATAAATCAGAGAAACTCTTCTTCCATCTGGCTCACTCTAAATTCCTCACTTCTACATGATTTGGGAACATTTTCCTGACCTTTTGTGACTTTTCTGATATTGCACAGAGCAAGAGGTTGAAACCAGGGGTGTTTCAATTGGGTGGAGTTGTCAGAGATGCACCTCTCCTGACACCTCTCCTGGTCGTTGCTGTCTGCTGCTTTTTCTGCCTTTGAAAGGATGTCCCCAAGGAAGCAGCCCATGGGGAATGTCCAGCACAGATCCACTACAGAGGGAGTGTTATAAGAAAATACAGGGCTAAACACCTCTGAGCCCAGACACTGCTCTGTGTGGTCCCAAGACCCTTGTGACATTTGTATAAGATTAGCAAGATGCATGGAGGAGATGTGGAAGGGACAGCTTTTGGCATATTAGTCAGTTTCCATGGCAAATGTTCCAGATATTTGTCCTTTGTCTTACACCTGGCCCTCGATGCTGAGAGGTGAGAGGTTTTACAAAAAAAAAAAAAAAAAAAGTTTTCATTACAGTTAAACACCTTTCTGCTTTATATTTCTGTCCCAGTCTCCTCAGCAAGTCCATCACCTGAGGATGAGCCACCATCCCAGTTTAGGCCACTACTTAACATCCACATCTTGTTCTTGTTCTTGTTCTTGTTCTTGTTGTTCTTCTCCTTCTTCTTCTTCTTCTTCTTCTTCTTCCTCTTCTTCTTCTCTTAGAAATCTTACAAAGACCATGTGACCTCTGCCAGAAGTAGCAAGGAATTAGAGGCACCTAACCAAAAAATCCCTCCAGATCTTTTTTTTTTTTTTATAGTTTCAACTTCTCCTTGGCACATCTAGAAAAGGTTCAGGGTTACTTACCTCCTTTAGGTCCCATCTCCAGCTACCAACCTGTTCTGCACCTCTTCTCTGTACATTTCAGTGCACCTCTTAGCAGCTGCTGCTCAAAACTGTCCGTGACAGAGGAGAGTTGTTCCCTGAATTGAAATACAACACTGGATCATTTTGTTTTGTCCCTGTGATTGCCCAGAATGGCAAGGTAGAGAGCAAGAGAGACCCAGGTCTTCAGTGTTCAATGTAAGTCCTTTCTGCAGAACTGGGTCCATGTTATCCAAGAGTGCAAACCCAGTCAGGGAGGTGGGATTCTCTGACAATGGTTTCCTAAATGCAGCCCTACTGCTGCTTCTGCTCATATCCTTGCCCACACAAGACTGTTTTATTTAATACACATAACTTGAAAAATGCAATTTTTTTGTTCTGTCTTCTGCCTTAAACATTCATTTTCAAGGAGAAGGTACAATATGTTAATACATTAACTGCCACACTTATCCAAATGGTGGTACAATCCCAGGCATTTGAGTTAGTGGGCTTACACTGTGCATACATAACTGTGTGTGTTTGCCTTTGTGGTATAGGAAAGGCTCAGTACAACACAGGCATATGCATGAATAACAATGGTCAGACAAGTTATTTGGTGGTGTAACTGCACTGGCTCCACTCAAGTTACTCCTACTCTGAATCTGGTCCCTCATATCTGTTTCATATCATTAAAATATAAACAAACAAACAAACAAAGCCATGGTTTTCAAGTCAGATACCTTTCACCTCAATAAATATGACATGAGAGAGCATAACCTAGAAGGAAGAGATATCTGCTACTAGCAAAATTATTTCTAAAGAAAGAAAAGCAAAAAGGAAAAGAAAACCAACCATACACCAACATATGGTATTTATACCTCTAATGGAATGAGCTTCATAATTTATTCTGGGGTTTACCTTTTCATGAACTCTGTCTTGTTCCTGCTCATGAAAGATTTTCTGGTGCTTCAGATATATTAAAAGCACATCATTTCTGTCTCTCTCCTCTCATTTCTGTGTCTTCACACACTGATATATTTTTCTTGTGCACATGGCACAGTAATAGCAGTAATAGTTTGCTTCTGCTCTGCTTTTTGTCTTAGGATCTTGTGCCAAGACTTATAAAGCGAAGATCCTGAGGTTGGGATTTATATCCATGCTGAGGCCCTTAAACTACAGCTCAAATTTTGGAGGTGCTGACTTTAAATGGGATTGGTGGTGTGCAATGCCACTGCTCAGGACACTCATTGCCAGGGTAAAGGTTCAGCTCTCTCAAGCCTAAAGTTGCCTGTGAAGGTCTTGTACCTATGGCAGCCTCAGCATCTCTGTGCCAGTTCTTTGGGTGCACAAGTTTTGGCTGGGCAGTCACTCATGGCAGCCACAGCAGGGAACTGGGCCAGGCAGCAAGGCTTAACACTCAGTTTGGTTAGACAACCTTCATCAAGTGCTTTGGAAAATTCACACATCACAGCTGTGATTTTCAGGGGTTTCCAAATATTTGTCTCTCGTTCAAGCACATTTTTACCTACCGAAGCTTTTGCACAGAGAACCTAATACCAACAAAAGACTTTTGCTGACCTATTTGAAATGTGTTGCTGTCAGCCCAGCTTTGAAATATGGCCTTTTGGTCACATAAATCCTGCAACTCTCCATCCCATCCCATCAAGAACGACAGGATGAGGAACAACCTCCCACGGCAGCGTTGATGGCTGCCCTGCTGGCACAGCCCAAGCAGGGATGCCCTGCAGAGGGCCAGCATGAAAGGAGGGGGAACATGCTGCTCATGCCAGGAAAAGATGGGTGTCTGTAACCTGCCAGGGTTTATTTTTGTTTTCTTAACTGAAACAGCTCTGCTGGTATAAAACATGTGCTAAACCAGGCTCCAGTCTTCTAAGAAAATCCCAGCTCACGTAGCCCCTATTTTATTCCACCATCCATCTCATGTTACAGTTAATGGGAATAACATGTGATTCTCAAAAGACAAACTTTTGCCCAGCTTTTCCTGTGCATATATTTCCCTCAAACCTCTAGATTTTCATTGCATTCTCTTTTTTTTGTATTATTGTTAAATTATTTCTATCATTTAATGTCAATTTGTCCTGTTTACTCAATGTTCTCACCAAAGGAAAATGGAAAAATGCATATACTAAAAGAGAACCTTGGGTGCTTATCTCATTGCAAAAATATTGCTTTTTTAGGAAAGTGTGGTTCTGATAGAGTCACTTATTCTGCCAACATTCTCTTCCAATTTTTCTGTTTCCCTTTTCATCTCTGTTTTTCCCTGCTCTATGCTTTGCATATTTTATTGAGAAAACAAACATACTTCGCAGTCCAAAGACTGGATAGGATGCGTTCATATGAGAAAACTTCAGGGCATGTGTAGTTTATTTTTTGTGAAATTGATTTTGTAGTAGATAGAAGTTGTGGTATAAACTAACAGGATAATGGTTTTGATCAGTTTCCAATGCTTAATTACAAGTCTGCTATAACTAATTTCCTTCGTGTGCTCACAGCTGCTATGCTTTTGTCACTGGCTTATTTTTCTTTGAAAATCTGAAAAGCATCAAGTTTTTCTGTGAAAGTCGTCTGCCCTGATTGACTCCTGCAAACGCCTCATTACCACAGTCATTCTGCAAAGCTGCAGAGCTGTTTCAAACCTTGCATTCAAATAATTTCTCTTCTTTTTTTCTTTTTAAGGAGGGAAAATTGCTCTTTTGAAACACTGTGGAATATCTGACATGAGACCAGTTTGCTTCACAATAGAAACAGACTTGTGGGAAGCACAGCAGAATTTACTGGGTTGGCTGCACTGCTCATTTGGAAACAATATGTATTTTGAAAGAAAGCACTGAATGATGTTGGGGTGTTTGTCTGTTTGTTTGCTGTTGCAGGGATACATGATATGGCCCCTTAAGCACTTTATTTTAATAGGAAATCCACTCAGTGAAATCTTCACCTTTTTTCTTTTTTTGTTTGTTTTTGTTAGTTTGCTTGTGTTTTGTAACTTTGTAACACATTAGCAGCTATGCTAATATATTACAAAGCATAAAGGGTGGTAGTATCATACCAATATCACGGGGAACACCTGCAGAAGCTGGGGGCAAAACTGATAACCTTATCTCCAAATCTGATATCTGTGCTGCTCTGTGTGGGACATGGGGATTAAATCAATATTTAGTTGGTGTCTTTGGACCTCTCCCATGGTAGATCAATGCAAAACTCACCCTGCTCACTCAGTGTGGATTATGGTTGAAGGGTCAGGCTGGGTAAACTCCACACCAGAGCAGGATTGGGCAGAACAGGTCTCACAGATGTTTTCCCCCAATTTTTTCTCAGTACCATCCTGCCTTTTTTGTCTCAGCCTAAGGTGATCCCTACCTTATTGATTCCAATGAAACTTAAATTGGGCTTATTCTCATCTGGATGTTCAGCCCTCAGTATTGTCAGATGCTCCTTAGTAAATCTTAAGGCACTTGAAATAATAAAGTCAAATGAGAACTAAGACTGCTTGATGGGTTTAAGAGCTATCAGTCCTTATTTTAGAATAGGAAGCTAAATCAAGGATGGAGAGGTAACATATATCTCTATCTTCTAATGTTAATGAAGACAACATTTTATATCAATGATTGCAAGCAAATGCAAATGTATGTAGATTGTTTACTTAGACAAGAGATTTCATACATTTATGTCCGCATTCCTCCTTCTTCCCCTATCTTTTCACCCAGGAAGAGATACTATTGTTATTCTAGTCATCTTTCTCTTGATTTTATTACCTAACAGAGCCATAAAAATGACAAGAAAATTGATTTTTCAGACAAGAGTCTCCTGTTCCTAGTGTAATTTCACATTGAGCTACAGATAGTGACAACATCAGATAGTTTATACATTTCTCCTTTAATTGTATACCACAGCTCCATTTTTAGTGAGGTACTCACCACTACATAATTAAGAAAGTGTTTAAAGTGTCTTAGGTGCTTGATGTGCAGAGAATTGCAAGCATGAGGCATCCATTGCTGGAGATGCTGTGTGTGTGCCTGAGTCTTTGCAGAGCCAGGGATGCAGCCTTGGTGCTGAGAGGGGCACCAAAAATTAAAAGAGATATGAAGGGGTTGCAGAGATCAGCCCTCATCACAAAGCCACCAGGCAGCACTCGTCTGTGGGAGGTTCTGTCCTGGAGAGACACAGCAGAGGGTTTTTGTGAGGGTCTGGCATATTTGGGCTGAGAATGAGGGTTTCATCAGGGGTCTTGCTCAGAGCCTCACGCAGCCCCTCACAATAAGCCTGATTCAGCTGAAATGTAGGTAAAAGCTGAGAGCCAAGCGTGTTACCTCGTGACCACGGGAGTGGTAGAAGACTCAGAAGGAAACTGATAAACTGCTCATTGTCTCAATGCTCAGGCTGTTTCGATTTTTTTAACAGGACAAAAATTCATCTCATTTTACTAAACAAAACCAAACACATTCACGATTTGGCCTTTTCTCTGGAAGATTTTGACTAATATTTCTGTGCTCTGCAAGGGGATTTGAATACCTCACACCCCATGGTTTTCTCTCCCTGGGGCAGCTCTGCAAATCCCAGCATAAATCAAAATAGCTAGCAGTAAAACATCAATGATTTGCCTGGTGGTCTGCTAAAGGCTCCTGCCACAAGAAGGATCAGAGCTGGGCTGGGGAAAGAGGCAGTCAGGGGGTTTTTGGTGCGGCTGGGTGCTGATGGATGTGGCGTTTGTCAGGGCAAGGGCACAGCAGAAGGGGGGAAAAGGAGGAGAAGAAAGGTCCATCTCGAAGAATGACTGAGAAGCACCACTCCCCTGGGAAAAATATTTCTTACATAATAAATATTGTGATTGATTTGGAGTAATGCTTAACAGATGTGGACAGAATATTCTTCCCTAAAATAAGATACTCTTAATTGAAACAATATTCCTTGTATCATTATATGGAAATTTAAAGAGCTTATTTTAGCTGAAGGATAAAATAAGCTTAAGCAATGGGAAGGATAGTCATCTTCCCAAAAATTTTTCATCAGCTACCTCTCATCTCTCAGAACTTTTTGTTTCATTAAGAAATTCTGCAGTCCAAAGCTGGTTTACAGGGAGCTCAAAGCTGTAGGTTGTAGTTCATTTTCATAAAGGCTATTTTTTTTTTTTGGCAGCTGACAATAAAAAAGGGCTAGTTCATTTCATATGCAAAGCAAAGGATTAACTGGGAGAGAAACATTAATAAATTTCTTTCCTTGAGGAAAAAGCCAGCAGAGCTGTGGCTTCAATTTGATTTAGCTGAGCACCATTGCCCCTTTCTTCAAAATACCCTGCACCCCCACCAGCTGGTATCACAAGGAGCATTGTTTGCAGGGAAAATCACATGCAGAATCGTATCTACAACTGGCTTGCATAATTACTCCATGTTTTCTCCAGAAGGGATCATCCTGTGGCAATAATTATGTCAAAAACGTGCCCCGAAGAATAATATTTCAGGCAACTGCAGCCATCAAGCAAATACGCTGTATAATAATGTTATTTTTCCCCTCTGAAAGCTCTCACTCATATTTGTATCTTGCCTGCCTAAGACCTCCTCCAAGGGAAGCAGCAGATTGTTTGTAAGGATAGCACATCTATCAGAGCAGGGGTGGTGAAGCCGTCCTGGCCAGGCTCTCGCCGCAGCCCCTGGCAGGTCTGGCTCAGATGCAGAGCTATGCTCGGACTTTGCCCCGAGCAAAAGATGCCACCTCTAATATACAGAACTGTCATGAATTTGTTTTTTGTCATAAATGAAGCATGGGTCTGTGCTTTAATTTTCCTCACTGCCCTCTGTCAGGTAATAACCATAAATATTGTCCTGAATCATTAAGTCACAACCTGAAATGTGATCCTGCCCAGTTCCCAATCAGACAGCCATCTGGAAGATGAAAGAAGTCTATTTTCATTTTAGAATGATCCAGACTCTAATTTGTAGTAACAGTCTTAACAGGCTGTTTCAGAGACATTAACCAGAGGCTGGTGGTGGTTGCTCAAGGAGGGGGCATTGTATGTGCTGCCTAAGGCATGTGTCGCAGGCAAAGTACCCCGCCACAGCTCTGAGCCTGCAGCCTCTGTGGCTCTTTATTCCAGCCCCCCGCTTCTAAATGGGCACAGGTTATGCATGCAGGGTGACTGGAAATATACAGTGTCGTAAAAAATGCCAACACGTTTGTAGGAGACAGAAAATAGTGTTTCCACAAAGCTAACAGTGGTACCACAGGTCGTATAAATGCCTCCTATCTGAGGGTTAATTCCATGCTGAAAGCAAATATTTTTTCAATGTATAAAAATGTATTTATACATACATATATCTTATGATTTTCGGGCTACTGAAAAAAGTGTTTTCACCATCAAAGTGCTCTTTTACTGCAAAAACAAAATCATATTTCTCTGTTAAAAGCAAAGACAAAAAGTAATCAAGTGATTATGTGACTGAGAAAAAACACTGCCAATCACGATCTTCTCATTACATATCTGAAACCACTATCCCCTCCTGACCCATGATACCTTTCCTTACTTAAGGACATCAAAGACCAGCTGGCCCGCGATTGCCCAGGATGAAATGGGAAGCATGTGCATCGTCTCTCCCTGCCGAGACGCTGGAATGCTGCATTTCTCTGCTCCCCTGACAGATGCAGGCTCAGGGGTTTCTGAGCAAACCCCACCAGGACTCAATTTTCCCACTTGAGGATGATGCAGCTGTTTGGGAGCATGGTGGATCCACTGATATATGCATGCCATTCTGTGACTAGTGTCTTAAAATTAAGCCTTATTAGATTATTTCAGTACAAAATACTAAAAGGCTACAGCTTTAACTCTGAAAGTCAGATAGTTTTGTTATAGGTCTTTTTCTCCTTTCTCCCTATCTCTCCACAGCTCTTTCCCCCGCATTCCTAAACAGGGCTGAAAGCATCATGTTCAGTGCATCCTCATCCTCACTCCCTTGCTCCTGCAAACTTGCCAATTAAAGATGGATGCTCAGGCAGGGAGGTGTGAGTGCATCCAGCAGCAGCCATCTCTCAAGCAGAAATTCAGTGCAATGACCATTTGGCTGAGTCTCCTGTTTTCCTTGATGTTTTATCATCCTGGGCTATGTTTCCTTTAAGGCTTACCGAAAGCATTTGCTATAACAGATGTGTGTATCTAAATGAGCTTAGCCCAGAGATTTGGAAATGACCGCACAGGGGTCTCTTACAGGTAGAGATAACTGAATTAGCATCCTTCTGAATAAGCCCTTCTATTTTTCTAAACTGCTGTGAGTTAGAAATGGTGCAGAGAGGAGATAAGGTGCAAAATAAATGCTGTTTGCCTGCATCTCTGCACTGCAGATATATGCTAAAGCTATTTTCTAGCAGGTAGGATTGAAGTGTCTTGCAAAGGGAAGAGAGTAGGGAGGGTAAAATAAGGATTTCATCTTCTGAATGTTGTTGCTGAGGAAAAGCCATACACTGCTGTATGACCTGCATCCCCCAAAACAGCTTTAGCCACCGTGAGTGCCCTGTTCCCCAGCGTGGGTGACTCTTCGAAGCCTTGGTGCCCTCTGGGGCGACATTTCCCCTGTGCACACCACCATATGCATGGGTCTCCTACACATTTCCTATCAGACTGCTGAGATATTGGTGTTTCCATCTAAATTTCACAACAGCAGGAAGCAAAAGACATTCTGGGCGCATTTCCCCATGCATCACTGCATGAGGCTTGCTGCAGCTATTATTTCCATCCCAGCAAGACATTAGCTGGGGTCAGTCTCAGGTGCTCAGAGCTGCATGTGGCAAATGGAAATCTCCGCTCTGAACCTGATACATGAACACACAAAACAGTCACATAGCAGGGGAAAGGAAATTCCTGATCAAGTTCCCACTCTCCTGATCAGAAAATGATCACTGAAAGAGTGAAATCCTGGATATACTGGCACAGAAGAGTTGCTCATCCTGACCTCCACAGGGCTTACATTCAACCACAGAGGTGAAGGTGTCAGTGGAAAATCCAGATTTGACCTCCTATTTCTATGACAAAGACACTATTTTTTCCTTCCCTATTGAAAAGTAAATATGTCTAAGTAGCAGCCACCAAAAATCCAGCAGGAGCACAAGGCACTGAAAGCTTTGCTAGTATTGGCTTTCCAAAAATATACAAAGGAAGCTCTTTTTCCTTATTTTTAAATGTGAAAGCATCTATACTGTAGTATTACAATGCAATGGACTGAAAATAAAATCACAAGGATGATTTGGCATATCATACCATGTCTATTGAAAAATGTCCACTGCAACCCTTTGAAATCATTTGGTAATTTTTTATTTTGCTTTTTTAAAAGTCACATAATTTGGA
Source organism: Onychostruthus taczanowskii (assembly GCF_017590055.1). Taxonomy (NCBI): domain Eukaryota; kingdom Metazoa; phylum Chordata; class Aves; order Passeriformes; family Passeridae; genus Onychostruthus; species Onychostruthus taczanowskii. The sequence continues at coordinate 1,182,386 of NW_024501015.1, forward strand.
CAAAGCATAGTTGTGATAATAGGGAGCATGCTGGGTCTTTCTACATTCCACGGCTGTAATAATGAAGCCATTAAATTACTAGGTCAGAGGCCCCAATTCGCAAAGAAATAATACCAGTTTATTATTTCTAATCTTATTAAGTTAGAAAATTGTCTCGAGATGTAACATCAACCTGTAATGGCTGAAGTATTGATTATATTAACCCAATGCTCATGGATAATTCAAAGAGCCTGATTTCATCTAATTTCTGTAATTTTTAAAAGGGTCCAGCCCAATTTCTTATGGCAAACGAATCCAGAATTATTTCTATAAATAATGAAAATGTATTATAGGATTTGCCAGGAGTAAGCCAATAAAACATTCTGTGTGATAGCTAGAGGAGTGGAGTTTTAATCCCTTTCTTCTTATTCTTTCTTGAATCATGAATCTTCTTTTTTTTTCTCGGGTTTTTTTTCTCCTTTTTTAAGTCTTCCATTGCTGTCCCTTTTGGCAATATAAACCTGCATATTACAGAAATATCCATGGATTTGCTTTGTTCACCTTCTAACTGAAATTGATAGGTCCTTTGAAGGTTTTACCTAGATAAACATAACAAATATCATTTGTTAACAAACATATCATTTCAGCTCTGACAAACTTGACTCTTCCCCAGCTTTGTACCACAGCTACACTAGCAAGGGAAATGGTGTAAAACTCTGTGTCACTTGGTTTCCAGAAAAAAAATTTAAACTCCTTTAATTTGCTCTAAAGTTTTAAGAAATATACAGTAGTGTTTGCACGTGCACAAGTGATGCATATACCCTTATTCTCACAGGCACACCTGGATGTGGTTCAAGGTCCATTAAGCTCAATGGAAATCTTTCCATTACTTCATTGAGCTTTGGATGGAGCCTTGGGGGTTGGTTGATTTTAAATATACATTTTCTAAGGTTGTTTCTGATCTTTCCAACTGACCTCGCTCTGCACCACTTCCCCAGTTTCCATCCAGAAACCCCAGCTTGAGAAAAGCTGTGTTTGGGGATTTTTCCGTGCCTCCTTTTCTGCCTCCATCCCTGTGGCTTTCCCATCAAAGCACTAAATGCATTAAGAAAATTAATGTGACTTAAGTTACTGAACCAACCTGAAGGCTAGTTCACTCAAAAATATTTCCTATAAGGATATTTATTAGCTCAGAAGACATGTGTGGGCAGAGCATGTTATTTAGTGACCTGTAATGCCCAAATAATGATCACAATAAATCAGTACTCATTACTATGTAAGGGAGGTCTGGATCGAGTGACTCAGTGGGTAATGAGGTCTAATTTAGTGCCATGGTATTATTTTACAGAGTATTTGGGGCAGGGGGCAGGGAAGCAGGGGCTGAAAGGGGTCTAATTACCTCAGATTTCTCATGTGATGATGAGCCTCTAACTTTGGCCAGCTGCTTCAGCAGGGTGTTAGAGGTCAGGCCTTTAATTGCTATTGGCTGCATTTGGCTACATTAAGTAAATAAATATTTAAGGTCTGGACCTCTAACACTGGGTTAAATGGAGCAAGACTGGGGCTAAAATCAATATAATGGGATATAGGGAGGGGTAAGAGCACTGAGGTAGAAGATAAAGAATTGAAGTCTTCCTTGATGAATGGGCGAGGGGTGGATTTAGGTGTAGGGCCTGCTGGCAGCAAAACCCTGGACCTCAGAAGGACCAGCACAGTCCATAGCATTTAGGTTAAAGGCCTCAAAACCTTGATTTTTTTCAGCTTTTACTTTGAGCTGAGACCCCAGAGGCATTACTCCTTCTCTCCTCTCTCCTGCCACTGGGATGGGGCTATTGCCTCTGACATCAGTGGGCAACCCTCTGTTATCCAAAGGGAAGAAAAGATGCACTACTGGAGACACAGAAGGGGGGAATCCCAAGCTTCATCCGCACCAGATTTTGATACAGTCTGCAGGCACCAGGAGTAGGCTCCTTTATAATGCATGTGTGCATCCCAGGAACAAGACAGTCCTCATAGAAATACAAGTTCTGTAACATCCATGGTTTTAAGCCCTGTCTGAAGGTTAACTGCATGTCAACTACCAAAACTGGGGATAAGCATTAGGTGCTGAGCTTGCCATTGGCAGGGTCCCTAGGTGAAGTTTTTGGAGTTGAAATCTCTTAGAAGTGAGTTACTCCATCTGCTGGAACAGCCTTGAATGATTCCTGTTCTGGGAATTCACAAAAGCAAAGCTGAGTTCTTGCAAGTTGTGAGTCCTTGAATTTCAGGGATAAATGGGGCTTTCAGTGGCACATGGGGATCCAGACTCCAGGAGCCAGGCACTGGGCTCAGCCTATGTCCTTGGTATAGCAGTCCAGGAATAGAATGGTATAGTCTTCAGCATGCATGAAGCCAAACTGTCATCCCCAGAAATGCAAACTCCTTCTGGTGGAGACATGTGCCAGCTCATCTCCAAGGCTCTGCTTATACCTGTTATGTCTGGAAGTTAGGAACAGATGATGCTCATGGGAGACATCAGTATAAATCGTGCCTGGAAGATTCAAGTGGAAACTAAAACTTTTTCTCACTCTAATACTCAAAGGAGAAAAGAAATGTTTTTTAAAATGATTCTACATACCAGCTTTCACTCTTTTTTCCTATCTTTCTCTCTCCAGCCAGACAGAGTGAAAAGTGGGGAATTGCTCAGTTATTTCAGTCCCACTTTGCTTCAAGACTGAGCCTTGTCAGCTGACTTTGAACAGATGCGACAGAAAACAGAAAATCCCTGTTTCAGAAAGAAAGAAAGAAAAAGAAAGAAAGAAATAACGTGTGAAGAACTTAGGGAGAAAAAACAGCAAGGACTACATAGCAGCAACCAGTGTGTGCCTTCATCACTTCAGAACTTTATCAGGCTTCTGCATATTTCAGGGTAGAAATGAGCCATTTCTCTGCAGTGGACATCATTTTAGATGGGAAGAAGAGCAGACAGAGACTAGGCTCTCTGTCCATGAGCTTTCCTGTTGCTAGTTGTGGTTACTGTGCATGTTAACACTGTGTGCTGCACAAGACAGGCTCTGACCAACATTCTCTTCAAGCCTTGTCCAAGAAACATCACTATAGCTATTTTTAAATCACCAAGGAAGAGCTTCCTACTTAGAAACTGTTCTCTGATTTCTTAAGAAAATGACACCTGTGCAGCAATGCACATTACCAGAGTGTCCGTGTGTCAGCACCTTCTCTCTCCTCTCCCTCCATGAACTTAGTGTCTGATTTAACCAAATTGTACAGAGCTGTAGGGGTCTCAAAGATGTGAAATTCTGCAAATTTAATTAAATACTCAGCCACGCAGAGGAGACAGGTCTCACGGGTTCCCATGCTGGCAGAAAGACTGCAAATTGACCACTCAAACTCACAGGTACAAAACAAATCCACAAGGAGAATACTACTATAAATTCCCCAGCCATAGCTAGAGAAACACTTACTGGCTCCTTGGACACCAAAGACTCCAAACACAGAGATACTGAAAACCAGATTTCACAGATTTTGCTTTTTAGAATTCTAGCACTTTAGTCTCACAGTGTAATCCAAGGACTCTACAAAACAAATGAAGAAATCCAGGAGAGATTGAGGCACTGAGCAGACTCCAGGATAACAGATAACATACAGAGGATTTTTATTCTCGCTTCTTTTCCCTCCCTCGGCCTTTAAGTCCTCCCTCTGCTCTCTTGCAGGTTATCTGAGTGCTGATAAGTCTCAAAGGTTGCAGGTTATAGGAAGGCCATGTGTGTGATAATGCAGTATTATTTTTGGCTTGCCCTCCCTCATGTGTTTGTTTCTGAATAAAAGGGGCTCCTTTGTTCTAGGTGTGGGCATAAGCTGAAGTAAAATACCCAGAGGTCTGGATGTCTTTTTTGACATGTCCAGTCAGCACTGATTTCTTACTGTCTGGAGGCCTTTGACACAGCAATCCATTATTTCTTGGTTTAATTCTTTATGCACGGCTTTTCATATTGATTACCTAACATCATTAGTTTTGGTCATTCCATAGAAGAGACAATGGAAAGATCAATTTTAACCATATGAGCTAAAGGAACTTACTCTTAAAGCATCCAGGGACTGGAATCATTTATCTTCTGCTCTCTGAATCATAAATCTTTTACAAGTGCAGCATTAGATTCATTGTTTGCTGCAGCCACATGTGATGTAGTCGGGGATCATTGTAAAAGTGTCCTACATTGCACTGTGAGGCTGTACCCATAAAGCATATTAATGTACAGTATTGTCATGGAAATTGTCACGAGCTGCTGTGGAGGGCATGGTTTTCACAAGAGCTGTGCAAATCATCAATTGTTTTTAATTTGGTGGCTGAACTGTAAAGAGAGGATTTGTTTCCTTTAGGTCCAGAATGAAAAATATTTCTTTCCTCAACTAATCAGAAAATGTTTTGCATCCAAGCAAATAATTTTTCCAGTCTTTTTTTTAGTAAAGGAGAAGAGAATTTAGAAAGGAAGAACTAGTGTCACCAAGGGATATTGGTGACTTTTGCAGAATTGGGCAGAAAATGGGAAGTAGTCAATTTACATACAGTAACTGTGGGCAAGGATCTCATGAAAAATATAGGAACGTATCATTCAGGCTGGCAGCTGCCTGTTTAGGACCCAGGAGAGAAGGGTGAATGCTGAGTTATAGGATCTCTCTTAATCACATGCACAAAAACTGTATTGCTTTTCAAGATAATTTATACAAATACAACAGGAAGATTTTAAGCCATGGCCACTCTTACCCTAAGCTGCTACAGGGACAGACGGAAGGAGTGGGAAGACAAGATACCTCTGAGCTCCTGCTCAGAGCCTGTACTGAAGTTTTCCAAGCAAACAGTAAAAGAAGCCAATTATCATTCTTTTATAACAAACTAGCAGTGTCCAAACCCTCACAGATACTTCAGCAAGAGGGGAATGAGACAAATCTTTGTTAGAAAGTTCAAGCTTTGATGACCTGAATTAATGGAGCTCTCCCACGGCACTGGTGGTTAGGGCTTGTCACTGGGAGAGAATATGATCAAAAACAATGGGCCAATCCAAATATCTCAGCACTGGCTACTTCTGACCAAGATCAACAGAGTTGTACAAATAACAAGAGGAAAGGTATTTTTACTGGCTTTGACCTAAGAAGTAGTCATATGGACGTCCAGAGGCTGTACATTTGCATTTGTTGTGCATAAGGGTTCTGGCGTTCCCAAGATATCTGATCCAGTTTTCCAATCTCTAGAGATGAGTTGAGTTGCTTCAGATTAGGATACAAATTTGAAATTTTGGATAGTCAATCAAACGGATGAGCTGAAATTAGAGATATTTCCCATTCAGATTTTGTTACCAATCAAACTGGGAGAGGAATCTAAAAAGCACTAATTTTTTTTTTCAATCTTATTAGAAAGAGCTGTTCATTAAAAAAAAAAATAAAAAATTGCCAAGAAGAGTTTGACCCTCCCAGGAGTTTCAAACAAGACATTTTCTTCTTCCCAAAATTTCAACTGTTCTGCCTGGAGAATTCCTTTGGGGAACTTGAGAATTTTCTGCTGCATATCTCCTGACTGTAAAGTGCTGAGGAAAATAACTGAGAAATAACAGGACTGATCTCCTTCCAAGGCATGCAAAGTCATAGCCTCTGTCCTTCATTGCAGAGAAGTAATGTCCTGCTGATAAGGCCACCACTCTCACCAAAGACCTGTGAGTAATTTAGAAGGTTTAGATATTCTGGCCAATGTTCAGCTGGTGATGTCCAGTGGAGCTTCAAAATCCCTTTAGGGGACCTATGTTGAGTCACAAAAATTGAAGACCTAGGAGGCGATAAGCACACAGCGTGAATAAAAGCGTGATAAAAATCCAGGACAGCTTCAAAGACTTTCCTTTATCTTGGACTGCAATACTTAAGAAAGCAGCTTCAAACTTGCCCCCAGCTGAATTTATTTTTATTTCTTTGTTCCAGCTCTCCCAAAACAATGACAGATAAATAGATAAGTGCAATGTTGAGGGAAAAAAAAAAAAAAAGACAACAAAAATTAGGGGATGAGATCATCCAAGCAATCCTCCTGCTCAAGAGAGTGGGTAGTATGGAAAAGTCAGACATGCAGCATTTGCATGGGATGAGCTCAGGGAGGAGCCTGAAGAGGGGGTACAGTGCAGCATTACATTATCAGGAGCATCAGTGTGTCTGTGAGCAGCCAGAGGGACCCTCCACAGCACTGATTTGCAGAAAAGGGCTTTGTCTGGGAAATGCTGCTTTTTGCTCTCAGGAAGCCCAGCCATTTTTGCCGACTTGATGGCAGTGGTAAAAAATACGTTATTAATACCCAGTAGCAATGTGATTAGGAGATGGAGGTTTGGTGTAAAGAAACAAGCACATGAAGGGCAGACCCTGTGCAACCTACACCTGGAGTAGAGAATAAATGGCTTTGAGGGAGAACATTTTATTCCAGCATGGCTCAAGATGATGCATGAAACCACCAAAGCTTACAGTCAGTGATGTCTTGGGAGTGATTTGATGTTTATGGTTAACCCTAACATTGCTTTTGTTTATAGACACTATTTCTAGGGTAATTTTATCTTGTATGGCTTTTATGGAAACAAAAATCATCAGGCTACAGCTTTTATAGTACAGAGGGTGACATGGGTTTGATTTACACTTCATTATATACCATCCTGCAAATATTACTCAGGTGCATAGTACTTGTTTTCCTGGTGAAGTTCACAAAGGAAATGAGACCTTTTTGAGCTTGTGTGTATGACCAGGTAGTCTGTGTTGGAGTCACCTAGCACTTCTGATTTTTGTGCATCCTTAGGCATCAGAATCTTTTCCTTGGAAAACTGCCTCCAGAAACAGGTTGGTTCTTTTGTGTTTTGACCCCTTCACTCTTACACATCCAGCCTCTCTTTAGGAAGGGAAACAGAGATACTTTTTTTCCACCCTTGAGTATCTCATGTGCTTTGAAATTACAATGAGTGAGACAGATTAACCACAGCCATACCACCAAAGTGAAATGACAGGCAGTGCAAAATTTGGAATGTTCTCCACAGTGCCATGGGCTTGGATCCCCACCCTGCCCCTCAGGTCCCAGGGCTTTTTCTGGGTACAAACCAATACATCTTACCCCAGTGAAGTTCTGAGAAGCCAAATATAACTGAAGGGAGTAATTTGGTTTAAATCCTGCTGTGTAGGTGAGAAGCTCCTGAGGTGAGCTTTGAGCCCCAGAGAGTCCAAAGGATTTCCAGGAAAGTCCATTCTCAAATTTTCCTATCTATCTAACTGTCAACACTCCTGAAGAAGCATCCAGAAAACCTATGTGAATCATAATACTGAGCTTCAGTCATGTCTACAGCAACAGTGAAGTCCATAAGGAAAAAAATAATACTTTTCAAGGATAGTCATTAATTTCCACATAAATGTTCAAAATAAGAGGGGGGGGGGGGGGGGGAAGGGCAAGGGAAAAGAAAACCTGTGTTTAAAAATTTTGTCAACTTCATTCCCTTTTTCTTTTTTTTTTTTTTCAAGCATTCTAAAGAGAAAATATGAAATTATTGTATAGATTTTTTTTTAATAAGAAACTGTAAAAATTGTATCTTCCATCTGTTTTACTGGAGGTGGGCATTTGTGGACACAGACATCTCATTGGTGGCTACATGGGGAGGCAGATTGAGACCACTTGGCTGTCTTGCTTTACTGTTGATGCTGCCCCCATCCTTAAAGTGGTAGTGGGATTCTGCTGGCCCTGTGGGGAAAACACAGCCCTGTGCAGGGGTTGCTGAAAGCTCCTATTCCTGTCTGGACCTGAAGCATCACTGTCAAACAAAAGTGAAACATCAGAGCTGAAGTACTGTACCACACTGCACAGCTGTTAAACCCCTTTACTGTGGCCTGGAGACTCAGGAGTGGTTACTAATCCTCTTTACTGTTTCTCTTATTTAGAAAGGTACTCTGTCTTCATGGTATCTGGCATTGCTGTGACTGCTGGGGTTTGTTATCTCTGCAGTCACCACGGGGCTGAGGAAGTGCAGGGTCTCATGCTTGACTCCAATAAGCTGATGGGAAACAACCCTCCCTAGGAGCAGGCACTCTGTAATATGTCAGTTTTGCATTTCTGAAAGCCAGGATGTTCTCTGAAGGGAACCACTTGACTTCTTCCAAAGGTAATGCTTCCCAGAGTGAAGTTTCATTCCTGATGTATGGCCCATGGTCTCACCTCTGCAAGTGGAAAAGGTGAGTGTGTCTTTAGGTCCAGCTGACCCCTGTGCTTCTGTTTGGGTGTGGGCAGATTGTTGGGGCAGAGGAAAACAGTGGAGTTTCACTTTCAGAGTTGCTTGAGTATTCATAAAGTTGGAAACAGGGAGGAAAACAATTCCTCTAGCAAGGAATCCTGGAATCAACTGAAGAAAATTTTCCTGATTATGAAAAGTGCAGGAGGTGAGCATTTCTGGTTGCTGTTAGCATGCAGCACATTGAGGTATTGTAGTTTTATCTGTTACCAGAAAAGCCCTCTACTTAAAAAAAAAAGAAAAAAAAAAAAAAAGAAAGTAAAAAGTAGCAGCCCCACCGTCTCATTTTTAACAAGGACCAGCTGAAAAATGAAGGCTAGCAGCACACAGACCATCTTATGTCTGCCAATTCATTTCCTGGCCCTGAACTAAAAAAAAAAAAAAAAAAAAAGAAAAAAAGAAAAAGAAAAGGAGAAAAAAAATCCTCTTGTTTCCTCTCATGCAGGCCAAACATGGCAAAGCACCAGGGAAATTCTGAATGGAATCAATTGCACTTGTTACTAACTGAGTTTTCTTTTATTCTTATATTACCAAGGCCTGGATATTCAGCTGCAAGCAATTATAATGAAGAGTTACTGAGTAATGGTTTCCAGATTGCTCCATGATGGGGCATTAATTGAAAGGGACAATTTAAGAGCTTAGGCCATGTAAATGCATTTCTTATTCTGTCAGATTGAGAAATTTCTGAATACAAGAGGCTGAAATGCTCAGAACTGATAAAGACTTAATAGTAGCCACTTAAATGAACATTTGGAAAAGGGATTTTACATTTAAGGGATCAAGAATAATTAAAATAAAGTAGAGAGTCAGGGTTTTATTAGGAATCAGAATATGAATGTTATCAGCAGCCTGGTAATTCTGTGTGGGGTTACACAAAATTTCCACAGGGGATGGTGGCAAAAAAGTTTAATTTCTTATCCTTCTGTCTGATCTCACAACAGTCCTTGACTCTCCTGAGTGAAAGGCCCTATTCAGTCCCAAAGAATCAAAGGCAAAATTCTCTATAAAGTTAGCAGGGTGAGTTCAGAAAGATAACAAAAATCCAGAATTTTTTTGTTGCAGTGGAAGGATGAAGTCCTGGAATTTGCAAGCTGTCCAAGCAGTACTATTCTCATGATATAGCTGATGTATCACAGGTTTTATATAAACATTTTTCTGCACTTAACTATGAAAACAAGTCTTTCTTTTTTTTTTTTTTCCTTCCATGGATATTTTATTGCCTTAGTTATTGGTACAGATAATAAATGCAAAATACATTTAACCCAGATTAGTGAGTCTTTCTCAGTATTTCATAAATTCATGTTAAACAACAAAATATTACTAATGAAGAGAAATGTTTCCTGTCCTAAAACATTCAGTGGCTTATAGGAAGAATTCTGGCAAAAAGATGGGAGGAGGGAGTTTATGTCTCAGGCACTTGCCATTATGTAGCTTGAACAGATGGAAGTCCAGCCACTTGTGATTAAATCATTGGAATGAAGATGGACATCACTGAAATGGTGGTTCATCATTTGCCCAGCTCTGCTTGAAGAGCAGCCCCCCTGAAGCAAGCCAGAGAGCTATTAGTGAGATGCCTGGGGATGAAAATATAAACACCTTGAAAGTGGGTGGTCAGTTCAGGTCAGGCTAAGGGTTGATTCACAAGCACTAAATTAATCTGTAAAAGGGATGTTGCTTAACTGTAGCTTGGGAAGCAGGGAAGTGCTTTGTGTGCCAGTTATTTGGCTCTTACAAATGAGCAGGCCAGGCAAGAGTCTGTGTTTCACCATCTGATACAAAAGCAAATTGAAAATGAGGGTGGAAGTGAAATAGTTGTCCTGCTCTACCCCATAGCAAAATCCCCTGGGTCTCCCTGAAGCACCTTGTCATGGAGCTCTCTTCCCCTCCACTGCCTCATGTCACCATTCACCTCCTCTCCCAGCTGCAGGGAGACTGGGCTCGGGGTGACAGGGAGCTCTTTCTGACCTAGGAGCACCTGCAGAGTCCCACGTGGGACTTGGCAAGGCAGGAACCATTCCTCCCCTCTGCAGTCCTGGAACATCAGCTGTGCAGGGGGTGGTCACCAGCTGGTTGCTCTTGTCAGAATGGCTGCAAGATGTGCTTCAAAACTGGACTGGCATCCATCCAATGCACCTTTGTACCTGGCATGGTAAAGAGCTAAGATGGTGCTCCAGAGGAACAGCCTTGCAAGTGAAGCAGTGAGGCATTTACATGCTGGAAATTACACAGAAACCTGGCAGGGGTCAGGACTGACTGTAGCTACAGCTGAAACAGAAGATAGCTGATAAAATGGCCCCTGTTTCCCTACAGGATTCACATGTGGCTGGTGCTGGAAGAGCTAGAAGGGTTCAGGAGCACTGCATAAGTGGTTACCTGCAGGGCCACAGGTAATTCACTTGCCAGGAGAAGAAATTAGCCCCCCACATCTCTCTTGATCTCTCAGCCTGGCTGTCCCACCTTGGGACCTCCATCGCAGCTCTGCTGCTTCCCTGCCTCCTCCCAGCTCCCGCCCCCCAACATGGCAAAACCCCCAATTCCCACTGTGGGGGATGCACACAAAAGCCCTGTCAAAAGGCAGTGAGGTGGACAAAAAAAGTCCCACTACACCCCATGCACCAATGCATCCAGGTCTCTGCGCCAGGGTGTGCACTGGGGTGGCTCCCTGGGAGCCTTTTTGGTCTCTCTGCCTCTTCCTTTGGCACTGGAAGTTCCTGACTTGGTGAGATTCTCAATCAGCACCACAGAAGATGTGGGAGAAAAGTCTCAGAAATGCAGGACAGAGGCAGGCCGGCCTTTCTTGGGGTCAGAGAAAAGCGCAGTATGATTAATCAAATACATCTATATTCAAATAATACCTGGAGATGAAAGGGTGCATAGTGCTGCTTCACAGAAATGACAATAAAGCAGGTTACTGCAGATAGGAAATTTAGGAAGGCTTTCCCTCTTCCTCTCATGTACTTGTGTTTAGTAGGAGGGCTTCTCCTTAAACTGATGCCATGGCTTTATTTGTTGACTAATAAACTTAGACCTTGAATTCCTTCAGTCTACAGCTAATTAGAACTTCATGTCCAGCAAACCTACACATATAGAAAATATTTTTTTCCTACTTTACTATTAAAAGCATAGAAAAACATTGGTTTGGAATAAATAATAGCATCATTAAAAATAGCTTGTGGCAGAGTAGAGGTGGGGGCAGGGTGGGTGGTTCCTGTTTATCAGTTTAGGTTTCACCCCCAAAGTCCAACTCCACTTTAAAATGTAACACATCATGTAAGGAATTTGTAGTTACAAAGTACAGACACTTGCCCCTGACAGTAAGCATGGCCACTTCTGTTCACAGAGCAAAACCACAACCACTCCTTCCACCTTTCCCCTACTCCAAAACAACAAAAATCCTGATTAACAGCCAGGATCAATATGGCAGCCAAACAAAACACTATCCAACGTAAAGTTTGGTCAAGCTATAAAACTGCCAGCAAAAAAACCAAAAGCAAAGCTTGACATTGAATTTTTAAGTTTAGAATAATAGTCTAACTGAGAGAAATATGAATCTGATAGCCACTAAGGAAGGAGTCTGGGATTTTCATTAGTCACTTGCATGGAGGGGTTGGTCTTGCTGGTGGGAGGTGGGATGCATAACAGCACGGTGGTGAAATGTAAAAAAGGGGCAGAATGGTTCAAATCCTGAGAAGGAAAAGGGAGGGAGAAAGTGTATTTTTTTTAAAAAGGTAATTTTACATTAAGTCACACATGCAGCTGAAAGACCTGCTGTTGTTGCAAGCTCTAGGCTAGACCAGCCTGATTTGGCAGAAAAGTTCTGCTTGTGTAAGGAGAATGGGTGTGTGCTCAGTGTCCACAGAATCCAGTTGACTGTACACAAAGTAATTTTCCCTCAACTACTCACCATTTTTTTTTTTTATTTTTTGTTTTTTAAACACAAAGCCCATGACCCCATTACACAAGAAGAAGTCAAATGCCTCAAGGTAAACCAAATAATTAGATTGATATTTCCTTTGCTTTAAAAATTTCACTAAGAAAGGAAACCAAACAAAAAAAAATACAGAAAAACCTCAAGCCTCAAAAAAACTTGGAGGTGTTTTTTTCTGGTTGAAAGGATCATGGCATAATTGGCCCTTATGCATCTTAACTTTGTGGCACTGAGGTTTTAGTCATGCTTAGCCTTTCTGAAAAATAACAGTAGTAATAGCAGCAGTGGCAGATTTAACCACAAGCAGACAGGACGCTGCCTCTTGGCACTTTCTCTGTAATGAGCATAGGTTATTTTGGTTGCTATTTTCTGCTCTGCAAAGGACTTGAAAGCACTTATACATAACTCCTGGCACCAATCCATCCCTTAAATAGTATTCCCAGTGTATCCAGATATGAATTGCTCACATAGGCAGGATGAAACCATTCATTGTCTACCTGCTGCATCAATGTGTGCAGAGGTGGAGGTGGAAGTACAGATGTTGGTTTTCCTTGTATCTGCATATCTTTCATACAGTCATAACACATGAGTGATAGGGAAAGTGATTGTTATCTGTAATTTTTGCAGTGAGCCATAGAAGTCATCTCTTCTTCATGTTACAGAGCATCGTGCCAGACTGTTTATGCACCATTTCCTAAAGCTCTAAAACTTGGCTCTGGTATTTAAAGGCCAATGCACAAGCTGCTTTTAGTGTAACAAAGCTGATGAAATCTTTTTATTGAGGCTCTTTAGCTACACTTTGAGGGTTACTTTAAAAATAAAATCTGTTCACACCTGATTATTGAGATTTTTTTCTTGAGAGAAAAAAGAGAAATATGCTATATTGGGGGGGAATCAAATAAAATTTTTGTGAGTGTGTGAATTATATTTTATGTTGTTTTCTTTATAAATCTTGACCTCACTGGATACTCAGGAAGAGCAAGCTAGGAACTAACACATTGTGTATTTTAGATAATAAATATACTGTGTGCAGTTCAGTTGTGCTGATACACAGCTCGAAGGAGCCAACAGCTCCCTCTCACCTCAGAGATCTTCAGAGGCCATTACAAACAGATCCTCAGATTTCTGAAGATGCCATTATTTGGTAGCTGGGTGCTAGATAACAATACCTATACAGCCTCCATTTGCCTCACTGTATCTGTTCTGTAAGGGTAAGGGTAATTTGCACAGGAAGCAATTGGTTCTGAGCAACCAAAACTGAACAGACTACCGTGTTTGGATTTTTTTGATATAATCTGAAGTTTCAGAGGTCACTGTGTACCCTCTCATGGTATTCATTCATGCTAAAAAGTTCAAATTTTATAGAAAATCTATGAAAACCTTTTCTACAACATCTTCAAAGCCATCCTGTATGGTTTAACAAAGTCACACTAGGGGCTGCTCCACATCAGTTTACAGATCCTACTCATCCTCTACTCAATGCCAGAGTATTTTTCAGTAAAGTGACACACAGTGGTTTCTGTGTCAATACATTATCCCATGGTTTTACAGATGCAACAGGAATTTAAGATTAAACTGCAGGGCTGATGACAAAACCCTGACTGTAATAACTGCAGTCACTTCAGAGAATACTCTAGGAAAAGTGAGAAATGGAGGAAAAAGTGGAATATGTCCCAGGAAGATGACTTGTCTCCAGGGTTTCATCTGTACTTCTCACCTAGCCTGACATAGAACACAGGAAGGACAAACACAATCCTGGAGCTACATCATGATGTTGTACTATCTTGTTTTCCTATCAAACTCTGCTCTCAAGCCCACAGACACTACTCCAGAACAATATTCTTTCTTAGAACATCTGTATCCCACTGAAGGCTTTCATAGCAGGGGTGTGACATTAACACTGGCAGCTACAGAGGTGTGAGCATCTTTCTGTCAAAGGGCTGCTGGAGATGATCAGTGTAATAAATTCTACACTGGTGAATATTTTGTTCTTTCACGTCAATGGGGAAAATGCACCAGAATGAAAGGACTACCAATAAAAGTAGAATAACAATTATGGTAAAAATATATTTGTCTGTCTGGTGGTGTTGTACAGTGAGGCTCCTAAGGCATCTGAGACAGTCAGAGGCAGTGGTCAAGGCTGGGGCGTCATGTAGCAGATGGTGACCAAGTGTCCTGTGGCCAAGCTACATGCCTTCCTTAGTAGCTTGGAACACCTTCAAGATGCATATGTTCTTCATCAGTCTGTGAGAGTTAGGCACAAGGAAATCCAAAGATTGGCAGAAATCTTGGGGTAGGTCTCTGACCACACAAGTAGGTCTGGGTGAATTTATTATTTCAGGGAAAAAATTAAGAATGGTATTTTTATTTCAAAAGAAGTTTGGAAAGTATCTCCACTGGTATCTACAACTGCAGGAAGCAGAGTCACAAAGCACGCTAGTAGTGAGCAAACAACTTTCTAGGAAAACACCTGTGCATGACAGTCATTCCACCACGCCTCCCAGAAATCCTGACACTTGGATGGCCACTTATCAAATATAACCCAAAGCAGCTGCAAGCCAGGAAGATTGAGTTGAACACAAGCTTCTGCTAAACCTGCTGGAAACTATGTGACTTGATAATCACCTGACCGAAGGCAACTTTGTAGGGGAATTTCCAGCCCGTGTATACTCACATTCCAGATATCCTGGGGCCAATCCCTGCAAAGGTGCAGCAGAAGCTCTGTGTGTCACTGGCAGCTGATGGCAGGAGCTCCCTGTCACCTCCCCAGCCTCCATGGGGAAATTAATATCTTGGATGTAGGTCATCCCAAAACCCCTGACTTGTGCTTAACCTTGGAGCTTTTGTGTTTTATGGAATGGCACAAGAGAAGCCTACAGTATTATGTATTCCCCCTTAAATTATATAATATGCTCCCTTAAACCTGATAATTAACCAAAAGCCTTAATAGGGTCATTCAGAGGCAGGTAGAAAGGCCAGAATTTGTTAGTGCCTATTGGGTTCTGATCCTGGTCCTGGGGGACAATCCCTGCTCTGCTCACAGTGCTCAGAGACCCACTGTGGGCTGTATTAAATGTCACTGTGACAGCAAGGTCCACTCCCACATTTCTGAGTGGATGCAGTAATGAGGACTCCATCTATACAGTGCTACCCATGTGCTTCAGAGGCTCTGGCAAGTACAGCACTGGAGTTAAACTTTTTCCCTGCAAAATCTCAGCGTCATGAAGTATTTCATTGTGAATCTTCTACAAGAATATCTGAATTCAAGCAAGTATTTTAGTAGGTGATGACACATCTTGTGTAATATACCTCTCCAATATGAAACCAGTGCAATAAAATAAAATACTTGCACAAAAAGCCTGATATTGTACTTTATTCCTCCCATAGAGAAAAGTACATTAGAATTTTCCTTGCCCTGTTCTTTTGCAGGACTATTGATTGGTATTATATGGATTAGAGATTTATCAGTCTCCACTTGTCAAATATTTTCTCTGGTTTTAAAGAAAAAAACGTTTTCAGCAGCTAAGCTTATACAAGTAGTATAAGTTACCTGGTGTAAGTTCATGAGAGATAAATAGAGTATGCGAGGATGTTACCAAACTAACTGCATACAAAATCTCAGATGTGTTCCATTAGACCTGGATATTTCCTAATTCAAAGATGTGCACACAGCCCCCAGTGGGGCACCCAAGGGTGAAAAGCACCCATAGACCAAAATCAGCTAGGATTCACAGCTGTTGGATCACTTTCTGCTAGGGGAGAATATTGGTAATAATAATAATAAATAATCATCCAGGCTTCTACTTATATAACATCTATAACATCCAGTGTACAATTTGATCATATTCATAATTTATCTTCCTTTAGATAAAGTCTGTAGCTTTAGAGCTACTTTATGAGAAAATCATGAACTACATTGGAAACTTCCACAAGCAGGCATTCTTATGCTATATCCTTCTGTTAAGATCAGTGATACTGAGATGTTCCTTATAGAAATTTAATTTCAAGGACCATTAAGACCATACCAAAACTCAGGCTCTCCCATTGCTCCACGGGAGAATCACAGCCACAAGGTCAGTCAGCCCTCCAGCTGTCCACAGGAATTACACCATATAACTAGAGAAGGGAAAAGACACAGTGTGACTAAAATTCACCCATTCTACTTCAAACAGAAATAGCCAGGTGCCTACTCACAGGGATCAGCTCATGCACAAACGATAATCCCTGCTTGCACAATGTGTTTGCCATGGATCTGCAAACAGTGGATCACAAAGTGCAAACTGAAGTCTATTTTGTCAGCATTTGTGAAGAAAGACCTAAACACAGTGCACAAAATGCTCTTCATGAAAAACTCACCATGCTGTGATTACAGTTCACCTCCCTCCAAGCATTAAGCCAAGAGAGCACCAAGAGAAACTGTTTTGTTCATGCTTTCTCCAGTCAGCTTAACTGAGAAAGAATTTGCAAAATATGCTTTGCAGCCTTGACATGCCAACAAAGCAATTTTAAATTTTGCTCCAGTTGAAGCCTAGTGCTAGTTTTCTGATACCTTGCATGGAGTCCTCATATTTTCTTCCTCACACACAATTTACATTCCTGCTTAAGTTTCATTAAGTTAGGAGTTTGGAGAGCTTTCTGTTTTAAACCTTGAAGTCTGCAGGTTGTTTGACAATGCTATACACTTGAGAGCACTTTTTGAAGTTTGACATCTTCGGTTTATGAAGACACAACACTAAACCACTGAATTCATTATATGTTCCATTCAATTCAAGATCAGTTCATCAAGCTTGGCAAAAAACATCTGAAAAATAAATTTACCAGGAGACACATACAAGGCAAGCAATTAACTTTCTGCAGTTTATTTACTAGTTACCTCTGAACAGTAGCAAGCTAACTTCTACCCAATGCCTAATAAGATCGCTTTTCCTCCTTCCCATCAAAAATCTAACACTCTGACCTTAATGTGAAGTGATGGATTAACGTTACACATGCTGTTGTTAAACCTCAGTCACCCTCTGCTATGACAGCAGGACTAGAAGGGAAAGTGTGGACTAAAGGCACCCAGCAGATTCAGTGATTTAATTGTCAGAGCTTCTGGTGTGCAGCTTAACTTTGGCTTAAATTATGTCTTTTTCTCATCAAAAAATGCCTGTTTGAAATTAATTCCTTTTACTGAACCCCCTTGTTTTAAAGATACTTTGTGCATGACAGAGGTGCTTGTTTGCTTAATGTTCCCCAAACATTAATCTGAAGCTCTTTGCTGTGGCCACTTTCCTGCATCTTGTTTTGGAGATGTCTTGATCAATTAGTGCAATGTCACAGTTACACGTAGTTATTGTACCTCCAGCTGCAAGCTGTTAATAATAAACTTACCCACAGGACAAACCTGCCATATGGTTGATGGTCAAGCAAGGCTAAAATATGCATTAGGAAAAAAAATGCAACTGTCAACATGAAGCGGGATGTGGCTTATTGGATTTGATGCGGGCATCTGACAGCAATGTTTCTTTTAGCAACATTCTGTATTGCAGGTCAGGAATCTGCCTACTGTGGAATATTTGTCATAGAAAGATAAAGAGGAAAAAAAAGCTAAGAAGTATTGGTGAAATGGGAAATTCAGGGTAGCTTAGTGGTGGCTTGTATTTTTTTGCAAAGAGTGATTGTTGAGGAGGAGTGATTGTTGATCTGAGGCTTTTTTGTAAGAATGATTTGCTAAACAAAGTTTTGCTCAAGTTTTTTTTCTCAGTCATGGGAGATCAGCTGCACAGGACAAGAAACAAAAAAGTGGTTTTTCTGTGTAGATCAAAACAAGTTTTTTCATTGCAGATTTAAGCTAATTGGACTGTCAAAAAACATGAGCTATAGAGGAAACTATCCAAAGTCTATCTGATGATAGCTATACTCCTGAATTATCCTTTCTTTATGCAGGGGAAAAACTCAACATTTGGATATTTTTTGTAACTCTTGATGTGTATTCTAGCCACTCAGTGAATGGCACTGGCACAGTTTCTTGCCTTGTTGATAACACCGGTGCAGCAAATACCTCCTTTAGCTTTATGAAAGCAGCAGGTATCCCGTCTGAGTGTGCCATTAAAAAAGACAAATCAACGAATGACATGAAAGTAAAAACAAGCCCACATCTTCACTGGGGGCCTTCAAGTCCTTCCCCCTCACCTCATCAAAGTCACCTCCCAGAAACTTCGTTTATGACCTGGTGGGTGCACAAAGTTTTGTTCCACACTACTGCCACTTTTATCAATGGGAGCAGAAACGAAACTAATTGCTATTCTATGAGCAACCATGCAGTGAAGACCTTATTAAAAGCCCCAGACTCCTATTTATGTGCAGAAAGACTCGATTTGATTAGTTAGTAATTAGAAGCACACTGTTAATCATACAATTTAAAAGGGATAGCTGGGAGTCACAGCTCCCAGGGGAATTCTCTAATATATGGGAAAGGATTATTTTTTATTAGTCTTTGTTAAGGTCTAAGGCCTTGTTCTAGCAAACACTTCTGCATGTGCTCAACTTGAACACATGACTGGTCTCTCTGACTTTCCTGAGTCACTCCTAACGTCATGAGCAGAACCCTCTGCATACAGGTCTAAAGGACTACACCTGAGAAACCAAAAATTCCCTATTTTCAATTCCCTATTGTTTTTCCAATTGTATTATTTCCAAATTTATTTCTCCACGTTGTGTTAAACATCAAAAATAAGAGCAGGCTTTCCTGGAGGTTTGGAGATATTTGGCCTTTATTAAGCATTTCACTAGATATGCAAAAGTGCTGTGACTCAAACCTCAGAACTTCAGCAGCTGCTCGAAAACTTATAGCATCAAAACACTTTCCTTTTAAACATGGTTTTTCATTAGTTGGGTGGGGCTTTTTCCCTCTTTCAATGCAATCTAATTTTCAAGCCCTGCCAGATATTCAGCTGACTGTCTTCTGGGGTAGGGATGTGCTGAGTGTTCAAAAATGGGTTATTTTTTTAGCAACAAGTTTACTTTGAGGAGCCTGCTGATCTATAAAAAACTCCAAACTTTTGGGTATTTTCTGGATTTAGAAATACTTTTTGTGAGAATAAAACATCTAGATTAATCTAGGTCTTTTCTTTTCATGGTTTTACACACATAGAGGAACAATCAAGACTGTGGATTTAAACTGATTTTGAGTGCATAGGCTACCAGATATTTCTGTGGGTTATTCCTGAAGGATTTATATGTTAGAATGATTTTTTTCTTTCAGCTAGCTAAATTTGTATGGAGGCATACACAGCGAAGAAATCTCCCAATTTGTAGGACAAGCAAAGCAATAAACAAGAAAAGCATGAGAGATCAAAGAGAACAAATGAAATGTTCTGTCAATGAGAGATAGAGTTCTTTTGATGTAGCGCAAGGTGTAAAGCCACAAGCAGAGGAAGAAGAGAAGTTAGGAGGATAGTGAGGACTGAGAAGACAGTAGAATATCACAAGAAAAAGCATTGCGTGAGCTGAACATATCTGAAAATGGTGGAGTCCTAAAAGAGGGAATTAGTCCAGATTTATGTTATAAAGTTCTTTTTTGCTATTTCCAGCAGAATCAACATGCTTACTCTGATCACGGGAAGTTAATCAAACCCACCAATTCTTGGCAGCATATTTATGATCCATCACTGACATCAACAGTATCTACACAGTAACACACTTGTAAATCACCACTTGCTTATTGTTGATTCGTGGGGCTTCAGTATTTCATCCTACCTGTTTTGTGTGAAGGAAGAGTGTCTGTAACACGTCTGAATCTTCATGATAGCCCTAATTTAGGTGTTACACATATACATTTTCCATGGCTTTCTGGGCCACCCATCTATTAAATGTCCTGTCACTTGGCTGTTTTACATGATGTCAGCTCGTGATCTGGCTTTTTTTAGTCTGTTACCAAATCCTGACTTCTTAAAACATTAAATAAAATGTTTCTTTCAGGGTTAATTATTTTGGAGTGTGACAGAAACCAGCACCCATAAAGTTTGTTGACATAAAAAGAGTAGATGTGAAAATAAAAATGTATGCATGCCTACACTGAGCTCCTGAGCTAATGCATTGAGTTTCAGATCTTGACAGAAACTTGGCCTCCATCAGTCTTGACTCTGTTTAAGTGACAGGATGGCTGGCAGCACTCACCAGTGCTTGCAGGATGTACTAATATTTACAAGCAAAAGAAGGTCTCTGGCTTTGTTGAAATAACACCACTTTCTTAATTTGACTGCTGCTCCATAGCAGACCTTAACAAACAGCTACCAAGGGAGGAGGTAAAGGACTGAGCTTTCATCAAATGCTAATGTTTACCTTAAACTGAAAAAGTCACAATTATATTAAACAGATTTCTGAGGGCAAAGTATAAATAATGATATCATTCTTCTGGAATATCATGCTCAGGATGACAACGTAAACACTAAGGAGTTCCAAAAGCAAAATGCATGAAGGAGAAAAAATATTTTGGACAAGATTTCCTCACATAAACAACTAAAAAATGCTTGCAAGTTTCCTGCCTGGTACTGAGGTGTACAATTTTATGGGGGGAGAGGTGGAAGCGGATCTGACATTTCCCTTTGACTAGTTGCTAAGGCAGGGGGAGTTGCAAAGTTTAAATCAGTTTTAAGCCCTGGATCCAAAGTTACCTGAAGTTCCCAAGCAATTTAGCCTCACACTATCATTTCTGCTTAATCTTTGAAATAAGCAGGTAAAATATATAAAATGGATATAATTGTTTGTGACTGATAACATTTCCATTCATCTGAAAGCACGGTTGTGTTCCCTTGTGGAGTGCTGTGGGATTTAGTTTTATTTCTGTATGCATCTGCATGGAATAGATTAGTAATACACACCATTAGTGTAAATTATACATTGCTGCTATAAAAGTTATAACTTATTTAAAGAATTTGCATGATGTCCCTCAATGGAATTATTCACAATTTGTAAAGCAATTGCTCTCTTCACCACCCTGTGCAGTAAAGAAATAAAAAGAAGGAAACAAAGACTGGGGAATCCATGTGGGTTTGCCTAAGATTATACAGCAAAACCACAGCAACATGTACAATTACATCAAGACCATAAGCAAATATATAAACCATCCCAAAAATATCTGGTTTAAAGGGCTCTATAGAAATTAAAATTATATTGCTCCTGATGTTAACGGGCCAGTTTTATGTTGACTCACACAAATACACAGAGGATCACTGAAGTCACTGGAATTCCCTCTACTGTAACAAGCATGAATTTGGATTTTGGTTCCAGTGGGAAATTTTACACTGAGAACATTTGATTTCAATACATATCAAGACAGACAAAGTCTCTGAAAGGGTGCTTCTGTAATGATAGATAGCAACAGTAAGTAAGAGCAGGAAAACAAACCAACAAAACCCTTACTCACGGTGTCTGCAAGGCTCTGGCATGTTGTGCATAATTAGAAATGTGTACTGATAAACAAAATAATCAAATAAGTTTTCAACTGCCATTTATAACAAAATAGCTGGAGAAACCTTTTGCTTTTCTGTGAGGGATAATCAGACAGAGGAAGAGACACAACCCAGGCAAGGGAAGAGTGTGATGCTGTATGGTGAGGCACTGTCCCAACGCCCCAGTGAGGGTCCCAGGAGCAGAACAACCTCAATGGGTACCTTGTCTCCCACATTTCCACTCACAGCCAGGCAGCAATGCTCTTCCCAGAGTTCAGGTTTTAATGCTTTCTCTACTAGGAAAAAGTCTGCAAATGGAAAAGATGTGATCTGGGCTGTTGAGGTGCTCAGCCAAACGCAGTGAAATAGACAGCCAGAGGAATGAAATAATGAAGTTTTCTCTGCTAGCGGCCATGAGATCCACAAGTAGTTAATCTCACTGCGTGCTTCCAAATGGAAATTACAGAAGTTTCATCCTTAGGTGGAGGTGATTTAAGATTCTAAATCTTTGATGTCATATGATACATGGCTTTGGCATGTTTACGTATCATATAAAATAACTAACTGTTCATTTCCTTGTTCACTCTATCAGTTTTTAGACGCTGTAAGTGTAATGTTCATCCCAGCTTTTTTTCTGTTTTCTGCAGATAAATGGCAGTATCTTCAGTGCAAAATGCTATGAAATCTGTTAAGCCTTAGGAAAACCATCTTGAGGAAGTCTTGAACATTCCATTTTATGAATGTTTTAGAGGATTACCTGTGGATAGGCAGAGGAGAAATTGCTGGCACTGACGTCACCTCAGCAAGCAACTGTGACGCAGATGCCACACAGAGGGACAAATACTTTACCACAGCAAGCTATTACCTTTTAGTATTGGCTAAAGTGGGTCACCAGGACCTCTGGAAAGCAGATCATAGTCAAGCAGGTATCTCTGAATTTAGATGTTTATGTTTCTGAACTTTGAAGCTGTGAATCAGGATAATGAGCAGAATTTGACTTTCACGGAGGGCTGTGGCACATTCACTTTCAAGGTCTCAACCACCACTTTGGATGACCTTTTGAATGCATCATCACTTGCATCTCTCCCTAACACAGAACAGTATTTTTATTTCTGAAATTGCTCTAATTTCTTCACTTTCCCTTGAAAGCAAATGAGACTTGTGAATGCCAAAGCAACTTGCAGTGAATATTAAAGACCTTGTGACATTTCTATAAAAGAAGCAACATATTTTATTTATGTTTTCCTGATGGTATTATCAAGTAATTTTTTTCATCTTGCAGCTTATTTGGGGTCACCATAGGGAACTTTTCCTGCTTTCCAGGAAAGTCTTGGCAGAAGCTATTGTGGCATGAATTTAAAAGGGGTTTTTCAGCAATCTTCCTCTGTATGTCTAGCTCTTTCCACCATAGTATTATAGCAGTTGTAGATGTGAAAAAACTCACTTTTTCCCTTCTGCTTTCTGTAATGTAATTTCAATCCAAGTCCTGTGACACTGTGAAGCATCTAGAGTTCCTGTGTGTTTCAACATAGAAATGCATTCCCTGTATTTCTCAATATTTCAGAGCTAATTTTGCCAACCTGGAAGCTTTCAGATAGGTAATATTCCATTTTGTACTAGCCCAACCCAAACTTGTAAGCAAAAAGCCTCTAAATGTTTGTATGGCTTTTTTTTTCCCCCTCAGTTTTCATTAATAAAATGATTAGAAGAATAAAAACTGATTCAAATGGTCCCACATAATCCATGGCTTTGAAGCTTGGTTGCTTCTGTGAATAAAGAAAAGGAACTCTATTAATCTAAAACATAACCAGTAAATCGTGTGACTGGCACCAGCACTCCAGCCAGCACTGCCTTTCAGATGCAAAATATTTCAGAAAGAGAATAATGCCATAATGCCTCAGCTGAAGTCCAGAACTTTGTATGATGTTTCTCTGTGTAAAATTCCGCAACACTTCCTCACTTCCTCATGAAATGTCATTCCCCTAGCTACAGTTATGTAAAAAAAAAAAAAAAAAAAGCCCTCTTGGTTTCTTGGTTAAGACCCTCTGTTATTAATTACTAGAAAGCTGACATGATTCCTTGAGGGCTTCCCAGAGGGCACAGCTGTTTCCATACTCTGGGCTGTTTTGCAGGATAAGGCTACAGCACCTCTCAGCCCAAGGCACGAGAATTGTTGTATTTTACACCACATTTTGTGTATTTTTGTGGCGGCTGCAGGGCAGTGCCAGGAGTTGTCAGTGCTTCTTCTCAGATCAAGGCTTAACATGGCCTGATGCAACTTAGGCTGTCTGTGATGGAGACCACAAGTGCTAATCTTAAAAAATGGTTTTTAGTAGCCGTTTAAAACTTTCTGAAGTCTGTATTGTAAAAAAGAGATGCTTTATTTGCTCCTTCTAAATAGACAGTTCCTTCAAAAGAAAAAACTAGGATTGCTCTTCTGCTTTTTGTCCTTGGCAAAGACCAAATGTTACCTTTTCATCCTCAAACACTTGACTTGAAGTCAGGAAGAAAAAACAACTTTAAAATCCCTCGAGGAAAAAGGAAAAGAGCATAGATTTCAGTTTTATTGCTTTTAAACCTTTTGTGCCCCAAACTGAAATATCTGAGTGTCCATAGAGCTCCATGTTTGATGATCTTTATTGGATACATATATCTCTGTTTATAGAAACATTGTTTAATGATTCAAACATTGAATTGCAAAAATTATTCATTTTAGAGTGATAAAATATACCATTCTCCATTCTAATAAAATATTGAATACCAGCTATAATATAGATTATAATTGTAATGCCTCTGGTAGGGTATGACAATCCAAAATTGTTTTCATGAATGTCCTGGAGTTAAGGTTAATGCACCAAAGAGCTGTTACTCATCAGTGTGTAATACCAGCTGGTACAGGTATAATAATCCTGCTGCAGCAGCACAGGGCAGCAGAGAAATTGCTTTTCTAAGCCATAAATATGGGCTGTAGTTCACGGGATTCTTCTCTACATACAAGTCTAATTTCAACTAATGTGTTATTGAAAATAAACAGAAAAAAAATAGATGTGATTAAAACAAAACAAAAAAAAATCACCCCATCTTTCCCCAAAACAATTGACAGTAAAACCAAAGGTGTAACACCTCATGTTAATCTTTATCTTTATAGATACTGAAATTTTTTAACTGGAGTCTTTTACTCGCCCACTTTTAATATCCCCCTTCCTGCAACTCTCATCCCAAGCTTGACATTGTAGGACAGCTGTATTAATTAGTGTCAACAGTATGCTTGCAACAGGTTTAAGAGCACCCTTCATTATTAACAGTAGGATTTATTCTCATTTTACTGGCATACCCTGACAAAGGTCCTGGATTTAATTAAATTTAATTAATTAAAAAGGGGTATTTATCTTTAAGCTTGTGCAGATGTAAAGAGAATTGTTTTCCTCCAGAGAGGTCAGCTACAAAAACAGCAACTCTAATAATACACTTTGCTAAATTACTCTTCTATTTTCAGCCCAGTGTTATGTCCTTGGTTTTGTTTATTTGATGCTCATCTCCATTGTGTCAGAGCTATCCACAGAATGAAACATTCAGCATCCCAGTAAGAGAGGGAAAATCTACACTTTTTTGCTGCCCCTCAGCTAGAACATAAAATCAGTCAGTTGTAAAAGTTTATAAAAAGAGCGAGATTTTGCAACACCCTTCTTAAAAGTGGCCATGCTTGTGCTTTCTTACATTTTGCAGGGAATCAACTGAGAGAATTTGGATCCATCACCAAGAAAATTCTTTCCCTGTCAACTAAACTCTGCAGACTTGGAGATGGAAAATTCAATGAACACATGCTAAAGAGTGGGCTCTCCTTTGCTTGATTGTAAGGACTCCCATCTGCCTTGTCTTAAAGTTGACAGGAATTTTTCTGTGCCTTGTCAGATGCCAGATTCATTACAGGATTGAGAATTTCAGGAAAACATAGCTTCAGCAGAGAGAAGAGTCTTTCCAGTATGACAGAGAAAATAATGAGGCCCCAGAATAAACTTTGTGGGTTTAGGACCAAATAAGAAATAAAATATTTTGTTCAAGTGAGTTCTCTCTTTAAGAAGTAAATACATGAGGCAGGATAAACTTTAGCCTTGTTAAGTCAGGAGGATATCTTCAGTTCCCTTCTAAGAGTCAGGATGCCTGTCCTATAAGTCTGGTTTCTTCTCGATGGCCAATGTTGCTTTGGGAAGAGTCAGAGTGGTTGCAAAAAGAGATCATTCTCCAAATCACAAGTCTTCTTCTATTTTAAAGATTAAAGGGATATTTCAAAATATATTAAAAAACAAAAGAACTTACCAAGACATCTTTTTTAACACTGTCTTCTTCAGAGAGGCATGATGAAGGAATTTTCTAAATTTCCTTAACAGAACAGTTTGCTTTTCATCTGTCACTGGAGTTATCTGCAAAATTGCAATTAAAATTTTGACAACAATTTGGAGTGGGTAGGATTTTTTTTTTCCAACTCATTCTTGCAGGCAGCAGAGTTTATTAATAGATAGGTAATTTGCAAGTATCGCTTCTAAGTTACTTGTAGAATAACAAGAACTTAGGAGCATTTTTGATACAGAATGAGAAATAAGATTTTACCTGATTTGTTTAGTGATTATCTCCTCAAAATCAGAAGTGGAAGGGAGTCTCAGTAGGCAGCTGGGAGGAAGGTTCATATAGGAGTCCTGACCAGTCCTTCCTCCCCTCTCTGCAGATCCTCCATTATAGCACACTTTGCAGAGCAGCTTTTGCTGTCTGCATCAGATGCCTCTACGGGCTACAATTTGGAGCAGAAAAAACTCGTGTGGAAAAAATTAGTGCGGAAAGCTGGAAACTATCTTCAAAAACTTGCTTACCACAGAGTTTTTTGGTAAGAATTCATAGTCCTTACCTATTTACAAGTTAATCACTGCTAACAAAAACTATCAGAACAGGAATGGAAATGCCTACAGGCATACTTATGGCTATAAAGTATAGCAAGGAAGAAGAGCTTCCACAGTGTCCCAATGCAAGAGGAAATGGCCACTGCAGTGATTCCAGCAGGCTTTTCCAGATGGGAGACTCATTAATTTAACAGTAGGCATCTGGAGGAAACCTAAGATACAGAGATATTAATTATTGCTGAACACAGTGCCACAAAACAAAGTGAAAACAATTTGAGTTATTAAAATTCAGCAGTAATCAGTTTAGTCCAGGAATAGGAAATATGAAAGAGTCTCTTTCAATGGCATGAAAATTTTGTCAATATAGATGTGGTTATAGCAATGAAAGAAATACAAAAAACACCAGCCAGCAACAGTGCCTGTGGAAGATTGTCAAGGATCCTTGACTGATCACACTGGTCTTCTTCTAGGGTTGAAGACTGTCCATGCCCCTGCTCATATGTTTCCTAAATCATAATATTCTGTTAATAAATGCAAAGTAAGATGATAAACTGGATACAAGTCAAACTCTGCTTCTTAAAACATTCTTGACTGTGATACTTTCAGCTTTGTTCTTTCTGTGTGACTATGAGATGCCAGAAAAGTATTTGGCATAAAAGGTGAGGAGGACAAGCTTCTTCTTTCCTCCTTGAATGCTTTCTTCATGTCCTCTTGCTTCAGTTTACAGTGCCTGAAACTTATTTCGCCAGTGGTCAGGTTCAGCAAATGCAAGGATGAATATGAGTGCTGCTTCTCTTAGCTGCTTGTTCACCACTCAGGTATTTCTCCAGTTTCCAGCTTCTATTCCAGCTTCTCTTCAACTTGCTTTGGATTCATGAGACAGCAGTCTGTCTCTTCAGTTGTAGGCATTTTGGGGAGCAGATTGAGGCTTCCTGGATCTTTGTGCAGCACTCTGATTGGAGTGCTATACACTATACACTAGTTCTTATACCTCTGCAAACAACATACCAATAAATACCTTTACAAATGTCCCTATGTAAACATCCTACAGACAAGGACTCAGACCTTCATCCTTTCCATCTCTCTCTGAGCTCACTTTGTATCTTTGTTTCCAGTTCAAGAGACAATCAAAGAAAAACAAGTCTGCCCCAGGTCTTATTGGCAGAGTTTGTGGGAGGCTTGGGTCCTCAACCTCATGTACAGCTTTTCCCAGTAAAAATGCAATATTTCACTTGCTCACCAAGGAATATAATGAGCATGTAGGGATGGAAATTCCAGCATCAGAAAACCTGCTAGGGCAGAACTTGCCCATCAGCTGTCAGCAGGCTAGCAGGAGTCAGAGCACTTGAGAGACTGAGAGCCTCTTTGATATCTATCCTAGCACAGGCTCTAGACTGGATTTGGCTTTGTCTTCACAACCAGAATATTTATTTCAGGGAATAGGATAAGGATTGAGGCTGCACACTAAAATTTATCATTTTGCCAAGAAGCAGAAAGTTGTTGCAGTCCTTTTGGTGACTTAAACAGTATGGGACATGCCATTAAATCACAGTGGGACAAATCAAAAAGCAACCTCTTCCCTGACATTTTTGGATAGCTGACATTCCCACTGCCCCACTGCAGCCCCTCTGTTCTCATCATCCACTGGCTGAACGGGAGCCAGTTTCCTGCTCCCCACATTTCCAGCAGGCCTATCTGTAGAGAGACCCTTTGCTTACCAGAGGAGCATCTGCTGAGACAGATGTGCTTGGAGTTTGCAGGGCACACAGAAAGGGATACCAACTTTGCACAGCATTTGCCTCTCACAAAGGGTAAAAAGAGGCCAGCCTGAATTTGGCAAGAAATGGCTTTTAAAGCCAAATAAAACCTGGAGAGCTCCACTGCCTGAAAGCTATGAGAACTGCAGCACTATAAATTACCTAGTAAATGCATGAGCTATCAGAGTCAATGAATGGCAAGAGAAGAAGGAAATCTTTGCAGGCCAAAGAACCAAACTTTTTATTGCATGCCTATACACATTTTGTATTTAAACTGTCACAAAAGCAGAAAGAGCAAGCATAGCTACCTAAGCTATACCTACATGTCTCTGATCACACAGACGTTCTGGAACAACCAGAACTTAAAAAAAAAAAAAGAAAAAAAAAAAGGTAACGTTCTGGAACAACCAGAACTTTAAAAAAAAAAAAGAAAAAAAAAAGGTTAAGGACAAATAAAATGACATTATTTCTTGCTCATACACAGAGGCAATACTTTTGAACAGCATCATGGCACAATTATAGGAGCCCTTCTCGTAGCCCAGGTCATCAATCTCCCAGTGATACAGATCTCAGAAGAGAACTTTTATGGCCTATCAGCTCCAAGGACTAACTGGTGAATATAAAAGGTTCCTGACTCTGCAGCCTAAGCCCCTGTATTTCCAAAGCCTGAAGGATGCGTGGGATTAATTTGAAAATAAAGGCAGTGGATCCATAGGTCCAGTCATTCATAGAAAGAAAAGAAATGCACTATCTTTAAAAATCAAACATATGGCTGGACCCACCAGACCCAGGAGAAATTAGCAGTTACTTTGTTAAATCAAAAGTTACAGGCTTACCAGCTAGTTTGCAAAGGAATATTTGAAAGGACACAACTTAGATTTTGCTCAAAAATCAGTTAGCAAAACAGGAAGATCAACAGAAGAACTTCAGTTCTTTTTGAACTTAAATGGAACATCATATGTGGTTTGAATTTAAGATCATTCATTGCCATTTGTGAACCCCAACAGCAGAACCCACAATGAATAGGAAGTGAAACTAGCAGTCAAGTATCTATAACACATCTAACAATACAGAGAAACAACAGCATGCTTGGCATTAAGCTGCAGATAAAGTTACTACTAAAAGAATATTTATGTACAAATCTTAATGGCATCAGACCCTTTTAATCACTAGAGCTGAAAAAATTACAATGTTCGACTCTTAATACTTGCCGGGTAACTCTAGATCCAAGGACATCCAGGGACATTTTCTAGCCATTTCTAACCATTTTTAATCCAAGGACATTTTCTAATCTCTATAAACCTGAAGGGAATTTCCTCCCAGGCCCCAGAGGAAAGAGTAATGTGTGTGCATGTGGATGGCCAGAGTCACTGGAGTCATCAGACTGACCCCTGAAAACAGGCAAAACCCTGCAGGCACAGGAATAGGGACTGACTAACTGGATGTCTGTGATGGCCACTGTGACAATGGAGCAGATGCTGCTGAATGTCTTAGTGTTGTGAGAAAAGATGGCTCAGGCATCTCATCCCCATAAGAATCCCAAAAGTTCCTGGAGCTGGGTAAGCTGCAGCACCTAAGGATGAATAATACCTCCAATGGATTTAACCTGAATTTCTGATTTCTGAGGCTGCTCAGGTTTTTAATCCAATATCACAGTTAATAGATGTCATTTGATTTTTCATCTTCAGTTTAAGCCTTGTTTCTGACCAATAGAGAAATATTTTGCAAAATGATTTCTGGAATGTGAACTGTATTGATTAATCAGTCCCAGTTTTAATTAAACACTTCTTCTCCCTGATCAGATGGATGAGTTTAATTCACTTTACAAGGAGGCATAACTGTGAGCCTGACTATTTCAGAGAAAGCAACCCACTAAAGCAAAGTTCTAACAAAGGTTGGATTATAGCATTTTAGAGCCTTTAAAATCTTTCTTTTTTGGTCTCATAGCACTTCCCTTCAGCAACATACCTAAAAATATTAAAGCTGCTATAAAATTTATTGGCTGGAAGCAGAGTATAAATGTATTCCTTCTCTTACCACGTATGACCCTGCTACTCCCCTGCTTGTTAATAAACAGTTTCCAATCCCATATAAAATGTGCTTGATGCATTATTGCATTGCTGATTGTAACTTTTGTCAGCACCTTAGTGACTGACATCACATAATCACTTGTGCATCTGGTTCCTGGCTAGGAATGTGGTCAGATTGGTACATGTTTTACTTAATTGCCTCTGTACCTGGGCCCTGTTTAATGGTTTGAGGAAACCTGACCTATTGATGTCTCGTCCCCTATAAAATCCATTACTTCCCATGCAAATGGTTGAGCATGTGAACTTATTTCACTTGCCATCAGTTATGCTGGGAGCAAAATGTGGTTGGTAGAAAATAAACACCAAAAGAATATAAATGCAGCTGGAGCAAATTCTGTTAGAAGTTCGAATGCATCTTCAGGAGAGATTGTTATACTCTTCACACAGGGGCAATTAATAATTTCAATAGAAAACATTATTTTTAAAAATGTCAAAACCCTGGGTTAAAAGCAGAAAATAGATGGCAGTCCTTCTATACATTTTATTTGATTTAATCAGTTGTTGAATCTTTGTTTTAAAATGCCTAAGTCAGGAAATAGTGATCCAGTCACAGCTCATTATTGCCCAACAGGGTCACAGTCCACCTCTGATCTAGAAGTAGGCATAGAGGGAAAACTTCAAGGGCTCAAGAGGATGTACTAGAAAATACTTTGTTACAGAATATTCTAAAATAATATTAATAATTCCTGTCAGCTTCTAAAACCAATCCTAAGTAAAAGTAGAAAATTTTGCAGAATTGCAAGAATGTCTTTAAAATTACCTATAACTGTAAGTGCTGTGTTATATTTCAGCATTGAAAAAATAAGTGTCTGAGGCTTATTTAAAGAATCTCACTGAGTGTCAAGGAAGAAAGCAATTGCCTGAGAGAAATTATAATATGCTGGTTATTGCCTACTAAATTATTGCATATTATAAAGGAGAGAGATTTTTTTGTCTGCCTGCCCATAAACATTTTTATCCCTAAACTTGCACACCACTGTTTTCTTCACCACTGTAGCAGATCATTGCTTGAATTAGCCCCTTAGAAATATTTATCCACCATTCTGAATCTACCTAGATTTAATTTTTAAAAAAATATTGTCGATTGTTTTCAGTGATCCTAGCAGCTCCTAAAACAGGTAAAATTATTTTTTAAAAGCACATAACAGCAAAAATTTTTTTTTAAAAAAGTATATAATTTTCATCAATATGTAATGGCAATGTTCCCATAACCTTTCCAAACCAGCTAGATCCATACAGCCTTCAAAAGCTTCTGTCTCAAATTCTGCTTCCTTCTCCAGCAGTGAGCCTTGACCCTTTTTCAACTACTTTCAAATAAAAATATACCATCTATTTTTTAAATACATAGACAGCTCCTGCTAGGGATTTGCAAATCAGCTGGTCAGTTGTGTCTCTATCTGTAAGTAGTGCAGACAGTCAAGCCAAGTCTCCTATGGAAAGACTCACATGCTGTTTTCTGCCATCAGGTCACAGGCTCTGAGAAGACACTCCCCAATAAATAAAACCCCAAATTGAAAAAGCAACCCCAAATTCTCTAGGAAGAAATCTGTCATTGAATCCTGGCAGACTCACTTGAAACCATGATGAATAGAAGTATTTTTAACATCTGGAGTTTTTGAAATTATTATTATCAAAATGTCTCAGTTCACTAGAATTACACAACAAGAAATCAAGTGCATTTTGGTGGTCAGGAAGATTATAGTATTCCTTCCCACAATTCAGCTCAAATTGCAGATTCCTTTTAAGAAAAGAAAGTTAACTTGGGTCCAGCTGTGGTATATCCATATGAATGCTTTATTGTGTACAATAATTTGTGCCATCTGCTTTGGCTATTGAAAAATTGGTTAGCAATTGTCAAACTGGTCTTTTTGTGAAATGCCTCAGCTTTGCCAATATAAAACCATAGATTATGGCTTTCTGTTGCTCTACTGCAGATGAAAACATCAAAATATTTGGCAATGGCATTTCCAGAATTGCAAAATTGTCATATAAAAGATTAGCTTTAAAACCCACAAAAAGACTTATGTCTGCAGGTTTATAGATCAGCTTCTAGCTGAAAAGTGACTTTTCATATTCTTCAGAGTGAAGAAGGTTTGCCAGAAACTTAGCATTATCAATGAGTTTGTCATGAAACTTAAACCAAGTGTTGCTAACGATCACCTTGAGTATATAAACAACTTTACTGGTCTTTACTGTCCTGCATCCTTTTTCCTTTTCTTTGCATCATGTACATCACAGTCATATTTCTCTTCACTGCTCTGCCTGTTCCTGATAACCACTCTGCTTTATAGAACTAGGTGTCTTGAGCAAACACTGAAAATTAATGTTTCATGGCTGAAATTAAAAACAGGGATGTATTAAGTACCCTAAAACAATTTTCTGGGCCATTCCAAGGAAAAGGGAAGGGAAGGGAAGGGAAGGGAAGGGAAGGGAAGGGAAGGGAAGGCATTTTAATCATCTTGGAAATTATGTGCCACAGTTTAAACATGTATCTGCTGCACACTAAGTAGTGGAACAGAGTATCTTGCAGGAAGCATAATGACACAAAGACATGCCACAATTCCTGAGAGTTAATGCAAGGAACAGTTGGTTATATAATATCCATCAGTGAAAGGTAACACAAAAAAAACCTCAAGCCCAAATTTACTTAAAAGGTATATAGAAGATCCAGCTTTGAAGAACCATTTTCTGACCCTACATCAAGCAGCTCTCCCTTCTATATTATCTGTTCTTTCATCTTAATCCAGCCAGTAAAAAGTCCAGCTTTCCATGTCAAGTCTGACTTCCCTTTTATTTCCTGTTTGCCTGTGATGTTTCCTGATGCTTTTACCCACATGAAGTATCACTTAAAGCCTTCTTGATAAGAATTCTTTTATTGAGAGTTTGCAAGAGCAGCAGTAGATGTTTGTACCTATACCTAGCCTCCTATGTATGAGTAACAAACTCAATTACCTGCATGCAGTTACTTTATGAAGATAAAAAGGTTTTTCCATCAACTTCTTTACCTTGCAAAGAGAGAAAAGAATGATTCTCCCAGTCTGTTGCAGATATTGCTGTGTTTTCCTAAGAGATGCTCCATTTACCTTAGATGAAGCAGCAATAGGAAGAGCTGCTAAGTCCTGATTTTTTTTTCAGAATTTCACAATATTTCAGGTAGGTCTAAGATCCTCAGCTGCTGGAGGCCATCAGTCAAGACAGAATGGACCTGTCCTACGGCAGCACTTGCAGGAAGGCAAGTGAGCACACACAGGCAAGACCTACAAAAGCAAGGCAAGCACAACAGGGCTCCTTTTCTGTTGTAGAAGGTACAGTAAAGAAGAACAAGCCTTCAGAAACCAGTTCATCTTCCCAGCATAGCTGCTTGTGCAGGATCATCACAATTCACAGCTTGAATGCCCACACCACTTGACTAACAGCTTCAACTTCATGTTCTTATACCCTCCCTTCAGGTGTTTCTATACATGATTTTGACTTAGCAGGGCTTCTCATATTAGTACATGCTAAATGTGAGAGAAGATCCAGGCTGAGCTGGGCCCTAAGTGCACAGCCCTGACTGTGATTAGTGGTGGTCAGCCTCTGCATTGCCGTGTGTCCAGGTGGATCTTCCCTGAGGCAGCAGCTATGGTTTTAGACTCCAGAAAGACCACCTATAATTTGTTGTGCCTTTGATGTTGAAGAGAGTAGGGACATCCTAATTGTGTACTTATCATTAGAAACCTTCAGAGGAAAAGTCTCTGTAATTCCTTCTTTACAACTAGGGCAATTGCAAATTTTCTGCCAATCCCTTGCATTTATAGTATTGAGTTGTTCCTTCAGGTAGCCGATTAAAACCTGCACTTCCCTGCATGATTCAGAATCTCTGTAACATCTTTTTGCTTATTTAGGAACTGTGTTTGTGGTGGTCACAGCCATACTGTTACCTCTCAGGACATCACACCCTGTCACTGCTCTCACCCATATGCTGTTTCCATGGTCTGCTGGTGGTGTTTAACTTTCAGCTAGCAGATGTGGCTCAGTCCAGACTTGTTGAGAGCCTCTGTTTTTTCCAAAATCCAAGTGTCATTAGGTAAACTCTAGTAACATCCACCCCATCCCAAAATCTGTTGTTTTCCCCAGTGAGTTGTCATAGGTGTCAAGGAAAACCCAACCAGTAGGCAAGGGAAATAGTTTCTTCTGCACATACAAGGTGTTAGATCTGAACAAATGTGTTCTGTGTTTCTCCCAAGGAGAGTTTCAGAACCCTGGCTGATGTCTCACATGTAAAATAAATACTTGGTTTCAGCAAGGTTTCTGCTTAGAAGCAACGGAATATGATCCTTTTGCACACTGAATTTCTTCCATTTGGCTTATGCTTAGGCAATGGAATGTGTCCTTTTTGCACCTTGAGTGTCTGGGGGTTTTGCTTATGTTTGTGTGATCGAAAGTCAACCCACCTCTTCTGCAATGCAAAAGGAACTTTGCTTCAGACTTGAGCTGAGGAAAAATTGTATCCTTCCATCTACTCTTTCCGTTTTTCTGCCACATTTAGAAGGGCCTCCTAAGAAAATATGGTATATGACTTTTTGCTGAGATCAAAAGCTACATATGCTTCTATCCCATTGATGGATGTGTCTTATTGTGTCCTAATTACACATATTATATGTGTATTTTCTTCCATTTGTAGCTTTTCCACATATTCAGGCAGCGTGCTGCCACTCCACATGGAAAAGGTGACTGACCTAACTCCTACATTCTACTTTCTCCTTCAGCTGGTTTCACTGCGAAAGGAATGATTGTATCACTCTCTGTAGCACCAAGCCAGACCATGTTCCTGTAGCCATCTCCAACTAAAGAACTTTTGTTTGCACTTGAGCATACATTCATTTTCTCTTGTGATACTGTACTCCAGAGAGTAACTCTGCTGTCACTTGGTTTCATATGCACATTCCTTAAAACCTATTTTAAAGTGAGATTATTTCCCCCCATGCTTTGTCTTGTGCTTTTTGACACAACTCATGAGGGTCAGCATGCACTCTGTATGACTCTGCCTGATTTACTCATGCTTTACTACCTCAAACCTCCTGTCTCACCCAATTCTTGATTCTTTATCTTCAGAGTGAGCACACTTTCTGCTCCTCATAAGCCTCATTTTAGACCCAGAAGAGCTTTTTTGTCTTTTGTGCATATAACATCTCCAAAGCTTGCAGGAGCAAGCTTGCATGGAGGGGAGAGTGCAGGCGCTCAGGTACCTTCACTGATGTTGTGGACCAGCGAGATGCCTCTTCACAGTGACTCGGTGTTCCTTCAGCTTTTCCTCTTCAGTGCCCTGGCCTCATGGAAATGCAAAAGGGGACAGGCTTCAGTGGGTTGTGACAGAGAAAGTAAAAATCCCTCCTGGCTCACTGCAGGGCACCTGTAGTGCACTTCACTCTGTGCATGAGCAGACACAGGAGGGGAGACGTGAGCAAGGAGCTCAGATGGTGGATGTCAGTGTCAGCGTCAGCAAAACTCCCTTCTCTGATGTTCAGTTTCCAAAAGATGAGCTGCAGTTCTACTCTGAACTTGAAGAGATGTTTGATATTTAGGTGATGGTGAGTGTGTCTGACTGGACTTGTACTTCTTCTCAGTGCACACATTTACAAGTTCAATGTAGACCAATATATTGGTGTAGCTGCCTACTGCTGCTCACCCCAGGGAAGGACACAAGAACTCACAATCATGCCAAAATTGTATTGAAATATAGATCTGAAAAGGCATAACAAGCAAGCTTCTGAAAGGTAAACCCACAGCTTAAAATTAATGATAAAAAATTTATATTTAACTCAACAGAAAAGATTGGCAACTTACCAGCCCTTTGTGAGCAGCCATCATCCCACATAGGTCAGTAAGCCTTTCATCCCGAGAGCTTCAAATACAACATGTGACTTTAATCCCTGTGACATGACAAAACAATGTGTACCAAGGGATTTGGCCACTGGCAAAGAGCTTTGCTTTTCGTTAGAGCCCAGTCATTCAAGCAGCATGTGTGGTCTGCAAGTGGCTCTATTCATTATCCCTCTAATTCCTACTGGGTGTCCCTGTGCAGGCCTGTGTGCTGGGCTCATTCCTGACTGCAGACTGGTGAGCATTATTCCCTGTCCCCTGTGCTGAACACCCTGTCTGGCAGGCTGCAGCCTCTTGCCTTGCAGGCTGTGCAAGGACAGGAGGGAGCCCAGCCAGGCAGACAGTGTTTGTGATGTGGCACCCAGCATTGTCATCTGGCCTTCAGCTTCCCAAGAGTGCAATCCCCTTCCAAGCCACAGCAGCTGGCCCAGCATGGAGAGGCTCCTCTGTGAGACCTGGAAATCCATCATAACCCTACAAAAGTAAGGAAAAAAGTGTTGTCTGGGGGAATGTAGATCTTCTGCCTGGGAAGGAGTTAGAGGAGAGAGTAAGAAGGTGTCTTGGGGCATCCCTCCAGTGCTTGTATTCCCTTTAGATAGTAAATTCTCTCTTAAAGTCTCATAGCTAAGGAGATTCTTGTCCATTGCAGCTCTGCTCTTGGAAGCTGCTGCATCTCTGTTTTCCCACCTGTACAAGGAACTGACTGTAAACTTCTTGGTCTCTGTAGAGCACTTGCTGACGAAAAGTACTTTGTCAGGCATCATTTCTATTAAACTTTTTCTGTCTGCCACAAAACACAAGATGTTCAGCACAAAACAAGGTGTTCACAAAAGTAATTTTTTTTCATGAGCCTGTTTACCAGTTTTTCAACATATATAATACAAGATGCAAGAAATGTACTATTTGAAATGCAGTTCAGAGTTTTATTCCATTAATGGGTCTGTTGCTTACCACTTCATCAAATGAAGCTTGGTTCATCCACTGTCTGTAAAGACTCACTCAATGTAGTTTTTAAAAAACACATAGCTTGTGATTTGCATACTTTTCTGTCTAAAGTAAAAAACAGAAAAGGTAGCTAAAACTCCACGTCAATATGTTTGATACTACACTGTATCTGTTTTGCCTTTAACTATTTTTAACATACTTTGTTTTCATTTTCTTCTTAGATATTTAATTTTATTTTTTTAAGGGAACTAGAAAGTATGTAGTGATTCTTGGAGACTGCCTTTTTTCCCCTCTCCTTAACTGGCATATGGTTCTTTTCTATTAAGGTTTCACACCTCTGGCTGACATATAATCTGTTTGCTAAGAAAATAGGCTTTTATCAGGTTGTGAAAAGTTCCTTACAAAAAGAAAATCCAGTGTATTTTGATAGTTTGCAAAACATCTGGAACTTTTACTTCTCTAAATGCATTAAGGTTTTTCTTTCTGAAAGGACAGAAGTCCTCAGCAGGCTCTGAAGGCAATGGGTGGGAGATGCAATGTGTGCTGTAACTAAAGAGTTTAGAAACCACAGCAATGTTGCTGAAATAATAGAGATAAAAGGGAAAGTAGGGCTAAGCCCTAGTACATCCAAAACCAGCTGGCTCCCAAAAGGAATTTCCATTTCTGTTTTGAAGGGGTTTGGTGAGGTCACACAGGCTGGAGCCAGTCTCCACTGCTCTTTGTGCCTGCCTGCATTTGCCCAAGAGACATGGCCAGTTTGGGAGCACAAAGTGGAGAACAGAGGTCAAGAGACTGGCAAAAGGCTCAAGTGTGCCATGGGGACATGGCAGAGAGGGAAAAAAATCCAGCACAATTTCAAAGAGAATGGGTTTCAGAATCCAAAACTAATCATGTTTCATCATTTGTGGTGAAAGATAAACAAAGTCATTCTGTTCTGGGCCGAAAAAAAAGGGCTATCTCCAAGCTTTCTCAATTCAATTGTTTATTGATGAACCAATTATTGTGAAATTATTAATTCAGAAGTATTCCTTTTGAAAATGTCAAAGTAACATATTTTGAGTTTTATGAGCTTGGCAGATTTTTTTTCTGAGAAGAAATAGTTTTTGAGACAAGTATGCATTGGGACATAGATTGTTATTTTGCTTTGCACACATTTTGTCCCTTTCTATCTTTCAGGGATACTTACTGCTTCTTAAGCCCATTTAGCACTCCATAAGCATTCTCAAAACTGGCCACAGATCTCCCAAAAGAGGAAGGAGCTTCTTTTCGTAACTCACTCACTATTTTTTAATGTCTAGGACAACGTACTGGTGACAAGTTTTATTTCTGCTCACACAGAGCATTAGCTAATGAGTAAATATTGCAATTTTAGAGTCCATTTCAAAAATTAATTCAATGTTTATGGCTCAAAATGAAATATCAGTAGCTAAATTTTATATGACAACATTGATCACACTGCAGAGATTCAGGTAAACATGCTATGTATTTTCAAAAGCTTGCTATTGGTAAAAATCAGGCACACAATCCAGTTACATAGATTTAATGTGCTCCTTGGTGTCTGAAAGGAGGGTTAAATGAACTGGTTTAGATAAATGTATCTGACTGCATTTGGCAAGGGCTGAGAGGGCTTACAAGGACAGGTACGGTGTGTGTGAGAGCCCACCATGCCTGCTTCATGCCTCAGCTCCCACTGCAGCCCACCAGCCTCTTCAAGACCCAGATAACTTTCCTTACCTCACTGGCCACAGGGCTGAGCGTGGTCTAGGTCACAGCAGCCACATGATGCTGCCATCAGGGAGCTCCGAGTGCACTGTGACACACACACTGAGGAGACTTGCCGGGAGTTTTGTGTGGAGCTGATTTGCAGCAGCTCCGGCACAGGTACCAAAACCTCTCATGTTGTTTCATGACCCCCTCTGGCTGCACTGTTTTACAACTGCAAATTATCAGGCGTGCTAACAGTATGAAACCCAGTGCAGGGCTTGGCAGTTTTTTGCAAAGCCAGTTTGTGCCCAAAGCAGCTTTTATTTTTTTGCAGATTTCGTTCATGCCAGCAAATTTTGGCCACTGAAAAAAGGCTGAAACTCACTGAAAAGAGAGAACACACCTTGGAATAACACTTGGTTCTCCAAGAGTGATGCTGTACCCCTCAAGCAGAACTGTGGTGCAGCCCACAGTAAATTTCCATACTGGACTCGTGAGTAAATGTTACACAAGCTGTCCCCAGTGGTAGGATGAGCTGCACCCTCCCATCAGTCACAGCAGACTTGGAACCACCCTGGTGACAATAGTTCCAAATCAGAGTGGAAAGACATTTGTGCAATGGCACCAAGGTACTTGTGCAGCCTGATCTGTTGGGATGACAACAAATTTTAAATTCTGAGAGTCATCACTTCAGTGGCTTTTGGGAGCTGAACATCTACTTCCAAAGAGAAGGAACAGGAGACTTTAGTAACTAATTCAATTAGTGATCCATTCTGTCTTGTTGCTACCAAAGGAAGCTGAAACATATTTATATTCTTTTTCCTCTAATCACTTCATAGATAGGATACAGATAGGATACATAATTATTACTGAAAATAACATAAGTGCTTCTCTGTTTTTGTTGCTTACTGCAGAGCTTTTGTATAGCACTTCCCAAATGCAGATGACATTGCATTACAATTTTATAGTTATTCATTTCTTACCTCCTCTTTATTTGAATCAGAAAATGGGGTTTATTATTAAGAAATATGAAAAAAATGCTGCAAGCAAGCAAAAATGGTCCCAAATCTGAAAGAGAAGGTGTACATTTCCATAAGGGTTACAAGATTCAGAAGTCTGTGAGAATTTGTTGCATGTGTTTTGGCAAGGAATTAATAATCTTCACATGCTTTGTCCTGGTGATTGAAATAAATTACTTGCTTAAATTGCTAAGCAAGATGACCCATCTGTTGGCCCATGCTTGTTCAGATTCTCAGTAGGTTTATTATTCAAAATAATGACGGCCATATGCAACAGTAAACAGTTCTTTTAGAATTGACTGAAAGATCCTGTGCTGCTTTTGAAGGCAATTTGCAGAAATTGTTCATGTTCCCCTCCAGAACCTGCCATTCAACCAAACTCACCCTGACAGAGCTATTGCACTGCTTTTCTGTGAAGGCAGAGACAAAACCAAAGCAGAAGCCTGGATGAGACCAGATTTATTCTTCATTAATGGAGAAGTCTGAAAATTATGGATTATACAGCTCTGCAGCCCCAAAGAGCACCAGGCATGTCCCAGTTTTTTGGTTTTTTGCATCACCAAAGCAACTATCATATACTCCAGCTGCAGGAGTGATAAGAATGATTAAACACGCATTACAGAATCTATCTAAGCTGGCAGCAGCCACTCTAACACTCCCCAAGCCAAAGAAAGAAAAAGATTGCTCCAATCCAAATTCACCCTCTTTTTTAGAAAACGCCTGAATGATTAGCCAAACTCTATAATGCTCCTTCATGGTTAACAAATTCAGTCGATCAGACCCAGCAAGGCAGAGTATCCCAGGGATGAGGGCCTTCCCTGAGCACATTGCCCCTCACAGGCCCAGAAGCACAAACCAGGAGCTCTCCATCACGAGCATCTCTGTGGTGGGATGGGGCAGAAGGCAAGGGTAATGGCAGGACTTGTCATCACAGAGACATGCCACTTGCTGACAGCATGTCCAGAATGAAAGGACTGTGGCACAGAGAAATTTGTCTAGACAAGGGAGTGGTTTCCCTGCTGAAGAATTAATGGGTGCAGTTAGAGATGATCATTGCCTGTGCAGGAGATGAGCACCATCAGGTTATTCCCTTGGCAGCCTCCTCTGCCCTCGGTTTGTAAGCTCACTGGCCAAGTTGTAGCTGGCAGCATCAGAGCACTGAGCAAGCACGGTGCAAAAAGGCCATGTCAGCAAGGGAGATAGAGCAGAGGGGAAACCCCACCCGCAGCTCACGGTGCTGGGTGTAGTTAAACAGAGCCAGACTTGCCACCAAACTCTCTGCTTGCCTTTACACGTTCAAGGATGTGCCTGTGTGTTGAATTTGATCACCTCCCTCGGTTTTATTATTTTTTATCAGTGAATTTCTGTTAAATTCTACTGGCTCCCATTCTTCTAACCTTTCCCTGTTAGGGAAGGGCTGAGAGCCAGATTTTTACAAACAGTCCTCATATGCTTAATAAATACATAAATGGTAAGGTTCGTTTTCATAACTTCCTTTGCTTCTAATTTAGACCATCCACATTTCATCCCCAGGCTGAACACACATTCAATTCATACAAGACCCATAAACTATGTTAAGACCACAGAGCATCCATGATTTGTTCATGATGTTAATAGTGACTCACCATGTCCAGATTACAGATGTTAAATTGCTGATGGATGGCCCACATCCAGCACATGGTATTCAGCTGAAGTATTAATCACGTGTGGAAAGATCTTTCTTTTCTCTGTTGGTCCCTGTGAATAATGAAACCTCTAATACAGTGTATTGTACTTTACAAGCTTACTGAAATGAACTCCCTTCTAAAAAGGGGAAAGGATAACACTATTAAAGCAGCTGAATCCTGTACACGACATGATGACATA
This sequence comes from Onychostruthus taczanowskii, assembly GCF_017590055.1. Taxonomy (NCBI): domain Eukaryota; kingdom Metazoa; phylum Chordata; class Aves; order Passeriformes; family Passeridae; genus Onychostruthus; species Onychostruthus taczanowskii. Next base: position 1,224,150 of record NW_024501015.1, read on the forward strand.
TTAGGACTTACTGGATAGCTAAATGAACAAATTCACTTTTTGTTGATTTATGCCAGCAGCACAGGCCTTTCTTTCCCAGGAAGGGAAGTTTTCTTGTTTCCCTCTTTCTTTTTTGGAAAAAGATAACTTATTGAGTGTGATACTGGCTTAGTAGACAATTGTTCATGAAAAACACAGTGTGCAAAAGAACAAGAAAGAAAGACTAAGAGCAGATTTGGGTAAGAAATAACTCATCTGGAGCTGGAAATAATGTTTTCCCTTGGTATGCTGGCAGAGCATCTTCTTCCAAAATACTGAGTGAGAATCAAATATGGGAATCTCCCACACTATTTCTTGGGTTTTCTTTTCCTTTTTCTTTTCTTCTGGCATGGGAATTTTCATTGGTGCAAGGGTAACAAGTTCTAGAGGGCAGTACACTTTACCGCTTGTGATAACAATGTTTATCATTATTGCCCTTTTAAATTTTCTTCTGGTTTAATGAAGATAGTAAGAACCTTGATTCAGAAAACAGTATATACTGGGCCTTCAGTATATGTCCAGATATTTCAAAAGAAAATTCAAAACTCCAAAACCAAAGTGTCTCATCCTCTTAAGGCTCTTCTTAGGAAGTGAACAAAGACAATAACATATCAGAAATAAACAAATATATCAGACTAAGGAAGTAGACAAGAAAAAAGTAAAACTAGTCAGCTTCTTCTTGAAAGGGTGAATAACAACAAGAAGGTTCTTCTTATATTGCACTTATATTGCAACCCTGTATGAAGCAAGAATAACAGTGATTCAAAAAAATCAGAGGCTTGGAAATATTTTCCTATGCTGCTGAAAATCTCACCATTAATACAATCCATACAATACAGCATGCTCTGCTCCTCAACACAAGAAAAGCAGATGGTTTTGGTATGGCCATGACTGTCCCTCCAGAAGAAAAATTCAGAACTGAAACAATGGATTGCTGGATCATTCAGCTTCAAGGTTGATGGAGATTTCTGGAAACAATATTATGGTTAAGTACGGACAGTCCCTGGGCAGTCAGAAGTAACAGAAATGACATCCTGATGTCTGTAAATGCCAAGGGAACAAAACACCTGGGAGAATATTCAGCCTCAAGGCTGCTGCTGCTGTTTTGGAAGATGCAAGTTTACTTTTTCAGGGACAGGAAGTAATTACTCTAGGCATGTGTGGAAGCACTGAAGAGATTACTGCACATCTCTCTCGTTAGCCATGGCCAGCTATAAATACTTCTATGCTCTCTGTGCTGTAGCATGAGATGATAACTGATATGTTCAGACAGGGGTGCCAAGAGGGGGATGGGAACTGGAAACTCCATTTCAGGCACCAAGACAAATTTCTTGAGAAAGGAAATCTGAAACCAGCAGAGGATGGAATGGACTTCATGCAGAGGCACTGCTGTAGGCTTTGGCCTGCACACCTCACACCCACTTCAGTCCTCTAGAGGACCATTTAGAGGGGGCTTGAACAGGGAACAAACTGGCTTTGGGTCAATATCACCCTAGTTTAATTAATCACTACTGCATTAGAAGAAGGAACTGGGGAAATATAATGATAGTTAGTCCATATGAAGCAGCTGCAAAGCTTCTTAGCAACTTTAAGAATGACCCTTCAACCTTTTCTCATTACTTGTATGATTAATGCTTATCCATGTGAATAGTCTCATTGATTTAACTCACCCTACTTCTGCAGGTAAGGACTTCAGAATTAGACAAAAAAATAGAATTATACTCTTCCCTTGTTATTTCAAATCCAGTTTTATTTATTTAAGTGCAGTGATTAACTCAATAGACCTTGCCCCACAGAGAAGGGCAGTAGAGAACTTACTCTGAAACTAAGGGTTCCACTTTAACTCAAAGAACAATACCAACATCCGTAGTGTAATCTGTCTTTTTAGTCCCAACTGTATCAATGATGTTGTTTAAACTTATGTTTAAGTTAAATGTTCATAAGTAATGTTTAAAAGCATGCTCCACTTTAATTCAACACATGAAAATTCAACAAGAAAAAACCTGCACAAAATATCAAAAAAAAAAAAAAAAGAAGAGAATCTCTTGTTAAAGCTTCAGTTAAAAAGTTGTTTTACCCAAATATGTCCAGTTTTGCAATACTGCCTTCATTTTAGGATTTTTTCAAGTGTTTTTTTTACTAGCCCAGTAAGTACTTATGGGTGGCAATGTGCTTATTTTTCCCTGGAACACCAATATATAATACTATTCCACTCAGTGTGGTCTGTGTTTTTGACATATGCAACAAGCCTAGACAACTTTCTCAGTATTATTACTCACTGGGAATCTTTAGCTCATCTTTTGTTCTGTCCCTAAGCAGCCTTCATCTATCTCTTTCAGCGATTTTTCTTCAACTCCTTATGAATCACTTTGCTGCTGTCTTAGAGAAATTCCCCTCTGTTATGTGGAGCTGCTTCTCTGAAAAGGTGAGGGAAGCTAAGAGAGCACTGTTCTTGTGGCAAGGACTTCCTAACAGGTTTTCATCATGGAATCACCACAAGTATCATAATCCATATTCCAATTAAAGCTGTCAGGTATTTTTTAAGTAGCACATACTGGGGGACTTTCATCGAATGCTGCAGTATGTGCCTGCTATTAACACCTCTCCATCAGGACTGCATTGGATACACAAATCACATCTCTGCAGCTAAAACTTGTCTCTGTTCTAGGCAGCTTGCTGGACAGACCCAATTTGGCAATGGTAGCAAGAGATTTATGCTCCATTTCACATAATATTTCAGCTTCCATAGCATGGAACATTCCACAACATGGACTTCTTCACACCACCAAGCAAAGTCTTATTCTCTGTATAATATAATAATATATGTCTGTATATTAGTACTCAATATTACATGGCATGTAGCATTTTTTTCTTTGCTGCCATGTCAGAAAAGTTGTTCATCTCCAGTTTTACAACACATGCAGAAGAACACTAAACAAACAGACACAGTGGGAGCAGTTATGGATAAACCAGTTTCATATTTCCCAGTGCTGTACCTTTAACTCTGGATCTTTTCATTGCCTCCTCTATTTCTCAAATTCAGCTACTGTAAGTTTCCTGTAATCTTCAGACATCTTTGCACATCAGTGCTCACACATGAACAACCTTGATATGAAGGCCCTATTATTTGGAGACTTCATATAAATCTCTTTCTGCATCAAAGGAGCACAAATCCTTGTGACAGCATCAGTCCTACCATGATCACACACTTTGCTGGGTCAATTTCTCTTCCTGGTACGTTTGTCCTTTGATGAAATTACTAATATTTAGTATTTAAATTTATGCTAATATTTCTGGTCTTCTGGTTTGATCCAGACCAAAACATCATCTGTATAGAACACATTTGCTCTGTGTAATTAAAATGCATTGCATTCACAGCAGAGCACCTTGGGCACCCCAAAAGCTCTTCATGGCAATTGTGTTTCCTAAAGAATGTGTTAAATTTGCATAAACAAATGCTCTCAGTTTTAATGGGATGTTTGATCATAGAATTATGTCTTTCAGACAGAACTGATGGAATTAAAGAGTGAAACACCAGGTCAGTGCACTATATAGCATTCCTGTGGAAAGGTTTCACACTGAGCTCAGATGTCTCATCACACCTGCCTCACTGTAACGAAACACCTCTTGTGCAGTTGTCTCTTCTCCACTTCTTTCCAGCATCCAAAACGTTCAACTGCTTAAAGGCACACTCCAATGCTGCACACTTCCCAGTACCACACTTCCAGCTCTTCCAGCACATCCAAGATTGCTCCTACAGAACTGTCCCTGCAGTCTCTCCTAGCATCCCAGACACTCCCTCTACTGCAATTCAGAGGTTCATTTTCTCAAAGCAAGAAAATAATAGTGAGCTGTTCTGACAGAAAGGCTTTCTACTTCCTCCTTTCTACAAAACTAGCAATAAACAAAGCCAAAATTTGACATTTTCAATTTGCATGTTAAACTTTTCTCCCAGCTCCTACTGACTTGGAACAGCTTGGAACAGAGCCAGACAGATGTGAGGATGTCGTTTATCTGGGAAGGGAAACTAGAATATAATTTGGCAATTCTTCTGGGAGGAAAAGACATGCCAAAGGGAGCCAAGCCTCTGAAGTAAAACATCCATCACTCACTTCTTCTCCCACTCTTCCAGCAGTAAAGTGACATACCTTTATTAATATTTATTGCCACTGAGCAACACACAATAGTTTAGAGAAATTGCTGGCACCAGAAGAAAAGAGGTGAGCAAAAAGGGGATGGGCAGGAGGGCTGGATGAAGTTGAATAAACTGTCCTAACCAGCAAGGATAGTGGATTTGGCTAGCCACTCTGAAAAGCTGCTATGACCAAAGAAGCAGAAATTTCTCTGGGAATGGACTACCAGATGAAGATTTCCAGTGCAAGAAAGTCCCAATTACAAATTAATCAGGTTAACTCACTATAAGGAGGATGCTGTCAAGTTTGCTTTCTACCAGGTGCACAGAGCAACTTCCAGAACAAAGAGCAAACTCACATGACCAACAACTGACCCTGTTTCCCAGCTATCAGGGTGAAGGAAACTCAGAGCTGTCTGCACGTGGTGCATCTGGGTCCCCAGCACAGGACCAGAACAGCTGTGGAAGGACTTAAGGGGGGCCCTGAAACCAATCCCAAGGCAGTGCAAGGCACTGTCAAGAGTTTTCAGTCTTCACAGCCAGTGATGGAGTTTAAAATCCAGCAGAAACACTTGCCTATAACTTACATATTTCACTCTCCAGTGAAGCCAGTGACAGGTCCCCTCCCACTATCTGAACACCGAATTTATCAAGAGCAGGCATCTGTGGCCACCATCTAGTAGAACCACCCACCAGCAGCAGAAAATGCCTCCATGCACTCACTGAACATCAGAAGGTCAGAGGTCACTTGCTCCTACCAGTTGTCTAAAAGTACCTCCATCCAGCCTGAATGAAAGGTCATTTTAAGATACTGTGCAATTTACTGTCAGGGCACAGCTCAGGACAGGACAAAGGCAGCAGAAGGAGCTAGCCTCATCCCAGCCCTTCTCCAGCTTCAGAAGTCATCTTATTCCCTACAGTAACAACATAAACCACAAGCCTCTTATCAGTCACACATTGTATTACAGGCAGAAATGCAAGCAAAGACATTTTCCCCTTTCCAAAAATAGCTTTTTTCCCTTTTTTTCATTTAGAAAATGACAACATGAGGAAAAAAGACCATTTTGTTTTTCTGTAAGCTTTACATCTTTCTGGTATAAGCTTTACATCTTTCTGGCTCCAGAGAAACTGGTAGCAGCTGGTTTAATTTCCTCAGTTTCCCGTGTCAAAGGTTCAAGCACAGTTGTAGATACTCTTTATGAGTGAAATGTTTTCCTGCTCTTTGGATCAAAAAACTTTAAACAAAATCAGATGACTCCATTTCAGTGGGAAGGCCTGGGCAAACTCTTTATAGATATATTTCTCCTCACATTTACAAAAACTGCTCTGCAATGACATCTCTACAGTGAAATACCTGTCTTTTCAGTGGCCATCCAATTTTCCTCCTTTGGTTAACTTTGCCCAGTCCAAAGGAAACTCATCCTTGGTCAAAACTCCAGAAAACCCTGATAAAACAATCTAGATTTGGTTTATGTTTCATTTGCCCAAAAATCTTTTCAACACCCAATAAAGACCAAATAAAAGCAGAAAGAAAAAAACAACCAGAGGGGAGGGGTAGTAAAGAATGGATTGGATAGAGAAAACATTGAGAAAGGTAAAAAAAAACCTAATCACAGGGAAAAACAGATGTCAAGTGTAGACCTATTGGTGTGGTAGTGAAGACTTACAAAAGAATCTGTGCATAAAGAGGCTCTGACAGCCCAGAAATGTCTCAGAAATGTCTCCCAGCAGCAGCTGTCAGGAGTGGGAGGACAAGCCCTATTCCTCTCCTCCAGAAGAGATGATAGTTTCCTATTGCAAGAGTAGGTGCTAATTATTATTTCCCATCTAGGATCAGGGGAGGCTTTTAAATCTATCCAGTGCATCAGTAAAATAATCTGTGACAAGATAGATAGATAGATAGATAGATAGAGAGATATATAGATAGATGGATGATGATAGATATTTGGCAGGATGGAATGGTAAGGGGCTCTCCCTATCGAGGCTGAGAGGCAAAACTGAAAACAAGAGCTCGTGGGAAAGTCTAGGTCTTATGGTATGGGGGTGCATCTGGCTACCCACGTGGGGGGTTTCAAGCAGGGGGGACCACAGGCTGTGTGACCACAAGGTATGTGATGAGCTGCATTTCCAGCAGCTTGCAGATAATGAATGGGAAGGCTCTTGGGTTTCCCCTGTGTGCATCGAGTGCAAAGGTTCACATTTTTGTTCAACCATCCACCAACTGTGGAAACCAACGCCGGTCACTGGGGGAGCCTGTTCACTTCAGCAGGTGAAGGTGCTGACTCCACTTCCTGCAGGCAGCCAGACCTCGTTTTGCTGACTGAAGAAGATATCATTTAAATTAAAACTTGTGTAACCATATGTTTCAAAACTGAGAGTCATATTTTATACAAGAATGACTGTGACAGGCCATGTATTTGTGCTGACTTGCTGTATTTCCACAGTGCCCTGTTGAATAAAGCTATCATAGTTTATCCTGCTTTTAAGCTAAAAAAATAATTAACAATCCTAAGTGTCAGAAGCATTCCTTGTGTGAACTAGGTATTACAGTTTAAAAAAAAATATATACCTTGCATATTAATTATATTTTCCTGTAATGTGTGAGGGATCCATTTATAATGTGTGATTGTATGTACCTAACTCCACATTTAACCTCACAGCACACCATTTAAATGCTGCATTTCATTTATGCTGGAAACCTTGGACTTTGAACTACATGTAACACAATACAGCAGAACAAATCAAATAAGAGTGGCCCAAATGACAGTCCATCACACCATCATATACAGTAAGGGGACCTCCAGCATAGCAGATGGGGTTGAGCACATGCATGTGTGTAAATGAAGTACATAGAAAACTAAACTTTTGTCCGTTTTGACAGCTGATACCAGTTACAACACAGAGCTGAGAGTTATTGCTATGGAAGACATGAGGCTCTGCCACCAAGATTCACATCTCCAGACCAGTAAGTTCAGCCATCTGGTAAGTCTCAGTAAAAAATGTTGAAGATGGTGCTGCTTGGATCAACAGACTACCTGGAATCTAGAATATGCATCTTGTTTGCAAGGAGGCATGAGAATCATGTGGAGCAGGAAAGGAGTAAGGAAGGCTAAACAAAGACGCCGGTAGGAATCTGCCTAGGCTTAGGCAAGATGGATTAGGCAAAAAAAGTCTGAAGTTACTTTGAGCAGTTTATCTAGAAAGGAGTACTATGTCAGGATCTGGGAAATTAAGGGAAATGCTGCACAAGAAACCGGTAGGAATCTGCCTAGGTTTAGGCAAGATGGATTAGGGGATTAGGGCAAAAAAAGTCTGAAGTTATTTTGAGCAGTTTATCTAGAAAGGAGTACTATGTCAGGATCCGGGAAATTAAGGGAAATGCTGCACAAGAAGACCAGTGTGCTCAGAGGAAGACCAGTGTGGGGCACTGCCTTCAGAAAGTTTCCTGCTCTGTTTCTCTCAAATATCCTGGGAAAGACCCATGACATACTAGAGTAGTGAACAAAATCTGATTGTATGTGTTTTCCTTATCTGGTGTCGCCTGTCCCCTGAAGAGATAACCGTACTGTAGGCAGTATGACCACAAGGGCTGGGAATGATTACATTTAAGACATTGTGTAAACCAGAAGGGCGTGTTCACAGCTGTTTCAGCTGCTTGGGTGGAAGTAAGAGCCAAAGTGCCGGTGTCCCAGCAATGCAGGCAGTGGCACAAAAATGGAGCAGATACAGCCTCGGGGACAAAGCACTTCGAGGATTGACCACAAGGACAGTTTCCCAACATGTCCATGATCCATCAATGGGAGGCAGGGGGGAACATCTTTAACCAATGACAAGAGCCACATCCAGGTCTCAGCCCCCAGTTGTCCCAAAGACAGTATAGGAAGGCACGACTCCATTGGTAATGCAGCTGGGATGTTCATGACTCCCCATGGCCACACAAATGTTCAAGGCAGCTCCCAGCTAAACTCTAAGATGAAGTAACATTTTGATCACACCAGGGAGTGAAGGCAGAACCATGTTGTTAACACAATTCTCAGATTACTGACATCTCACTTTAGGTGTAGCCTAAATGGCAGTCACTGAAGCAGTTACCAAACCACTGGGTGCTACCAGATTTCTAGCGATCCACAACCTGCAGTTAAGTAATCCATAAAGGTACCTGGGAAACTCAAGTCCTATTCAGTTTGGGAATAAATTGGTTGCATAAGGATTCACACCTCTTTGTGCAGTTCTGCTCAGCCCATGTTCCTTCAGCATCCCTGGGTCTGGAGGCTCTCCTCACAATTTTGCGTTTTTCAGGGAAGGGACAATCTTGTCCCCCACCCTCATACCCTGAACACCTCAACCCTCTGATTTATGGCCACAAGGAAAAGCAGTCATGCAGATGCTTATCAGAATAAGGGAATTTTTTAGAATAAAAAGAGCATCCAATGTTTTAGAATCTCTTAGGGAACAAAAGACAGAGAACAAAAATCTTTTCTTTCAAATCATATGCTAACTGTTAAATAACAGAGAGAGCTCAGCCAAAGTAGCTCTTATCAGCTCAAATGTGATGTTTCTTCCACCCTGCTCTGCAGCACACGCACAAGTGCATGGCCATGGTCACACTAACCTTGAAATAGACTGGTTTTACCCAATATGGTAAGACCTTGGTGACAAAGTGGAATCAATGCCAGAAGCAGGATTCCCATTTAAGAGCTATTGACCTATCTTTTTGTGAGGTGGATCAGTAAACTTCCAACTCCTACCCTGCTAGAAACAAGGCACAGACCTCAGGAATCCAACGGAGAGACTGCACCTGCTGCAACTGGCTGTGATTACGGTCTCCTCTTGCCCACCACGAAATAGCAGGGAGAAATGCTCTCTTAGCAAGATGGTTTTGACTGAAGAAAAGAAGCATTTGTAACTCTATGTCAGGTGAAGTTTCTTCGGCAACATCTGGCAACGTTGCAGAATTTCTACACTCCGCTGAGATTTGGAGGAGCATATGGTTTCCACTACAGCAAAACAAATCACTCCTTGAACAAAAAGCTCTGAAAAGGAGTGGGAAAAGGAAGATGAAAGTTTCAAGTCTGTTTGTAAATTATGCATTATCCGTGCCTGTAATGCCCCAAGGAGCCATAAATTTAGAGGTTTCAACAGAAAAGCCTATAGCTGACACCTTACATTCGTAAAACTCATTACTATCCCTGGAGTGAAAATGAAGGGGGAAAAACAGTGAATAAATAATTGAGAACATAAGAACTTTTCATCATTTCCCTTTGCTCTTTTTCAGCTTTTCACTACAGTTTCAAGACCAATATTGGATTCACATCAGCTGTGGTCTTAAACATGAAAAGTGACAGTATTTTTCTAATGCCTCTGATTGTGAAATCGAAACAGTTCAATTAAACTTACAAGTACAGATCACAAAAACATGAACTTGAAATCTAAGACATTTTCACATTCACATTCAGTGCTCCATCTGTCATAGATACCCATTCTCTAAACTGCATCCAAAACCAACCCAGATGGTAATTTTATTTTTGGTCTAGCTAGAATCTCACAAGAAAGAGTGGTTGAGAAAGCAGACACTGGCCTTCAGGAAATTTTTAAAATATTTTTGATGATCCAGAGGTTCTGCCATATTTTTAAACATTTTTTGTAGTCTGTGTATTTTTTATGAAATCCTTCTATTCTTTTTTCATGTCTTTGCCCTTTCTATATATTGCCCAAAATCTATAGAATGTTTATTCTCAGGAGCCTGTGTGATATTGAACTCAGTATGACAAGGAAAACAGAGGAATGAGTGAGTCATGCAGAGCAATTTTGTCCAAGGATTAGATGTGAATAACATTGGAAAAAATGTGGTTTTTTCACTCTTTCTACAGCAACATTAATGCCTAGCGTGGCACAGTGTTGTACTTACCTGCTTTTTCCTCTTTTCACTTTAAATTACACATGAAATTTCAAGAACTAGATGCACTGTCTCCCTCATGGCTAAATGCAATTGCCCCTTTCCCTTCCTTTTTCCTCCAGAATAAAAATCCATGGAGGTTCAGAGAAAATAAAGGAAATAAATATTTTTCTTCACTGTTAAAAGTCACAAATGACTCGCTAAGGATGATCGGCCCAGGGGCACTCTGCTGATGGCAGCTGCCAAGATGGGGCTCTGGAGAGGAGCATTCCATGTTCAGATCCTCTCTGACTTGGCTCACCCTTGCCCCCATCTTTGAGCGGTTTCTGCCCCACAAGCAAGCTGCATGCTTTCACTTGGATCAGCTCTGGGTTTGACTGCTAAACCCAGGTTTGCCTGTCCCCTCTCCCTTCCTCTGCAGGAAACACTGACTGCGTCTCACCTAGAGCCAAGGGCAGCCCTTTCCTCAAGTACAGCTAGGACCTTCAGTTGTGCCAAGTTTCAGGAAATAAGTGCTAAATATTTGAGCGGGTGCACAGAAATGAGCCGAATGGCTTCAAAAAGTGCTGCCTTCCTAGAATATCTCTCTCTGTGGAAGTCAACACACAAGTCTTGAAAATAAATCTGTGCAAAGTGATGTGTGGGTCTGCAGACACAGGCAAGGCTCAGCTCCCAGTCAACCCCAGTAAATGGAAGGACCAGATATCCAGATGCAACAGACAGTGTCAATTTTTTCTTCAGTTTATCCTGGGAGAGAAGTCACCCACTCCTTTAAGAATGGAGCCCCTTGTCTAAACAACTCTTGGGTGATAAGACAATTAGGGATCCACCAGTCCACAGTTCCACTTCATTTGTCCTGGAGGAACCTATAGAAAACTTATAGAGGGACCAAACCCTCTGACACCTTCCCTGGGGCCATGCCCATGCAGGCAGGGCAGTTGACCACAGCACTCACACTCCCTTTGGACCACAGCTGCCAGCTGGGCACCTCTTGTCACAGAGCCCAGCCCTCCTTCCCTCTCCCTGCCTGCCTGAGACCCCTACCTGACACACGCCAAAGAGCTGAGGCTCAGCAGGCAAATCACTCACAGATGCTATTGAATAGCTGTAAAAACACTGTGCACAAATGAACAACATGACACTTAGGGCTGCTAGTATTCCTGCCAGTCAAAAGGAGTCCACAGGAAAGCATTCTGAGTGCTTTTACAGACAGGAATGCCCTATGGAAAATTATATATAAACACAAAAGATTGGCAATACAGTGCAGAGCAGTGTTCCCACATAACTTCATTTAGATTGCACTGAGCTGGTATATTTTTGTATGTCTTGAAGAAAAACATCTTTCTCATTTGAAGAAGATAAATTTAAAACATCAGTGGTATGTTAGTGCCCAGGGCCCTTTATGCATCAGCTTTTACTATTCTAGTCCATGAGTCATAAGTTAGAGCATTTATCCCATAGGAACTTGTATTCCCTGGGCTACTCATTCAGATTGGCAGGTTTAGCAAACCAGCATGTAGTCCATAAGAGGCCAAAATTAAAAAAGGGAAAGGTGACACGAAGAGCTACCCCCCAGTAAAATAAACAATGGCAGTGGAAAACTCTATTTATTGAGGCAGAACGAGTCTTTGCAAAGGAAGAGTGACTTCATGGACTGAGCAGCAAGCAGCAGAGGAGGCCATCAAATCTTGCCCTGTATGTTGGGAATCAAATTAAAACCATGCTGATGGTGCAGGCTGCCCTGCCATGCCTCCCAGACCACAATCCCTCCCAGTCTGTCCTTTTTCAGGAAAGAGACATTTCCCAGGTCCTGGTGGACATCAAGGCCTGCCTGGGCATCACATCCTACTAACCAGGAACCTGCAAGCCTGTGCCAAGGGTCCACATGCCTCGGGCACTGTGTGTGTTCAGAAAAAAAAGCAGGGACCTGCTGTAGGCTTTAGCCTGCTGACAGAGTTTATTTCCCAGCTGACATCTGAGTACCCTCAGGGCTGATGGAAATAACAGGAAGCACAACTTATGGTCAGGTTGTGCTGCAAAATAATTACTGAAGTTTTGTTTATTAATGAAGCTGGGCACACAAAGTCTAAAACAGAGCCACGTCCTGTCTGGTCCTTTCCTAACACTGCTGACCTGTTAGGAAAGAACTCTGCACAAAGAACACAGAGCAAATGCTGCCCCTACTATTTTGGTTCACCAGCATCCAGTGAAAGACTGGGGTGTAGCCTGATGCTCCCTTCAAAAGGAACATTAAAAGCTTCACACTATCATTTTCCCAGATATCCTAACTTTTGGTTTTCAGCGAGTGGTCTGAAGACCTCTGGGAGATTCCAGGTCAAGGAAAGACGATGAAAGAAAGTTCATAAATATTAGATAGCGATCTACAGATGCAGCTTTTTTTAAGAGTTCATAGTTCTGATAGAGAATGGCTGAGAAAGGATACATTAATCATAAAAGGGTGGAAAATTACTGTGTTAGCTTTCAAAATACAAAATCACTGGTGCAGAAAAATGCATTTCTTTCTTTATAGAGGCATAGGTGCATATGACATCATATAAACATCATGTTTAACAATAGCTAGTCGTATCTAGATGGCTACATCTATTCATAAGAGCAGCAGTCTCCAGGAAGCTTTGTTGTGGATTATTGCTGAGTTCAAAGGTTCACCATGAGTTTTGGTTTTTGCCAGAAGAAGAAATTGTTTGTTTCAAAAGCACAGCTGAAGGACCCTTTTTGATCCCACAGAATCCAGTACTGTTGTCTTCTTTAACAGGCAGCTGAACAGCTCAGATATTTTTTTGGTTTTTTTACTCCCTGCAAAATGATTTTTCTAAGAGTAAGATGTACTGGAGTAGTGGAGACCTCTGCATTTTCCTGCAGCTCAGGCAAGGTTACACTCTGGTGTAGCTGTTCACACTGCTCACTGTTATTTATCTAAATTATTCTGCAAATATTACCAGGACCTTTTGAGCAAGGACTGCTCATCCACATCTCCAGGAGGTTCAATGAGCTGCACCACTGGAACTGATAGTACACCCAACAAGGTAGGGCGGACACACTGGATCGCCAAAGTGATCTCACAACACAAAGCTCAGGGGAAAGGAACATTTCTTGCACACTTTGCTGCTTTTGATGGAACAAATAAAATGACAGGGTGATACTAACTCTTCTAGAAGGGCATTTTGTTGCACAATGGACCGTCCCCAGAGGACATGTACTCCTAGACAGCAAAGCTGACATTCAGAGCTTTGACTAGAAGCCAGGGTCTATAAGGTTTCACTGAGTTAGGGAGTTTAAATGTACAGTATAGCTAATTTTCAGGTACAAGGTCAAATTTTTCTAACCTGGCCCCTATTGCTGTTCTAAACATTAACTGAAAGGTCCAATTTAGACTATTTAAATGTCTAGGTATTTAATTGTGCCTTCAAATCAAGTAGTGCGACATGGAGGTCACTTAAATTGCACCTATAATTATTTGCACACAAAAAGAGGGAGAAACAAAGATCCCTTGGTGGGCTAGACCAGCTCCTAGCCCCCAGCAGAGGCAGCCCGAAAGCTCTGGGATACCCTGTAGGTCCCAGTGCTCTCACGAGGGTGATGGCCCAGAGGTACAGCTGTCACTCATGCCAAAAGCAAAGGCAAAGGCAGCAGCTCATGGGAAGGCAATGGACTGTCTCTGTAGGAGCTAAGGGCTGCATCCAACTTCACTCAGCTGGGAGGAGGAGGTCTGGTGTTCAAAGGATGCCCTCACTGACAGGCTGCAGAGAGTGTGTCCGCCAAGCTCTCCGGTTTCATGGCTGTTTTCTTAACGTGTAACAGAGGGTGCCAGTTTAATATCCTGCTATAACACTTGACAGCAAGGGTCAAGAGCAGCATCAGAACAACTGGGGCAAACTTAATGAAAAGAGGCTTAAACATCTTGAAAGAATATGGATGTGTGGGTCCAGGCGCAGTTCGAGGCCCTGCGAGGGATCTCAGGTGGGGGTGGTTAAATCACTTGGGAGAAGATGCCACCCCGTGGTCTGCAGTCTTCCAAGTGGGAAATGTCAGCAAAAGATGAGTATTCCAGCTCCCATTCAGAAGTGAAAATGGTCTATCTACAGCAGCAGGCCTGCGACTCATGGGTTACCCAACACTGAAACCCTACACTTGGGCCCTGCACCCCCAGCTTCCTAGCCCTTCTCACCACTGCGCCAAGCTCCAGCCTCTTCCTTCCAAGGGATCTGAAGCTGCCACCTTCAAGCACCAGGAAAAGTTGCACAAGCTCTTCCATGGAGCAAGCAGGATCGCAAATCCTCTCAGGTCCCAAACAGGACAGACAGCAGCACCTGTTTGAAATTAAATTCCTGGATTAAAAGCAGGGCTTCCAAACTCACTGCTTGAAATCGCCATAGTGCAGATGAGGGTCTTTCTTCTCACCATCCCCCATTCTTTTTAGGGGTAACTTAAGCTTCTTTACTAGAGAGATTTTGTGAAACTTTCCATTCCCCTTTAACAATAACCAGAAGAAGTTTGTAGCACATTAGGGCTTAACTTGAGGAAATGAATGAAGGAAGGATCTCCTGTTCATTGGGCTCTTGACCTGGTCTCTGATTTTGTAGGCACTATTTTGCAAACAGGAACACCTGCACTTTTTCCCCTGTGCGGTTACCAGGGGCACACACACATACAAACCCTTCTGGGCATAAAAGTACAAGTTTTGAATAACTTCTCCCACCCACCCACATATAACTAATTGGTTGTGCAGCTGCAGATTGTGCTCAGGGACAACTGTGTTTAAATGTGTGTGTGTGTTTTTGTGTTTTTGTGTTTTTGTTTGTGTGTGTGTGTGTGTGTGTGTGAGAGAGAGAGTGAGACTATGACTACTTGATTGTCTGGGTTCACAGATTTTTGTCAAGAAAACTCATTGTGCAAACATTTAAAAACAAGCAGCACCACCTTGTTAAAAATATTTTGTTGTCTCCCTTGGAGGGAAATTCACAGGGGAGTTTTAGGGCTTGCATTCAGCATCAGTGCAAGGAGTGGGGAATATTGGACGTATAGGGACATGGCACCATCAGGCAGCCATTACTGCTGGCATATGTGTCACTGAGACACAGCTCTTCAGCAAAATGACAGCTATTCCAGTAGGAGACCCAGGAATGCACTTTATTTGAATGAACAGCTTCACTTTCTAGTTAAAGTCACAGTTAATAAATGGCAAGAAGTGCTTCTCAGCATGGGAACGTTCAGGCACAGCCTGAACAAATGGGGTGCAGATATTTTTACGGGTTTATTTTCATTCCCATTATAATATATGTCTCAGCTTGTAAATGCTTTTATGCCAGCAGTAAAAATTTCCATTTATATGGGTTGAATTGAACCTTTGCAATTCAGTGGCAGACCAGCCACTTTTAAGCAGATGTTGAGATGGCTCGAAACTTATTTAGCTGCATGAGTGACAAGCTGCTAGAGCCCAATGATCTTCCATGGCTGAGCATGCAGACAGGATAGACAGACATCCAAACTGATATATCATGCATTCCCATCAATAGAATTATATTTTGCTTGCCTGCATGCATGTGGGATCATACCACATGCACTTGAAAACATACAATAACCAGACCCACATGCAAAGGAAATTTATTTAGTTCATTATAAGTTACGCATCTGAGAAAAACAAAACAAAACAAAACAAAAACACAAACAAAAAATCAAAAACAAAAAAAATAAACCCAACACAACAAAAAGAGCAAGGACACTAACTCGCCTGGGAAGATCTCAGTGCATTCTGAGAGTTCAGAAATTCCATTTCCCACATTTTGCAGCCCATGTTGCAGGCTAGCCCAGGCAGTGTGGCTGGGTTTTTGTTTCAGCTATCAGCTACGGCGCTGTTAAAGGAACCTTTCTTTACAGAGAGGTTTTCAATACACATAAAGGGCCATGCCTTCCCTCAGATCAGCTGAGCCCCAACGGGGCTGTCTGATCCTTCTCCGTGAAACAAGGACAGCTTATGTTCAGCAATTACATTCCTGTCCGTGTGCAGACAAGAGGCCACCGCCTTTGTCAGCCAGTGCTCCTCGGGCTTCTCTTGCTTTTCAGTGGGGATGATGACCTTTCTGACCACATCAAGATGCACCATCACCCTGTGCTCCACGCGGGGCCCAGTGTGCGGCACAGTTTTCTTTCCGAACATGGCTGGAAGAGGAGCCGGTCCGTCTCCACTGATCCAGCCTGAGGACAGTGATGGACTGCCCTCTGGGCCTAATTACTCCTCCACATTGAGGATAAATAATCTACATGACAACAGACTCCATTCATTCATGCCCTCCCACACCTCCTCCACCCTAAGCCTGGTCTTGAGTGACAGATGGAACCAGAGTCCATGTGGGCTCCCCTCTTATGGATTTGTGTTGGCCATCCCAGGCACACTGCAGCACTTTCCTTTGGGGCACAGCAGATATGGAGCATATGCCCTACTAACTCCGTTACCTGGCGAACCAGCTTGGTTCCTGGAGACCACAAGTCCATCTAAACAGATACAGAGAGCTTTCTGCGGCCAAATGCAAATGACTTCAACTTACCATCCACTTTGGGACCCTTATGTGGCTTAGCCGGATGACCTCAGGTTATTCTCCACCTTGAGTAGTTCTCAACAAAATTATACAGTGGCACCTAAGCAGTTTTCAAAAAATGTGTCTTTCTCCTATATTTTCTCTTGACTGCGAAAGGAAACAAGTCAAGACCAGGGAGAGGTGACTCCTTTCACACCCTTACATCCCTGCAAGGGCTCTGTACCCCACTGGTTGTTAGCTCTGGTTGTTGATCTAGTTCAGTGAAAGGAAAGCACTCTGTTTATCCTAGGACATATCCACTGACTTTATGGCAAGAGCTGTCAGCACTGTAAACCTCTTCTGTCACTGTATCAGTCAGGTGCTGTTCTTAGGACTCTGTCCAAGCAAGCCCTGTATTTCTGAGCTTAACCTCTTAGATAACCAGAATAGGCAGTTTTCTACAGCAGTGGCACTTTCTGTAGCCATGGTCATCTACATTGAGGAAAGACAGGTTTCTAGAAGCAGCTGAAACTCCAAAAGAGTCCTTGCCCAGGACTGGTTGCAGTCCCACTGACATATCTTCATCATTCTGAGCAAATACATGGCAAATTTTGGGGACATAGTGGGAGAAGGCAGAGAAAATGCATTTTGCTGAAGCTTTTAAGCAAATACTAGCGGGATAGACTGTCTAAACTAGCAAATGACAAGCTGTGTGAGGCCACTGGTTCTCCCAGATTTTGAAGGCAAGAGACAGGTTGGGAAGAAAATGCTATCCCATACACCATCCTTCCCAAGCAGGGAATCCCTTCTGCCAGCTCTGCTGGGCCTGGCATCAGAGCACAGGTATGCAAAACTGGAGAAAAAATGCAACAGCCCTGCAGGGAACACAAACCCACTTCATAAACCCACTTTATTACAGATGGAAAGCCAGCATATTTGAGTGCATCAGGAGTCCAGCTGCCACAGTAACACAGAACTACATTGTGTGCTGAACCACAGTTTGCCATCTCTGTAAAAACAGGCAAAAGACATTTCCTATGAGATCTGATAAGAACAGGAGCTGTTTGTTTAAATCTATTCCCTCACTGGGGAAAAAAAAAAAAAAAAGATGAAATAGCAAACCCTTGAAATGAAAGTAAAGGATCATTATTCTTATTAGAGCAACAGTGGGTACTTCTCATAATGTGTAGTGAAACACCAGCGCTTGAGTGAATAGGACCAACTGTTCAGCCCCAGAACAAATTGCACATCAGTCTTAACTTAATAGGTAAGATTAATGGAATGCCATATAATGGGGGAAACTCAAAAAATTAAGGTAATTCAGCAGAAATGGCTTGGAATCACAGTCTATCTAAATGCATTTCATCTGGAGGATTACTGTCTCCAGTGTTTTAGTTAAGAGTTATATTAATTCAAAAGCCATGCCTTACACAGACCCATCCTGTGCTTAAAGGCTGGCTTTCTGCTACAAATGCTCACAGTGAAACCTTTGCTGAAAGTTTGCCCAAACATTTCACAGGCGACTGCAAAGCCGAGCTCTGGGGGCTCGGAGCTCCATACCTCGCCGTGTTTATGACCAGTTGACTTTTTGGCTCCAGCACCTGGATTTGTCAGGGCCTCTTAGCTGCTGCTGGGAACGTGCCCCTGCCGAGCCCGGCTGCTCTCCCTATCACCCCTCTGACAGATTAAAACACAACAGGGTCTGTTGGATGACTGACACATTCTTCCTCTGTCTGACTCTGAAAGGACTTCATTTAACAGCTCTGGAGTTGAGCTTTTGACTGACAGATTGTGAAGGGGAAAAGTCATTCAGTTCCATTAAGCTCAGTAACTGCTGTAGAACAAAACACCTTTAAAAAAAGGGGATGAAAAAAGAGCTGCAGAGAGCGGGGGCAGGAGCTTTAGGAAGAAAAAAAGGGGATTCTTTTCAGGTTCAAAGACAATCTTTCCCTTTGCTTTCTGTCCATCAATGAGGGCAGCATTCCCAGAGGGAATACAGTCCAGCGCTCATTGGTGCCATTCAGCTGCCAATCTCCCTGACAGGGAGACCAAAGGGCCTCATGTTGCGCTGCGGAAACTGTCTGTCAGACAATCAGCAGCTGCCATGACATCATCTGCCCTGTTTTTCTAGGGCTATTGTAGCAGACTGGGTCCAGGAGTGCTGCTCCAGAGTGGTATTCATATTTTCCTTTTGCCCCCCAAAAAGACATTTCTTTACAAAAGGAAATGTGAGGCTGCATTTGCAAGGGAACTAACTTTGTGCCAAAGAGTGAGGGCTGCATGACTTCAAACTGGTCGTTTTCCACTTATCACGCCAAAGTCGCACAACCCCTTGTCTATTTTTTATTGTAAACTGGGTTTAAGTGATAAACTTTTCTCTCTTTTTTCATCTGAAAGCTTGGCTTACTGAAGTGTCTCTGCTTTTGCTATAATATATTGAAATTTTCACGGGATTGCTGTTCTTACACTCACACATATGTGCATGCACACACACAAATGCATTCATACAGAAGCCGTATTCTGGCTGTATTTACACGGCTGGTGCAGTAGCTGGGGCTGCATTCACTAGATGAAGTGCTGCAGAAAGAAGCTGTTAAGCAGAAGAGAAGGTAAGTGTGAAACACAAACAAGCTACCAGCTGCAAGTGTGAGGTCAGGCAATGAGCAGGACTGGGACACACTGCTTGGGCTGTCCCCTTCATCTTGTCAAAGACCAAAATGGACAAGTAGGCTTTGGTGGGGCAGGAAAAACACTGAGAAACTTCAGTCTTCTTCATCCTCCAAATCCTAATCTGTAGAGCAAAAATAAATTATGTTGGTGCAGTTGACTTGAAGCTGAATTAATTAGTGACTTTACAGCACAATGTTTGATCAGGAGAAAATCCCAGGCAGCTAAAATAATTTTGCCAGCCTAATCCCTTCCTACAAACCAAGATGTAGACTGGTCCTGCCTGGCAGCGCTGGTACAAGCAAGATGCTGGAGACTCGTCCCCTCTGTGATGCTCACAGCCTCTGCCCTCACAGCTGGCAGGGTTCAGCTCAGCAGGCTGACTCCTGCTCCACTGCTGGGAGACCAGCAGGCTAAAGGGGGAGCACTGATGGCACGAAAATGTGAAACGAGAAAGGGAGGGAGAGCCTGCTAGCGGTGCCTCTGAGTCTCACACCACACCTGGGGCAGGGCTCAGGCATCACAGCCAAAATCCAGTCTTGAGGGCTGGTTATGGGACTGTCCAGCTCAGCTGAATGGTCACAGCTCTGTTCTGTTCCTTCCCTTGGCTGGCCGGCTCATCAGCTCTTTGGTCTGCTGATCTTAGGAGGGCATTATCTCAGGCATTAGTATTAAGGCCAAGCTACATGAAAGGATAATAGCTCAGATCCATATGGAACTGTGCTCGGGCTTGTTCCCTTGCCAGGGGTCTGCTGCATGAGCCATTTTTGGCTGTCAAATCTGCTGTCTTGTTTCAGTCAGGGATTACTGCAAATCTTCACACGTTCCACATGGACCTTACGAGACAGTTAGTCAGATCCTGGATGAACTTGCACACAAAGACATCCTGCTGCTACTGGGGTCAGAATGTCTCCCCTCCTCTAGTATTATTTGTATTTTAACAGCCCTGCCAAAGGTCTGCAAGTCTTGAGCAGCTACCATTTCAATCTGTTCCAGCAAGCTGTAGTCTGATACTCCAGCTATGTTTGCTCTGTATATTCAGGCATTACTCTTTCTCACCTGGCAGTGAACCATGCAAATTAAGACAGTCTCCAAGCACACACACACATACACAAATCCATGGAAACCAAAGCTGCTAGATTTCAACATCAGAAGCATGCAAGGGGAGAGGGGCAACGAGCACTCAGCCTTCCCTCTTTTCTGCTCTCTTTTCTTCACAGTGAGGACAAATGTCATTATTTACTCTTCTGGCACTCATATCAAGAATATGGTGCTCATCCAGCAGGAAGCAATAGTAAATCCTTTGTGAGAAGATCTCCAGATCAGATCTGTAAGGTTCACCTCCAATATATTCCAACTTTTACATTTTTAACTAATATGACACAAACACTGACAAAGAATCATCTGTTAGGGCTGAAGAGCAGCACGAACTATTTATTTATGGACACCAGGAGGTACCACAGAAGTCTGGAAATACTAAAGAACCCTGTCTCCTTGTGACACTCCACTCTTATATTTTGAGAAGAACAAACCAAAGCAGTGTGGGCCAACAGGGACAGTGCTACATGAAATAATTGGGCAAAGCCCTGCGTGGGGCAGCTCATCAGAAGTGGGGGACACCTTTGCTACATTGCACATCTGTATTGCACATCTCAGTGGAAGAGGTTGCTCACTGCTCTGAGACCCAAGATTCTATCTCAGAGTCTGAAAATGTGGAGATATTCCTTCGTATCAAACCTCTTCCTGTTTGGAGATTTGATGTGAATAGAGACACCACAAAATAGAAAGACACCACATATCCATTACCCCATTCATCTGTCTTATGTAGTATAAAAATGAAGGTTTAGATTGAAAAAGGTGCATCTCTTGAACAGAGGTCTAACTGGCATTCAGGAAATAGAAAAATGGTATTTAAATGTGTTTGCAGGCCAGAATCTTAGTAGTCAAATCTTGATTCCAAACAAGGGTGTGCTAGAAGACTTTTGAAAGTCAGCTATAATAGGCTACTTCAAAAAATTATCTTATATGTCCTTTCAATACTAAATTCATCATGAGACAGACCTTCCACCTTTGTCAGTGTTCCTGTGGTAAAAAATAAAAAGTTGCTGTTTCAGCACTTTTCTTGTTTTAAGTGCAGTTTAAATGTACAGTTTAAGTACTGTTCTAGTTTAAAAAAATGGTTTTGTGCAGTGCATTTCAATTTCAGATCATTGTGGAATGCTTTTAGCAGATCCTCTGCCAAAAACACTCAGCTTTCTTGTTTCTATGGATAATAGGAGATTATATCTTCTATAGTACTATTTTTTGTTCAAATTTTATATGAGTTGTGAGACCTAAGGTGGGGTCCTTCACATAGTCTCAGTTCAAAATAATCCTTAAAGAAAAAGTTTCTCTCTTATTCTAATGCCAGACCCGAAAATCCTGAAGAAAATTTAGGAAGAGTGTGGCTTCACATTCCCCCCCAGCCAGTTTTTCTGGATAGGGAATGTCAGCCTAAAAGCTCACACAGTTCCCAACACTTCTGTAGCACTGTCTCAAAAGCCTGAGCTGCCATAGGACTCTGATACCAACAGTCCAGATATTTGCATCCCACCCATGGAGAGCACATGGAGATGCAAAGGGAAGGAGGAAGGAAGCAAAGGACGTTTGGTGGGCCCCACGGGTGGCTGTGGCAAAATTAAGGCCACAGTACAGGTAAGAGCAGAATAATTTGTCTCTTTGTATTTCATCCAGGGATAAATTTCCTAATTCAGTGACACTGTAGCACCAGCAATATTGACTGTCTGCTGATAATGTTTTGGCTAATTCAAGCAGATTTCTATTGAAACAATAGATTACACTATTTCTCAGAAATGTTCTCCACTTTATAACCTCTCACAGTAAAACTCAAACTTTTAACCACTTCCCCTCCAACATGAAGAGCTAGGGGTAACTACCAGCCATGAACTTGGTCATTTTTAAATGATTTTTGTGAAGATCAGATGCCCATGGCCTCAGATGGGAGTCTCTACTTTTCATCATGTTTGAAAATCAGATTTCAAAACCAAATTCAAGTATCTAGAATTATTCATTTATATCCATCCACATTTATCTAGCCACCTAAAGAGAACTGACCTGAATGTGAATACTATTACAAGTTGCTGAGTGCTTCAGATATTCAGAAGCAGGGAAATCGGGCCATATCAACTGAAGCCAATGTATAGATTTAGATAATTGTCTATAAATATTTCAAAACACTAGACTTTGCCTGTTCCCAGTTTTATCCTAGGTTTCCTCATCTCACCTACGATTTTTCAGCCTGTGTTTATCTGAGCTTCATATACAGGTCCAATTTTAGGATTAGTATGGTCCACAACAGAATATCAGTGCTTGCTCAGGAATACAATTTTGTTTGAAAATTCATGGATTCCAGTGCTTCATACTATGCAAAGTCTTTCTTGATTTTGCATAGTATGAGAAGTGTAGGAATATGTTCTATATATTGGATGAGTATTCCTGTACTGTTCAGGATCACTCTGTCTCCATCCCACCTCCCTTATGACACACTTGCTTAGGAAAAGGCAGTGATATTGGTAGCCTGTGCTTGGTGGCCAGCAGGCTGCTGTCAGGCTTAATGAATCTGTTTGCTTTTCCAACTGCAGGGCACTCATTTGGCTTTATCTCCTCTACCCAGATGCTTCTTTTCTCCAGCTTTGTAGGAAGGTAATAATCCTAAAGCCTTTTACCTTCTGTCAAATAGAGTCAAAATTGGCCTGAGGACCCAAAAGTTATTAGGAGGAAAACCAACATAAAGTGCAATCACATTTGCTTCATTTTTTAGCTAATTCATTTCTGTAGGAAACACAGCCAGCCAGGGAATGGCCTCTGAGTGTTGCCTTCTGTATTTATTTTCACAATGAAAATACCAGCATCAGTCAGGAGACATGCTCGTGAAGGTGGGAGCTCCAGTGAACAGCAGCTGAGTACGTGATGCTTCCTGCATTCAGCTGGCCTCCACTCCTAAACTTCATGATACTAAATTACAAATACATCGAAGAATGGGATGTATTTGTTATTTGGTGAGCAGGAGGCAAGGAAGAAGCAAAAGACTTGCAGTCTGAGGGTCAATGACACCCAGCCTTCTCATAACTGCCGGGTTTTCACAGTTTCTCACATTCTTCATCTGCCTTTAGGGTGCAGTTGTTCAATTCTCCCTCCTATATTATGCAAAAAGTCTTCATAAAACCAAACTGATTCCTGTTGGGAGCAGAGAATACTCCTTTAATGCCAAAAATTCAGCATGGTTGTAAGTGCAGAACAAGGCCAAGGTGAGGGCAAGGGGGAGCATGATTTGTCACCCCTGTTAATCCAGTTCTTGAAATGGTACAGTATAGTAAGAATGGTACAGATATAGTAAGAATCTAAAGGAGTACAGAAGATATAACAGCACAGGAGAACAGGTTCCATGAAAATCTGCTTCTTTCCTTTCATCAGCACCAAAATTGGGATGTGAAAGCAACAAACAAATTTACCTTCTTCTCCCAAATACACAGGGGAATAGGCATTCCTTTTTCAAGACAGGGAAGAAAATTCAAGTAAATAATGTCAGTTTTTATTTATTCCCCATTTGAATCTCTATCAATAATTTAATATTTGCAAGGCAACCTTATGTATAATCTATCACAGAAGACTGTTTATCCTTTACCAGTAACATTAAACTCTCAGTGACATATACTCAAGCCCTTGGAAAACCAGCCATCTAAAGGCTTTGTATATCTTCGTTTATTTTTACAAGCTGCAAACAAATCTAATTAATTAGAAAAACATGTCTGAAATTTTAGTCACTGTTATTCTGATTTTGGCCATGACAGATTTAAATATTTTTCCAGCAGCTTTGTGGGGGTGGATCCTGCTGCTGTGTGGGTGTGTCTAGGTTGTTATTCTACATCACCTCAGCTCATCCAGAAGTAAGGGACTTTCTGGCTTCTGGGAAGAAGGGTGTGGCTTTCAGTGGAAAAAAAAAAAAAACCTGTGGAAGTAAGGAACCCATCCATCCTTGGTTTTCATTGTCCCAGACTTAGTGAGAATTTTGCATATAAATCACCCTCTCTTTGTGCACTTTTATGTTTAATATTGTTGCTGTTACTGTTCGTGTTCTTATCTCATTGGTGTTTCCAGTAAATTGTTCTTGCTCAATTTTTTATCTTTACCTTTGGATCTAGCAACTGGAGGGGAGAGGAAACGGCTGGTGAAGGTTCAGTGGGAGCATTAAATTGGGGAATACCATTCCTAAACCTTGACAGTCAACTTTTTTTTTTTTTTTAAATGGTTCAAAAAGTACTGGGGAAAATATCTAGCACATTAAGTGAAATTAAGGTGAACCACACTATTTGTATTGCCACACCAATAGATGCTAGTGGTGTGTGGCAGGAACCCCACGTGCCAGCTGGTGTATGACTAAAAGGCAAATGTGTGATTAAAAGGACAGCCCTTGAGCCAAGACACTTAAAGCAGCAAAGCAGAGGCCTCCAGCTGTCTATGAACAGGACAGGACGGTGAATTGTTAGAGGACAGCAGCAAGTACCATGCTGTACTGCGAGCCAGCAGGACATAGCAGATCACTGCAGGGAAGCTCCAAATGCCCATACTCATGGCACCTCCCTGTGCTTGCAGCCTGCCCACATATTTCTGTGATAAGCACTGCAGGTACACTGTAATAAAGTTGTTATTTTGCTACATTAAAAAGCCCAGATTTCAAGTGTGTTCATTGTCTCATGGTCTACGTTATTTCTCTAGAGCAACTAGTGATCGATATCTCCAGAGCAACTAGTGATCGATATTGATATTCAGATCCTCACATCTTGGGGTTGTGAGAATTCAAACTGGATCTTTCAGTTGTACATGAATATTCCCTCTCTAAAATATGCTCCAAGTTAGAGGCAGTGATATCCTCTAATCAGTTGCCTGAAAGAAGTTTTATCAGTTGCCACTTAGAAGTTTATTTCTATCTAGCTTACCCACAAAATGCAGCTTCAGTGGTCTTACTATGACATTGTTCAGCTCTACATCTCTATTTTGATTTTCACTCAGCTTCTTTCTTATGACCCATCTAAGTTTTATTTTATGACATATCAAATTGAACCTTTCCGTTTTTAGATATGTGTGGGTCTGTGGCACTTTTTTCCCTTCACTTTCTGACTATCCCTTATTTCACATGACACTACAGCTAGATCCCCAAACTATCATGTTGGCCTCTTAACTTCTGGTTTGGCTCCTAGGGTAGCAGTCAATGTTCTGAATATTAATTACTCTTTTTGATTTTCCTTCTAACTTAGCCACTTTGAGATAGGTAGAATAATACATGAACAGACACGAAAAGTTCTTTTGCATGGAAAGTTAATTATTGTTGAAGTAGACACTAATTTGATTTTGTCAGCATCCAGATTTTTTCCCAATATTAAAACCCATTAAAAGCAAATGGAAGGAAGCTGACCTTCCTTACCAGAAGAAGGCATGCAACAGCAAAGGAGGTTAGTCCTCTATTTCTTTTCAGCTGGATATATTTTAAAAAGTTATGGAGAACACAACTGTGCAATTTGAGTTTCCTTAGTGTTTGCAGGTACTGCAGCTTGCAAGAATATAATTTCTCATCTAAGATCAGGTGCATGTTACAAAGCCCAGTGTGTTACATGCTATTTAATACCTTGACAGTTGTATATAAGATCAACTCTGTCACAAAGGCAACTGCCTACGGGTTTGTATAATCTGAATTTTCTAAATGAAAGTAGTATTTTTATGCCTTTATTTCTATTTTATTTTATTGCCTATATTAATGCCTTTATGCCAAATAATAAAGGTCTAAATCTTGCTTATGTGGGTACTTCTGTTGACTTGAGGAAGGAATGCAAAGAAGTTAGGAACAGATCCAAGAAATTAATGAATGAGGATGTGCAAGCATTTTGCTTGACATCATTTCATTAACTCTGAAAAAAATTATCAGACCAGAATATAGAAGTCATAAAGGTTTTAAGGTTTCCAAAATCTAGAAAATAATCTGGAGTGGTCTGCTTCTGACAGTAGGCACAGAAGTTCTTTTCATGTTTAAGAGTACAAATCTCACAGGACAGAGAATCCTGGGTCCAGTGAGAGCCATAAGCATGTGCTTAACTTTTACACATATCAATATTTCCATTCACTTTATTAGTCTTGGACATGGTAAATCACGGTCTTAAAGATAAACATGTATTTATATGATTTCTGGATTTGGATTTAAATGGTGTTTCTATTTATCCATAACTTACATACCCACTTTCCTTTTTCCTATGTCTCATTATAGCACAGGCATATGGAACAGAGTTACAGCTCATTTAAGTCTGCATTTCATGACATCCATGAATTTTTAGATCACAGAATTTAATTAATATAAGCAGTCAGTTTTTCTGCTGAGTATACAAAAGCTGATTATTATATAACACAATTTATTTACTCACTGAAGAAGATAACTTTTGCATGTTTCATGAGTTTTTATTTCTTGCAAGAGTTCAGATCCTTTTACTAATAGTGGAAATACACTGCCATGCATGATGACCCAGCATCACCCATCTGAAAATTGGTTGCCCCAGAATCCCAGACCCTCCAGCTTACACCTCCAAATGGCAGTGGAAGGCACCAGAGTGAGTCACTAGGGTTGTTTTTCCCCAGTTAAAGGTTGTTTCATTCTGCTTCCAAGCATGATATGAAATTATTGACATTCAAATAATAGTGCAGAGACTGGAATTCAAAGCCAATTAGAGCAGGATGATGTAAGGCTGCCAATTTACAATTACCATAACACCTGTGACATTTATAAATATTACTTCACAGCATTCCTGTGTCCTTAGG
This sequence comes from Onychostruthus taczanowskii, assembly GCF_017590055.1. Lineage (NCBI taxonomy): Eukaryota > Metazoa > Chordata > Aves > Passeriformes > Passeridae > Onychostruthus > Onychostruthus taczanowskii. Next base: position 1,251,256 of record NW_024501015.1, read on the forward strand.
TAAATCCTTAGATTTCACTTTGTGAAATGGATCACATATGTTCCCTGGTTCTTTGACTTGACAAACATCTTTATATTCAGCAAGCCACTTTAAAATAGTTTGGTATTTAAAACATTTCACAAGCAAGACTGTTCCTAACTTTTTATTGCTGCAATTAAGAATCAGGAAAAACTACCAGAGTTATGGTTAACTGAAGCATCTGCCTGAGCACCAGGAAATATGTGACAACCCAGTACAGAGAGATGAAATCCTACAATATAAGGCAATGGGGTTTAAGCACTAAAACAGAATTGTTTCCCTTAACATTTGTTCAGATTGATAACAATTACGAGATTAACAATGGTCCTGCTTTTTACAAATGGTAGTATAATGAGAAATTGTTTCCTGATGGTATCAGTTGGCATCACCAAAATAGGCAGTTGCAACCTCTCAGTGCCTTCAGCCCACACCAGCTTTGGTTTCAAAATATTTTCAGCATTTGCTCACTGTTAACAGAAATCATTGTTTCTACAAGTAACATGTAAAATATCTTCACAGCAGCTGAAAATGGTGTTCAGACAGTTCTTTCAGCCCTGCATGGGTGGGGGAATATTGAGGAAGCCGTGCAAAATCTCAAGATGCCAACATATTTCCTTGTGCAACAGCTATGGCAGCTTACAAAGGCACCTCAAATTTTTGTCCCCATAATTTAAGTAACAGATAAACTGGTAACTTTAAGTAAGTAACAGGTAAACTGACCCCTGTAAAGTTCTGTGGATCATTTTCTTCTTAAATACAAGAGGTGAATTAAATATGAAGATGGTGACAGGTAATAGCTGTGAGACAAAAAAAACCATAAAATATTATGATTGTTTCACAAACATATCTCATTGCAAACCACTTCCTCACAACTGTTAACAATATAAGAATTATTAATGACACTGGAACTATTTCTTCAATTACAAGGGCAAGTGCAGAGTTAGATACAAATGCAGGTCATTGCACTATCAAGTCCAGCTCTAGTTGTTAACATTAACACAGATATTTCTGATTTGTTTCGTGTAAATTACTGAATGAGTAATCAATTATGTGCAAATTTTATGATGGACTAAACTCAGAGAGGATTTATTAATTCTTTGAAATTCTTTTTTAAAAAATATTGAAAAAACAAGTGAGAGTAAAAGTCATTGTCAAACTCTGGTAAATTCAACTTTTTAGTTCAGTGGGATGACATCTACATGAAACAATGACCTTGCTTTTGACTTTAGTTGCCCATCATAAACCCTGAAAGAGCATCATGTAAGCCCAAGGGAACTCTTCAAAATTCACACTAATACAAAGTGGAACTTGAATCTGTCCAATCATCTTCAAAAGTAATTGCATCTCTCTCATGCTTTCCCCATCATTCTTCTTCTGTCTCTCTTGTCTGCTATCTCTATCTGAAATATCTTTCTGTCTTGTCCGTCTCAAGTATCTACCTCCACTTAGAATGAAAAAAAAATAGGTATGATTAATCATATAACCTCATAATATGATATATTGACAGGTTATTTCTTCCTACCATACTTGGGTAAAAATCATGCTTGTGTCACATGCTGGTCCCAGTTTATCTTCCTAGATTTAATTTCAGATGAAACACCTATCATTTTGATGTTTCCACAAACACTTATGTTGAAAATAAAAGTCTCATCTGATTGCCTATGGACTCTATTAACATGCACAGCCGTGCCATTTAGTTTAGTCAGAAGACAGAAGCATTTTTCATAAATATCCTAAATTTATAAAAGTCCTAAAGGGAACAAATTCCTGTTTGTGGAATCAGTTTCCATTTTTAGGTCTTTGAGGACCTCCTCTTTCAGAGTTGCTGTTTTTTCTTCATCAGGGAAAGACTGCCTTCTGTTACCTCTTTGTGATCTAAAACTCTGATGTGGGAGGGCTTGGGAACAGGTCATTCTTGATAATGAATTATTTACAAGTGTTCTTTAAGTTGAAACATCATCCAGAATGCCTTGGTTCTTGTCCTAAAATAGCATCATGGAGATGAAAGACTTCTTAGACATCAAAAAAACCCCAAAGAGTAAGTGACTTTCTGTTTTGTGATGAAATACTATGAAGTAGGGAATGGTATTGTGATACCCTTGGAGGAAGGCAGAGTCAAGCTAAAAGGACAAAAAGTCAATAAATTACAGAAGCAAACTGAAAATACAGACACAAGGATTTCATCTGTATAAATCATGACAGCTCCATTCCCACTATGCTGATTTATTCTTTCTGTGAGCCTTGCCAGTTAAGCTGTCCTGGGTCACTCACAGAATGTACAAAGAAAATGAAAATACAGGGAGGTCAATATCCAGCACTCTGTCCCACTTCATGGTGTGTCTGGTATCCGTTACTAAACCTGCAACATCATCCTGGGCTATGGAAAGAGAAGAACGGTGTCAGTCCTCAGGAGAGAGGAGCTGCAGCTGTGACAGGAATGAAAAAAGAGGTGCCAGTGTGACAAGGCTTGCCTTCTGCCCATCTCCTCTCATCCTCTGGCATTCCCAGGCAGATCAGCATCAGATTTATGGGGGCCTCAGGCAGAGGTTAAAGTGTGGGCCCTTCTCCTTTCCCTCATGTGAGTGACGCTCAGCACTACTCGGTTTAGTGTGGTATGAGCCTCTGCCCATGTCCTTGGCCTTTGGGCAATTGTTCTGAGAATTCACCCCTAAAAATAGTTTTCCCCACAGGTCTACAGCAGAAATACACCCATTCCATTGCAAAATCTGCTGATATTTGGCTATATTTCCCACGTTTGCTGAAGTCTCCCTGTCTTTTTCAAGATCCCACTATTTTGTTCCTTCTCTCCTGTTTCCCTATGGGATATGCAGTAATATTGCAGTAATACCAAGGTTTAAAACCATACATAACAGAGATCGAAAGAGCCCTCAGAGCATCTCATCACCCTCCTGAATGTTCCCCGAGGTACCTTCCCCAAATTTGTTCAGTCCTGTTCCCTAGGACCTTACTAATAGGGCTTTCAGCAGCTTCCTGCAGTAGGCAGCTCCACGGTGTTATATTTCTGAAACTTGACAATGGCTATTATTGTGCCTTAAGGGGGAAAATTAGGATTTTTGCTTTCCAGTAATTTTCTCCTCCATTACTAGAAACTCTAGCCCTAAATTTCAGTTGACCCTCTAGGTCACTATTAATCAACCTTATGTATCATTTGAAACTCCAAGACATGCTCTTCATCTTTCTAGTCTAGTGTTTTAAAATCCAGAAGTGGGGGTAGGAGGTTTGACATAAATGTTGTAAATACAGCACAGAGGAACAAGATATGAGGATATAATATTTTTAACTAGTACCAATGGTCACTGTTAAACACTCCAAAAGTTACTTGAGCTTAGAAGCCATGGAATAGGGATCCAAGTGGCTTCTTGGGAATTAATAAAAAGTCACATAGCAGTATTCCAACAAAAAGCAAATAGGTACACAGAAATGAAGCCAAATTCTGCACTCTCTTATTCCAAGTTCTTTGGTCAGGAAATGTGCTTCTCCATCTAGCACAAAGATCTCATCTCCCTTTAACTTTGCTGTGCAGTTGGGAACATGAACCTGCTATTAAGTTTAGGTACATTTCAGTTTTGTCTGAGTAGAATTTACATGAAACTACCATCTCTTCCCTCTGATTTTGCCACAGCGCCATGCCTTCTAGTGGGAAATCCTCTTTGAGTTGTCCCCCAGATTCCCTTCCTCACTGGAAGAGCAGCTCCTCTGGAGAGCTTTGTTCACTCCAAGCCATCATATAACTCACATGCATTCTTGCAGCATATTTCAGGTATGTGTCATATGGGTAATGATTAGGAGCTGAGGATTTCCCTCAGCCTTGTGTCCCACCAGTTCAATTAGTAGCCTGTCACATGGCACAAATTCACAAGCAGTGCTTGAAATGGCCATTGTGGCAACAGGGACAGAGTATGAAGACTATGTACCCTGTGCCCTCACCTCCCTCACAGCTAGAAAATATTCTCTCAGGGCCCTACAGACAGGCATACACATCTCTTGGGTGGGGTTGGATTGCATGTCGAAAGATAATGTCGTTTCTTTTGCGGAAGAAATATTTGTCCGGTGGTTGTACCTATAAAACAAGGAGCCTTCAGGGCTAGTGGAGTAACTTCAAGGTGCATTAACAGCATTATTCATGGTTCTCACACCTTACCCCTCAGCTTTGTAGTGACAGAGCATCCTGCCCTCCTCTTGTTTACACTGCTACAGATTTGGTGACCAACAGTTGTGCGTGTTCTGAATATATTTTATCAATGATCAGCACTGTGGCAGGAGTGAAGAAAAAAGCTCCATCACAGCCCTGACAAATGTCTGAGTCTGAAATATACTCCAAAGGCATGCCTCAAAGCCTGCAGTCCAATACCTGAGCAAAGACATGGACACCTGAAAATAATATGGGATCAGATGAGGGGTGCACATCTGGCCAGAGATTCAGGGTGATAATTTTCACTGATGCATGAGTTTCTGCTCTTACCCTACACAACTGATCTCCTATCAGCTAACCATGAAAATTGGTCACATATATCTTCTGAACTCTTCCACTTAGGCAATTTGACAGGGTCCTGCACACAAACATCTCCCTTGACCCTTTTTAGCTTGCCTTGCAAATTTTTTATCCAAATAATAGAGGGTGACCAAACAATTTAGGGCAGTTTAGGATAGGGTTGTGCAAAAAAAAAAAAAAAAAAAAAAAAAGGAAATGTAACATAATCACATTAGGGAAGGGGGAATTTTAACAAGATGATGAGAGAAGAGATTTCTTTTTGAGCCTTTAGAAAACTGTTGGACTTAAAACCTATATAAGCTGTTCAGACTGTAGGGAACAAACTTACCTTGTGTGTAGTTATCATTCCTGTATCCAATATGCAAAATTTTTCAGTATAGCACAAATGCAACCAAAATAGTGAAGATTGGACAACAGGCACTGCAGAGAGCTTGGTCCTCCTGGGGCAGGGGTAAAGCCAAACCAAGGCCAGGCCTGAGGTCAAGAGGAGCTGAAGGTCAGGAGGAGCTGAAGGTCAGACTGGATGGAGCTTTGAACAATGTTAGCAGTGAAAGATGGACTAGATGATCTTCAAAGGTCGCTTCCAACCCAAACCATGCTATGATGATATGAAGATAGTACATAATTCTTAGATTCTTGACACTTGGCATTTTTTAGGGGTTGCATTAGTCCAAACACAGCAAGCAAATTGTTAGCAGCTGTGTGCTGCTGTCTATTATTATTATTATTATTATTATTATTATTATTATCATTATCATTATTATTATTCACAGTAATAATTGTGTTAACAAAGCCACAGAAAACAAGTATGCTAACTGAAGATTTTTCTGCATGCACAAAAAAAAAAGGCAGGAAGACCCCAAATCATCTTTATTATCAACATAAGAAGATCAAAAAAAAGGACAACACTTCTCACCACCCCACCATCCTCCCCTCCCCCCACCTCCCAAAAAATTTCTATTTATTTTGTTTTGTGCAGAAGTGAAGAGAGGCGGAACCCCAAGGAGGAGCATAAGAAGGTTTCTTTCCTTGGCGGCTTCCTGGCTGGAGAATGGCCACACATTACCCCACCAGCCTCAAGCCATTGGCAGTACCTACCATTTTATTCTTTCAACAGAAAAGGGTCATGTGCAGAAAACGACCACTGCCCACTCTTAAGAATGGGACCTATGTGATTAGAGAGTTTCTCTCCTGGCATAATAAATCATGCTTTCCTATGCTGTTCACTAATGCTGAATACTTCCAGTGTTCAATATTTCAAGTACTTCTGTTGGTCAAAGCCCATACTGATTTTCTGGAAGTAGTTTCATTCACATTATACTTGTACAAAAACATGATTTATTTTAAATGTCAGGAGTAAATTACAGTTTTACAGATTTTGTGGAAGGTTTTTTTTCCCCAGGAAAATAGATTATTCTCCCCCCAGAATTACCAGGTTTCCTCAGGTCTTGGTTTTCCTTCTCTTTGTTTAGAAAGCCACACATATGAGTACCCTAAATATTTATGAATATAATTTATGAGACCAGTTGTTTTTTTCTTGCCAAAAGTAAGAAGTTGGCCTGTGTGTGGTCAGAAAGTCTAACTATGGCCAGACTGAAACCATGGAGGTGACGGCAACTTCATATTCAATAAGAAAAATGGCTAAAGATTCCATATATGACATAGAAAATATATCCTAAATAATAAGAAAACATACATCACCTCTAGGCTGACCAGACTGTTAATTCAAAATAAAAGGCAATAAGAAAGTTAAGCACAAGACATTCATCAGCAACATTACAAAGGACATAAAAGGTGTGCTATTTTCCTGGCTGAATTAATTTATTTTGCTTTTGTTTTATTTGTTTATTGATTTCCTTATTGTCTTTAAACAAGTTTATTTGGGCTTCCACTCAAAAATTAAAGAGTGTCTCTCCACTGAGTGTATGAAAAGCTGTATCAGGTCTCAAGACAAGATACAACACATCAACTTAACCTCCCAAAACTCTTCCAAAACAACCTCCCATTGCACTCAGGGAGCAAAACCTGCCTCCTCTGACGCTTGGCACAGCCTCTCAAATGTTGCCCAGAGTTCTGAAAAATAAGATGCGGTAAGATTTTCATCATTGCAGACCAAATGGTCCCAAATAGTAGTTTTCATTGATTAACATATCATCCCTCAAGTTACAGCACCTTTTTCTATAGGAAAATACAGCATAACAAGGAACAAATTGTTGGCATCTGCCCTTCACAATAGGAGAGGACATCAGATTAATAATCCAAAAATTCCAAAAACAAAACCCTTAGATTTATCAAGTTAGACTTCCTCCAAGCCAATACTTTTACATGAGTGCAACTAAGAAATAGAGACATTTTTAAAACTAAGTGAAAACCAAAATAAAATGTTTGCATTTGAATTTCAAAATAACAATTCCCTAAAGTTTACTGTGCTGACTAGAGCTGAAGAGGCAGTGATAGGGATTGGGTTCTTTTGAAGCAGCTGTTATCTCAGTCCCACTGGATGTGGAATGGGAGAAATGCATTCTGTCAACATGCAGTCCATGCAGTCCTCCACATTTACTGAGCTTGCTTGTCTCTTGAGTTGGGGAGTTCCTTCTTTCTTGCCTCCAGTGTACAATTTACGATATAGTTCAGGTATTTATAACCAGGTTGCTTTTCATGTTCCCCTCGGTGCCTGTTTTATGAGATTTTGGAAAAGAAAAGCATATCCTATAAATTCAAAGTTTGAAATCCATTGGTACTTATCAAGTATCAGTTTGAGGATCCAGAAACTTTACTAGACAGCAGAATTCTCTGCCACCACCTATTGTAGCCCTGATAAAGTGACCTTTTCTTTTTGCATGGTGGTTAAAAAGAGCTGCTGATCAGAGATCTTCAGCTAATCTTGTGCTCTGTAGAAATGCAAAGAATTTTCTGAATGAGGAATGTGTTTGAAGCTCCCAAAGTAAAGAAAGATGTCTCTGGGCATTGAGTACTTGCCCATATGGACAAGGAACGCCTTCAGATGTGTCTGTGATACTGTATGGATCTGTGGCTACTGTAAACGGATAAACTTCACAGGCCATTAGTTTTGTTTTTGTTAACCCACATGATTAAACCCATGGGCATGTTTAGAAGGTTTATTTCAATCTGATATTCCACTGACCCCTCATTCTACCTACAGGAGTCCAAATATTTCCAGGGTGGATATGTAATCAATTATTTTATATTCAGTTTACTCTTAATGCAAATTCAATCAAGCACAATCTTCATGAGCACCTTTCTTTACCACTGTGTTTGCCTTCAGCAGCATCTTCAGGCAGAGGATCCTTAATGGGTTTTATAAAGTGCTCATATCCAATGCCTGATACTATAAGCCAAAAAAAGCACCCTAATTAGTTCCAAAAGAGAGAAGCTAATGTAGCATCATCTGTAGTGGTTTTCAGATAAGGTACTTCCCACCTTTTTTTTTTTAATGGGTTCAGAAATTCCAGCCAACCTCGCATTTCTCAACCATGTATCATGACATATGAATTTCTCAGTCATTTAAGAGTTTTCAGAGTTGATGGGAATGGTGGTTGTTTTTTTTAACTAGATATTAACTTATTTTTAAATCTACTCCAGGCCCAGTACAAGCTTTCACTTGTAAGAGACCTAGTAAGTCTAGCAACCCTAAGTAGTCCAAACTCTGAAAAGCAGTTCTCTAGGAAAATACCTGAGAAAGAATTTGCAGTTTTATTTTAAAAGACTCAGCCAAAAATCAGAGAAGTTCCAACATAAGCAATTTTACTTTTGCAACTATTTACATCTGATGTTTTCCCTTCCTTGCGCCAGTTTTAAATTGATAAAATTAAAATTTTTCTCTTTGCTTGATTTTAATAGGCTATATGCATTTGATCTGATTCTGTAAAATATCATGAAGTTCATACACTATTGTTGTCTTGCATATTTGATATGATATTTCTGTCAGGTGTACTGTATTGTCATTCACATGCAGCAGCGATGGAGCAAATGGGTTCTGTGAAGCTTCTTTGCCCTCTGGAATAGCAAAGGCAAGGAAAAGGGAAACAAAATTTTCCTGTAATTGCCGTATCCTCCCATCCCTGGTGCCCCTTCAGAGCCAGCTACACCGAGTACCTGGGACAGGCAGGTCTTCCCAGCTGAGGCAGAGCAGTCTATGCTAGTCCTCCGCATTTTTACTTCCTCAGAAGTCAAAAAATCCAACATCAACCCAAGCTACAAAAGTGCCTGGCGCAGGTCTCTTTTGCACAGGCAGACCAGAACCTGCAGGAGCCTTCAGCTCCTGAGCTCAGTGAGCTCTGCAATATTAGCAGACAACACAGGTCATGAGTTTCCGCCTGCTCAAACCCACCTGCGCATCTGTTCTTTGCCCAGTTCCAGAGCTCAAAGGACAACCCAAAGCTTTAGGACATCTCTCAGCTCTGAAACGCCACCAAGACCCACAAACCACCCTCTGTACAGTTTAATATCATCTTTCACACGAAGATCTTAAACAAATTTGCTGGCATTAATTAAGCCTCATAAACTCCTGTGGGAGTTAAATAGAGGTTGTTATACGCATTTTATACCAGAGCTTACCTTAAGAGGTTTTTTAAGTGCCTGTTCCTGCTGACCTATGCAAGAGCTCCAGTCAGTGTGAATATGCTGACATGCTGAAATGCTGCTTCATGCAGGTAAGCCTCAGTTTAGTTTTCCACTAAAGCAACATATGGGAAAACATGCACTTAACTATGCCCGGTGTGGTTTAAATATGTTGCATACTCAAGGGCATACACAAAATAAGACACGTCAACCAGACTGTTTCAGGCTCTGTAAGACAGCCAATACACTTGCAAGTAAGGTAGTCTCTGGACAAAATTATAGCATTCATTTTCAATATCATGAAAACTGATCAATCCTGGTTTAGATTTGAGACTCTGAGCAATGTTGGACTTTGTTTTTTGCCTTTTAACTGACAGTTGTATGAAAGGTGCTTTGGTTTTCCCACTAGATCCCTTTAAAACAGGCCATACGCAGTCAGTTGAGCTGATGCTGTGCATTCTTATGGAGTTTATATAAGTTTAACCCCTGGATTAATATGCCTCTCTTCAGAGATTGGGCTGCTGGAGTCCTTTACTTATTCCTCTAAAATACAGGTGATATTTTTGGCATTGCTGCAAGACAATCTGTCTACATTACTGAGCCTCCCATCCAGTCATGAAATGAAATGTTTTCTTTTTTCCTTGAACACCACAAGGGTTGCTGAGGTTTCAGTTCTGGCTACGATGAAACTCATAATTTTGTCACTGGCTTTACTAGGATCAGGACTTCCCCCAAACCAAAGGTATTCCATTGACAGTCAGTGGACCCTTGGGCATAAATGGACCACTTCTAAGTCAGCATACGAGAAGCTGACCTGTCATGCATAGTTTTTAATTCTCTCTGTGGACACCCTTGCAAACCATTACAGACCCATATTCTGAAAAACATTGAAAGCCATTTCCCTTAGCCACTGAGAAAGATAAGTTCAATAAAGAACTGAAGTCATGTCAGCACTGCTCAATTGGGGTCTTTATTGAGGTCTCTTGACAACAATAAAGGCCTGTTTCTTATATTCATGTCCAAACTGTGGTCCAATCTGTGGGTGTCCCAACTTGATGGACACTTTGCCTCTATGTTTAACAGCACATATGCCACTTGTGTCTTGAACAGCCCAATCTTGAGGACAGGATTGGACTTCATAACATCATCCCAGACCCAGTTTCCACTCTGCTTATGCTAAGCCTCCAGTTTTCTGCATTTTGCCTTCATCTTAAAATGTCACAAGCCCACCACACAGCTGTGGGTGTGGGGGTCCCTAGGGATTTTTTTTAGCACTCAGATATGCAGGAAACCTCCTGCAATAGAATTAATAAGGTTTGAGTGCAAACTTGCCAGCTACCCAGGTTTTGCTTGAAAAAGACAGTTTTGGGTTATTTTATGTTTTCAGGAACTTGGCAATACCATAACTGCAGGACTAAGGCAGAAAAGAACCACACAGAAATCTCAATAGGAGAGAGGAACCCACAGAGCCATTTGAAAAATGCTCCTGCCACAACAGATAAGGCCCCAAATACAGCCATCTGCCTCTTTTTTCCCTTTCCCCTTTGCTACACTTCCTCTCCCAGATGTTTCTCATCATCTAAAGTAGCAATTCAGGCATTCATGTAACTGATCCGAAGGAGTGTGCTGCATGTGATTAGCATCAAGTCACCAAAGAACAAAGAAATGCAATTAATCCCTGTTTAAATAAAAAACAGATTAGATAAGATTAAACATATTAGCAATGGGCAAACCTCCGATGGTTTGTAGACCAGTATTGGGCTGGAAAAGCGTTTGGGAATGCCAGTATAACCCAGATCCTATGCAAAGTTTCTGACACCTCCCTCCAAGAAAACTTGAAAGCACAAGGAAAGCTCTCCTGTATGGTACTTTGCACTTCCTGCACTCCAGTACAGTTGGAAAAAGCCCCACTCTCATGTTATGTTAGCTTCTGGCACCAACACCTCTGATTGTGATCAGAACAAGAAAATATTGAGGGTAGAGTTACCCACTTATTAAGTAGGGTTTAGTTGAAAGGACTTGTTAAACAGATTTCAGGGTTGGTTTAGTTGGTTCATCTATTTTTTTTATAGGCTGAATTGTTTCTAGGCTTTATGGCAGAAAAGTTACCACTGCCCTTCTATCCCATTGGTGTTCATGATGTTGCATATGCCTCCAAATGAGCATTTTGAGTAACTCATCTTCAAAAAAATAACTCCCATCTGCTGATGAGGGTTAGGTTGTTGGTACTCTGATTTCAACAATGTGTTCGTCAACATCTGAAACAGGAACATTTTGACCAACTCAGAGAAGTAAAATAGCAAATAGTAGTGAAAGACTTTTCCCTAGCAGCTTGCAGATCTTGCCTGATTTGCCAGTAGGGCTGGGCTTCAGCTCATCTCACTGCAGGATCTTCACCTCTGTTTTTAAAGTGATCCTGAAACCTAAGCTTTTAAGCAACATATCCTAAGATTTCTTATTTCATCAGAACCAATCTTCATTACCCTTGTTCACAAATTTCTACTATTTCTACATGTACAATAGAATTACAGAATGAACTGTATATCAATCAGGAAAAAAAATTATTCATTAAGAAAACTAATTTTCAAGGTCTGTCTGGGAAGATAGGACAGATAGGTGGACGATTGGACAGATTCTTAGGAAGCTTCTTTGAGGAACTATATTTAGTGTAATACCACCCTGAAACAAATATCTTCTAAAGTTTTCTGTTACATCCAGTCCAGTGAAAGCAAAAAGTGGGGAACACAAACACTGTCACTGGGGAAAAAAAAAAATCATTCAATATCAGAATCATGAACTCTATTCAGAATTTTCCATGTAAGAATGGTCACTCCAGAGAACATATTTATAGTAGAATGACAAGCAGAGACTGTCGGGGATTACAAGCGTACACATGCACCACAATGTAGCCGTTTCCATGACTATTTTCATAGTTTTTAGTTTGAAGAATTGAGATCAGAGACAGCCTGGGCCTCTCCTGTTGGACTGGTCCAGCTAACCTCTGGAAAGCAGCCATTCAGTACACACCATAATTTGCTCTCAGTCTGAACTGGAGCCTCCATTAAATCAAACATACAGGGCCAGATTCTTAGGCAGTGTAAAGTAAAGTAGCTCCACAGAAGGCAACTTATGGCAGCTGAGGTCTGATCGATGGTGTTAAGTACGCTGGTAAAGCTTCAGCCGTCGGGCAAGAATGATTTCTCACCTGTTTCCCAAACATTTATTACTCATGGCTGGATTTCAAGTCTTTTCCTCACAGTGACTAGCACCCTCCTTGAGAAGGAGCCTTACTGAGTTCTCAGGTATACATGGAAAATTTAAAAAGGGCTCAACAGGAGGGGAGCAGGATCTTCAGTGCTAAAAAATTGAATGCCTCAGGGGTCTCAAACCCTACCCCTTTTACAAACTAAACAAAAATCCCTCTCTTACCTTAAACCTGCCTTCAGAAACTTTTAAAAATATGGTTTGTCAAACATCTTGGATTTTATTTCTAATGAAATGCTAATAAAAATGTGAAACAATAATTTATTTTGTGGTGCTGCACTCAAAGAGTGAGAATACTTAGTAGCTGTGTGTTCAAGATGAATTGCTGGGAAATGCTTTTAAAATCTGTCCTGTCTTTTACCTGGTTAGATTTATACCACCTCAGATGTTAACAGCCCTTAGGTGGCTTCTTAATGCCAAATGTAAATACAAAAACAAGAAGAAAATGTTCCTCGTGAATTCATACATATCTTTCCTGGCAAAAGGCCACTCCTGTCACTCAGAGCTGACTGTTCTTCTTTTAATTTGGCATCAATTTCTTGGCTGCTGTTAATAGTATTATTTGTGTTGGAGGTAAGCCAGACAACACACTTTTCTAACCAATTTGTCCAATAAAATGGATTATTTTGTTAGCTAATCTGTCACTTCTTGAAAAGAGAAATCTTTAATACCATTTGTACAAATATTCTTGGTTTATGTCTTATGCTTTCTTGTTGCCCTGCATCAATACCAAAGCTTCTACAAGAGCTAATTAAGTTTTGATACATTCACAGAAAAATGACTGTTCAGCCTTGATCAGAATCTTCATTTTGACACCTTTTTTTTTTTCCCAGTGATTAAAAATAATGATTTTGTCAGCTCCGGGAGCATAACTTTTCTTGTCTTACTCCTACAGTCCTTTGCCCACAGAGCGCATCAGCTTTTTCTGGGTAAAAATGGAAGAAGGCACAGTAAAATTAACAAAGCAGGCTTCCCTTCCCACTGTAGAGCAGTGCCATCAGCTCACCCCTCCTTGCCCTCCTCAAAGCCTGAGCAAATGGCTGGCTCCAAACGAGGCACATGTGGCTGAGCAGCCCATGCACGTGTAGGTTTGGTGAACTGGAACATTAAACAAGACTAAATGTTTGAACACACCCTGCAGATTTTCTTCCCTGAGCTGTTTTTCCATCTTTGCACATCTATCAGTTTTCTGAGGTTTAAGAGCTCACATCTGAGACTGTAGCTGCTCTGTCTAAAGACGTTAAAAATGGCCAGTGTGTTCAGCAGTGCTCTGCAGATGGCCTGGCAGATGAGCAGATGAACAGGCTGGTGTACCACCTTCTCTTAAAGAGGAGCTGGAAAACACAGAGCAGAGAACAAAACATGCAAATCTTCATAACAATGTATGACAAAAATGGTCATACACAAAAATCAGAACAATAAAATATGTCACATTTTAAGATCAATCCTGAATGGATTAAAAAAAAAAAAAAAAAAAAAAAAAAAAAAAAAAAAAAACAACAATGGAAAAATAAATTCCACACATTACCTAAGAATTCATTGTTTCCTGTGCTGGACTGCAAATAAACAGACAGATATTATGTGAGAAACACTGCATGTTCACTGACAGTCTGGTTTTACCTTTTATACAGCTTAAATCAGAAGCAGAGTAAGCAGGACTGCAAGGAGGCATTGAACATAATCTGTTTGGCCCCAGAAACTGCACCTCCAGCAAAGCAAGGATAAGTGCCTACTGCCTCCTTCCCATATGGATCCAGATAGTTAAATGCCTGTCTATTTGGGTCTGGAATATCTTCTGAGTGGAAAGTAGGCACCTTGATGGAGCCCATGTTAATTAATTGTATTTTCTTTAGTTGTAACCATGTGCATGCCAACACACTGGTTTGGCCAGCATTCCCTGCTCTGGGGTGAGCCCACAGCCCAGGGCAGTGTGACAGGGCTCGGCCATGTGCTGCTGGCAGGGCAGCAGCCTGCCTGGCCACTCACCCTGGGCACAGAGAGGAGCTGCCAGCAGCTGCCTGCTGCCCACACGTGCCTCTGGGCAGGAAGGACTGTGCAGGACGAGAAGGTACCAATGCACAGACCTAATGTGCTTTAACAGCACCCACAGCAGCTGTGGCACAGTGACAGCAACGCCAAGCCCTACTCCAGAGCAGCCAAGTCAGCATCGTGCCATGCCCAGCTGATGTTCCCCCAAAAACCTCTCTGCTGGAGATCTACTCCTCCTTTGGAACTGCAAGGATCCCTCAGGGCAGGCTATTCAACTTGGCCTGATGAATATTTAAACCAAAGGCTATTTGCTGTCATGTTTAGGAGTATAAAGATTGACAATTTATATCTGACATTGACAATTTATATCTCTTAACTCAGGGAACGGCTTTATATAAACACATGTTTGGTGTCTTCTGGTTTCTTTCTCAACCAAACCCTTTAGAAAGTGTACATGCACTTCATAATGATGTGAGCAACATTTTCCTACTGCTGAGTACTGGAGAAGTGTTTGGCATAGCATTTATTCCAGCTTGAATCTCTGCATTCAAATCCCCTCTGCGCAGCAAGGCTGAGGCCTGGGCTTTGTACTTGCTGTTCCTGCAGGAACGTGCCTGCAGTCCAGAGGAGAAGGTTGTTTATGAGCACCGAGTCCTTGCACCTGGCCTCCTGCACTGCCAGCCCCATCCCAGCACAGGTCTGCAGCCTGGCTGGAAGAGATCCTCTGCACTCTGAATTCCTTGGAATGCATTCCCTGTTTAACAAAACCCAAACATTTTATTAAAGGCACTCAAACGGAGGCTCTGCCATTTGAGCGCTCTCCATTTTTGAATGCAAAGTATTAGCCATTTGTGGCCAAACAGTGCTATCCTTAGAGCATACAGCATCGTGAGAAGTCTCACAGGGAACCTTCTGTGTTATACATGAGGAACACCATGCTCCCAGGCTGTGCTGTGCATGGCTTTGGTCACCTGTCCATTTCCAAACAGGCTGGGCTTTACTTCACCATTCCCCATGAACTTTCCCACTAGAAAACATACTTACCTGATGACTTGAAATAACAGCTAACAGAGCTTCTTTTTAAGCTGTCAGGGGGAGCTCTTTTTCTGAAAGATATAGAGATATATAATAAAAACAAAACAAACAAACATAAAAATCTGTAAGCAATTTGTTAGAATTGGAGGCTTAGCTGTTTTCTAACATGTAAGTGAAACTACAGGAGCCATTCCTTTGAAAATCCTCGTGTTTTCTACACAATGTTCCACTTTGTGTACATTTATGTCCTTACACTGCAGACACCTCAAATGCCCCAGAAAGGACAAAATAGCAGCAAGAAGCAGAGATTTGGGCTGAACCCAAAGTCTTTGCATACAGAGATAGGCATTGTAACTAGATTTTTCCAGAAACATTCCAAAACAAGGACCAAGTTTCC
The DNA here is from genome assembly GCF_017590055.1 of Onychostruthus taczanowskii. Classification (NCBI taxonomy): domain Eukaryota; kingdom Metazoa; phylum Chordata; class Aves; order Passeriformes; family Passeridae; genus Onychostruthus; species Onychostruthus taczanowskii. The sequence goes on from NW_024501015.1 coordinate 1,267,053, forward strand.
AAAAATGCCTAGTAGTCAACTTTATACATGGAAAAGTAGCTCTCAAGACAAGCCATCTCAAACCACCTATTTACTGGATAGAGCCTGCCGTAGGGGGGGAAGGTAGAAAGAAGTAGCCTGAATAAAGCCCTGCAGCCTGAGTAACCTGCCCGAGAACAGGAGATGCATTCGTCGTAAGGAATGGTCCTGTGTCACTTTACACAAGCCTCGGGTAGCCAAACACCCTAGGGAACTATAACACAAAACTCAAATTGCAGCTAGGGAGAGAATTTATAGGATATCTCTTTTGCTGAGTGGCTTCTGGTGGGCTTTGAAGGCCTAAGAGATTGTCTCTGTCCTGAGCCTGACAACAGGCTTGTGGACAAAGGGCTGCGAACCTCCACAGGGTCACCAGCCTGACAGCAGCCCAGACTATCACTGCCATTAAAAATAAAAGTTTAGGAGTCACTGCTGGTGGTAACAGACCCACATAAATTTTGAAATTAATCCCTTGGAAACAGGCAGGTCCTTCCCAGTCAGGGAATTCTCAAGGATACAAGAATACAAAGTTTTAGCTGTTTCAAGTCTATACCTGTCGCAACAATACTTCAGCACTGTAATGGGATTGACTCTAATTGGTGTACTAGCACTTTTTCCCAAGCCTAAAAATCAAGCACTGGTGTTGCATCATAACAAGCATCAGCTTTGCCGTCTTCACCTTGCCGGGTGCTCCCTCAGTTGTGCTGTTTCCTCTGCACTGACCAAGCCCCACAGGGAGGCTCCTGGGCACCACTTCCCACCTCAGCCCTGCTCAGGGGTATCCTCACTCCATCCAGGACCTGCCCAAAGTCACTGCTGGCTGCACTCTGACAGATCAGCTCGGAGGTGCCCTGGCAACCTCGCTTCAAGCCTCGCTTCTGCCCTCTTCCTCCCAGCTGCTTCACAGATGCTGAAGCCTGAACCCTCTGCCTGCCGTGCAGAGCTTTAAACCCTAATAATGAAGGAGGGGTTCTGTCTGTGCTCTGTGTTTATAAAACCCCTTTGGGTTTTATCAACCCACAGGCCCAGTTCTACACTCCCTGTATTCCTTGTGTAGCCGAATGAGGGTAAGGAACAGCCTGACTGATACAAATCTGATACCTGGGGGAGGAATGTGGTGTAAAAGATACACTTCTGAATATAGTACTCAACAGAAATGTATTCCAAGAGAAATGTGCAGAGCTTCTCAGGCAACGTTAGCTGTACCAAGTAATGCCACACACAAGGGTGAACACTGCTGGTGTGGGGCTTGTCTTGTATTTAGGAAAAGCTTTAAAAATCACTCCTAAACAGGCAGAGGTTTGTGCACTCATGTAGGCATGGATGCAGCCAAGCTGTGTCGGACACACAGATGAATCCATCTCACTCTCTGAAGACTGCTGCAGTAAGCCCCAGAATCCTGCCTGCTGCAGTGGTACCTGCAATCCTTCTGATGTTTGTACTTAGAAGCACAAAGTGCTGCAAGCAGAACTAAATGGAAATGCTCCAGGTTCTGAGTCTTTCTCCAACCTTTGAGACCACTAAGATAAAGTAAGTTAAAATAAATTTTTAATATAAAATAAAATAATGTAAAATAAATTTGAAGTGAACATTCCACAACTAAGTTCAAGAGAAAAGCACACATGGCACAGTGTTCCAGCTTGGAGGTCTCTACCCTCACATAATACTAAATATCTTTAGCATTAAGTGTTTCTGTAAAGCAAGCACAGGAAGATGGGGGCATTGGTTAATGTGTGTCACTGATGTGTTAGCTTCAACCCTGCCAGCCCCACTGTGGAGGTGCAGGGATGGAGCAGGGATGGAGCAGGGATGGAGCAGGGATGGAGCAGGGATGGAGCAGGGATGGAGCAGGGATGGAGCAGGGATGGAGCAGGGATGGAGCAGGGATGGAGCAGGGATGGAGCAGGAGGTGCAGGGATGGAGCAGCCGAGCTCTGGCCAGCACCTTCAGAGGAGCTTCCTCAGAGACCTGCACGCAGACGTGGATGTAGAGCTGCACAGAGGGAGGTGTCAGCAAGCCACAGCAGTGGAACACACTTCCAGCCTTCCTACTCTCTCTCCAAGGACACATCTCCTTCTGCCTCAGGATCTTGGCTTTCACTTGGCTGTGGAGGGCCCCAACAGTTTTGCTTCTCTGATGCTGTGCCCTGGCTTCGGCATTTTTGCATTTTGTTGCTCTTCCAGTGAATTCCAAAAAAAACCCAAGCTGCATTTGGCAGTCCTGCGTGGGGCAGGTGTTCATAGCAAGAAAATTGTTTTCCAAAGCAAGCCAAACTCTAACTTTTGACATGGGATTGCAAGTCTGAACTCGAAAGGCTGAGCACATACCTGAACCATCAGTATCACATGTTGCTCAGACCTAAAACAGTCAGAAGTCCATCCTCTCTCTGCATGGGCAACAGAATTTTTATGAAACACCCTGACACCTCTTGGTTTCTGAACTTAGGTGTTTTTTGTACTAGCTACCTCCTGCCAGCAGTCATTAAAATCCTTGCCCAGTCCCTGGCTGTCCACAGCACTGCTTAAGTCACCCTGCTCATGTGTTGGCAGCTGTGACAGCTCAGCAGCACTCAGCTGGAAAGAAGAAGCACCTTCATCTTGTCTGTTCACAGCAGAGAAAGTTACACCCCCCTCCTCTTTCCTAGAAGACCATAATGGAAAGAAAAATAGGAAAAGAAAGGAAAGAAAGGAAAAGAAGAGAAAGAGAAGAAAAGAAAGAAAGAAAGAAAGAAAGAAAGAAAGAAAGAAAGAAAGAAAGAAAGAAAGAAAGAAAGAAAGAAAGAAAGAAAGAAAGAAAGAAAGAAAGAAAGAGAGAAGTGAGCACCTAAACTTTTAGTGACTTTCCACAAATGTGTCTCAAAAGGCAGATTTTTACCTTCCTTTCAAACCTCTCTTCCTTCCTGCTTTCCTTCCTTGCCTGCCTGTCTGTTTTCCTTCACTTAGCTTTCATTCTTTCATTTTTCCACTCCATTTCTCTTCCTTCCATAATTTTTTCCTCCGCTATCTTGTATTGAAAACCAGAAACAACAAAAAAAAATACAAAAGAAAAATACAAATTTACCAAGTTGAATGAAAGGTGGGTGTAAATCCCAAAATGCTTTGTTACTATTTGTGAAAACTGACATTTGAAAAAACAATTAAATGTCTTTTCTGTTTTAAATAATCTGTATCTTTTTTATCTATTTTCTACACCTCCAGAAAATATGCTCTTTTTTGTAGATGATTTATTCAAACTCCAGCTCTGAGAAGCTTATACAGCATCTCCCTCTTCTTACAAAGTTTTAAAGACAATAGATCTGGATAAGTCATGGCACTAATAAATTGTCTGCAATTTACTTAGGAAAGATTTTGTTCAGTGGTTTGATAATTTTTAAGGACTCTGATACAAGATTGACCTGATTTGTGGGAAAATCAGATAGTTTTGGCCCTGGGCACCAGAGTACTGCTTTCAAGTTGAAAAGCTAATAAAACAGTTGGTGAAGTTCACTTTGTGTACACAGGGTGAGGGTGGCATTGGATGTTTCACTCATAGAGGCAAAAAGAAACTAACTCGGTTCTGTGCAGATGTGAAAAGTTTTCCATTTTTTAACTGATTTTTAATACTTAAAAGGTGACTCTTATTCTAAGACTTGCTGGAGAGGATATTAAAGAACAATTTAAAAAAAAAAAGAAAAAAAAAAAATAGAGGAGGGGGAAGGGGTTGGTTTCAGTTGTTTTAGAAGGAAAAGTCATGTTTCTTGACTTTCCTGAGGAATTAATTTGAGACTTCTGGTTTCCAGACAGCAGTGTGAGCATGGAAAGTAGCTTTGCCCAACATCTCATGAGTAAAACATCATGAGTTGCCCCAGCAGAGGCAGTAAACTTTGCTCTTCTCTTACCTGGTGCAGTAAATGTTGCTCTTCTCTCAACCCCAAAAAGCATAAAATGTCACCCAAGTAAAGATCACCAAACTTTTTTGGCAGTGTTGTGCCCCAGCCAAGTGAGCTTTCAGGGTTAAACAAGGCACGGAAAGGGAAATTTGCAAGTAGGTTTTTCACTGTTTTGGTAGCTGGGTGAGGCCTATTGGCTGTTTAAGGCAGAAATGCAATAATCTAGAAGCTCTGGGACTGCAAGGAAGAAAAGCCTTCCTGGGACACAGTCAGCAAAAGTGAGAGACAGAGAGGATGAATTGCAAGGGGGAAAATATACCATGAAGAGGTATGACCAAAATTATAAATGGTAATGAGTCAGAACATGAAGTAACTAGCCTTTATTTAAACCCATGGTTTAAGAAAGAGGCTATAATCTGCTGGAGGTGTCATCATTTCAATGGAAGTGTAAAACCAGAATCAGGATTTCTTACTCTCACTAAATGCTGACCATTTTTTACATACATTCTGGCCTCAGGGATCTTTATCCAGGCGTGTTGGTCAAACTTCAGTTTAGGTCTCCATATGCTACTTTCCTATAGTATGCCACTTTCCTACAATTCATCCCATCCTTTCACTTAAAGCACTTGTTCCTAAAAGTACTGTGATGTAGCCACTGTGGCAGCGCACAACCTTGAATCAGTATCAAATGATAAGCAAGAAACTTGCTGCACACTCTGGCCCTGTACATATCTCAGTTTCAGCAGGGACCCCTCCAGACACCTACATGCATACTAATTATTTTACATTATCAAAGGTGCCATGTCAAGCACAATACCCCCTTGTCTATGCATCTACACTTTGAGTCAATCATATCGCATAGATAGAGCAAGATGCCATGAAAGCCTAGCATAAAAAGAGCTACCCAGGTGCTGCCATCACAGCCCTGATCAAGGTAAGCCTACAGCTGGGGAAGGGGACAAAGTGTAAGAGAAGATACTAGGAGGAAAGACCTCACTTTGCCTTGCATAGGGCTGAGGCTGAAATGGCCTTGAGTAGTTATTACCCAGTAGTTCAAGTTGATTTGTTCTGCCTGTGAGTTTTGATTTGGAAATGCAGCAAGCCTGAGGAAAAGGCTATGAAATTACCTATAGTTGGGACTTATATTTTTCCTTCCCCAATGGATGTCCCTGCATACCTGCTTGCAGCGTAATAGTGCAATAAATTGAGTGCATATCTATATCCACAAAGGGTCAAACTCTGCTCTGAATTACACCCGTGTAAATCCTCAGTAACTCCACTGGCCTCACCGGAGTTATTTGGCACAGATTTACACTTATGTAACTGAGAGCTGGTTTTAAGCTACAGTATGAAAAGTGTTTCACCTTCAGGGTAAAAAAATGCTACTAGTGTCAGTTGTTGTTACATTTAAAATAACCAGAAGGAATTTCACCTGGATGGGATCCATCCACAATCCATGACATTTGCATGAACCTTTTCCCCTTATTTCTGGTGTGCAAGGATACATGTCGAGTTTTAATTCACAGCCCATCCATGCCTTTTGTTTTGGAGGGACTATGATGCCTTAGATCAATCATGAGGAAAAGGTGTCTATATTGATAACACATTTGCCTCTGAGATGCTACAGGATATTCCAAGCCAGATTTCCTTTGAAGCCAGGCACCACTTTTATTATCAAAGCATGAAAAATAGCTCGCATTCATGACATCAAAATGCAGCCAGCACACAACTCTGAGGGCTAAAATGAGACTCCAGTTACATCACCTAAACCCAGAGGAGTTGTAGGCACTTCTGCTCCCATTCCTGGGATGCAGCTGTGCTGCCTCAGCAGGGTCCTGTGCCCCCGGGGCTGCCCTGCTGGCCAGAGGCAGGGCAGGACGCGTGTGACACAGCCGTGTCACCCTTCGGGCACAGGGCGGGCGGGCACGCTCTGACCCACGGGCACACAGCTGAGGAGGGTGTGAGGGTCGAAAAATGCAGGCTGTCAATTGTGACCTTTTGTATTCATCGATCCCAAATTGAGCTGAATTCCTTTAAAGTATCTAAGCCACCAGTGATGATGTCAGAAGTGTTCTGGCATTAGGGATTCAAGGACTAATTTTCCTGAGGTCTCCCCGCTTCATTCTGGCTCCGTGCTGGAGTACAGAGGGAATGGTTTGACACTCCTTCCTGCTAAACAGCTAAATTTCATTAAAATACAACACAAAGGTATGTGAGTTTGCTTTGCAACCCTATTAGAGCTTACAGACCAGTTAGTTAGAAATACAAACTTTGTTCTTTGAATAACCTCAGCTTGAACTGAGTCCTGGAAGGACTATCTTTGAGTTAAGGTAATACAAAGCAATAAAGCTTCCTGAGAACAGAAGACTGCCAAAGTTTAAGTGGTATATTTTATGATCTGGATTATTGTCCATTGGGGAGCTCAGATGAAAACACAGACTCATTTCATTTAGGTCTCTAGTTGTGATTTGAACCATGATCCAAATTTCCAATAAAAATACTCAAAGAGAAAAGCTAGTGCTTTATCCACTGCATACCAAGACTTGCTGGCCCTTTCCTAAAAAATCACAGTAATCCAAGGTCAAATAATACATGTGCAATGACTCAAACACTCCACAGAATTTCAGCTTCCACTATTTCTTCTCTTTCAGTAGTGCAAACCAATACCAAAGGATGTACATCAGATGTGATAGCAACAATTACGCAAATCATCTGCAACAATGTGAACAAGAAGAAAAACATCTCTATAGAAAGGCAGCATTTCTACAAATGATTTTGTGCAATAAATCTTCACTATTTCTTGGGCTCATCCTGAAAAGCAGTTGGTAGCATGACCATATTCCATTCTGTCAGATGAGGTACAAAAGTACAAGTGCACAGACATGTACCAAGCATATCTGTGTCTGCATCTCGGGAAGATAATCATATTAACAAGTGATCAAAACAATGTTTATTGTTTTCTCCTCAAAGGAATGAGATTCAAATGGTTTCTTTGAGCAGCATGAACAAAAAAAAAAATCTCTAAATAAATCTCTAAATAAAATTGACTACAACCAGCTACATTCTCTCATGCAAGAGGACAAATGGTCTGACTTTTCTGAAAGGTCATTAGTCAAACTCAATTTTAAAATATTCAATTCAGGGGGAAAATCTCTAGATGAAAGCCAAAGTTCTACAGAGAACTCAAGAAAAAAAACCTCTACCAACATGGGTTTTGTTACTTATCCCTATAAAAATCCCTTAACTGTGGGCTATGTTCAAGTCAGGAGAAGACAACTATTCTTTCCTTTGACAAGCCAAATGAATTTAAGTCTGTCTTTGCACTTAGACAACACAGAAATGCAGCAGAACACATACATTGTTCTAAAGGATAATCAGAGATAGCTTGAAATACAGAAATACTCAGAAATACAGTGCAGAAAATCCACAGAATGGAGACGCAGCAGTTCCTTGTTTCGACACAGCACCTTACAATGCAATAGGGAGAAGAACTGGCTGTCCCATAATTTTTTTTTCATTTCTACCAAAATGTTAATGTCTTGAATTGGTCAGAGCTTACAGGTCCTGCACTGCTTTAATGGCTGCACTCCATTTGTGGCAATGGGTAAAAAATGTTTCATGAGAAAGCAAAATGTTTCACAAATGTTCTCATTCCATTTCAGGCAGAAGGTTACTTCCACTGTTTTCCCTCTTGGCATGCTTGCAAATAATGTTGTGTTGGAACACTGATCCATGACACTCTCCCAGAATCACAACATCTCAGATTCAGTGTCCTGCTTGAGGACATCCTCAGTGATTTGTACGAAGTGGAATTGCCTGTACAGGAGAAACCAGGAAATGCTCTGTCTCCACTGCTTGAGTTATGGGATCCCACACCTCTCTAAAGTGCCAGAAAAGCCCTCCGGATTATGGAGTACTCTGGATTTCCCTCCCTCTCATGTTTTGCCCTGAAATTCAGGTCTGAATCAGAAGTCTCTCTGTGACAGCCAAAACAGGGACATATTTGCAAATCATCACTGTCTGTCCCAAAATACACTCTACTTTGTAAAAAACAATACAAGACTTCCTGTGTCTGAGATTTGTTACCCAACAGTCACTGTTTTGTTTTCCTGTCATGACTGGGAAACTGGCCCCTGAAAAACATGATAAATACACAGTAAAAAAAAAAAATACTATGCTAATGGAAGTTTTAACTGAATAGAATTTGCGCATTTATATTACATCATGGAATCTATAGCTCACAGAGCAAATGCCTTGAAATCTGCACCAACAATTGGTTTGATATCAAAAATGAGAAAGAATTTGACTCGGCAATATCAGAATTCTCACGGCATTTTGCCTAAAGGTGTCTACAATCTATTCTTCAGCTAATACTCCTGACTACATTCATAGGTCCAACAGAATGGGAACATAAAAGGGTCTCAAGTCTGAGCCTTTGGATTGCCCCTCATCTTTGAATCACTCTCACTACTGCACCGGGATTAATAAGAATTAAATTAGTCCATTCTGCCAAAAATCAAAGGAGATTATTTTGCATAGGACATAGGTGTCATCAAGTGAAAAAAATGCACTTGCACATTTTGAATATGAGATACATTATTTCAATGTGACTACTTTTTGTCATGATTTTTGGCCACTGGTTCTGCATGAATACAGAAAATCATTATTCATAATTTTTACTTTTCATTCTCCCCCCTCTGTTACTTAAGTAAGAAGGCAAAACCATGCTATGTGGCCCATCACAAGTAATAAATAAAGAAAAGTTAATGAGAAAACCTCTTGTCTGAAAATTATTGATTCAAATTTTATGGCAAAAACTTTTAGATATTGAATACAGCCATGGCTGATAAGGCTGGTCGGTTCATGGAGGATTCTCTCAAGCTGCACAGTTTTATTAAAATATGTATGACTAACAATTTTTCTATAAAAATATATTAAAACTGCCAGATTTATAAAAGTCAGACAAATCCTCCATTTTTCTTTTCACAAACTCTCTAAATCCCTTTGCGGAAGATCCCAGACCTCAGCTGCATTCCTCAAGGATTTACAGGGCACCAGAGGAACAGCAATCTGCTGCAAATGAATATGTGCTTTCAAAAGTACATGGAGGCTTTTCCAGCTTTTCACGTACTTCCCTCAGGTTAATTTTCCTGAAGGCACTGGATGTATTTGCAGGGGCAGTTTTAATCACTGGATTCCACTCTGCCCCTTCACAGCACATCCATTGTGTCTTGTTGATGGGAATAACTGCCCAGCAACTAGAGGTGAAAGGAACAGTGGCTGGAATATTGGAGGAAACCCACAAAATCAAGGAGAAACCCCCACAGATACTTAACAAGATTTACTTCTCTTGCAATAATATGAGCTGGGACTGTGGATCACATTCTGATCTCATTTACTGTGGTCTCAATCTGAATTACCAGCAGTGGTTTCAGCGGAGCCACCCAGGATTTAAGGCCTGATCCAAAGGTTGCCACTGATTTGTGCTGATTGTGTAAGAGATGGTTATTCCAGTGTAAGAATTTATCCTAGAAAAAGTTAACAGTGCTTTTATCAACACTGCATTAGTAAATGCTTTGTACTAACATGCATGTCACTTAACAAGGTTTACTGTTTTCCCTTTTCTGCTTGTTTGGTCCATGTTTGTGTCCTGTTCCAATTCTAATTACAAATCCAGATAAGCAAATTGCATTCACCCTATCTGCTATTTTCCCTTCATTTGCTGTAATATTTGTAAGATATAAACAAAAAGAAAAATGCTACACGAAAAGCAAGAAAAAAGGCTACAGCACAAATGCATCACTACAGACTGAAGACTGGACAAAAATTACTTTTCTTTCTTCTTTTCATTTCACCCTGTGTTTCATCTGGGATAAGTTATTCTTCATATTTCGTGCAATGTATTTTTTTAATTTTCTGGTCAGAAATGAAAATGTCTTCAGGCCTGGATGCTGAGGAAAAAAATTATGGTTAATATGTTGTCAAGATTTGCCATGCTAAGCAAAATGACAGTGTTGCTGTACACAAATTTTTAGTTGAATATTTTCATAGGATATGCTGGTTCAGGATAACAGGATCCACCTGTTTTGCTAATATCTCAGTATGAATTAGATTAGTAGGATAAGATTTATTTGGGTCAATAGGAAAAGATCTTCTCAGTTGTCTTGGAGATTTGAAAAAATAAGAAGGCCACTGCTGCATTTTGCTCTACAGGTTCTGAAGAAATCTCCACATTCTTTTGAAACAATGTTTTAAAAAGGAAAAGGCTGCAAGAATCTTTCTTGCTCTTCCCTCTTCTGTCTGTACATGAGTGGTCTCCAGTAGCATTGACAGCCAAAAGAAAAGATGATCAAATATTTTCCTTGAGGGAAAATTTTGACAAGCATAGGTCAGTTTTTTCCTTTTGAAAAATCAGGAAATAAATAATAATAATAATTTTAAAAACCCAAACAAACAGCAAAATTCAGCAGTTGTTTCCTTTCAAAAAAAATTGTCTCTCACACAAATAAGTTTTGACTGAGTTGTTCTTCTCTTTCTTCACAAGAATGTTGAAACTTTTCCCAAAAGAAGGAAGCTTTCAGAGATGATGTCAAAACCAAGTTTCCTGGTGAACACCAGTGTTATAAAAATGGCAGTGAGGCTGTAGCAGGGCGAGGAAGCAACCAGCAGTGGGTGCCTGTGTTTTTGTGGAAGGGCAGGGCGGGCAGGGCAGGGCAGGCTGCGCTGCTCAGACCTTCGGTGCACCGAGAGCTCCTCAGCGCTCATCCAGCTCTCCCCACCCTCCCAGCGCCCCTGCTAACGCTGGCACCTCAGCCTGGCTTCAGGAAGACTCGCTGTGAGCTCCTGCCTTGTCTAGCAGCCTTGGCCAGTGGTTTGCACGAGCTTAAGGTGGCTTTTGGGGCAATCCGTCACGGAGTATTAGCCGCAGAGCGCTAGATGTCAGTGCAGGAAAGCTAGGCCGTGTTGGTGCTAGGGGAAGATCAGGCAGCGTGGAAGACACAGTGAACACAGCATCAGTGATGAACACAAATATACAGACCAAGAACAACAGAGAGGAGGTATGGGGAGGGCACAGGAATTTCCACTTTGTTTGACCCTATACCCTGCCTTAGGTGACGTTTGGGGTGGGTGGGGCAGGGAGCAGAAGAGCTCACTCCTTCAGTTCCCTCATATGACAGAGCTCAGACACACAAATATGACAAACGTTATGCTTCTGAATTATCAAATAAATAAATAAATAGAAAATTTCTTGCATGGTTTGGCCAGGCAGAGATTGGACTCCCCCCAGCAAAAACAGACCTCCGTCTCTCCCCACAATACCTGGAAAATGAAGCACTTTTAAAGCCCCACATACTGAGTATACCTTTCTTATGTTACAGGCTGCTGCCTTTTTCCACCCAACACATGGTAAGGATTATATTTAAATAAAGATTTAACACTCATAAATGGTTTCTTTTAATATTGCTGTAAAGTAATGGATCTTTTATGGGCAAATTTAAATGTCATTCCCCAATGTACAGCTGCGCCAAACAGTATGGGAGCGTTTTATACAGCCATAACCAAGGAGGCACGTTGGCCAGCAGTGCCTGTGGGCAGAGTGTGGATTTTATTAGCCAATATGAGCTGATGACCCGTGAGCAGAGTCAGTTTTTGCATCTTGTAAAGTCAGCCATTGTAAAGGTACCACCACATGCGGACAGTGAGCGCCTTCCAGCCCAGAACAGCTGAGCACAGCCTCCTGTCTCGGACAGCAGCAGATCCTTTTCAGCCTGTAAAGTTTTTTCCTGACACCACTACCTGTTCAGGCTTCACCTCTCCTGGCAGGGATGCTGCTGGGCTGGCTTTGCCCACATTACTGAAGAGCTGGTGTCAAACCCTCTCTTTTCTGATCACCACCTCTCTGAGCATCTGGCCAGCTGAGCCACAGCATCGGATTCCTTGTGGTCCCAGGCAGATTTTTCCCTCCCATCCCCACACAGGAGGGCTTGCATTGCTGCTTAATGCAGCCTTCAGCAGCTGGCATATGTGACTGAACACAAGGCTGTTTCAGATTAAAACTAAGAGTCAAGTTCCCAGCCCAAAGTATTACATGGCACAGATATTCACAGCTCTTTCCAGCCTCACAAGGTGAAGAATTTGGTGACTTTTCAGAACTCAACATGGACTTTTTTCCAGAATTTGTTGCCGGAATGGGTGATTACTGCCCAGTTTAAAAACATTCTTGACTTTTAAAAAAAGGCAGGATTATTTTGCTGCCTCGTTTTTTCAACACTGTATTCCTTGCCGAGGTGAAGAAACTGTCACTCTAGATATAACTATCCATGGAAAATTACAGACAAGACTGGAATGGACCTAATTGTCTTAAAACAATGGTCACTCCCCTTGCAAAATGTTATGTCATGTTTCTGTGCCAGAAGACCTCATCCCAAAGACATCTAAGTAATTATATATGCATTTTGCTGACATTATTTCCTTCCTCTTTTTAAAAGAATCTTAGGTTTCGATGTTTAGAATAAGTAAAATACTTAACAAAGTACCTCATTAAAAAAGCATCATACCCACCCTTAGCCACTGGAGATTCTCCCATGCTCTCTACATTCCACAGTAGGCAAGCTGCTGCCAAAAAAACCCCTGGCAGATCAATCCTCCCAGAGGAATGAGGGATCAGAAAATGTTATCCAAACCCCGCAACAGAGCAGCCACTTGATAGGGCTCATTGCCATCCACACAGCATATGAAAAGAAACCTGTTATTTATTTCAGTCAGCTTCGCACCAGCCAAGTAAAAAGCATCCCAAACTGCTTTTGCATCTTGATTTAGCAAATCACCTCAGCACATTTCAGAAAAGATGTGACCATGAAATATTTTGGCCTCATCAAAAATGCACACTCACATTGTTTGTTGTGTGCCTTACACCGGCATGGGAGATGGCCAGGCAGAAATTTCCAGAGATACCTGTCTAGGGACAGGGAATGCCATTTTCAAGGGCATTTCTGGGCCAAACAAAGAGACCAAATGAGCAGCAGCACTTTTCAATGCATTCAGTAAATTAGCTTGACTCAGTTTCATCGGTTCACTAAATAAATCTCAGAAATTTTTTTGTTTGTTTTTTTTACTCCTCAAAAGGACAGACAGCAGAAAAGCACAAGCCACTGCAGAGCACCAAAACTGAAGTCAGGCTCTCTTTTCGTGCCTTTTGTCTCACAGACAAACAGAGCTGCGCAAAGATTTCAATATAGGGATTTACTCCAGGGAATGTTATTTTTCTTTGTTTGGTTTTTTCTATTATTATTTTTTGGGGTTGTTCTTTTTTTTCCCTCTTGAACACATCTGCACACTCTGGGTTTGGTGATTAATTTTATTTTGAATCTTGCTTTTTGGTTTATTTTTTTTGGTTAATTTTGGTCAATTTGAATATTTTCTTCACACTTTGCAAAGACTTTGAACACAAGAACAGCATCTCACTCAATTTTAAAGCTGCAGTTTCCTTCCCCTTTTTAACTGCAAATCATGCTGTGATTTACAGTGGCATATATTCAGAAAACGGGGCCAAGGTTTTTATAACTGGATGCTCCTAAAACCCTGGTTAAATTTTCTGCAGGGGAATGATGGGGCAGTGAGGGTTTCTTAAAATTAGGATTTATTTAAGAGACTGAGGAGAAACCCAGGAGCTTAACTTTATACCCTGGTGTTGGAAACCTTAGCCTAGATTTACATTTTAATTCATCTGTCAGCACAAGCTCTGGGTAATGCAGAATTTCACTTCTTCTTTCCCTCCCACCTTCTCATGAAACCTCAACTAGCAATTCCACCTCCTTTTCATTAGGAGCCTGGCACTTCTCAAAGGACTCAGGCTGCATGGAACTGTCCCTGTGAAAGTTGAAACCAGGAGAAAATTCCAGGGCTTTCAGATTTCATTGCACAGCCAAAAAGTCGAGTTCATTTTGCTGCAATTCAGCATGTCTCAGGAGCCACGGCGAAGCTTTTTGTGAAACTGTGCTCAATTTAAAGTGGATGTGGATGGAGGTGGTAACAGGGAGTAGGCACAGGCAATTCTATTTTCCTGGGTAGTCTCAAAGTTTAGCATAAAAATGCAGAGAGCTCAAATATAGTTGAACTGCAAACTGCAAAATGTTTTATGTATCAGCATTTTGGACTGCACCTAAAAATAAGTGGAAGCAAAACAAAATGTTGAACTATGATAAATATTTTCAAGGAAGAATGCATTTGTCTTGTGTCCTGGTTGGATATATTTTTAGTCTTCATTCAAACTGAGCATATCTGCTTTATCTTTATTGTGGAGGATAAAGCTATTGGATGTGTGAGAATGAAGTGGAAATCATCTGTGTGAAATGCCAGAGATCAATCCATAAAACCTTCTCAAAATAAAATAAACTCAGTGTTTCCTTTAGCTCTGGCACCAGAATTGCTGCCTGAGCCCCAGGAAATTCTGGCTCCCTTCATCAAGGGGTTAAAAACCACCATGCTGGGAATAATACATATTCTGCTCTTTCCTTTCGTACTCCCTGGTGGTTAATGACATCCAGTCACATCTGGATCACAAGCACCACAAACAAACATATCCACCAAAGAACGTTGCCCAGATAATTGTCTTTGATGAAAATCAATTTCATGATGTTCACATTACAGGCCTTTTTAAGCCAGTCACTCATTTCTGGAGACTTAGGCTTCAGTGGTGTGAAGACAAGTGTATATAAATGCACTTGTTGATGCAACACTTCTGATACAGTGTCACTGCTGTTTGCCACCTTTCTTCCAGGTTTTCAACAGATGCAAATCCTTTCCAAGCGTTGGAAGGCTGGCCACATTCACGGGCCTTTCACAGTAATGCAATCTTGAGAGTTTTGGTTAACAACCCACCTATCACTGATGGCACACAAGGACAGAAAATGGTGAGCTGGAGGATGTGGGGACAGCTAGAACAGATCTGAACTCCACAAACTTTCATTTCTGCCCCAACTCTGGCTGAATTTTTGCATTTTCCTTGATGGAGTCTAAAGAAATATAAATATTTCTACATCTTTTCTGAGTGTTTCCCCCTGAACAAAATACAAATGCACACAAAAATTATCCTCAAATTGAACCAGTCTTTTATCCCTGTTTTTTTTCACTTAACTTTGGTATTTGGCTGTCCTAATCATACCAACATGGGCTGAAGGACTCATAGGCCAAAACCTTCTTTTTCTCTATGCAAGGATTCAAACATCACCCTGGACCTCCTGCTCATGGCTCATTTTTTGTAGGTCTTGCTTCTCTGTGGAACAGCTAATGTGCATTTTGTGAATGGACTGCTATTTTTTTTTTCTTACTTTACTAAGATTTGCATGCTTTTTGTGGTATTTTGGTGTTAAAAAATCTCTATGCTAGTTCATATTTTTATACTGAAAAGTACCAAAAATGTGTTTCCAGGCTGTATCCTATTTTCCTGTTTGCTTACATCAAAGCCCCAAATAAGGGTTTATGCTAAGACCAAGAAATCAGTATTCCAGAAGGAACAGCTACCTTACTTCTAAAGTAGCCATCAGATGGTGTCTGATTCTAGAAGTGCTCTTTTTCTTCTTATTTGGGGAAAAAAATCTCTGTGAATACAGTAACACAAAATATCAGGAAAATATTATTGCTTTCCATATATTTATACCTCTCATTACAAAATATTTATCCAGAATGTAATCACAACATGTGATTCCATCAAAGATAAGCAAATATTCTGTTACGTAGCACAGCTCCCTTGGTTATCTCTGCTCCATGTGTTCTCCCAGTGGCCACATTCCCGACTGTCCCATGTGACACCACATGCCAAGAGATTCTTGGACTTCCCTGCCCATTCCTGTAATGGCCCTGTGGACTTGGTGGCAGCAATTCCATCCAGGCAGAAGACCCAAAAATAAATAACACTCACAGATCAAGCTGTGTAGCAAGATTGCATCAGTCAGTGACCAAAAACAATAG
This sequence comes from Onychostruthus taczanowskii, assembly GCF_017590055.1. NCBI lineage: Eukaryota > Metazoa > Chordata > Aves > Passeriformes > Passeridae > Onychostruthus > Onychostruthus taczanowskii. Next base: position 1,282,909 of record NW_024501015.1, read on the forward strand.
CCAAAAGTAAAAAGTATTAAAACCAGATGAATTTTTGCTTTTCAGGTCACTGGCTACAGAATGGCTTTTTCCTTTCCCATTATTTCCCAGAGTCAGGCATAGGTGTGGAGGAACTGAGGGCTGGATCTCACTGAGAGGATGTTGAGGGAAGGGTGTAAAAAACAGGGTTTCAGCACACTACTAAAAGGAAAGCGGTAAAAGAAAGGCCACTAACTGTCCATAATGCTCTGGAGACATTTTGAAGGATGCTACACCGAAACCAGTATCAGCATTATATAGGTGAAGGCCCTGGGTAGAACCTGGTTAATTTTCACCGTGATTTAAATATCCAAGCCCTCTTTTCTCCCAACATCCATTCCTGCTCAGGAGCCTCATATATGGACATGATTTCTCTTCTCTTCCAAAAGGCAATTTTTTTGTGACCATGGCCTCAGAGATGAGGCAGGACTGGAAGAGAAATTCAGGGTATATGGGCAGACAGTGCAAAGGCAGTATCAGAGCTCTGTCTTTGGCTTTGGCTCCCGTTGAAAATTTTCAATAAATTTTGCAATAATTTCCACTGCAAAGTAAATCAACTCCTGCAAAAACCCACAAGGCTGGGGAAGAACTGAGAATTCCTCAAAGTTTCTTTTTGGAAATGATGTGTTGCACGGCATGAGTCACTTCATCATATCTTGCCGTGGCTCAAAGTTGAAGACCTCAAGGAAGCTGGGAGCCAGAAGAATAACTCTAGTGCTTGTTTATTTCTATATCTGCTCCTCCATTTAAAATATCTTCCCAACAGTTTAGTTAGTAACCCTTGTGGAGCCACCACTGAGTCAGGCAGTGAGGTAGGGAGAAAGAGAGAACTCGATCAGACAGGGTAGAAAAAAAGCTCAAGGAAGAAATAGAGCAGGACACAGGGAGTGGAAGTGTCTTTTTGCTCAGGGGTTATGCACTTGAGTGGAGGGATATCCACTCATTGTTTCCAAACTCTCAGGTATACCATTTTGAGAAGTGTCATAAAGAGGCATGAGGAACTACACTGACATGGCAGCACTTTTCCTGCACCTGGGAAGCTATTTGAAAAACCTGACCATGATGATCTGTACATGGCTCATGTTTACTTTTGAGTGTCTTTTGGGAAAAAAAAAAAAAAAAAAAACAGTCTTCTTGCTCTTCAGTAGTGAATTTGTCTCAAGATTCCCATGTGCTGAGCAATTCTCAGTGGGCTGATTCAGAAGGCTGTGGCAGAATCTCAGTGTGCTGCTTACTACAGAGGACCACTGTAACAAGCTCACAGACCAGTCAGACCTTTGAGGGTCTGGCTGAGGTCCATCTGTTTACTCTGTCCACCCTGGACTCTCCCAGAAGATCTCTTGGACCACAGAGAAGCACCAGACTTAACTGTGCATCGGGCAGGTGAACAGTGGAGTTTAACAGAGACCCCAAGTCACACTAGGCAGGACGGAAAAAATGGAATAACCAAGGGCTGGGACAACATAGACTCATTTTTTTGGTGTTGAGAAATACCCCACTTAAGATATTAAAAAGCAAGACATCGCTCACCTTAACACGCCTTTGCTAAATACTCCTTGAAGGGGCTGCATCTGGTGGATGGATGGTACCAGTTCAACAAACAGTAGTACAAGAGGGAGGGAATGGAAGATAGTGGCCATGGATACTGGGCCATCTCTTCCCAAAGCTGTTGCAGGAACTCTGGCAGCTGAAAACATCCCTCAGTTTTCCAGTGTCCTTCAAAAGGTCTCCATGAAGCACATAGTGTGTTACTCTGTTTATCCACACTGGCAAGACGAGACACTGATCTTACCCTGCTAGAATGTGTAGAAAACCAATATCCTGTGATAAAGCTTCGGCCTTATGCTTCTCTTTTAATATAAGCTGTCATTACTGAACCACAGTATTACCCAGATCTGTTTTACATGAGTCCTTGGCAAGACAATGTCAGCTGTACTTAAAAAACAAGGTCTGCATTTATCGATTCAACGATATTGTAAAGGGTAATGTGTCATCTGGTGTTACTAGAACATCAAACCTGCACATCAGATGCAAGACAACCATCAGTTGCTGGAGGGCTGCATTACCAGCTAACCCAGAAGGAAAAACAGCATGTGAAATTTCCATGAAAACCCAGCTCCCAACTTTTGAGTAAGAAATGTATTTCCTCTGTGACCAATCTTCCATCCCCCAAGCTGGAAAGACATCATGGACTTATGCTTCCTTCATGACAGCATCTAGTGTAGACTTGTTGTCCAAGTCTGTCTGGCCACAATTGCGTGGGGCACCCCTCTGCATCCCAGAGCCACTGAATGAAGTGGCTGTTATCCCCATGCTGCTTCTCTGCAGGAGTCACAGGGGTGCTTCTCACAGGATTTATTTTCTATCTTCTTTTTTCACCAACCAATGGTGAATTTCACTTGAAATAATACTTTGTTCTTTAGTTTTCCTGAAGAATGTATCAGAGACAGAAGTCTCTATTGCATCAAGGAAGCAAGATGATAGAGCTGATGGGTAATTCCTTCGTATCCAGGATATTTCATCCAAAGCATCTGTTTGCAATAATGTTCTTGCAGCCTCTGCCTCAGTTCCTCAGAATGTTCCTGAAATAGAAGGCTTTTATCTCCAATCTTGCCCAGAAAGTCTGTTTACAAGCAGGGTACACACAAATCCAGGACAATCCATGCAAGAAAATGTCAAAGCAAGTATATGAACCAGAGTTCACACCAGCTCTCCATAACCAGACAACTAATCCCCAGTGAAACTCCTGAGAACACCTTCAAACAAAGCACATGGGAAGCACCCAGCTTTGAGGAGGGTAGAGTTTCCCCTAAAAACATTGGTTTGGTTTATGCCTGGTTCACGCCAAAGCTGGTATTCTGCACACACACGTACAAATCCCCATGAAAAAGAAATGTCACAGTTTTGGCCAGGTGCCCCAGTGAGATAAATCAGAAATAAAATAGCACTGATGCTAGACATGGAGACAGATGTGTTACTCCTGTAACACCGTAAAAGCATCTTGGCTTGGAGCTTCCTGTGTACCCTGCTCTGGCATCTTTGTGGAAGATCTATTTGTCCTTACATTCCTGACCTACTCTGTTACAGAGCTCAGCCTGCTTCTTTTGCAGAGACCTTTTTAAGGGGCTGAGTCAAATTGTCCAGAGATGTCAACAAGTTGTGAGAGGCAGGCTCACACTGGCAGCAATTACCAGAGGGCAATGATCAATGGGGGTCTTTTGTTAGCATTACAGGATCACTATTGACTCAGGAAGGAAGTGCCCCCATGGTTTAGGCTGAGCTGAAATGGACAGGCAGCCTTGCCCTTGGCTGCTCACAAGCCACTAACCTACACTTATCTCATTAATTATTCCTGTCCAAATGGCAGCGATCGTTATGATCCACAATCAGCTGAGGAAGAAGAGGTCACAGCAAACACAGAGGCTCCATTTACCAATCCAAGGCATGCATCCTTTCTCTTATTTGCATCCAGAGTGTTGTACAACACCGCTGCTGTTCCTGTGACAAACAGGTAACAACACATGACAGCCACACCAGCTCTCTGAAAAAAAAAAAAAAAAAAAAAAAAAGGATAGAGCTTACACATTTTTCCACTTATAGAAGTAAAACTACAAGGCACAGTGACCTTGCTAATTGCATAGATGGGGAGGGGGGAATAGTGCTCACATTCCAGTACACCCAGATTGCCTTGATCCTCACATGCTGCTATCCCAAACTATGGCCAGAGCCATCAATTGTTTACAAGGCACTTGATGCACAATCCCATTGCTTCAAAAGTATAGTTTGTGCAAGGGAATTTATAGGAAGAAAATACATTTGACAGGAATAAAAGACATTTGAGGGATGAGGGCTTCTGGATGGAAGGATGGAGTCTCCTATTAAAGTCACCTTGCACTGCTGAGGGATAAATCACTCCCTCGAACATATTGCAGCCTGTTGTAAAGGCAGATGATTAGTATGACTGAGAATGAAACCACACTCTGTTCTTACCCCCCACTGTGTTATTTTTCTCCCATGCACTGATTTGTTCAAGCCACAGCATTTTAAATCAAGCTCTGATTTAAGAAAGGGGAGAATATACAAAAGGAGCAGTATATTCTGAATACACCCTGCCCTTCAAGCTTATTGCTCCCCAGCCACTTCAGAAAGAGGAAAATCACGAGCCCCAGAGGAAGCCTTGCGAATGTGCACTTGCAAAGTGAAGTTTGCCACGTGTACTCAGCTGGGAAGGGAAAAGTCCCCAGCACCTCTGTTCAACACACTGAGCCCTGGGGGAGAATGCACTGCAGCATTTGGTTGCTGTGCCCCAGTCTATCCTGATAACTAACCAGGGAACAGCAGACAGCCTCAGGAGTTTCAGGACATAAAGAAAGGCCCCCACCAGGAAGCCATTTCCTTCTCCAAAATGCATTTGTGCAGAAGGGTTTTTTTGCCCTCTCTTTCTTACCTCAGGGGGGATAAAATATGGAAAGAAGGGACTTTCAACATCTGCTCGAGATTTTTATTTTAATTCCACTGATTTTTTTTTCAAGATTGTTATCCAGAGCCTATAGCTTAAGCAGTCTGTATTTTCCTGACAAACAACTGCCAGACTCAGTATTGTCTGTTGAACAGAAATGCCATCAGCCTTTGAATGAAGCATTTGCAGTGGGAAAGATCAAGCATTTACAGACTGGGTTTATGCCAGTCTCTACTGCACCGAAAGCATCTTACAGTCATTTTCCACAGCCTCGAGAAGTGCCTGAGAGATGTAAATGGTTCTTTCCTACAGCAGTCTGCAACAGTGATTGCATGGGAGATGGCAGAAGGAGAGGTGACGAGCTCTGAGGAGCTGCATTGGTTTTCAAACACTCCCCACTCTGTGGTCTCTTAGCAAACAGCAAGGGAGCTTAGCAATTGCTACTGTATTGCTACAGCAGTACAAAAATTGGAGCTAAAAACACCACTTGGGGCCTGTATTCACCTGCAAAAAGAGATCCCATCTTCAAAAAGCACATATGGAAATTTACCATGCCCTGCTGGGTCAAGGCTAATGCTGACCAAACCCTGTTACTTCTGTTTAAGATGCCCATTCTTTTGTTTAGGGCACAAGAGATCAGGGGTTTGTTATTCACACTTCTGCAAAGCACTCATGTTCAGCAAGAGATGATCCCTCTCCCAGTTATCTTTCAAACACAGACCTCTTCATGGGGTCCATCCCCATGAGGAAAAAACCTCAAGTCATGCCAGGGAGGGTTTAGGTAGTATATTAGGAAAAATTTCTTCACTGAAAGGGTGGTCAAACATTGTGATAGGCTGCCTAGGAAAGGGGTGGAGTCACCGTCCCTGGAAATGCTCAAAAGTGTTCAGTGATGGACTTGACAGTGTTGGGTTAATGATTGAAGTCAATGATCTTACAGGCCTTTCCTAACCTTAATGATTGTTCAATTCTACTATCGGGTAACACCAAAGGGGAGAAAGAATGGGAAGCAGGGAGGGCATTTCCCTGAGACTAAAGATGTCTTCTGCCCTCCCAACTGCCGTGTTGCCTCATCAAGACTTTTCTCTGCCCATTTCCACGGGCTGTGAGTGCCATCAGTGATCTCAACAGACAGGGTAAACAGCCACCACTGCACAGTGCTTCAAACTGAGGGTGGTAAAGGACCAAGTTACGTGGACACATATCCACAGAAATCATTTTGGCTGGGGCAGCCGTGGTGATGGTGGGGTGAGCATGATTTCTGCCAGGACAGTCACCATGGCTCGGTCAACTCCTGTACCCCGGCAGAGGGCAGCCAGCAGAGCAGGGCTGCTGCTGCAGCTGGACAAGCCACAGCCTCTGCCAAAGCCCTGTCAGCAAGTGGCCACTTCCCCATCAGTGAGAGCCCAGGCTGGAGGGGCAAAGCTCAGCCGTGCTCCCAAAGCCGTGCTGTGCAACACTCCGCACACTGCTGAGCCTGTTTACATAAAGCCATTTCTTGTTTTCCTTTCCAGAAAGAGCACTGCCAATCGCCGGAGGCAGATGTGTTTATCAAGAAGTGTATCTCAAAGCCTGACGTGAGATCTGCGGCCTCTGGTGCAGCTGAAAAACTCTGTCAACACCTTGGAGAGAGCAAGCCAGCGGGGCCAGCAGGGGACCAGCCGGGACCGCAGTCCTGCCAAAAGCTACAAGAGGAGCTCAAGCCAAACAAACCTTTTCCGTGCCCTCTGTTCAGTATCTAGTGGGGGCGTCCAAACCACAAATCAGCCAGTTCTCACGTGAAAGGAAAAGCCTTTTTTTATTATTATTTTTTAACCTCTCCCCCTCATTTGGAGACCTGCTCTGCCCTTAAACCTGTGAATATATCACTGTATTAGGTCTGAAAGTTTATGTCAGAGGGATGTTGAAGTCTGAGCATGCTGAAGATTGCCTGCTCAGGAAACAAAACACCCTTCTAGGGATCGCTGCACTTGATGATCAGCCTGAATAAAAAAAATACTGAGGGGCAGAGTAAATCCTTCAAGCAGAGACCTGCCGGGTAAGGAAAGAGGGTGAGTTATGGGTTAAAGAGATTTTTTGTTCATGCTTTCAGACTCTGTCTGCTGCTCCTGCACTGCCACTTCAGGGAGAGCAGTTTCTGGGGGAGCAGAGGGCCATGGAAACCCTCATCACAGGATGGGAGTCGCCTACAGTTCTTGGGGTGTTATTGCAGTCTGCACACCACAATGGGTTCTTCCACCTCCTTTTCTGGAAGCACCAGCTCTGAAAGCAAGAAGGAGAAATACAGGTAATTTGCAGAATTTGCTACTTTTACAGACCCATGGAAGGAAAGAGAAAAAGAAGGAAGATGAGAAAAAGAAATAAAGAAATGCTGCTTTACAGTGAAATTGAGTTCCTCTGAGTTACATGGAAAATGTCGCCCATGTCTGTGCAAAATTCCACTAGAATTATTGCTTATCTGGTAATCATCAGTCAATTCCATTTGCACTAAACTTCCTAAGGCAAAGAAATCTTCAAATCACCTCTTTTGTAAATCGCTCTTTTTTCTCCACAACTCTTCTCTCTGGCACCCTCCCCATCCCTCCTCCCTCCTGGGGCTCTGTGACTTGTGCTGGGCAAGGTGCCCAAAGGGGGCTCTGGCAGCGTCCCCATGGGAGAAGCATAGCTGGCATTCCAGGAGACTCATGTCCTTGAAGCCTTCAAAAATGACAAACAGCTGGAGAAAAGAAGTGTGCACACACACACAAAAATGCCACAACTTTCACAAATACATACTTAGGAGAAGATTAGTGTTGTATGTAGACAGGTACAGTCCTAGCCCCTGATTCATTTTCAGAAATCCCTGAGGCTGGATTCTAGGATAGAAAAGCTACTTTCTCAATCCCCTTTCATTTGGAGCACCTGAACCTTCCTCTTTGTGTGTGTACAACAGGGACACACTCCCCACCACTCCTGGTCCAGAGAGGAAAGCACAGCTCCCCAGTCCACCCATGGATGTGACATGTCCTAGGCCTGGCCACAGTAAGAGTCCTTGGACTATGTTTCTTACTCTTAGTGCAAGGCAATTGGAAGGTGCCTTTATCTGAAGCTTCCTGCTGCTATTTACTTTATAACATGAGTATGACAATAAGCAAATCCTAGTTATTCCTTGGTCATGGGCACATGGAAGAAAGTGGGCAGGATGATATCTTGTGACGTCTGATATCACCAATGGGATCCAAATAGGCAATAAAGACATGAAAGAAATATATATTTTTGTGGACACCTGTGGAAGTGCAAATCATAGTGTTTCTCTTTGTATCCACTGGGCTTGCGGGATTCTCACCTTTGGGCCACCAAGTTTTCCTTGCCAAGATAAAGGTACAGAGCATGGGGCTAAACTTGCCCATTTGCAGAATCCTATTCTCAGCATCACTTTCAAGATGGTTTCCATACTTAGTGTCTCCCCAAACTACCTAAGGTCTGCCTAAGCCTGTGTGGATGGTTCTGACAGTCTCAGAGAGAACTGTTTCTGAAGTTCAGGCTCATGAGAAAGACAGCTTTCTCCCATAATGCATGGTTTTAGTTACTTTCCAAACCAAAAACTCCAAATGCAGAATTTTTTACCCTTCTGCTCCCCCTTCCTGCCATTTAAAGCTTTTACATCAACCACAGTACTCATTCTCACATACCTCCAAGAGCTGCAATTTATAATCTTCACACCAAATTAATTTCTATTTACACTCTCATAGTTGGTCATGAGAGGAGTTTCCCAAACTCAAAAAATCAGCATCTGCCTCTTCTATTTTCCATTTAATATCTATGAAAAATACAGCAACAAGACCATATTATCAAAAAAATATATGAAAACTTTTTTCCAGAGTTAATCAGAAGCTACCCAAACACTGTACATTAGGTTCCATGACAGGCTTTGTGTTGGCAAACAGATAAGGAACACGGTGGGATAGAGTTCCCAAATGGGCTAAATCAGCACAGTTCCCTTGACTCCATTCACAGAGCACAAGTCTGGCCTGAGATATCTAAGACTCGGGCACCATGAGCAGGAGTTAAATTAGAGTCTGCAATTCCCATTAGTATTTCCTGTAACAGGAATCTTTGCTGGAACTGCCATATAGTGGTGTTTCCTGAAGTACCAGTAATTACTGGGTATGTCAGGAAAAAATCCTTCGGGATAGTCATGCACATACCTACTTGGGCACACTGGGCATACCTCTGCTGGGAGCCTGGCTTATTTTTCCAGGTAATGAAACACTGAATGTCTGCTTTTCAGGATGATATTTTATGCATGCAGATGACAGCACAGGCAAAATGTCAGAATAGTCATTTTCTCTGGCTGGTCGACAACGAGGCTTGCGACGTCCAAAGTGAAACATGTTACCCTTTGGAAAAAATCACATTACTGCCAATAGGCAAAACCTTCAAAACTGCTTATCAGCCAGGCTTGGGGTAAGGCCAGAGCACCTCTGGAGCAGAGGCCTTGCTGTGCCCATACATCACATATCTCTGTTATCAGCCACTTCTCTGCAAGCTCACAGTGAGGCTGCTTGTACTCCCTCTGCATCCAGCTCACCAAGGCCCGGAGGCGGAGGATGAGAAAGCATCTGAGCTTCTTTGCTGAGTGTTTCCTGTTGCATTTGTTTCTTTGTTTTGAAAAAAGAGAAGAAAGAATCTGTCTTGAACGTCATGTATAGAGACTGTGGCTCTGGAACTGCTGCAGTGCTCCCATTCAGCTCCAAGCATCCCCACGCTCAATGGCCTTTTATCCCCCGAGCAGTGACATGACAGGAACTGCGGTTACCATGTCACCGGCAGCTATTGCAGGCTCAGAGGGATCAGGACCTCCAGCCACAGGTTATGGACTCAATACACAATCACAGAGTCCCCTCAGCTCCATGGTCACTCAGACCTGGCAATGTAACCTTTGGAACGCTGCCTTCTCCAGCACACCGTTTACATTATACAGGACGCACAAAGTCTAAACATTTGACCATTTTTTTGTACACTGTTAGAACAAACAATTTAAATTTCAGCCAATTTGTTTTGTCTTTAGCAAGCTACAGTTTTGCAAAAGCGCCGTGGAATCACTGACAAAAAATGGGATCCCTTTTAGCTGCTCTGGCACACAAATCACAGTTTAAATGATGCAGATTTTTTTTTTTTTTTTTAATGTGAGAATTGTTTATTCTAGGGTTGACTTCTTGAGCTTCTCACTCCCTTGCCATTGGATGTCACCTAGTGGTGGTCCCCAAGCAGAGCTTATGAACAGGTTCCTGATCAAAGTGCCAACAGAAAGCAACTGAGCAAATTTGCCTTTTGCAGCCATTTGAGGCCCCTAAACCCCATTACATGAGCAATGCTGAGAACTCAAAGAAGCATCAAGCTGGACAAAGTGGAACTGGTTAGAAAATTAAAATGAAAATTCACAGAAAAGACATTCCACTGTGTATCCAGCTCAAATTTGTGTATGCATTGCCTGCTTTGTGTTAAAAGCTCTCTCCTGAATTAAATGCACATGTTTTCCCAGGATTTCATACAACTCCACAGTTGCATTTAGACAACAGAAAGACAGCTCTCAGCTTTTCCAGCATTGTCTTACTGTTTTCTGTGAAGGAAGCAATGTGAAAATCTTCCCAAAACAGCTGTAATGACTTCAAAAATTTGCCTTGGTATTTTTCAAGCCGTAGAAATATTTTGGGGATGTTTTTCTTTTGTTTCGTTTTGGTTTTTAAGGTATTATCTCCCTTGCTAAGGCTAGAAGTATGGAAGCACGGGTGCGGAAAACATTGCATGTTTTTCTTTATGGGAATGTGTCTTCTTCTAACCCGAATTTTCACCAGCTTTCCCACCCTATTAAATAAACCCACTGCCTCAGCGGAAAGCCGCCCGGCAGCCTGGCAGAAGGAAAACCCTGGAAACGGGGCCGCTCCTCGGTGTCTGGTGCCCTCCGGTGGCTGCGCACAGACGGCTCCTATTTTTCACACGTATCTACACATATATGTAGGTGTAAACGTGTACACAGATATACATACACATATATAGGTGTATAGATGTGCATACGCACGTATATGGACGTGTGTGTGTACGTGTGTATGTATATGTGTATATACATAGATGTATACATAAAAAGCATCGTGTGTCTCCTAACAAGAAATTCCCACTCGACCCCAAATTGCCCCTTCACTTTTGGCTTTGGGAATGCAATTTATTTCCAAAAATCTCAAGATCTGGAGACACTATTTAACGACAGTGCATAATACTCCCTTAATGAGAGCAAAAAAGCTCATAGCAGATAGACACAAGCAGACTCCCAAGGCAAACAAACACATCTGTGTGGAAGGAAATAATCTGTGACACAGCAGTAGAATGAGGGGGGGAGAGTGAATGGTGGGGTTTGAAACTCTTATTTTTCCTTTTTTTCTCTCTCTCTGTTTTTGTCGATTGCTTGGTTGCTTTGTTGTTAGTTTGAATCACTTTCCCTTGTGGAGCTTGCAGACGTGACACTGTGGGAAAGATGCCGAGTTGTACTTTGTCCTGCTTCGTTGCCCCCAGCATGGATCTGGCTGTTTTCCGGCCAGCATTCCTCTGCAGTGCCTTAACTTCATGGAAAGGAGAAAGCCAAGGGTTTAGAGGGGGAAGGTTTTAGGATTTCACCAGGGCAGACAGCCCATGCTATAGAAACAAACAAACTATGCAGTGAAAGCATTTTAAAGTCACAATTCTCTGACTCTGTACGAAAGCAAAACAGACTATAAAACCACAGGCTCTGTATTCAAAACACTCAGGGTGCAAAGTGACCTGAATAAAACCAAAAGAAATGGTTGTCCAAGAACAGGCCAGGAAGGCGGTGGGATACTGAAGAAAGACTGGGAGAGGCTTGGGGACAGAGGATTAGTAAGAGGAGGGGAGAAAATGAGTGGGGGGGCTGCAGTTGAGCAGTGACCCTATAACGAGCTCATCAGCAAACACATCCATTTCACCACAGGGCATGCTGAACTCCCAGCGCGGTTCCTGGGAATGACCACTGCACTGGGAAAAGAGGGGAGGGGGGACCAATTTTGCACAGGGTCAATTATTTCTGATTATTTGGAGATGGGAGAGGAGATTCTTTCCAAGCCCAGTGGGTAATCAGACTTGTGCAATGAAGTGTAGCATTTGTTTCTCCTTGTTACCATAGCAGATATATCCCCTCGGCTGTGCAACCATCTCTATTTCCCTGAGCCCTCCCCAGCTCAAGGCCCCTTTCACTTCTCACCAGACTACGCAGTCATTTCTTGAGGGAGTGAATTACAGCGAGCTATTCCCTAAGGAAACTTCCTTATTTAGAGAGAAACTACAAGACAGGGAGATCTGGGAGTGGAGAAAGAGAAAAAGAGATCAGGCTTGTTTAGAACCAGCAGCTAAACAGCTGGGAGATCTTTCAGTTGGTTTATATTTCTAACTCTGTTTGGGTCTTGCTTTACAACCTCGAATGAAAACAAATCAGGATTGTTTCCTCCTTCTTGGAATGTCTGTTTAGGGTTTTAAGGGTGGAACAAGGAGGGGGAGTGGGGGAACAACTCCACATGGGCTCTCAAGAATCACTGCTTTCCCAGTGCCTGCAGCCTCTTTCTCCCCCTGCTAACCTCTCCTGCACACATGCAGCCTCACTCTCTTCCAGCCACACAATACAGAGACATTTGTAAAAGTGCTTTCTCAAAAAAGGTGGCTTTTCACCCTTCTCTTGGAAGAGGGAAATGTTTTTCCTCCCTTAGGTCACTTCAGAATAAACTGCCCTGGAGCATCACACTGATTTAATTTTTTTTTTCAAGTCACAAAAGCAGAATACCTTTCTCTCTCACACTCCACTCCCCCCCCACCCCCCCTCTAAAAAAAAAAATAAAAAAGAGAAAATAAAATAAAATAAATTTTTCTTTCGTTGTTCCATACAAATATCACATGTGATTCTTTCATAGGATTATTCCTAAATGCCGAATTCTGCATTCAAGAGCTTTCCCACGTACACAAGCCCTTGTGAGCTGTCGCAGCCCAGCTCCAAGGGGCTCACACAAACACGACACGTCCTTCTACCCCGGAGTTACGGCCACGCCGGGCAGAAGCATAGCGTGATCTTTCTTGGCCCATTAAAAGTTGTTTAAATTACACAGTGTACGCAGTGGCCTCAAAGTGCCTCATCTGCTAAGCCAAACCGAAGGGACTGCAGGCTCCCCTGGAGACAAACACGCAAACCCCGCGAAAGCGGGATGAGAAGAAGGGCAGGACCCGGAGGAAGAGCGGCTGTAGGCGGCCGCGGGAGCCCGGCGGGCAGCCCTGGCTCCGGGACGGGGCTTGCTGTGACAGTCCCGGACCAGGAGATAGAAGCAGCTCCAGTGAGCTCATCGGCTCGGGGAAGTTCTTTAGGGGATAGCTTCCCTTTTTTACACTTAAAACTACACGTTTTTACACTTAAAACGCGCCCCCGCGCCAGTGTGTGTATGTGTATATTTGCAGTCCCGGCGTGCGGACCCGAGGATCACACCGGCACTCTCGGATGGGAGCCGGGCACGCCGGGATGCCGCTGCGGGCTCTCCACGGCGGAGGGCTGCGGGACAGCTCGGGCCGGACCCCGCTCTCTGACGGCACAGGAGCTGACGGGGATGGCCCGACCCGGGGCTGCCTGTTTGCGTGGGACCGTGCTCCGGGCCGTGTCCCGGATCCCGCAGGCCCCGGCGCGGGACTCGCCGCCGGCCGAGGCGACCCCGAGCGTCCCCAGAGCCGGCTCCGGCAGCGGCCGCTCCAGCGGGAGCCGCTCCGCAGCTGCCACTGAGCCAACCTCCGTCCCGTCCCGTCCCTGCCCGGGGAAATGAGAACCGGAGCCGGTTTGCTTTGTTTAATTAACTTTAATAATAAATGCTACTTCACTGGCCGAGGATAGGAAATTCGCCCTACACAGAATTCGGGGTGGGAATGACAGTGAAACTCCCGAGTGACCGTGACTTAGTTTCCGAATTTATTTTAATTTGTTTTCCCTGGCCAGACATGGACAAGTGCTATAACTCATAAAGCATAAAGTCAAGTGACTCAGCCGGTGCCCGCCTGGTGTCCCTGGGTTTGCCCACCACGGCGGGCAGCCCCATGGCAGTGGCTCGGTGCAGCCCCATGGCAGTGGCTCGCACGGCGGGCAGCCCCAGGACAATGGCTCGGTTCAGCCCCATGGCAGCGGCTCGGTTCAGCCCCATGGCAGTGGCGCGGTGCAGCCCCATGACAATGGCTCGGTGCAGCCCTATGGCAGCGGCTCGGTGCCGCCCCATGGCAGTGGCGCGGTGCAGCCCCATGACAATGGCTCGGTGCAGCCCTATGGCAGCGGCTCGGTGCCGCCCCATGGCAGTGGCGCGGTGCAGCCCCATGACAATGGCTCGGTGCAGCCCTATGGCAGCGGCTCGGTGCCGCCCCATGGCAGTGGCGCGGTGCAGCCCCATGACAATGGCTCGGTGCAGCCCTATGGCAGCGGCTCGGTGCCGCCCCATGGCAGTGGCGCGGTGCAGCCCCATGACAATGGCTCGGTGCAGCCCTATGGCAGCGGCTCGGTGCCGCCCCATGGCAGTGGCGCGGTGCAGCCCCATGACAATGGCTCGGTGCAGCCCTATGGCAGCGGCTCGGTGCCGCCCCATGGCAGTGGCGCGGTGCAGCCCCATGGCAGCGGCTCGGCACCCCCCGGTTCCCGCCGGGCCCGGCTGCAGAGCCCCGCGCGGCCACGGGGTGGCGCCCGCCGCCGCCCCCGCGCCCCCCCCCCCCCCCCCCCCCTGACTCCTGAAAAATTTTGTCCCCCCCCCCCCCCCCCCCCCCCCCCCCACGCACCCTCGAGATTTGCATACGCAGTGTGGATTGGTCGGTATTCCTACCTACGTCATCTCTGACGCCATTGCTCCTCGGCCAATAGCTCTCTAGGAGCTCCGCCATTGGCTACCTGCGGGGATGTCAATCAAGCTAATTTGCATGCGGGCGCGCTCCCGCCGTGGGAGCGGAAGCGGGCGGGGCGCGGGGGCCGCGCGGGGGCCCGGCGGTCACGCGGAGCCACACGTCACAGCCGTGGCACGCGCTGGCACCGCCCCGCGGTAGCGGCGCCCCGTGACGGCGGTGGCGTCCGCGAGCGCCGCTCGGAACCGACGGCCCGCGCGGAGACACGCGTGTGCCTGTGCCCGTGGCGTGAGCCCCTGCCGTGTGTTGTTGTGCCGGCTACACCCGTGCGTCCGGCCGCTCCGGCAGCGGGAGGCAAAGCCGCGGGTGCCGCTCCACCGCCCCGCTCGCACGGCACGTTCCCCCGCGTGTCCCCGCGGGATGGGAGTCGGGGGCGTGGGAGCCCCGGGACGCGCTTAAGGGAGAGCAGCTCCCCGCGGTGCGGGGCAGCGCCGAGCGCGGCCTCTGCAGTGGGGAATACGCGGCGGGGGCGAAGGCGGGCAGCGCTCCGCTCGCTGCGCGCACCGGCGAGCGGGAGCCCAGCTGAGCGCCGGCCCCGCCGCGCACCGCGCCCGCCCCGCTCCCCGAAGCCCTGGTGACACGTCACGCGTCACCGACGGGCGCTGCTCGTCACCCCGGCGGGCCCCGACGTCACCGCCGGTGGCACAGGGGGAGCGGGCTGGGAGCGCGCTCGGACCGGGGATTTAGGCGCTGCGGGAGCCAGCGCTGCGCGGGTCCCGCAGGGCGACGGGGACACACGGAAGGGAGCAGCCAGCCCCGTGCTCCACACCTCGTCCCATCCCAACGCGCCCCGGAATTCTGTGGGTCAGAAATGAGAGCGGGCGCTCCGCAAGGGCCGCGCAGCGGAAGGGCTGCGGCAGCCGCTGAGGCGCGGCCGGGCCCCCCGGGGATGGGGTACGGCGCGGCCGGCTTGGGCTCCTTAGGCGTGCTTGCAGAAAACACACAAAACAAAACAAATACAGCCCCAGGTGCCTCCTGAGTCTCTCGCCGCCCTCATTTAGAAATAGAGGCCGGAGCAGCCCCCGAGACGGTCGGGTGACGTCACCTGGGAGGGGCCGTGTCGTCACGGCTGGCGGATACCGAGGGCGGGAGCCGTGATCCCCCCGCGGCAGCACCGGGACCGCCGCCGCCGCCAGGTGTTGGATTTTCGCCGCGGTGGCAAATTGATGCTTTAATTGCCGAAGCAGCTCTATTTTCTCCCCTCTTTTTACTTCTTTTTTTTTTTTTTCCCCTCCCTTTTTCCTCGCAAATAAAGTAAACACAAGAGGGCGTTTCGAGCCTTTGATCCCGGCTCTGTACAGTAAGGAAAACAAACCATGAACTTCAAAAGGAACGGAGCTTTTCTGGGGTTAATTTCGCTTCCTAAACGGCTGAACGCGGCAATAAATCATAGCTTCCCTCCCCTCCAGGAAAGCGCTAATCGGAGGAATATGTCCCAAAAGCAGCCTTCACCATCGGCAGCCTCAGAGCCCGCGTAGGCTGTGATCTGACGGATCAAACTTCATGCGGGAGATATTATAAATCAACAGGTTTCATAAATCTTTGCAGGCGACAGCTCCGCGGGGCCGGGGCGTGGGCGGGAGAAAGGGAGTGCCCAGCGGTAATGTGGGCACCGTGAAAATTCACTTCCTCGCAAGAATTGCATTAAGTAAACCTAACACCGAAATGTTGTCTGGCAATCTGTCTTGAAAAGGTTACAGCGTGTTAAAGATTTGGAAAGCCCCATAAAGCAGTAAAGATTATGAAGTACAGCTTAAAGGTTTATCAAATGACTTCCCGTGCCGGGACATTTAAACCGAAGGCAAAACCTGAAGCCTGTGATCTTTGCAGTCTGAGCCCATAAACGTGTTTGAGGAGGGATTCTGGTTTCTGCCGCTTTTTAGTATTGCTTCTCTAACACGTAATTGAAATCCGCTTTTCAGGAGCCGATATCTGGTAGTAAAACTGAAATACCGGGCAATTAGACGCGGTGCTTTAAAACCGCATCGGGGTCGATGCAGCCCGAAGAGCCATATACCCAAAATCAGGAAGCGAACCTGTGGCTGGAGAGTGAGGAAACGATCCTTAAACCCTTTTGTGGGGAGTCTGGGAGCAAGGGGGAGCGAGCTTGTGTTGGAAAGGGCATGGAGGAGAAAGGGGCACAAGCAGCCCGAGCTGCCCCGCCCGGGGCGCGGGGTAGGGAAGCGGGGGCGAGCAGCCGCGGTGCCGGGAGCCGCGGAGGCGCCTCCGGGCTCTTCCCTCGCTGGTTTCCGTTCAAGGCTGCCCCTCCGTTCCACACGCACACAGCGGCTCTGAATCACACGGTGTTTTAAGGGGGCTCTTTGATCTGGCCAAGTGTCAGAGCCCCGAAAGCCGGGACTCAAATAACACGTCGTTACGGCAAACAAATTTCTGCAGTCAGCTTTATGGCTTTATTGTCTATGGCACGAATAAACTCGGGGAATTAGCAGGTTAGGGGGAAAAAAAGGTAAAAAGTTCTCCTATAATAAAATACACATCTGTTTCCAGGGAAAATATGGTAAAAAACACACACAGTCAAAACCTGGCTTAGTCGCCACTGGCTGTATGGATAGGGAAAAGTACCATCTGTCATTTCTTAAGTGGCCCTTATGTGGATATTTACATTTTCAATAGGCGTTTTAATCACTCGTTTTATATTTAGTGTTGACTGCATTTTGCAATACACACATAAAAAAAAATATAGCAAGCTCAGTGTGTGTATACAATCATATCAATTCCCTTTCCGTGAACAAGCAGGCGCACTTAAGGCATAGACTACCATAAAATTTATATGGGGTAGATTTTTATGGGCTTGTGTATTAATAGTCTCTAATAAAATAAAGTTTACTCTGTGTGTGTGTGGTTTGCGTGCATATGGCTACGCTCACCGTCCAGTTCTCAGTGCGCTGGATAACCTGTGCAGGAATTATTAAAGGGGGCACATGCATACACCCATTAACACATAGTGATAAATCAGTGAACGTCTGGGTTTGCCTGCGCGCATACCGAGATCTAATTTCCGAGCTGGGAGAACAATATATCATCTCCGATATTTCAACAAGTGGGGGTTTTGTGTGTCTTAAATATTTTGCGAGCCAGACTATGCGACCGGAAATAATGGATTTTGTATGAGATATTAAAGAAAAATCCATCATCTTTTTTTTTTTTTTTTTTTTTTTTTTTTTTTTTTTTTTTTTTTTTTTTTCCTCCTTGGAAAGTCGTTTAAGTTTGGGAAATAATATCCCAGAGATTTGCGAGGACACTAAATCATTTCGTTCCATCTTTGCACACACGCGCGTGTGCACGCACACACGCACCCTTCCACACGCACACACGTGCTGCCCTTTTTGTAAAGATTCCCTCCAAACCCATGAAAGGACACCAGTGGGTGTTAAACGATGCGATTTAGGAGTTTTCCATCCACAGGTTTAGTTTTTCCCTAGGTATCGCGTTCACACATACTTTATTTGTATTTTATAGATAAATATTTTATACGTCTTTGTACAATGTGTATGTATATGTGTATACGTTTGGCAAGAAATGTAGATTAATTGATTTGAGCCTCGGCTCCGGGGGACCCTGGCAGACTCCCCCAGGGACGTTCTGCGGGGACAATGGGGACCTCCCGCCAGGTACAGCAGCGCAGAGGGGCGATGGGGTGAAGGCAGTAAGCGCTGGAGGGGTTGCGAAGAGAAGAACCCCGGCACGGGCGGCCGGGGATCGCCCGAGCTTTATTCCCTACCATAGCTCACATCTTCCCGGCCCTTTAATAAATCCAAATATTTACCCTCGAGAGAAACGCTTTATGCGGCTGCATGAGGGCCGGTAACCTTTGACAGGAGCCGTCACAAAACACTCCTCCGTAATGGACCACAGTGCGAGTACATCTAATTTATTGTGCTAAAAGTTATTGCAGGGGCTAAGGGAGGGGGTCTCGGACTACAAATAAGCGTTTTGCCACTGAGCGGAAAACACCGCCCCTGGGTCAGCCGGGCAAAGCCACAGGGTATCCGATTCGGCCCCATCATCCATCCCGTGTGATGCCGCTTTCATGCTTTTGGGGGGAAAAAGAATACAACAAAAAAACCCGCACCGGATGCTGCAACGCGATCCCCGCTACTGCGGCAGGCAATATGTTTCCCGCGTATCTGATAAAGCGGGCCGGTGAAACGAAGGGAAGGAAATCGTGCCCGGTTTAACGGGGAGGAGCGGGAAAACCCCTCAGCCCCGCGTGACGGCCGTGCCAGCGGCGGTCCGGGGCCCCCGGGATTGCCGGGCTTGGACCGGCCGCGGTGCGGTGCGGTGCGGTGCGGACGAAGCCCCCGCCCGGGGTGGGAGCAGCCCGGGAGCCTTTCAAACGCGGCGGCCGGTGCGGGCTAATAAGGGGGACATTTCCAGCGGCAGCAGCACCCGTGGGGGAGCGGGAGGAAGCCCGATGGGATATTACCCTGTTTGTTTTCCCTTTGATCCGTAGGAAATAGGTCCTGCACTGCGTGACCCATTAAACTAATAAGATTATAAAGATCAGCAAGAGGGGCTGGGGCCGCTAATGGTTCCCATCTGGGCCAGGTTTCGGCGTTATTAAAAACGGCGAGGCAGCGGGCTTGGGTTACAGAGGCGAGGTGAAAGCGGAGAGAGCGGAGAGCCGGGACCACACATCGCCCCAATTAGCGCGGCGGGGCGGAAGAGCCCGCGGAGCCGGAGGGGCCGGCGCGCCATGAACCCCGGCGGGCCCCGCCCCTCATGCATATGCAAAAGCACCGCCTCTATGCAAATCAGCGCCCCGGGGCCGCCCTGGGCGGAGCGCAGCGTGGGCGGGAGGCGGAGACGGGCCCTGATTTGAATAGCACCGCCCGGAGCGTGACGTCTCCGTGCCCTCCTCCAATGAGGGCGGCCGCCGTCTCGGGTTGCGCTGGGGCGTGCGCCCCGCCCTCCCCACCTCCTCAGGGCACGCCCTCCTCACGTGCAGTGCAGCCAATAGCAGCGCTGGATGCAAATATATAGGGGGCGGTGCGCGCACGGAGCCTGCGGATTGGACGCGCATCGCCGGCGGCGGGGGGCCCCCCTCGGAGGGGCGGGCGCGTCGCGCGATTGGTTGGCGGTGTGGGCGGGCCGCGTGACGCAGGCGGGCGGAGATCGGGGCGGGGCGGGGCCCGCGCTCCTCCCACCGCCCCCCGGCCCCGCCCGCGGCCCCGCCCCGAGACCGCCCCTCATGATGTGTGCCCGCCCCGAGACCGCCCCTCATGATGTGTGCCCGCCCCGAGACCGCCCCTCATGCGTGAGCCCTCCCGGAGAGCGGGACCGCCCCTGGGCCGGGCACGCCGCCGCCGCCCGCCGCTCCCCCGCGGGTGTTCCCGCTCTGACAGGGGGCTGGAGGCCGGTGCCGCCCCGCCACCGCCGGCCAGACCGAAGGGAGGGGGAAGGACAGAAACGCCCTGTGCGGCGCCGAGCGGCCCGCAGCGCGGGCACTTAGCGGGTGTCAGCCCGGGCGGGCGGGCCGAGGGCAGCGCTCCGGTGAGGGCAGGCGGGGCTGAGTTTGACACACGGGTGCCGCAGCGAGGGTGTGCGGGTTCAGCCCCTCATCCATCACAAGAGTTCTGAATGCCGCCTACTCGGTTAATAGGAGCAATTCCCATAATGGAAAGACGCCTCCGAGACACCGCGCGTCCGAGCGCAAATGTAAACCTTCCCCCAGCCTCGCCGATGAGGTTTTTAAAAGAAGCGAATAGCATTGGAACTATTCGCTCCAGGCGGCTTCGTGCTTTCTTGAGTGCCCCAGCTTCACCTCGCCGTGATTTAGGTGATCATCTGAAGTGATTTAAGTGATCGCCTTGCCTCGATCGATCGTTTCAGCCTTTTCCTTAAAGTCTCTTTCAGAACAAAAATCTCCTGGTGGTCAGTGAGGTCTCAAAGGCATCGCGCTAAAGGGCTTGTTTTTAGCTAACAACTTAAGAACATCTCAAAGTTTATTCATATATATTCGAGAACAATCATTCTTCACCCCGTTACTTGCTTCTTTTTTTTTTTTCTTTTTCTTAACAGATTGTTCCTCACCATTGAAACGGTGTTTCACAAGCTGTTTTTGCTCCTGTATTTCTTGAATACGCGCGAATTGACCGCTGACATAAACACTTCGCGGAAATAAAATGGCAAAAGTTAAGGGTGTAGCTGTGCCTTCAGAACTCGCTTCAGAGCTGGCCCCGCAAATGCACAAATTTGCACAAATCTCTCAGAACGGCAGCAAGTAGTTTTCAACAGAGCACACTGCAATTTGTACATGAGGGTGGTTTGTGATGTATCTCTCTGTCCGTGAAGGCTTTCTGCAATATTTGTTCTGAACACAAACTGTTAAATTTCGTTAATTGCGAGCCTGAGAGCCCTGGCGTCAAGCAGGGAGGCAACTTTGCGCTCTGATCCTGGAAGCGCTAATGGATTAATGCTTGATATTTATCAGGACTTCGAGGATAAATTGTTCACAACTTTGGCAAAATTAGGGACAAAATCCCTGCTTAAGGATCAAGCAAACGAAGACTAAAAAATCCTTTTAGAGAAAGACAAAACTCATCATGAACAATAAAGGAAGCTACACGAGATGCTGGGTGTAGCTCATTTTCAGGGAGCAGACTTGGGTAGGAAATTAGAGGTACACCCAGAACGCAGTTGTAGGATGCGGTGTTGAAAACCTGGTCATTCTGAAGTTCCCTGTGTTAGTATAATTCATGCATGAAGGTCCCGCAGTGCCTGAGAGGGAAACGCGCAAGTCTGCAATGCATATTTTCTGTGCTTGACAGCACGCCTTCGGAGCAGTTATTTTTATATTAAAAATATGTGTTTCTTTTTCGTCAAAATGTGTAAAATACCCTTGTTTGGAGGGTTTGGATTTTTTGGGGCTTTTTTTTGTTTCATGCTTTTTTCCTACATTGTTACTTTTTTTGTATGCTGTATTCCGGTGTTTCTGCTGCTTGCATAATTTAATGGGGGAATTGTGCATGTCTACTGTATTATTTCTGACATAAATGACAGGGTAAACCACTGAAAACAGAGGTGAAAGCTAGCTGAATTGTTGTGCTAGACCCACACAACAAGGCAAATTTCTAGCTAAATCGTGTATTTTTCTAGACAATGTGTCTCCTTGTCTTTTAGAAATACTTAAACATTGCAAATAAATTGCTGCCTATTCATAAAGATTATTACAGATTCCTGCTGCACAGCAGGAGAAGGTGACACAAGTGCATCAGCTTGGTTCTTTACCTGACCTAAAATGATGTAGGTAGAAACATTCCCCCTAGCTGGGGATCTGTGATATTGTCAGATTTACATGCTATTGAGGTCCTGGAATTTAATGTACCTGAACTGCAAAAGAAGTTTTGATGGATAAAATTACAGGATCGGGGCAATGCAAAGAAAAAAATCAGTTGCTGAACAATTGCTGATTTTATTGCATCTCTCGTTCAGTTTAACTTTCTAAATTGCTTTGGATATACAGTTCATCAAGATGTCTGGATCTAAGTGTCAGAAAATTCTACAGATATAGTTTAGTAGGACTTTTAAAAGAATTATATAGCTGTATAACAAAAAAAAAAAAAAACCAAAGAACTGGTAATACAGGCATGTATAAGGGATAGAAATACTTATACACCAGAGTGTAAAACAAGGACTCGATTTACATTGTTGGAAATGATGTTTTCTGGAACAGGCTTTTCCATAATTCTTTATCAGGGAGTTACTCATTGTCCCTGACTTCACATCACCTGGGACTGATATCTGTCTGAATAAACCACTTTTAATTTTGCCAACACTTATAGGTATTTTCCTTTTTTAATGTCTTAAATCATATTCCCTGCTCCATTCATGATCTGTTCCACCATAAAACAAGTGGCTGTTTTCCCAATGACTGACAGGCATTGGATTATGCCCTAAAGGAATCATACACTGTATTTCATGCAATGTCAAAGAATGAATAAGCACGAAATCTGACTAGATCTGTTTTTGTTGTATTACAGTTATTGTGGTTTACAAAATTGCTACTTAACACATTTTGCAGATGATGTCCATTTTACGCATCTTAGAGAAACAGATGTTTTCTTCCACAATTATTTATTTCACTCCAATGTGTTAAATAGGTAGCTGATCACAGAAAGAAAGAAGGAAAGAGTGAAGCAGTTAACTCTGTGGGGAGTCCATAAGTGAAATCTTTTGCAACAGAGGCTCAAGAGTGGTTTACACCTGAGGCTGTACTCCCTGGTGATGAGGACAGGATAGCAGAGTGTAATTCATGGCTTCTGTTTCTGACCCTGGGGACCCTCCAGGTGTGTGACCCTCTCTCAGTTTCAGGTCTGTAGGCAGTAACTCAGAGTTTGCCTCACTGAAGCAAGTTAAGAATCTTGTCTGCAATGCTCCAGGAGTCACTACAGAAAGACTTTTAGAAATACAAAGCATTGTGTCAAAACGGTAACAGAAACACAGGCAGAAACAGCAGAGCTCTTGTATGCCAGAAACATTCAACCTGTAGAGGGAAGACAAAAATATCAGGGATAATTCATGGCTACGTCAGGAGATAAATTTTCCCTATACCAAGCACAAACTGAAGTCTACTTTAAAGTAAAGTAAATGAGAAAGTGTCCTTCCCAGACATGGAGACAAAAAAAAAAAAAAAAAAAAAAAAAAAAAAAAAAAAAAAAATTCATTAAAAGCACACTTTAAATGTTAGTAATAGTTAAGTAACTAGTAACAGTTAAGTGATTTTTTTTCTCTCTTAGGTGATTTTAGTGGCATTAACACAGCTGTTGGGACAAGTTGAACACTTGAAAGTAATATTTTAGTGTGTGGTTTGAGTTTGCTTTAGGTTTTGTTATTTCTTTGGGGCTTTTTTCCAAGCCATGAGCTTCTGAAATGCAGTCATCTTCTGATCATGATCTCTGCTGGACCAGAATTACATTACACTTTGGTGCTGTAAGTGAGAGTCAGCTAAGGAGTTAATTTTATTTCTGACCACTGTAATTGTGAGATCCAGACCTGCTCCTCTAATTGTGTTTGAATTATTCACTCCTGGTGGAGTCTAGACTGTTCACCGTGAACCCCAAGTCACAGGGCTTCTATAAACCTTATCTTGCCTTCTTAAAAAAAATTAAATACCTATATTCTCATAGCTTTAAAGCACCAGCTCTTTATGATTGTGAATGCCATCCTGGACATTACTGGACCACAGAATTAAAAAAAGAAAAAAACCAGAAGTGTCATGTGATGAAATGATTAAGACACCCCAAACTCCGTTAGCGTGCGTGGTGTCAGGTGGTAGCACTGGAGCCCTGCCTCGCTGCTGTGAGAAATGCAAGCAGGTTCGCAGATCTCCCCTCTCAGAGCAGGAGCTGTGTTACTGCCCGTGCAGAAAAGCTCTGAGGTCATTCTCTGAGGTCATTCTCTGAGGTCATTCTCTGAGGTCATTCTCTAACCTGCCGCAGGAGGGTTGCGGGCTGCAGGAGAACTGAACCACAGCCCCAAATGCTGCCTCAGCCCTTGGTTTGCATCACCTGGCAGCAAACCAGAATGGATAAAAGGGAAACAGAGTAAGGGAAGCAATAGGAACGGGTGACATCCTAGAGAGACACGAGCTGTGTTAGCTCAGGTTAGCACTTCCTCTGAACACAAGGTGAATTTACATCTCTTGCCCAGGTCTATAGTTTAAATATACAGTTATACAAATACTTCAGGTTTGTTTGTGGTTTTTTCCAGTGCTAAACCATTTTGTAGGACCTTCTCTGGTCACTCAGCCCCTTTCCTCACCAGTAAGTCAAAATACCCATTCCGTGGTTTTTTAATCATCAGAAATCTTCTTCCATAACAACAGAAAAAAGAAAATAGCAAAGAGCAAAACCTTCTTGCCCTTTGCCTGCCCAAATACACACGTGAAGGCACAGGGAAACTGGTGTGTTTCTGATGCACAAAGTCAGGGTCATGTGTCAGGTTCAGCCTTTTCCCATGGAGGCAGAAAAGGTGCAGGTTTTGCCACTCCAGTGGGTATTCCCATGCATCTGCCACCCCCGTTCCCGAGAAACATGCGGCACACAGCTCTGGGATTGCTGTGCTCACTGCATGGGGAGTGGCAGAACTGCAGCCCTGTGGAGCCTGGGTGATCTGCAGCTGCTCACACACTGCCCTGGGCAGTCTGTGTGTGTGGTTTGCCCTTCCCAAACCCCTGCCCTCACACCCCCACCTCCCAAAGGGTGCCAGAAAGGCTCGGGCTGGCTCTGGCATGGTATGAACCACAGTGTTGCCAGCTCAGAACAGAAAGAACAGGGTTTGGGGTTTTTTCTTTATTTATTTATTTCTTTTTTTTTCCTTTTCTTTTCTTTTTTTTCTTTTTCTTTTTTTTTTTTTTTTTTTTTTTGTTGTTTTTTTTGTTGTTGTTGTTGTTGGTTTTTTTTGTTTGTTTGTTTTTGGTTTTTGGTTTTTGTTTTTTGTTTTTTTTGTTTTGGTAATTGTAGAAAGGATAGCACAAATTGCACATTGAGGGCAGCCATTTTCTCCATTGCCATAACATAACTGTTCTTTGCCTGCTCCCCAGAGCTTTACTAGTACATAATTTCCAGATTATCACTTCCATCTTGTGCATATGGAGATGCTACTCTAGTAGAGTTCATCCTCAGGAGAAAATATTAGGCATTTTAAATTGTTCTCCTTGTCTTTTCCCTGCAGATATATTTTATGCTAACAGGGAATGAAGTCTTCAGCACAAACTCAGGAACAACATGGTGAACTATAATAATTATTGGACCTGTTAGGTCTATTATGGAAATAAATCTTCTGTGAACCAACATTTTCCCTCTTATGTTTCACAGAGAGACAGTAACCCTTCTGCTGTCAATGAATTAATTTGCTAAAAGAAGCTGGAGTTCATAGATAAATCTTAACATTATTTCTCATTTACATATTAGCTTAGCATTTATGTGCAGTTCCATTTGTGTGATACTCCTGGGGACAATCCAGGGAACAATATGAATCATCTCATATGTTAAAATTAGGCTACAATAGAAGTGGGGGGGAACCTATTTTTTTTTATTAATTTTGAATTATTTAGAAGATTCTTTGTGATTAATTATCTGGCACTATATGCATAGTATTCAAGAGTCATTTTTGCATCTGTCTGATGCTGGAGCATACTTGAAGAAAGCTTTCTGTGCTGAGACTCCTTCAGAGTGTGCATTATCTCAAGGACTACTGGCTGTGGCTTGTGTGATATCCTGGCTCAGACACTGGATTGTTTTTTTCTTATTATTTATGGTGAAGAAGCAAGGTCAGAGGCATAAATGAAAGCAGGACCAGTGTACTTCGTATTTCCTGTGGAGTCCCCAGAGCTCTGGTTTGAAATCATTACTGCTGTTAATTAATGATTTGCCAGCTGTCTGCACTAATTTTACAGCATTTATGTATGCAGAGCCATTGTGCCTCACATTCCTGCTTGAGAATCAAGAAGCAAGACACTAGAATCACACTTACATGTTCATTTGTTATCTTGAGTATGGTCTGCTTGCAAAGACCAAATTGTAAGGCTTACTGAGGAGATTTAGCTGCAGCAGAGGTCAACTTTGGGACACTTTAGACATTTTCAATTCAATTTTTCCTTGATTCTGGGCAGTAATACAGCAGAAAAAATGCAAAGTGGCCTGCTTATTCTTATTTTAAAGGTACACATCCAGTTTAAAATTGGAGTGAAAAAGCTGGGCACTATAATGCATTAGCCAGACAGATTCCTACAGAAAACATAATTTCTGTGTGTGTTAGTGGCTGCTCCACTGCCCACACTTAGCTGCAATGCATGCATGGCTTTGCTTGGCTCCTTCCATCACACTTTTATAAGACCCTCATTTTTCCTGAAGGTTTGGGAAACCAGATGATTGCAGTAACAAAATTCCCAGTGACCAGCCCCATTTCTATGGAGCAGTCCTGCAGTTACAGTTAACTCAAAGTTTAGTTCAGTATTTGTTTCCCATTCTCTCCTCTGAGGGCTTCTGTGAATGTGGGGTGTTAAGCAGCTGTGTCATTTGTGACAGAAATGACAATATCTTAGTGGTGGCTGATTGTACACACCCTGTACAGTTTTTAGAGAGGGAGCACACTACTCTGGCACTGATTCATCTGCATGGTTGAGTGTCCTGGTTTCAGCTGGGAGACAATTTACTTTCCAGTAGCTGGTGCAGTGCTGTGTTTTGGATTTAGAACGAGAATAATGTTGATAACACACCGATGTTTTAGTCGTTGCTAAGCAGTGGCCAAGGACTCTTCAGCATCTCACATTACCCTGCCAGGGAGTAGGCTGGGGGCACAAGAAGCTGAGAGGGGACACAGCTGGGACAACTGATCCAAACTGGACAAAGAATATCCCAAACCATATGACAGCATGCTCAGCATGCAAACTGGTGGGACAGCTGGCCGGGGCATCGGTCAGTGAGTGGTGAGCAATAGCCCTGTGCATGGTTATTTTATATATAGCAACAACAACTCTTACTATTATTATTATTATCATCATCATTATTGTTGTTTTTGTTGTTATTAATTATATTATTTTTCCCCCTCCTTTTTCTGTCTTATTAAACCATCTTTATCCCAACCCACAAATTTTAATCTTTCTTGCTGAATCTCTCCCCCATCCTGCTGCAGGGAGAGGGAAAACAAGTAAGCAAGCTGTGGTATTTATTTGCCAGCCAGGTTAAACCACAGCAGCCATTTTTCTGACACCCGACATGGTGCCAAGAAGGTGAAGAGAATGACAGGTCTGACCAGAGTGTTTTAAAACAAATTTTTATAAACATGCATTATGTTAGTTTAATAGTCACTCATCACAGTGTTGATTTATTTGCTCACAGAGTTGTTGTACTTGTTCTCAGAGTTGCACTATGTAACACCCTACTTTCTGTGTATGTTCCCTCTTGTGGTGTTTGTCACCTCTGAGGGCTGGGTTAAGGGTTATCACTTTGTTGTTGCTTGTAACACTGGCTTCTGATATGATAAAATTGCTGGTCATGAGACTAATCTGGTATCTGTACTCAGACTGCACTCATCTCCATACTCTGGGAGCCATCTCTCAGAAACTAGTGATAATTTATGACTTCTCAGAGAGCCAAGCTGTGGGTGAGACAAAGTGGGGGAAGGTGTTCTCCACTCCTTTACCCTCCTTTCTTTCTTTTTGCGTTCCCCTTTTCCTTATTCTATGGGCTAGTTAAAATAGCTATGGAAAATTTTGAATATTATTGGGACGTTCAGACTGGCATGTTTCTATTGATATATCTAATATTACTAAATGTGCTCCAGGTCTTGTTTAAACATCTATTTAAGAATGCCACCCAGAGATCTACCTGGAGGCTGGACAGCTGTGAGTGTCAGGCTGTATGGGACAGTACAGGCAAGTACCTAGGACAGTAGGCACCTCCACTGTTTTGGACGTCATCCCTGAACAAGAACAGAACCCTGAAAAACTAGGAAAATATTTGGGAAAAGTGAGCAGGCAATTCCTGAAAGACACAGGAGAGTGTGTCTTTCTTCCTGAAAGACACAGTCACCCAGGCAGTTCCTGAGAGACACAAGTCACTGCAACATGCTGAGGTCTGGCCCACACCCTCGGAGCCCTGTCCAACAGCGCTCATCGCCGCCCTCGAGGGCGAGAGAAGCATCTGACAACAAAGTGGCAGCTGTCACAATTACTCCAACCCCCATGGTGTGGCTGAGCCAGAGAGCCAACCCTCATGATTATCAGTCACTCCTATACACGGGAAGAAATGCTGGCAGCAAAATTTGACTTATCTCATAAAGGAAGAAACTCTCTCCTTACCGAAGGGAAGAGGTGGGTGAGGCAGACTGCCCCAAAGCGAGGCCATCACGAGAACAGAAGGAAGAAGAGACAGAACTCAAACAAGGCAGTAACTGCCCCATCTCCATCCCTGTGTTTGCGGCTGGATATGTGAAGAGATTTCAGCCATCTTCCAGGTGAGCACATTGTCACCTGTGTGTTCCGGTGCTGGGATAACTGGGCCAGTAACCTGGAATTAGGGGGTAGGGAAGCCAGAAAGCTGGGATCTGTTCCTAGGGAAATGGGCATTGACAAAGGGATTGGAAAAGGGGCATGAGGCCTCAGCCTCTGGAGGTGCCTCCAGTTCAGGAGAGAAGGAAAGGTACCCCTTCCAGGAAAATATTATATATCACCCAGGCCAGTGGATCAACATGGACAGAGGTATCCTCTACCTGAAGAATTAGCTGTGCTGGAGGTGATTTATGGTAACCCACACAAAAAGTGTCCTGGTTTCAGCTGGGATAGAATAAATTTTTTCCCAGTAGTTGGTGCAGTGCTGTGTTTTGGGTTTAAGATGAGAATAATGTTAATAACACACTGATGTTTTAGTTGTTGCTAAGCAGTGGTCAAGGACTCTGTAAATTCTCATATTGCCCTGCAAGCTAGTGGGCTGGGGGCACAAGAAGTTGGGAGGAGACACAGCTGGGACACCTGACCCAAAATGGACAAAGAGTTATTCCATACATTATGCCATATATATCCCAGAGTGTAAACTGGGGGGACAGCTGGCCAGAGGGCACTGCTCAGGAATTGTCTGAGCAGTGAGTAGTAATAACATTGCGCATCATTTCTGTACATTCTAATTATTTTAGAGTTCTTCTTATTGTTATTATCATCATCACTATTTTCCATTCCTTTTCTGTCCTATTAAACTGTCTATAGCCCAGCCCACAAAGTTTTGTCCAGTTCTCTCCACCATCCCACGGAGGAGGGGAGAAGTGAGTGAATGGCTGTGTGGTGTTTAGCTGCCTGCCAGGTTAAAACACAACACTTGCTTAGTGTTTAAGTTATTCCTGACCCCCTGCTGCTTTCAGCCCCTCTATAAAGTTTCTATTTTTCATACCTACTCCTTGAAGATATTGTTTAACTTGTGTATTATTTCCTTTGTAATGTAAGGCAAAAGAAAAAGCACATGAGTTTATCTGAAACACCTACAGAAAAATAAAGCAATGTTACAGTAATTCCAGTTTTCAGTAGTCTGAGTAGTGATGAACTATGAACTTGAATTAGCAAGGTTTCATCACCTTTCAGTTTCAAGCATAGCTGTAAGTGTTTCACCTTGGTAAATGGCAAAATTTCTGTGGAAGCCAAGTAATGGTGCAAGGATTTAGAGGCTTTTGAAAGAGATGGTATTACACAAATGTTGGATCACCACAACAGCAAAAAATAAAGGACAACTGCTTGGTTTATAGGTATATGTATAGCACAGGAGTAATATAAAAAGGAGTAATATAAAGGTCCCCTTTGAGGCCAAGCTCTTCTTATTTCTTTATCCTTGATTGAGAAGTCTGCAGTTTTTGCTGTCTTTATCAGATTTGGTAACTCACTGGGAAATGTCTTTCAAATAAGCACCTTAAAATATTAGATATTGAATTGCTAAGACCATAAAGCAATGTAAAAAAAAATTATGGTTAGATACCAGTGAGCACAAAATATGCCAAAGCATTTCTCTTCTTCTCCTCCCTCTCTCCCATCCCAAGCAATCCTTTTCAATATTGAACAGGTCTGAGAACAATCCAATCCAGCAGGTCAAGATAGGGTCAGATTTCCTGACCTGCTTGCCCCCACCTCTTGATAATCTAGAAATGAAAATCAATTCTTGTCTTCGAGCTTGTGAGGAGCTCATAATTGCTTTAGACGAAAGCACCGAGTGCCTGGGTTTTCTGCCACCTTTCAATTCTTAGAGATGGGGATGTCATTTTTCAAGTCGAGTGCACTGTCAGAATTAGATTGCGTGGTAACCAAGTAGAAAGATTTCTGCTCAAAATGAGATTTCTTCTCATTGCTGTGCCTTTTATTTGGGTCCAAATTCTTCTTTTCACTCTTATCCACAGGGATATAATAATAAATTTTGAGTGCATTATCTATGGAATGTAATTATTTTTATTAGGAACAAAACCGGAGCTCTTTTGTAGCCACTGAAATTAATTGATAAATAAAAACTAAAGCTAAATTTGCTTCTTGATCTTTTGTTTACTACATTTTCTGCCACAGATCATTCCAGACAAATGTGGGCAGAATTACATCTTATTTTCATTAACTGTAGCTTTTTAGCCAATTAAACTGAACATAGTAGCTATTCAATTATGATAGACCATTTCTGGGCCATTTTGGGTTGCTGTTAATTGCTTTCTTGAAAATAAGTTTGTAGGAGGCTGTGCTGTGCCAGCAATCTGGTGGTGAGGCTTACCCAGCACAGTGGGCTCTGATAGTCAGGTTGCTGCCCCTGGAAATCTGGTTCCATTAAATTATCAGCTCAGGAAAAGGGGACTTGCTTGGAGCCATAGTCTCTTCTGATGAGATTTCCCGTGTGAGACGGAAACCTCAAATGTTTAACACCTTATCTGCATTGATTTCCAAAACAAATAATAAAATAAAAGGGATCCACCTTTTTTTTTTTTTTTTTTGCTAAGATTTGTGATTTGCCCATAAAAGCCATTTAGATAGCAAAGGAAACCATAACTAAGACAATGATTTATTGCTAGAATGATTATCTTCTTTTAATGCATAGATATTGAATGAGCATTTTTATATCTGTTTTAATCTCATTTGGCAACTGAGAGTTTCAGTAAGGACAGCTGCCAAGAATTACAGTAAAATAAAAACGAAATAATTCTGCCAGAGAATGATCTCAATAGCTAAGAATAGTCTAAAAGTTAAGGGGAAAAAAAAAGGAGAAAGAGGAAAGAATCCTTGCTGGGATGACCAAGGCAGGGGCAAGATTAGAGTAATAGAATTTGTTTGTTTGTTTGCTTGGGAAGGGTTGCTGTTGTGGGAGTTTTTGGTTGGGTTTTGTTGTTGTTGTGGTTTGTTTGTTTGCTTTCGAGATCCGTGCAGGCTCTTGAGTGTCCTTTTCAGAGACTCTGTCACAGCAGGTAAACTCGCAGAGTAAATGAGGGCATGAGGGCTTGGTGCTATCAAACTCTCTTTCCTGATGAGGAAGAGCATCAAAACAGGAGGACATCTTTCACCAAACAAAGCCCATTTCTCTGCTAATACCAGCTGGCCCACGGAAGCTGCATCAGGTAATGTCAGTGGAATCTCTTTCATCTTTCTCCTCACTTCATGGATTCAATCCTTCCTCCTCTCTGGCCACTCTCCAGATGGCACAGCCATGGTGTTTGTGAAAGGAGGTTTGAAACCAAGGGCCCATCTTTACCCTTCTTGATGTCATGAGAATTGCACACACTGATTTTGAATGCTGTATTTTGAATTGCACTCACTGACACTACGAATTAGCACTGCTCTTGAATGGAGAGTGAAATAATACGTACCTAAGTCAGGTAGAACTCAAGCACATAAGTTTTGTATTCATGTACTTCCCTGTAATAACATAGAACTGAAAAGCAAGAGAATTTTTCAGATCAACATGATCAGAAACACCAATATCCTACATTTACATTCCTGTACTTGTTACACTGTCTCCATGAGACAAGTTCTGGTTTCTTGAGCAGATTAGCAACATTCTGAAGTTTTGCCATATCTGTGGTATCTGAGAACTTGCTAAAATGTAATTTTAATTCTGAACTTCCTTAACTAAGCTTGTGTTCTTAGAGAAAACAGTTTTCAGCTCAGTAACTTCTTTTTCCTCACATCTTGCTTTCTCTGTGCAGAAAAGTCTGAAGTTCTTAGAGAGGCTTGAAAACTGAAAGTGCAAAGGTGCAAACCAAAGACTGCTTCAGCTTCTCAAATAAAAAGGGGGAAAAATAACAAAAAAAACCCCTTTCTGACCAAATGTAATTTGAGAGCTGGAATGACTTTTTCTTCATTTCTTTGTTTTGCTTTTGATAATTACACCAAATCCCTATAATAATATATTCTACACTGAATTACTGATATGCACTTTCAACCTCAGTCCCCAAGCCCCACTGTTGCTTCTGACTGGGAACAACAAACACACTTCCTCCTTTAATGTGCCCCTTGAGAAGTGACTAAATACAAATATTTATCGGTGCCTTCCCTGCTTGCATGCATCGTCCCAGATGTTGATGCTGAACCCACATTTTTTTCCCGTTATTTCTTGTTCCTGAGGGCTGTGCAAAGCTGATTGAGCTCAGGCTGGGACCTGGGGCCTGTCCTGCTGGTGGGAATAGGATGGTTCCAGGGGGAGGGTGGCCTCAAGATCACTGCTAAGCCTGTAAATGACTGGAAACATGGCACGATGCAAAACGACACATTGCCTTCAGAGTGTGCAGGTCAGAGAGAAAGAATGTTTTCTCCAGTAACTTCTGGGTAATGGAGTCTGTGAGACCTGATAACACACATGCCCCTTGGTCACCCCATTTTTACAGACCTTCTCAGAACTTTCACAATTGCAGCAGGTTCTAATTTGTATTCCTGGTTTAAATTTTACTTTTCTATGTCAGTTTTTTAAAAGCTGGTGATTTTAGTGTCCCTGGTGTCCAACCTGAACCACATGAGGAGGAAATCCAAGCAGCACTCTGGCAGCCAAACAAGGCAAGCAAAGCTCATTTTTTTGTTTGGTTCATTGGCTGTGATTTTTTTGCTGGTTTTTGATTTTGACTTACAAAGTCACTTTACAGACAAGGAGTGCTTCAGACCTGTAGCACACTGAGGGCTCTATTAACTCATATGGCTGCTGGACACTCATCTAGATCCAAATCACCTTAAAAATTAAGCTACCTGTAGACCTTCACTCAACTGGAGCAATATTTACTTTTTTCCTTACTGAATGCATACAGAATAATATATTATATGGGTAGCATGAATGGTAGATAAATCTAGGTTCTTGTTTTGACATTCAATGGTATTGCTAATAAAATAAATATGTTTCCAACAACTTTTGTATAAATCATGGTTATTTTTGTAGAAGATTAAACAATGGTCTGGTCCCTCAGGATATTCATGAACAGAGGAAACATTAACCACAGGGTCTTAAATGTTTTATAAATCTGCAGTACATTCCTGCAATGGAAAAATAAAACCCATGATTTATAAGCCAGCAGCCCACGGTAAGATATTTACTTTTGCAGAAACAGGGCTGCACATTAGGCAGGGCTGGTTCATTTTGTTTACGAAAATCTCAGATATTCTCTGATGAGTTGCATTTGTACAGCGAGTTGCACCTCATTGTGCATGGAGGGTAATTTTATAGCAAATACATTACTTATTTGCTTGTGTGCAACAGCTGTGTCTCTGGACTTGCAGGTTTTGGGTTGTCAAACAAGTGGTGGATGCAGTGAACATCCAAGGAAGTCCATTATTCATAAACTTTTAATGCAGGAGTTTTTAATGCAAATATAAGATAAGGTATCCTATATAATCCAGAGTATCTGTCAATCCTAGAATGAGGCCAGGTCACAGCGTGCCTTGAACATGTAGCAGAGAATTTCTGTATAGGCCAGAAGGCCAAAAAATCAGCCTTGGGTTCAAGGGCAACATAATCCCCCACCCCGACCTGTCAAGGTGGAGAGCAGCTTTGAAGGAGGTTCAATCTCACTGCACATCATGATACAAGTTTTTCATCGTTCCCACTGACCAGTTATTTTATTTAAGGGTAGGGGAGAGTATCTGGTGTTTGTCCCTTACTAATCTGGATGATGTGGACAGTTTAGCCACCTCCAGTGGCCTTGGCTCCAGATTGCTGTGATGTGCTCTTGCCCACACTCTTAGGGTAGGGATGCTAGGTCTCAGCTCCTACAGTCAGTGGGAGTTCAGCTGCAGGAATAATTTCCTCTCATCTTTTCAAAATATGCACAATTACAAATCCCTTTCATTTGCTGTGGCAGAGAAATGACAAGAAAACCTGTGAACCTGTGAGGAAACTTCTTTTATATCATTATATATCTTAGGCAGTGCTGCTCTTCACTGCTGTATTCAGTGTCACACACTCCCTTGACACAGCAGAAGGGAACAGGCTCTGCTGGGAAAACAGGGCCATAAGGGTCAGACTGCAGACTGGAAAGCATGATTCTTGTTCAGTGGGAATGCTGGGCTTTAGCACATCTGGTTTTCAGCCCAAACTGAAAGAGGCTTCTACCGGGGGAGCAGAGAAGCTCCAAGGCTGTGAGGGCCTTGGCTCTTCCCTGCCTGCAGAAAGACATTAGGCCCGTCTTCCCCTGGAGCTACTGTAAGGTCCCTTGTGCTCATTTCAGACAACAAGTTTTTACCAGTGCAGTGTGCTTTTGGGAAAATTCCAGCTAGTCAGGTGGGTACCTGGGACCTGCTTCCCTCAAAGGCAGGTGTGAGACCTGTCCCAAGCATCCCAGGTCTCCATGTTCTGAGGATCCCACGTATCCATGTCCCGAGGATCCCATGTATCTGTGTCCCTAGGATTGCAGGTGTCCATATCCCAAGGATCCCAAGTGTCCATATCCCAAGGATCCCATGTATCCATGTCCTGAGAATCCCAGGTGTCCATATCCCAAGGATCCCATGTATCCATATCCCTAGGATCTCAGGTGTTTGTGTCCCGGGGATCACATGTATCCATGTCCCAGGATCCCAGGTGTCCATATCCCAAGGATCTCATGTATCCGTGTCCCTAGGATCCCATGTATCCATATCCCAAGGATCCCATGTGTCTGTGTCCCGGGATCCCGGGTGTCCATACCCCAAGGATCCCAGGTGTCCATGTCCCGAGGATCCAGGTGTCCATACACCAAGGATCCCGTGTATCCGTGTCCCGGGATCCCAGGTATCCATATTCCGAGGATCCCAGGTATCCATACCCCAAGGATCCCGTGTATCCGTGTCCCGGGATCCCGGGTGTCCCGCAGCAGTGCGTCCTGGCGGCGGATGGGCAGCAGGGGGCGCTCCGCGACCGCGCAGCCGCTGGCGCGGTAGCTCCCGGTTTCCCGTCGGGCCGTCCATCCTCCGAACGCCCGGGAATCCTCCTGGGAATCCTCCGAACGCCCGGGAATCCTCCTGGGAATCCTCCTAGTGACTGGGAATAAATTTGCGCCTGTGGCTGTTCCTGCGAGCTCCTGTACGCGAGAGAGCCTGTCCGTGTGGGTGCCCTTACCGCAGGTGTGCCCGCACACCCCTCTGCATGCAGGTACCTCCACAGACTCGTTATTCCCACCCCTTCCCATGACAGAATTAAAAGTACAAAGCCCGACGATGCAAAAAGCATAAAAAAACCCCAAACAAAGCCAAAAAAGCCAAACAAAGCAACAAAAGTAAACCAAACCAAATAAATAAATATATAAAACAAAAAATAAATAAAAAGCAAAAAACGCCCACCCCAAAGAACCAACAGAAAAAAATGCCAAACAAGCCATAAACATCCTTCCCCAAAGCAGGTAGGGAGGATTGGAGGTCAAGAAGCATCTGTGCAAAAAGAAAAGGAGAAGTATAAATTAAATAAGCGTATCTAAAAACCAACCCCAGCTTGATACAGTAGCACTTTAAGACATAATTGGATAAATTTAAAAGGCTGAGGCACAAGCCTTGGGGACACAGACCATGTGCCACAACTGCACAGAGCCTATTCATTTTAGAAAGTGACATCAGCTAGAAATTGAAAAGTACTTTTAAAAATACCCAGCCATTGCAATTGCCAAGCTGTTGTGCTTTCCCTGACTTGCTGTGGTTTAAGATGCCTCTTTCAGGTTTTGGGAAGTACAGATACAATTGTCATGTGCTGTCACTCACGTTGCTAAAGTCAGCCATTTATGAACTAAGAATAATTTTGAATTAGTTAAACATCAAGGTCTGAGTGTCCATTTCTGCTCCACACACACTGGTACTGATTTGTGTGCTTTTGAGACAGGGTTAAATAACATTATTGCTGTGCTGCTGGCTGATTGATAACAGAAGGCAGCAGCTAGTGCTTTTTGTTTCCACAATACAGTATTGTTCAGGAACATAATAATTTAGTGATACTGTGAGGTCAGAGCACTTACAACTTATTCTCTCACTGGGCAATAATCTGAAGTTTTGCCTGGAATATTTGTGGGCCTTTGTGTTTTTTAGAAGGCACAAATTAATTTGAAATCCAAATTTTTCCAGGGTATGGAGCAAAGCCTGATCTTAGCTATGAGCAGGCAACCAGTGCCAGGCAGACAAAGATGCTATTTCAGAATTGCTTCAATACAAACCAAAGCTTTGGCCCCATAAAGAAGCCCTTCAAAATGAGGTATGTATTTGCTGTGTGTGTTGTGCAGGCATCACAAAAGTAGTCATTTTAGTAGTCACATTGGTAATGTGACAGCTAAAGTAGCTGTTTTCACATTTCAGAGCTTAGCACTATCAGCAGATGCTGATGGAACAGACTAGAAATTCAAAGCACAGCCCAGAGTAGATAAAACACTTTTTATGTTACCTTTAATCTGGGGTGGAAAAAAACCAACTTTCATTCTGATAGAGAAAGAAACTTCCATGTGATGGTGGATGTTCATCTAAATAGGTTTTGAGGCTGGTAGTTTTCTCCATGGCCATCAGGAAGTTGCCGCCTCCAGGTGTTCTGGTCTGGAGAGGAAAAATGAATGGTAGGAAGGAAAGGAGGAAAAGGACAGTCCCATTGAACAGTTAGCTCTGCCACAGAGCTGGAAGAATTGAGAAATCTGCCCAGCGACCCTGCAAAAGAGACAGAAAGCATGACAGCTGTTCATTTTTTGTGCTGATAAGTTCCTCAAGCAAAGGCTGCAAACTGCCAGCTGCTGGATTTACCACCAAACACAGTGAGCTGAGTGTTAACCCCGTGCTCCTTGGCCTGGGTTATAGTGAGCACTTTGCTCCTTGTCACCACAAACACTGCCAGAAGTGCTGCCATCGTGTCACTGGCATGGCTAGCAGCACTCAGTCCTCCCTCCTCCACCTGCTCAACAGCCATCCAGAAACTTAATAAATAAACCTTTGGAGATCCCACCCCTCACTGGCTGGGTTTGGCAGGTGCAGCACAGCAGGAGTATTTTTATGGGGCCTCGCCTCTGACTGTGCAGTCAAACACACCCTGCTCATATTTGTGTATTCAGAGCATCTCCCTCACCTCCGGAGCAGCATGGCTGCACCAACACCTTTGTTCCTCAAAAGGAGACCTGGGAACAACAGTCCTACTACGTGTAGGAGAACATCATCAAGAACACCTTTGTTGCTGCATTTTCTCTTTCGGAGGAGCCAGAGATGTGGTAGCAGCAGATCAGAGGCCCCCCTGCCCAAACAGGGGCACACCGTGTTGGCTTCTGGAGGTTGGCATTGTTCATCCTAATTTTTGCCTAAAGTGATTCAAAAAAGCAAGGATGGAGCCTAGAAGCATCTGAATGATCTTTGCTTGTGAAAAAAGGTATAACAAAGCCTCAGATTGCTGGCTGTGAAGGGCACAGAAATCTCTCTCTGTTAAATGCTTACTTTCATTTGCAGAAGAAATTGTGGAGCACCAGCCGTGGAAGTGCTCAAGGCCAGGTTGGGCAGGTCTTTGAGCAAGCTGCTACAGTGACAGATGTCCCGGCTCACAGCAGGGCAGTTGGACTAGGTGATCTTTAAAAGTCTCTTCTGAAACAAACCATTCTCTGACTCTGTGAAAACCCTTTCACATGGACCCACTGCATTTTCACTGGCTTAAGTTTCGCCAGCACTGTTGCACCCGGGGCACCATTCAAGGTACTTTGCATGATAAGGAGGAGAGCACCCTAACAGATGGTTCCCACCTCCAGGGATAGAAAGGCTTCTCTGTGAGGTAATGTTAAACCTAACTTAATGAATTCCCAGACCCCTCTCCCCTGTGAGAGCAGTGTCAAAAACAATCTGTTGGTGAACTTGGCTGAATGTATTTTAGAGTCCTGGCAGTACCAGGGCAATAATCAAGGGATCAGTTCTGTTGCCATACCTGCATTTGGTTCATGTCCACATCCATGTCCATATCCATGTCTGGACATGACTCTCTAGGTGCTCAATATTGATTTTTTTGTGTGTTTTTGTTTTGTTTTGCTTTGTTTTGGGGTTTTTTTGTTGGTTTTTTGTTGTTGTTGTTGGGGGCTTTTTTGTTTGTTTTCTGTGTGTGTGTGTGTGTGTGTGTCTGTGTGTGTGTGTGTAGCTGTTGGTATTCTGGGAACTACATCAAAACAAGTTAATTCATTTCAGACAGGTCCTTGAAGAGCCTGGTGATCAAGCAGTGATGAGTCTAGTCCTGCTATTTTCTCCATCAGTTTCCACTACAATGCTCGGAACTGTACACCATGAATGGTATATTTTCTCTTAAAAGTAGCATTTTTGCTATAGGAAAAGGGCCCACAAGGTGGCTCAGGTGGAAAAGAAATGCAGAGTTTTTGATCTCTGGCTAGCACATATATATTCTGACTGGGACAGAACTGTGCTACTCTAGAACAGCTGTTTGAGACTGTCCCAAGAGATGTGAATTTGAATTCAGCCAAAGATGAAGAGGTGCAGAGTACCAAACCAGTTGCCATCAGTGCTAAGGGGACCACATATTAACAGACCAAGAGCTGAGACAAAATAGCCAGGACACACAAAGAAAATTGCATCCTTGTGATCCAGATCTTAAGACTTAACCCTTCTGACTTACTCACAGGTAGCTTCTCCAAAAATTAAAAGTACCCAAGACTGAAAAGCACACATCTTTCAGCATTTTCTTCAGAGTCAGTCAGGGAAGTTTCTGTTGAACCAAGAGCTGCCTCTCATGTTCAGCAAATCCTTTGAAAGCTTATGAAGTAACTTGTATTATTATAAGATATTTACAAATTGAGAATCCAGAATCAGAGAATCACTAAATCACAGA
The DNA here is from genome assembly GCF_017590055.1 of Onychostruthus taczanowskii. Classification (NCBI taxonomy): domain Eukaryota; kingdom Metazoa; phylum Chordata; class Aves; order Passeriformes; family Passeridae; genus Onychostruthus; species Onychostruthus taczanowskii. The sequence continues at coordinate 1,322,101 of NW_024501015.1, forward strand.
ATGGTTTGGATTGGAAGAGACCTTTAAGACCACCTAGTTCCAAACTCCGCCTTTCAGTTTGAGGCCATTTCCCATTGTCCTGTCACCACATGCTGCTATAGAAAGTCCACTTCCAACTTTGTTGTAGGCATCCTTTAGGCACTGGTAGGTGCTATAATGTGATCCCAGAGATTTTCCCATAGCTCCAGCTGTCAGCCTTTCTTCATAGGAGAGGTGCTCCAGCCCTCTGATCACCTTTGTGGCCCTCCTCTGGACTTGCTCCGGCAAGTCCGTATCTTTTCTGTGTTGAGGAACACAGACTTGGATGCAGTACTCCAGGTGTGGTCTCCTGACAGCAAAGAGGAGGAGTATCACATTCCTTGACCTGCTGGCCACGCTGCTTCTGATGCAGCCCTGGGTACAGGTGGCTTTCTGGGCTGCAAATATATGTTGATGGCTCCTGTTGAGATTCACATCATCCAGCAACCCTACCTGTGAGGCTAACAAACTGCTTATGGCACTAATTCATTATTTTATAATGCATCATTAAGCATGTTGTGTTGGTTTTGTTCTCTGAGTGGATGATGGGGCATTTAATTGTTGAATAAGTGGAGAACAATATGTAAGCCTACTGATACTACTGGGTAATTCAGGATTTCTATGCCAAAGAACCATAAAGTAATCTGGGTTGGAAAATGCCTTTAATATTGAGTCCAACCAGGACTGCCAAGTCCACCACTAAACCATGTGTCCAAGTGCCCCAAATACACTTATAGCAAGGTTTGAATTGCCTGACCAGGGCAGAATAGGAGGACAGCAGTTATCTGACAGTTTGCTTTGTGCTTGCATAAAATGGTGTCCTGATAGGTAGCCACCCTCTTTGCTAACAAGTGTGGGTTGAAAGGTCACCAGGTGGAGAGTTTGGTAAAAGGAGACTATTCCTTAGCTAGCAAAGACTAACTCTTTTGTTCTCTGACCTACATGGTTCCAACAATATGCAAAGCTTTTCAGATGAAGCATCACAGTACCTCATGTAACTTCCCTGAGACAAATGTAAACGGTCTAGGCAATAGCTTTTCTGTCTTAAATGCCGTGTTAAATGTCACTTTTTATAGTTAGCAGTGACAAATTCCTTCCAAAGAACCAGAACAGCAATTCTTGCTGATGTGGAATAATTTCTCAAAACTGCTGAAAAGGTAGCAATAACACATCAAGTCTCAAAGTTTAGAGAGTAATTGCCAGTGCTGTATTTTGGAAAGAGAAGCCTTCAGGACATCAATTTTACTAAAAGAAAACAAGCATCTATGCTAGTTACGCTCAACACATCACTGAAAAACCCAGCATTAGAACCAGACAACTTTTTCCCATCCACAGTGCAGATGGTGTGAAGGATGCCTCACTGGGATGCATCACTAGCACAGCTATGTTCTCACACACCCATTTTCATTCCTGCAGAAGAACAGTGCTCTGCCTTCACCAGCTTCTCTCCAAATGCAAAGAGGTGGCTCAAGGAAAGCTGTCTCCCAGCACTGGCGTTCTCTTCCCTAGCAAACTGACTTGCTAAGTGTTTTTAGGGATGCCTCATTCAAAATCTGCTGAAGTCCTCACCTTCCATTCTCCCATGTACACCAAGATATTTCTTATCAATACAACAAGAAAGAGAGGTAAAAGATGCAGGGCATTGATTGCAAAATATTCTGACAGACAGACCAAGACCAAGAGACAAGAATATTCTCATCTGGTAAGTCTGTAGCATTCCCCTGTGATGGTTCATCCCCTGCTCTTTAAACACTGAGGGCCTATTGAGGGGGTTCAGCAGTCTTCAGTCTGGCAGGAAACCAGGACACCAAGCCTTCAGCCCCAAGCATGGTGGTGCCTGAGGGCCATGAATCACATCTCTGGTCCCAGCACTGCTGCTGTGACACCCACAGTCCTGTTCCAGCCCCTGCTCCCATGGGGCTCCATTGGTGCCCCATGAGTGCCTCAGACTGATGCCCCCATGAAGTTCTCTTCCCCAACAGGAAAGAAAACTGCTCTGCTTTATGCTATCACTCATTACTTTGCATTACTGATTTGTTTTAGGGGGTCATGACAACTTCTTCATTTTATAACCAAGTCAGTTAGCAGAGCCAGATGAAAAATTGGCCACTTACATTATAAAACTGTCGTTTTCTAAGAATTGCTTCAAACCAAAGCCCTATGCCAAATGCATTTAGATGAGATTAACTAATTTTGCCTAACATTTTCTAGGCAGTATTTCCATAAAAGCAACACTACAAGATAGTAAGGATGCTGAGATCTGATAAATGACCAAAATAAGGGTGACTTAGAAATTACATTTCCCACAGATGAAAGAAATCAATCAAATTGGCCTTATCTCCAAAACCTAGATCCTATTAGACACATAAAAAAGCAAAGTTCTTCATATGAAGGCAGTAACTACTCTCAATAGCCATGGAGTTTCCCTGAATTGAATTTCAGGGAAAAAATAAGGCTTTACAGAATATCTGTATTTTTTGGTTGAAGTGATCCAGGCTGGCTCCAGGCACACATGATCTCTGGTGGGAGCTCTCATCTCCATGCAGACTGATAACCTAGCTGGGGGATCCCAAAATAATTTTTCTTTCCCATACAACTCTTTATGGTTATATATATGGTTTATATATTATATAAACTCCATGTGGTTATATATATGGTTATATATATGGTTATATATATGGTTATATATATGGTTATATATTTTGCCCAGCCCCAGTGCCAAACCCTGCCATATCCTTGACAGTCCCGGCCCCATGGGCTGGGGAATGGCACCCACTATGCCAGGTGTGATATCATTAGAGCTTCTTCATCTCTCCCTCTAAGGTGATAGGGGACAGGGACATCCTACCAAAGCTGTGTGAAAACTGATTTTCCACAGCTAATCTCAAAAAGAAGCAGCAAGCTGGAATTCTAGTGGGAAGGAGCACCTGGGAGCTCTCCAAACAAAGATGGTGGCGTGAGCTCAAGGCAGGGTCCTCACTGCTATAATTTTTTTGGAGGATGTGGAAAGCATTTAGCCTCATCACTTTGTGGGAGGAGGGTCCCTGACAGGGAAAGGAAGCAGTGACAGCCTCAAGGAATCTGATAGCAGCATTGGCTCTCTGTGGCTGACCTTGGCTGTGTGCATAAACCTTGTGTGCCGTCTATGGGGTGGCCAAAGGGCGTTGAGCAACCGGAGAGGGACATTCCCAGGAATAACTGTCAGATGCTGCCCCAGCCTCCAGGGACCTATGGCCCAAGCTGTCCTTGTCCCCAGCTTGTGGCCAAGCATTGAAACTGCTCTGCCAGCAGCTGGAGATGGCTGGTCCCTGGGTAGGCTTTCAGGCCGGTGAGTGTCTCAAAATACCAAATGTGGTGCCAAAAAGCAGACATGAAAATAAAATTATATATTGTATGTAATATGTTTCATTACAGACATTCTTCTGTTACAAATCTTGTAGCAGCTGAGGATCTGGTGCTTTGCATGCAGAAAGGACAGGCTGAGTGTTAAAATATTTACAAACCTTCCAGGTAATGACTAAAAGATGTAAGTGCCACACCTGAGGCATAAACAAATTGAATCATATTTCACATTTCCTGAAATGTAGCCATTATTTCCAGTTAACTGATCACTGACTGAAGTCTCTGGATATTCTGGGCATATTAGTTTAATTCTTTACAGAATTCATAATTTTTAAACTTTATTTTTTGCATTATTAAAGACAGAGCTTGCTTTTTGTGTTTTCATGCAATCTTTTCATGCAAATCAAACAAAGATTGCATGATGTTTGCTCAAGAACAGATGTGTTCTGAGCTCTTCAGTGAGTGTCAGGGAATTTTTCCTGATGGATGCATTCGCAGGACATATGAGGAACAAGTTAACACAGAGCTACTTGCCAACCTGGAACACAGGAATTGATGGATCAGTGTCCTAAATCAGCACGCATGATAGCAATCACAAAACCTTGTATGAGTGGGATGATGAATTATATCATTTACAGTATGCAAAAGGTTGTTTAATTTTTTTTCTTCCCCCCAAACTGAAGGCTAGCAGTAAATGGCCAAAAGTTAATGAATTGTATTAGCTCTTCTTTAGAAGAATATTAAAATCTTAAATACAAAAAGTCATAGGTAGTAAAGACACCACTAAGTGTTTTGAGCTAAGAAATTGTAAGGAAAAGAAAGGAGTGTAGTTAGTTAATGTTTCTCCCAAGAAATTCTTCCTTTCCAATTATTAATCATATCTAGGCAATTCCTAGCTTAGCAGTACATTCAAAGTAGATTACCTGAAACTAAATTTGAAGTTCATTCAAATTCAGTTCCCCTATACCATAGGAAAGTATAAGGGCTGATCTTTAAATTAAATGCTTTCCAGTAGCCTGTATATGTGAGAATGCAGCTAAAATACTGGCACTAGCAAAGGATTTCTCAGATTTTTTTTTTCCTTATTTCTAGAGTTTCACTGGAAAATATGCTGTCTGACCTCCTGAGGGAGCAAAGCATCTTCTCCACAAATTATATTGGAGAGCTTGGAAGGAAAGCAGCCATTTGCTTCAGTGTTTTGCTCTGTGGGTTGCTAATTTGAGTTTCTGCAAAATGGAACCAGTTTCAAGTGCCTGAAATGATTCCTATCAAGTGCTGACATTTCCAGATAAGGAGAACATTAACCTCTATGTTGTCTTTCTCTGCAGCTTCAGCAGGACGGTTCTTAGCCCTCTGTAACCAATATCACTGCATATTTACACTAGCTTTTGTTTTCAGTGCCAAGTGGCTAGAATTACTGGGAGAATTTCTACACTGTAGGGAAGAACATGGTTTTTTATGAGACAGAAGCAGTTCAGCAGAAGAACTGAAAAAGTGTAATTTTTGTAGGCCTTGAGGTGAGGAATAGCGAGTGCTACAAGGAGTATTTAATGGGGTAAAGTCCCCTCAGGGATCTGAAGCCCTCAAGAGGCTGTTGAAAGAAGGAAATTAATTCAAGAATGTCTTGCCAGTCAGGCTATATGAAGAGGGGTTTTTTCTAGTGGCTGAGTGGGAGGGAGAGGTGTGATGGTATTCTTTAGCTACGTAAAATGGGCATGGCTGAGCAGTTGGAGTCCAGTAGCCCCATTTGCTATGGATCCTGATGAATATCATGGACTTTGAAGGTCAGGCCTGGTCTTTATCCCACTGAAGCTCCAGCCCAGTTGAACTGGGGCACTGATCCTGCCTGGTCCATACATCCCAGCTCCTGGCCTGGGGAATAAGTGGATGAACAGAATTAATGCCAAACCCACAGGCTGCATGAATTTCGTTATGACTTTTTGAAATGTCTTGATCAGCTTCTGCAAGAGCTGGTTAGGGAGTCAGCATGAAAACTGACAAAGGCCACCCTGGCTACACATCATTCTTCCCTGAGAAACTCTGCTGGGGTTTCTCAGAGAAAGAAAAGCACCTACAGCATTTTGCCATTGGTAATAAAGTAAGACTTCTAATTGAGTTCATTCACTGTAACAAAAAAATCAGTTCCTTCCCAATTAATGTGAGGAGAGGTGGCATTTCATCACTTGTGTAATGAGCTTAATAACATCTAATGTTCACTTAATACTCTTATTGGTACTTGACCACGAAATAAAGCCAGGTTGATTAGGATTAGTGGCTTAATGCCAAGGATAGCTGGGTTTGAAGATGGCTACTTTAATTTTCAGGGTTCATTATTACTGTTAGGATCTGGTAGTGTTATTTCTATAGCAGCACTAGGAAGCCTTTTTTACTTACCACTGCATAAGTACATGACAAAATTGTGACCATTGCCACAGGCAGTTTGTCACTGGCGGGGGGGGGGGGGGGGAACACACCCTACTGACCTGATGGTACCACTGCTGAAGGACTGGGATACACTTATGAGTCTGTAGAATAAAAAAAAAAAAAAAAAAACAATAATAACAATATTGTTATTATTGTTGTTGTTGTTATTATTATTATTACCAACACAGACTGGATTTTTTTTCTCAGTTCAACAGATATCCATTAATGAAAGGACTGAAAGACAAATGAAGCAAGAAGTTACAGAGCAGATTAACAAAATTAATGGCAATGGACACTCAGTCCTAGGAATTGTCTTTTGAGCTTTGATTTTCGTCTGTCCTCTGTGTTTCAAACAGTTTGTTGTGTTCATCACTCAGTCACTTTTTTAAGGTGAAAAATTAAACAAACCCTCCCCAAAGTAGTGTCATACTATCATATATGTATGTAGAGCTCTTGAGGATGAGCACATTTATCTTGTTTTCTGGTTCAGTCTTGAAAATGCATTGTCCACTGTCTGCTGTTGTTCCCACCCTGCTCCCATTAGCATGACTGCAAGCTCCAAAGGGGCTGCACATTGAAACATCTGGATGAATTTTCAAAGGTGTGCACAGTGTTTACATGATATATGAGATATGATATATGGATATATGAGCAAGGGCCCTGATACAGTCATGTCATTCACTCACAATGTATATTTTTTTCTGATTTGAGCTGCATCAGAAGTAAAAGTGATTCAAAAAGCAATTTCCTTCTGTGCTGGGTTCAGTTTCCTCTCCTGTTTGACTGGCATTTATACAAAGGCTGGGTTTGCAGGGTGGCCCTTATTACATCATACAAAACCAACCATCAAGCTGCCACGGCATCACTTATTGCAGAGCATTGCTGCACAGCCTTCACTAATGATCAGAAGCAGCCAAATTCCTCCTAACTCTGAAGAGAGAAATATTTCTCTACATCTGATGTCTTTCACTTCTCCTGTTCCGAGTTATAAATATTCTGGTGCATGAGCTCTGATGAATAATGCTCATACTACAAATAACTAAAGCTAAGGATCTTTATATTTAAAGGTGAAGAATCATTTCCTTTGGAATGCAGTGTGGTTTTTTGTTTTAGCAGCTTTCAAATGTGAACAAAACCTTCTATGAAGAAACTAAAATTATGGGATTGTGGTTTTAATTTCAAACCTTGAAACTCAGATATGGATTTATATCCAGTTTAAGTTTTAAGATAATGTAAATATTTAAAAAAGGGGCGGGGGGGAAGAGCCCTGTAACTCTGAATTATGTCAGCAAAACCCTTCTAATTGATTGTTCTGTTTTCCAGCAAACTCATCAGTGCTGGGGTTTCTTTTGTCTTCTGTGCAACTCCACCATTAAGAAACTTTTCTGATTGCACAGTTCAAATCCAGACAGGGAATCTGAGATTTTATTGTTCCCCTTTTGCTAGGCTGTGGTTAGTAGTGGCTTAAGCAATGTTTCATAACCCATTTGTAGTCTAGTATCTATTCCTTGAAAAATACAGACAAGTTTGACCCTTTCACAAAATAGCTCCTCAATTCATCTCTCCTTGGCAGAGCTGTTCTGATTTAAACACAAGAATAAGAAATTAAGTAAACACAGGGAAAATCAGTTTTGAGTAACTGAACACTTGCAATACAATGCAGACACCTCTTTTTTTTGAAAGTGCTAAAGTAAAAAGATAGATTTTTTTTTTTTTCCTTTGTTCTCCCATAAAACAATTTTGAGAAGTAATGCTAAGAAAATGAGGAAATGTATCAGCAATAGACATCTCTGGCATATAGAGGGATTTATTCATTAGGGACAGTATGACATACAAATTCAAGACTGATAAGATTATTGGTGCTGATCTTGCCCATGGCCATGTGCAGGACTGTCTTGTTACTGCAATTATTTAGCAGGGAGCCTTTCTCACCCGCCTTTTAAATTTTTCTCTGCTACAACACTGCAGGCCAAAACCAGTCATTTTGTATTTGGCTGTTACCTGTTACCATTCCTTTCTTTTCCAGCTAGTGAGCAGCTTAACCCCTGTGGTGTCTTCTCTACTTTTTCCTCTGGTGTTCACATTAAAATAAATAGCATTTAACTTTCTGCCCTTTTGAATGGGGACCATGACTGTTGAAAAGCAATAACTGTAACTACTTTCAAGAGGCTACTACACAATATGTAGATTTAACAAGATGCATATCACTTGTTTCAAAGTTCCTCATTTAAATGCCTTTAAAGGTGCCTAGGCACCAGTTTTGCCCAGTCATCAGCTCCAAAACCCAATAAGTAGCTCCTGTTGGTGTGTTGCACATCAGTGCTTCAGCAAAGTGAGAGGAGCAGTGCCTTTAAAAGAGAGAGCTACTGCAGCAGTATGTCCGGCACTTCAGTACAAAGCAGGAACAAAAACAAGTTCTATCAAACAAGTTCTGTCACGAGAAGGCTGGATGATGTTAATTATGAGCCTACACAAACACTTAAGACTATGCATGACTGTTAATACACAATGGACTGTCCACATCTTCAGCAGAAGGCTTGGACACAGATCAAGCATAGAAACTCACTTGTGTTTCCAGCTTGTGCAATCAGTTATTTCTTCATTTTAAGTCAATATAAACTGCCTCCAGCCTTTCTTAGGTTTGTCACCCCCTAAATAACTTTCCTCACTCTTCAAGCATTCCTCTAAAATACTGTGGGGATGGCCATTGTAAAGGCTTTGAGAGAAGTCCAAAGACAAGTCCAAAGACAGCCCCATTTGAAGTGCTGTGGGCAATACACTGCCAACACATCCTACTGGTGGCAGCCTTATTTGTCACCTGAGAGACCTGCTCCAGAGCTGCAGTCCAGCTTGCTGCCTGTGCTGTGTCCCCCCTAAAATACAGCACTTGTGGTCTGAGAGAGAATGGTAAGCATGTAGTTTAAGTCCAGATTTTGCGCCACAGCACTTGTGTTAAATATTCTAGAGAGTGCATTTACAACAGTAAATATCTCTGCAGTTATATTCAACCTGCACATCACGTACTTGCCAATTTAAGAAGTAGTATTTTCCAGTTCATTTAAGTGAGCACAAAGAATGAGTTACACCAAACTACAGATAACACTGGTTCATGAATAGGCATTAAATTTTCACGTTTATGGATTAAAGCCAAAGTCACTTTTCTGTTTGAATGTATCAGCACTTTGTTCCTGTTACCACCTAAACCACCAGGCTCCAAATTTGACAGTTTTATCACAAAGAACTCCCCAGTCTCTCTGGCTGGGATGTGTTTTGTGCTTTTTACCATCATGTACCATAACTGTGTCTTTGTTAACGAATACCTTCAGCTCCTCACTCATTTTAAGATCTGGCTCCCACAAATACTTGGCATCTTCACAGCCTTGCTTGGCAACTGATGATTCAAACAGCCACATCAGACATGAACCTCCTGACATACTCTTCTGTTCTCAGTGGCTTTGTATCACCTCCCTAAGAGCCAGATCTCCAACCATCACAGTTCCTCCCTGCCTTCATGCCACCCAGCTTCTAATCCACTTGTTTTGGTTGAACAAGACCCTATCATCCTTTAAGTTATATATAGCTGTTATATCCGAACCTGCTCAGAGCATCTACTCATTTCCTGTTGTCCCCCAGTTCTATCATTTAGGATATTCATGCAACAGTGGTATAGCCCTTCCCTGCAAAAAACTACTAGACTGGGCCAAATGGAAATACAAATACTCTCTCCAAAACCAGTTCTGTTGGAGACATCACAGCCAGACTGCATCTCCCAAACTCGATACTCCAAGCACTCAAAAAATTTAGCTGCATGCCTTTCTCCCAAAATGTCCTTTATGTGTTTGTTCTTCTATATTTAACTTTTACTCCCTATTTGATGAAAAATTTTGTGCAATTAAAAAAACCCTCCATCAACTAGATGGCAAATCCACTCCTAGTTTTCCCCATGCAGTGGTTCACAGTACTAACCTTACTTACCTCCCGAATTCTATACAGCAGAAGTCATAAGAAGTTTCCCTATGCTTGTGAAAACATCTTTTAATACTTTCCCATTTTTCCCCATTTTTCTCAAGGGAATACAGTGCTATTTTGCTGCAAGTGATCACTGCTCAAAAAACTCCCCAAGCTGGCAACACTGCCATCTTTGGCCAGTATCCCTCCTCCCCTGCATGCAACCACTTTTGTTACCTGTGGTGTAATAAAATCTTATCCCAAAAAAGCAGACATAATAGTGCCTGCAGTGAAGTACCTCTAGACTATGCAAAATCTATGTTCAAAAGATCTCTTCTCTATACCATGCACTTGAAAATCTTCATAAACATCAAAATCGAAACCCTTACATTTTACATCCGTATACATGTGTTTATATACATATATTTAGATAATCATATATCATTCAACTTTTTTCCACCCCAAAATAACAGTTTATGAAGCAGAATAAATAGCATCAATTTGGCAAAGCATGATCGAACAGCAAGTTCTCTCACAAATGTTTTTTATTCTTAGTGCAGGCAAATAATTTCAGTCTGGAGACTGTAAAATCCATTTGTAGTTCAAAGTATTTTGTTACGTTTCTTTTCACATTCAATAACTTTGAATGTGGTGAAATGACAACATTTCCTTGTAAGTTTTACACAGCTAGCAGTACTTCCACTTACTGTCTCATACACTGAAACAGTGACTGTCACCAATATGCCTTTGTACATCAGAAGTGAGCATAATGGAATAATTTAAGTTGGAAAAGACCTTTAAGATCATCAAGTCCAACTGCTTATCCAGCACTGCCAAGTCCATTACTAAACCATGTCCCCAAGCACCACATCAACACATGTTGGCAACTCTAGCACTTCCCTGGGCAGCCTGTTCCAATGCCTGACAGCACCTTCAGTGAAGAATTCTTTCCTAATATCAAATCTAAACTTCCCCTGGCCCAACTTGCAGGTCGATGTGGACCTGCAATACAAGCTTTCCCTTTCACTAGCCTTGGTGCTGCTTACTGTACATGGCAAATGGTCCATATAATGCTGAAGAAAATATCTCAACACTTAATGCTGTGAGCATAGGCTGCTATGATGCCCATGCCCTTTCTTCATTTATATTCAACCACTAAAAGTTGCCTTTACATCTTCCCATTTTGTTTGCTTCATCCCAATTATGATTATATTTAACACCAAAATTTAAACAATATGGTTCACACAAGTGAACCAATCCAGAACTGGATGCTTAATATTAAGCCAAGAACATACAATTTGAGTAATGGAGTATTTTAAAGACAGAATTCAATTTTCATTGTATTTTTATTCTTGCTTCTTAATCAAACCCACATGGAATGCATTGTATTTAATGAAACTACAAGATTAATATTTCAACAAACCAGCCAGTACATAAGCCCACAACTGAGCATAAGCTGAAGAGTTTATTTTAAAATATTTTTGAAAAAAGCCTTTTATGATAGAAGCACCCCCTTGTAGGCTTGGGCCTGCTTTCCCTTCTCTTTCAGGAGTGAGCTCTCATTGAACACTGAGCTTTGTCTCCATGCATTATTCCTTGCTTTTCAGTTCTGGTTTGGATTTGACTGGCTGAGAACACATGAGGTAGGAAATCAAAGCTGCTGTCATCCATTTATTTCCTTATAATGCTGTCGTCTGAAACTTTTACTGTAGAGGACTTGTGAGACTTCCCTCCTTGTTTAGGATTCCCCTGGTATTGATTTTTTACTGTGCAATGGTTAAGCACAGTTCCTCTTTCTTGGCAGCATGTCCTCTTTCTCTCTAGAGATAGTTAATTACAGTTTGCCAGCAATTGTTTATGAGTACTGCAGGTCCTCATTGGGTTAGCTAACATATTTGAACTAATGAATTTATATTATATGAGCCGTAAGAATCCAGAATTTGAAATCCACTTTCATTTTCAAATTAATGCACAACACAAATTTAAGTCCCATATTACATAATTACAGTACTTTATGAACATTATGTTTCAGGTACTTGTCAAAATATCTCAAAAGGCACAAGCTCCTCTGACACAGTGTGAGTGTACATAAGGCTCACAGATTAGTCTGGTCAATGTCAAGTCCAGCAGTTTAACCCTAGAAAAGTACTTAACAAGTCATGGTCACGTGGACATTAAACTTTATAGCAGAGCCTAAATCTTGCTCCTTTGGCAATTTCCACAGCCTCTTCCACCCACTACCCTCTACCTTGTCCTCCCCTTCTTCTCTTCCCATGTGCATTTACATCTCCTTCCTCCTCCTGATCCCTCAAGCCATACCTACAGGAGAGTGCAGAATGTTACACAGCAGCAGCTAAGCAAATATTGCCCAGCATACTTGCTCTTCAATGCAAGGACTACAAGAGTTTCACAACTAGTGTGAAATGCACCTTTTCTCCAAGCCTTGCTCTACACTATCAGCTTCTTGCCTTGATTGCTGTGTGGGGGGGTTTTGGTGATGCAACTCCCTGAAGACTAAACATGAGCGACCTTGAAAAGGAGTCAGGGCAGCCAAGCAGATATTCTTTACTATTTGAAGCCTTCATTTCTACCCAACATCTTCCACTGCAAGAAGTGCTCACCTCACCTACATTTCTGCCCCTGCAAGGTCCTTCCCTCTGAATGGAATTCTGGTTTGCCACACCTTCCCCCACCTCAGCACAGCTCCTTTTCCTGGGTGAAGGGGCAGGGAGCACGTCTCACTGGCATTGGTGCCATATGGTTGAGAGCTGCTGTCATACAAGGAATATTTTGTCAGTCTATTAACATCACTGCAGTGGGAAGGCCTTATGCAAAAGAAATCTCTGAGCTTCAGTTGCTTCCTCAGGCCCAACCATAATTTAAGAGCAAAACCACCCTTCTAGGAGAATAAGAGTCACTAGGAAAATGAGAATCCCTCTGCATTAAACACATTTAATACTGTACTTGACTACTTATATAAGTTAAAGCAAGAACATGCTTCTGATGGGATTCATTTTTTTAAACACTCGAGCTACATAACACTAGAGTCAAAGGTGATCACTATGTGCTTTACATTACATTTATTCAGATTAATATTGATCTTCTGTAACCCTTCTCCCCCTCTGCTTTATTAATGAAAGGATAATTCATGTGACAGTAAGTAACAAGAAGAAACTGAGAACAGGGAGAACACAGAAGGAAAGGTAAAACAGTTTCCTGCATATAAAGTGAGGAAAAGAATTAGAGAACCACAGAATGGTTCAGGTTGGAAAGGAACTCCAGAGGTTATCTGGTCCAACCCCATGCTCAATAAGGCCCACCGAGAGCAAGCTGCCCAGACCTGTAGCCACACAGCTTTTGGGTATCTTCAAGTATGGAGACTTTGCAAGTTCCCTGGTTAAGCTGTAAAAGTGCTTCTCACCATCACCACGAGAAGGTACTTCCTGATGTTCAGACAGGCCTCCCTGTGTTTCAGTTTGTGAAAGAAGACATTAAAGGATGACAGCTGATTGTAGTATCTATGCACAATTTTACAAACTCCAACCATCCTTCTTCTGCCTCTTCCAAGGAAGCAGAACCTGAAGGAACTGTTACACATAAGTCACAATTTTGGGATGTCCTATTGGGAGCTGGAAGTCAGTACAGCAAAAGTGACAGCACTCACTGCAATCACACTTACTCGCCTTTATGAATTTAGACAGCTCCAAGTCACCCAGCTGCCAAAATACAGAGTATTAAACAGATTCTCTTTGCCTAAATGGCTCTACCTGCACAACTTAAATATGCTAATACTGCCATTATTTTGAGTCTCTTACACTGTTAATGGTGTTTCCAAAACCAGTGCTGCTGGATTTTACCATCCAAGTGGGTCAATATTCAGCTTTGGGATTTATTTTTGTAAAAAAGATAAATTCATTCTTTGACCACAGCTGGAGAACATTCATAAGAGCTCTGCAACAGATCAAGTATCGGTGCAAGAATGTAGTTTCCAAAACTTGAAAGGTAACAGATATCAGCCAGGGTAAGAACTGCTGTTGCACAAATAGGCAGTATTGCCTCACGGCCCAACTGGACTCAAAATAAAGTGGCAATCATTCACCAACAGTCCCATGCTGTTTTTTCACAAGGCCCAGGATTCTGTGTGCTCATTTCAGCAACTTGGAGTTCGCTATATGAAGCCAAGGTTCAGCTCCCTCACTCTGCAGCTAATTAGGATGAGATTTAAGCCACCTCTAATATTTTAAATACAGGCTCAACCACTCCAAGTTATCTTCAGTATTAGTACCAGTATTCCAAAAATAAATTCTGGTCATAGTAAAGATTATTTGCAGAGTACAGTCAGCACAATGGGCACCTGGTTCACTTCTGTCAGATACACAATGTAAGAAAATAGCTTCATTTAATGGAGTTTGCCAATCTTTTTTAAATTTAACTTCCCTCACAAAATAAAATTAAAAATACACCTTGGATTGCTCTGTAGTTCCAGTTTCTACTTCTAAGAATCCACTTATTTATAGCTCAATGCCCTGTTTCTATCAGGACCAGGTTCACCTTCTGTGGCTCCAGCTGCAAGGCAAATCCTCGACCTCACTGTGCCATTAACTCACCTCAAATACTGCAACTCTCCTTCCCATTCTGCTCCTGACAGATGCACATGGCCTCGTGTTGGTAACTCAGGGATCCTGCAAAACATTTCTATCCTGCTCTCCCAAGATTTTGGGAATAGACCATTGCTACACCAGAAACAAAATAAACAAGACTCCTGGAGCTGCTGCTCTAGCTGAGCTTTCAGGACACTTCATTTCATGTGGAGTTTCCTGAATATAGATGCCCAGGCAGCAGATAAATAAAAATACAAAATATACCAGGGGTTTTGGTAGTCAGCTCATAACTTCCAATACTTCATTTGAATTTCATTGAATTCTATGGTTTATTTATAAATTGTTTATCATACAGTTGCTAGAAGTCCGTAAATCGACTTCTGTTTCTAATAAAACAGAACAACTTAGTTCCATGAAAATACACATGAAAGGCTTGTCCTTTTCATCTCTACTAACAGCATTTTTTGGTATAAGTTAAATTTTTGCCTAAAACTTCAGCTCAAAATCCAGTCTCTGGAAGCTACTCAAGTAAGGACATTCCTCAACTCCATCAGGTCCCGTGGCATCCTGAGACTAACCAGCTACAGGCTGTGCAGCTTGCCTTTACTCTATACTCCCTATGCTCTTAATTATTCTCCCATCACAAAAAACCCCAACACTTGAACACGCACACTGGCTCATCATCACTCCCAGCAGTGCAAGACATGCCAAAACCTTGGCATTTAAGGAGATCCCAACCTGGAAGAAAAAAGAAGGCATAAGATAGCACCTTTTATATTCTAAAATTCTAAGATGTCTCTTTTAAAATCCTGAATTCAAACTTCAGCACCTCTGTATGGATTTCAAGCACGTACATACAGCTGAATCAATACATACAGGGAGTCTGGGCCATGCTCAGATCCATTCAGCTTCAACCTTCAGAGCACTTGACAGCAAACTCCTTTCCTGTTCTCCACTTTGCAGAACAATAAATAGGCTGGTATCATTTCCTTTGCCTCGGCCCCTTCAAATAACAGACTTGTACTATTTTGGAAATTTCTGTAATTTACTCAGCATGCTCATTTGCCACTCTTCCAATGAGGGGAGGACTGTAATTGGAATAGACACTCTGAAGTGTCAAAAAGCACTAAAAAGTAATGCAGCAGTTCAGAGTACGTCTCCAGTGATGCACTGGAAGAGAAGCAGACAATGCCAAGCAGTCACTGGAAAATAACATGTATGAATCCATTTACACAGTTTGGCATTCAGACTCTATATTAAATAGCATCACCAGTTATTTTTCTGTTTCCATTTCCTGCATCATCTTCATCAAACACTACAGTTAATAGGTTAGCCAAAGCTTCATCTCCCATTCAAGGCCCCAAGCGCTGCTACACACCTCAAGCTTGCCTCTAAAGTCTTACACTGCAAAGAAGTGAGAAAGTTCAAATGCCAGGGTACTGTCAGATCACATACATTTCAGTGCAAGAATAAAGCACAAAATCAGAAGCGCTAAGCTCTTTTCTAGTCCCATCTGAAGGCCACATGATTTCCTGTATCAAAGCAGAAGTGTCACCAAAAGGTCACCATTCAAGTATTACTTGTAGGACAGGAGGTACAACATGCTGCAGACATGCGGCAAGGACAAGTGAGGGCTACCAAGAGGCCAAGAAATACTCACCTTACCTTCAGAACTGGTCAGCTTGACCACCAGGAAAGTAAAGCAGGCAAAAAATTGGCTCCAGCTGTACTATTTTAAAGAGAAGGCCAACAATTCTTCATTCCCATGGCAGCTTTGCTATCTGCCATCACACCCAGTCCACTACAAGAGGTTTCAGGAGCCTGCCCTGCACCACCCCCTTCCCCCTGTTCTGGGCTGAATTTATACTGCAATAAGCTGAGATTCAAACACGGTACACTCACCCCAAAAGAGTAAGCCTATGCTGCAGTCTGTGGGTTTCCAGTATATGGAGTTTTAACCACCAAACCTGAGTATCTAAGAAGCCTTTATAAAATCTACTGGACCACTACCAAACCCCCCCCCCCGCCCCAACACTCCAAAAGGCTATTTAGTACAAAAATTGGAAACTGCAATTTGCATTACATATCCTGCTAGGCAGGAACCACCCCTAAATTAAATACAGTGGGACTTCAGCCCTGACAGTACAAGGTGTTTCCCTATACCGCACTGATTAAACAGTTTGCAGGCACCAGACCTCCAAGTCCTTTTTAGCAGACGTCACACTGCACAACATAAAGCAGCAGGCAATTGGCCAAAAATGGTTAGCAAAAAGGATTCCTTAAACCTCCAGCATCCAAATATAGCCCTGGCTGGTCACATGGGCTGCCATACAGTAAGTGCTCCTCACTTTACCTACCCTTTGATTAAACGTTTTGAGCTAAAAACATGTACTTAGTACAGCATTTCAGTTTCCAGCCCAATTCCATGAACCATATAATCTAGCTGTAACTTCCACATTCAGACTGGCAGAAAGGAAAGGTTGATTCAGGTTTCTAGTGAGCCCAAGGGGGATGATTAGCTAGAAGAAGCTAACAGAATATGAGACCTCTAACATTGATGCATATACACACATCTTTATGTGTGCACATATATATATAAAAAAAGCAACATATCTGCCATACAATGCAGCTGCTGTAAAATACTTCATTATTAACATACTCTATGGCACATTCTGATCTTTAAATAATCACACCTTATTCCATCTGGCCTCTAGCAATATGTTTTTTGATATTACTCTCATTATGATGAAAGCAGACCAGCTGATTACATCCACCTCACAAGAACTCCACAGCTTAGTTTACACATCCAGAAACTCTGTAAAATTTCTGAAGAAAGGCAGGCCAGCTACTGTAATATTGCCAGGTGTCAACTTGAATGGAAGAAAGTTGAGCCTGGCCCTTCTTTTCTTAGCCCTTAAAGCCACTGTCCAAGTTAAGTATTGTGCAGGTGTCAAGTAAGTTTACATTATAAAACCTTGCAACTGCACTAATAAATACATCTGCCATTTTTCCTTCCAAAGCCTTCCCCTACTATCAGTGAGGATGAAGCCTTGCAGTACTCACTCACAACAAACCTTGTGATCTTTGAATATGCAGAGGCTTGAAGTTGAAGTTATTTCTCAACTGCAGCTGGAAGTCTCAGGTTCCTAAAGAGAAAAACAGCCCAGTACCAGAGGCAAGGCCTAAACCCTGAATTAGCACACTTACTGCACTGTGTCACAGCAGGGCTTGGTGGCATAGATTTTTGCTAGAAGCATGGAGACTTTTATCAAACTCAAGCTCCCAGATTCTGTTACAGACTTAGAAGAAAGCACAGCGAGGCACAGCATCGAGCACGTTCACATACCCAGCACCACCGGCTCAGCTGCACCGAGCACCAGTTAGTTTCACATTTATGCCGGCAGCCAGGCCGGCCTGACTGCACTGAAATAACCCTCAGTACCCAGATGTTGCGCTATTTTTACCCTGGAAAAGAAAGAAAGGACACCCAACAAAACTTCAGGGCGGGAGGCCACGACAGCACAGACTTTATTCCGAGGCTGCAGCGCAGGTTTCGGCGCTCGGCAGCGCCCGGGCTCGCCATCCCCGCAGTGACGTGTCCACCTGAGGCTCCGGGGCCGCCGCCGCCGCCGGAGACAAAGTTCTGTAGTGCACTGACTGCTATCGTACCCAGAGTCGGAGTGTCACAGAACTTTGCTTCCGGAGGCTCCAGTCCTCCGCCGGTACCGGCGCCGGGGCCGCCCGCCAGCACAAGTTTCCCTGCCTGGGAAGGGAAGGCGCACACGGTTAGAGGTGGGGAAGGGAGCCCCCTCCTCCTCCGCGGCTCGGCGGGAGACCCGCTGCCCGAGGAAGAGGGAGAAGGAGGCGAAGACATTTTTTTTCTTATTTTTTTTTTAATAAATACCCAAAATGCATCCCCCCAACACACACCTCCCCCCAGCCCGGAGCTAACGGGCCGCCCTGCGAAAGCCGCGGCCGAGCAGCTGCCCGGAGCGCTGCCGCTGCAGCCAGCGGGAGCTGCCGCTTGCCGCTGACAGCCCCGGCGCCGCGGCCCTGCGGGACCCCGGGCAGCGCCGGGCATCCCCCCGCGGCCCCGCAGCCCCCGCGGTGCGCCCGCCGCTCCATCTTGACTTTTGCCGACGTGGAAATTTTGGGTTCGGGGACGAGCCGCGCTCTTATTGGCCGGCGGCGGGCGGGGTCGGAGGTCACGGCTGCTGTCGCCGCTCCGCGCCAAAGCCGCCTCGCAGGCGGCCCCGCCCCGGTGGCAGCTGCGGCCGTGTGGGTGCGGGGGGCGGCGCGGAGGGGAGGGGGCGGCGACCCCCCGGAGGATCCTCACCCCCGACTCGCCTCGGGCAGCCGCGGGACGGGGCGGGGGTGCGGGGCGGGTTCCAGGAGGTGCCGCGGGCCCGCTGAGGGCGGGGACGTGGTGCCGGTTCTCGGTGCGGCCCCCTCGGCCGCCTGCGGCTCCGCAGCGTTACTGCTCCGTGCGGGTCCCGTCCGCGCCCGGCGGTGCCCGGCACCGGCCCCCGGCTGCCGCAGCCCCGCGGGGAGGGCTCGGTGTTCGCTCGGCCGAGGTGCTGCCCCCGAGCGCTCGGTGCCGCGGCACTCGGGCTCCGCGGGCACTGCAGGTGTCCTGGCTTCGCCCCGGGAGAGCAGCCGGGGCTGTGCCGTGGTGGAGTGAGGCGGGGAATCCTCGGCTGTCTCCAGGTCCCGCTTGGCGTTTGAAGGACTTTAGAAAGAATGTAACAACTTTTACTGAAGAGCGTGTTCTCTCTCCCCGAAGGAATAGCTGAGGGCATCTGTTGTCTGAAAACGTTTTCTGCTCTCTCTCGAAGATTGCCAGGACTTCATTTGTTCTCTGTGGAACTCATCATTCACTAATAGTACAAAATTACCTAAACAAAGCTTTGAAAATAATTCCTGCAATTGTTTTTATCTTTTGAATTAAATTCATAGATATAAATTAGAGCCATGGAACTTAAATTGGGTTTACTATCCAGCTTGTTCACTAGGCTCAGATGGAACTGCTAACACCAGTAAGTTTGAAACACTGATCCAGGGCTCGTCCAGCCATGGAAGCCTCGACAGTAGAAATGCTCTGTCTGTACTTGAGGCCCTGGAGTAGTTCCAAGGGCTGTGTGTGCATGCAGGTGTCCCTGGGAGGAGAGGTGCCAGCCCTTCCTGCAGCGGCATCACTTTGCCGTGAACTGTCGATGTGGTCCTTGTCACTGCGGGATCACAGCAATACCTGTTAACCCAAACCTATGGCTGTCATTTCAGTATCTGAAAGAAATAAACTGAAAATACTTTGAAATTAGTTTTGTCTTCTTTAGCTCCTTTGTCTGCAGAAACAGAAAGGGCAAGCCTTTCCTGAGCCTTTTTGTTGTGTTTAAGAAACATGTTCCTCCTTCTTTGTCCGCACCTTCTCTGTGCTGTTCAGACACCAGCCCTATTCTGTCTTGCCATGGGCAGTAGTACTTCCCACCCTCCTGTAGCCCCTCTGTCCCTGCTCCCTCCACACACACCTTCTCTGCTAGGCCACGGAGCAGGCCCCAGCTATGCCTCTGCTACTCCGCTGTGTGTACGGGAATATTGATTTGACAGTGTGTATGCTCTGTAAAAAAAATCAATATTTCAGTAGATTGAGCAGAGTGTGCGGCAGTGTAATGGAGCCCAGCCTGCTAATGTAATGTGCAGGGGTCCTCATTCAGAGATTGAGGTCAGTCAGAAAATGGAAATGTGTTTTCTTTTTTTATTGCGTGCTTCAGGTATAATGTAGGTGTTTATGTTCTAGTGTTTAACTTAAAACACACAGTTACTTTTAAGTCATATACAACAGAGGGTCACATCTTGCAGGTGACATACACAAAAAAGCATGCCACAGATACACAATCCATTTTGTAAAAGCTCAGTAAATCCCCTCTTACCTTTATCCATCGTATATCTATCAAACAACAGTTGTGAGGGGAAATGCAAAATTTTTGTATCTGCAAATAAAAATAATGTTCTGTTGTTTGGTGGAAATTTGACTTCTGATTATGTAATGAAACATGCAGTACTTTAACCAACTCCAGTATAGCGACATGTATTGAAGAGTATCATAAAATGGGCATAAGTGAAAGAACAAGGGAGGAGAAATAACCAATGTATGACACAAAACCAGAGTAAAAGCTCCCATTGATTTTAGTGGACCTGGGATTTTAGCCAGAATGTTCTCCGTGATACATTTTCCACTTTTTAAACCATTGCATCATGCCTTAAAATGTAGCAAAAGTAATTCCTGAAATGACAGGAGAAACCACGGCATTCTCAGCCTCAGAGTCAAGATTAGTGTAAGCTAACTATTGTTTCACAGCTCTGGGGACATTTGATATGGTTTTATCTTTACTTAATAATTTTATCTGCTGGTTTTGTCAGAGGCTATTTCTCATCCACCAAAATCTCTCACTGCAGCAGTGAGCACAGATCTATACAACAGGCAGCAGAGTTTTATGATTGTGCATGTTACAATGCTTTGTGCTGAATTTAGCACACGTTTCAAGATGCTACGGGGGCCCTCATGTTCAGTAAAAAATGCAAACCTATTTATTCTTTCGTCATTCATGTTCTTAACTGGAGACTGATTTGGCAGTCATGGCCGGGGAGGCACGCAGGGCTGGAGCAGTAACATCTTTCAGTTACAGCTCTGGTTTAGGACATGACTCATGGAGAAAGCTTCCAAATGTAAAATACTGCTACCTACAAATGCACACGACGCTGGGATTTCTCAGAATTTGGTTGATATTCTTCAGTCACTGAACACAAATTTCTCATATATGTTTCACTGTTCTGAAGGAATGTTTGGTTTAGTATTAACAGCTGCTGGAAACCTATGCACTCACCACTCTTAAAAACATACCTCGACATGCAACATGTCCTAAAATATTTTGGCTATAGTTTAAAAAAATAATACTGTAATGACATAAAATATGAAAATATATTAAAACTACTATGACATAATATTTTACTTGATCCTAGAATGCTTTTCACAGTACAAGTATGATAAACTGCAATGGAAGTATTATTCCAATTTAAATTAGAAGATAAATCTCATAGCTGAAGATTAAGAAATAATAATTAGTCTTGCACTTTACTTTAAGAGTCCATCTGTTTTGGCAGCATGATTCCAGCTAAGAAGATTCAAGGAGGTGGTTACTGTGTGAGACAGACAAGAGTACGTGATATAGGGGACCAATCTGTGATGTTTTGTAAAGTAAATCTGAACAGTATTTCACAGAATGTTAGTTTAAAAGGTGGAAGAGTTTTATGACATAATTTACTTTTATGAACTGAAGACTCTGTTTTTCAAGCATTTTCGTCTGCCAGCTTTGTGAAATAGTAAATTAGGGGTGGGTTTTGTGGTTTTTGTTTTGGTTTGGTTCGTTTGGTTGGTTGATTTTTTTGGTTTTTTTTTATTATTTTGAAGAAATTAGTATATTATAAGAATTAGTATTTAAATCTAATTGAACACTGGAGTTATGCTGGATGGAAAATTAATTTTCTCATTAGTTGGAGAACTTTTATGGTATTTGTACAATAAGCACTCAGCCTAAAGTATCAATCAATATTACAGAATGTTTTAAAACAAATGTAAACAATTTCTATTATGACAATTTGTAACATTATTTATTGATAGAAGAAAAATGATACACAGAAACTCAATGTCATATAATTCTAATTCTTAGTTGGTTATTATCTGAGATTGCTCTTGATTAAATATGATTTGTGTTATATCTGTGTAATTCTGGTCTTCATTACTATAATAAATGTGCATTAAGACTGCATTATAATGTCCTAATTGAGAAATTGCCATTGAGTAAATTAAGGTTATGAGTATTATAATGCAATCTTTTACTGAATGTTTTATTTCCTAGTGCCTAAATTTCCTTGCATATTGAAATCATAAAATTAATTGTTAAAGTTAATAAATAATGATAGATAGTCTAAGTCAGCAGCAAGTCAGAGAAGAATCCAGGTTTCCTGAATTCCTATTCTCTCCCTAAAGAATAGACAAAGTAGATACTTCTTTCTGAAATTGTAGAGATGCATAACTGATATAAATATAATTTTAATAGAACCTGAACATTACTAAAATAAGACAAGATCAAGCGTCAAATCAAAACTTGAAGATACAAGGACATAATGTAATGAACTTTCATTCGAGGCCAGTAGAAATCTTTCTATTGACTTTAATAAAAGTGTTATCAATTCATAATGTGCTGGCATCAAGTGTATGAATAGCTCCATTAGTTAAGTAGCTAAAGCTCATAACAGCTTATTTGTTAGAAATATGCAGAATCAAACTCTGGATGTCTCCTAAAAAACCTGCAATGAGTCAGAAGGCCTCCATTTACATTATAGATCCCAAATGGAATGACTCTGTCATCCACATTTTAAAGAATTTATAAACGGATCTGCAAGGCAATTACTGAAGGGTTAGTGTAACACTATCTGCAAAACATTAGCATTTTGGAAAACAATGGTCATTCCAAAATATGCTTTTGTTGAGCATTAAAATGAAATTAGAACCTTTCTGGGAAAAAAAAAAATAGCCAAACAGGCATAAAAAGACATAAGCCAGTAAGGATACTCCCTTTTACCCGGTTTGATGATGTTTGACTTTGCATAGCTGGCCCAGAAAGAGATGAACACACTGAATAGGTGGGGTTTGAACCTCTCTTGCCCATTTCCTCCAGAGAATGCCTGAGCACTAAGCAGCCATCTACTTTGAGGAAAAGAATGGAAAGTTTTTCCTTCTCTTTTTTTTTTTTTTTTTTTTTTTTTTTTTTTTTGTTTTGTTTTCCTCCTTCCAGAAATTCACTTCTAAATCTGAGAAGCCTTCTTGCTGGAACAACTATTTTCCACAGAAAGGTTTCATTTCATCAAGTCAGCATTTTTGCATACAAACAAATAGACTGTGGGAAAATTCCCACCAAGCTTTACTTTGCAGTCTTTCAGAAAACAATCATGCAAGGGAAAATTATAGGAATGGCATTTACAAGGGCATACACATATGATTCTCTGTTGAGTTCAAACACAGTGTCATGGCAGTATCTAGGACAAAGACTTGAAGGCATTTAACCTTTCATTTTTAGAGCAGTAGAAATCTCTGATACAAGAAAATCAGCCAGAGATAAATAAACAACCGAATTCTGTACCACCCATTCACAAGCCACCATTTATTCAGTTTATAAAAACTTCAGTGGGGATTGTGCTGAAGCTTGTCAGCAGAGATGGCAGGACCAGTACTGAGAAGGAGCAACCAAGAGGTTACTGACGTAACAGGCCCAAGTGTCTTGAGCAGTGTGTCCTACAAATGGGAACCAAGGTCATACTGCTCAAACTGGCCAACAGCTACCTGTGTACTTGTACACTGAATTCAAACCTGCCCTGAAAAGGCACTTAACAATCTTCTGGCTGCAATGGCAAAAGAAGGTAAATAACTGGAATAAGAGCTATGCAGGCAGGCTGTAATCAAATGTTTCTTGCAGAAATGGCTGGGATGATCATGAAGTTAGCTACTTCTTCCATCTGCCCTACATTCCATTCCATATAAACCAGTTGCTTTCACAGTGATGGAAAAGCATTTGCATAGGGTATTCCTGTGGTGAAAGCTGTGCAGGCATGCACCATCAGTGCCATTTCTCCTATGGCCTCAGTGTTTGAGTGCTACATTTTCTCACAGGATCATAGAACATGCTGAGTTGGAAGGGACTCACAAAGATCATGGAGTACAACTCCTGGTCCTGGACAGGACACCCCATGAATCACACCACTGGTCTGAGAGCATTGCCCTAATGCTTCTTGAACTTTGTCAGGCTGGGTTGACTGGCTGGTGACCATTTCCATGGGGAGCCTGTTCCAGTGTCCAGCCATCTTCTGAAGAACCTTGTCCTAATATCCAGCCTCAAGCTCCTCAAGCCTAGCAAATCTCAACTGGTGAGCAAGGCTGAGGAAAGGAATTCATGTGGCAAAATTTAATTAATAAATGCTGGTAATCAACTTGCAACTCCAGGCTAGTTGAGAGTGCAAAGTACATTTAAAAATGTAACCCCATCCAGCCTGCACACACATTTTCTCTGGATGAAAGTAACATCATTTGCAGATACTAGTCTTGTACGGAGGTTCTGTAACCATTTGGGAAATGCAAACTATTCTTGCATACTGAACAACCAAAGAAGATAGAGGGTGGTGGAAAAAACATATGCGACAGTTGTGTTGTGCGACAGTTTTTCTTATCCTCCTCCATACCATTTGCCTGGCAAATCCCTTCTTTTTTTTTAGTTTTTCCTTAACTTTTAGGGTCTTGAGCACAGGAACATGCATAAAAATAATATCCAGTGAACATTAAAAATCATACCATCTCTACCACTTTTATTTAATTTCTATTATCTACATCAAAGCATGAATTTGGGAAGGCATGGTTATGCAGGGTAAAGAAACAGAATGTTTAGAAGAAGGCCCCTTTCCTCAGTCTCTTTAAACACATAAATCACGAATTCTCAAACAATCTTCTGACACAGAGGTACTTGATTAGAAAAACCTGCTCTAACGGAAAGATTTTAGCTAGCTTGGGTGAAAGAGATGCTATGCTTCCTGGTGAATTCTGGAGCTGTGGGTCTTCCTGGGTCATACATTTCCAGCTCCCTTGGAGACTGTCACAGTGCTGAACGCTCAGCAGCTTTGGTTTTCATCCAAGATGCAGCGTGACTGCTCCAGAAGGTACTCAGCTCCACGATCACATTTGAAACATCAGCTCCTGTCTCTGAGGTAGCAGGCTGGGTATGATGAGTCGGAATCCCACTGAATGAAGCATCATACAACCATCCTTCAGAAGCCATCTGTACCTCCTCCAGAGCACTGTGGCTTTTCATTAGCAGTCTTGGAAAAAGAACGCCACTCATCACACCTCCTGGGAATTTCTGAAGAATACAGTTCAAAGGTTCCCTCTTTCACTATTTCCTTATTCTAAAGCAGGGAAGGTATCTTTGTTCTGTCTTAAGATCTTAAAGAGGTAAAATGAAGTTTTGCACCTTAATTTCAAAACATTAACAATCGCTTAGACTTTCACTTCTGCTCAGACCTGATTTATGGCTCACACCTTGCAGGACGTATAATTCAAATCACCATCCACTTAGGTCCACAGGAAGAATCTTCAGGCCAAACCATTACAGCAACCCATTACTCTTCTGGCTTTTCTACACCACCAGGAAATGTCAGTGAATGCCAAACTTTTGCAACTGCAAACAAAGGGAAATGGATATTCATCTCTACCATTACTTTCATAATTAGTTGAACAGGGAAAAAACAATCTTACCAGGAAATCCTCACAAGTCTGAGCTACATCTGTCAGCCTTGCTTGCTTGCCAGTTCTTCTGATGAACGACAGGAAACATATTCCAACTCCAGCACAGATTGTTCAGAGGACACAAGACAGGCTCATTAGCACTGTAACCTGCAGGCAGTAGGCAGACACAAAAAGCCTTCAGCCTTTGGGTAGGGCAGAAGAGATGCAACCACTGGGCTTGCCTGACGCAACTGGATTGTGTATTCATCTTGATGTTGATCATACAACCCCGACTGTGGCTCTTTATCAATGCTCATGTGACCTCGATAGAGCAGGCTCTTAGATCCCAAGCTCACGTGCCTGAGAAACCTGGACAGTGCAGGTTCCCCTGCATGCAATTTCCCAAAGAACTGTATTTCTTCCATGCTGGAGGGTAACTCTGCAGTAAAACTACTAATTGATGCAGTCATCAGATATTAATAGAGTCACTTGAAAGAGTGGTGTAGTTGCTGTGCAGGACTTGCTAGGCGCAGCAAGTCACGATATGAGTATATCACTTTTTGAAAACTATGTGATTTTGTCAAAACTTGCTGTACAAGACATCATGAAATGTATTAAAATAAATATTCTGAAAAATTATTTAAAATTAAATACATCAGAAAGTAAATGAGGCATATTTCATGGGTCTGGATGTTTCTGTTCCCTCCAGCTAAATTCCATATCATTAAATGAAAAATTTCACTAGGCTTTTTAGTTTGTTATCTAGAAAACTTTTAGGAAATTTATATATGCCCCACCCAGCTGCTTTCAAATAAAGGCACTAGAAGCTGTTTGACTAAAAGGTTTTGGTTTTTTTCTCATTGAAATCCACAGAAAAATGTATGTTAATTTCATCAAGTGAAGGAGGCAACCTTTATAAAAGCTTCCTTTTGAAACAGGTTTCCTGGAGTCCTTTACTCTAAGAAAAATATTGCTCTTTAGATCCCACCAAGGCACACTTCTAATTTTATGAGATTAGGAATAGCCTGTCAAAATTCTGAAACACAGGGGGATCCTAATCATGAGCAGCTTGTTCCAGCTAGAATCATATTTCCTATGTTGCAGGACAGCAGTGGGCTAAGTGCTTCATTTGCACCTCACAGAAATGTGCTTTTCCTCCCCAATTTCTCAGCAGAATTCAACAAGACACTTCCTCTGGCCCTTAGCAACAGCCCTTAGCAAGGGCTGACAGAGAAGTGCAAGCAGCAAAGCCAGGACTAGCAAAGAGCTATTGATTCGTGAATGAAAGAGAACATTTTCTGAAATAAAAAAAAAAATCATCTAGTCACAATAACTCTAGGACAAGCCTAACTTTTGGTGACTAGAAGCAAAAAGAGCAGGCAAATTGAATTGGCATTGCTCGTGCTGGCATTCCAAGGGTAATATTTTCATTATGATAAAATGTTCTTTGACAATCTCTCCGGTGAATTGGGCACAAACATGCTTTTCTTCTACATTGGTCCTGCCTATCTTCCTGTTCCACCTATTTTTATACTACTAAAAAATATTTGTCTAGGCAATGCAAACAAAATCCCCTCTTCCATGTGTTTAAGTTCCCTTGCTGTTTATCCTATACTGTAGTACAGGACCAGCAAGACAGATTATAATTTAGTTTCAAATTAATTTTTTTGGTCTTCTTTTCAGTCTCCCCTCAGAAAAGGAATAATAAAACTTACCCAAAGTATTAGTAAACACGTAGGACCTGGACGAAAGCTCTACAGTACCCCTTCCCAACAAACACACCAGCAGAGGAGCATACACACATACATAAATAAAAACATTTATGGAGGTGGACAGGCAAGTGTGTTTTGTCCAGAGAAATATTTTTGTGTGCAGTAATATATAAAAATCAACACAAATGTGTGTATTATATAAAATACGCGTATATAAAGTTTCTTCAGCCATTTTAAAACTTTGATTCCCAAAGACAACATGTGAAAAGATGTGATTAGAAATAGTCACTGTGGATCTTCATCATAAATTTCCATGGGTTTTTTTGCCCATCTTAATCAGGTGATAATTTGTCTAATTAACATTTTTCATAGGAGGGAAGTCATCTGTGTGCTTTTCAACACTGCTCCAAAAATATATAGCAGTATTACGTGACAAAATGCATTGGTAGCAGATATATGACTGTTGCTTGTTATTATAAAGCATCAGCTGTGCATTCATGGGCTGCACAGAAGACAGTCTCTGACTGAAGCCCTGTAGAGTCTCTGTAAAGATTTATGTGATTTTTTTTCCCTGCAGCTTATGATGTGGCAGAATGACCGATTTATGATGTGGGTGGAACTTTGTTCAGCACATGGAAATGCCTCCGCTCTCCAGATTATGTTCTCCTGTGGTAGGCAGTAATGCTTTCTGCCCTCCATATGGCCACCATGTGCCAGCACACACCAAATTGGTATGTGGGTTAAATGTAAAATAACCACAAGAGCTCCTGAGCCAATAATTACAAAGCTCCTTTTGATATGGTTAGTGTATCATTATCTGTACTGTGCAATAATAAAACAGAGCTCATGTTGTCCCGCTCTTCTCCTTCAGTAGCTGCAGAGCTCACTGCAGAACTATCACACACAATTGATGTTCACAAAATGCTTTTAGGAATTGTCATAGCAGCAGCAAAGAGCACACCAAAATCGCAGTTCTAATTAGACATTAGCTTGAATAAAATACTGGAGAGAACAAAAAAAGAGGCTTATTCTGTGCATTCACTAAAGACATACACTCATACACTAAAGATACATTCATGTATCTTGTATCCTGGTCTGAGCTGCTCAGGCTGTGGGGTAGATGAGCTGGTTTGGAGGGCATCTCAGGTGTTAAAGAAGTCCCTCTGTCCATTTAAAGCCTAAATTATCAAGTTTAGTTTCTGTACTTGTGTGTTCAAGGAGCACACAGCTCTGTAAACACTGCTAGTTCCCACTTTTATCCAGGTGTAGTTCAAGGCTTGGATGTGAGTTATTTTATAATTTTGGCCTTGCCACAAGTATCTCGAAAACTAGTCCCTGTGGTTTTACCCAGCAGCTGAGATAAACTGGGTTTCAGAAGCAAATGCTTCCTAGATATGCTTAGCTATAGGCTTAGGACAGGTCGTTCTTAAGCAAAGAGCTCATGACTATTGCTTTGCTTAGCTGCACTAAATCCCAACATTTTTGCAAGGGTTTTTAATAGACCTGAGATTTGTGAGAAGGTAGAATTTAGTCGGAGGGATTTGTTGAACAGGGAGTGCTTAAACTGGTTTTTCTCTTATACTTGGCAAATATGGATTATTACTTGTCTTAGTTCATAATGGTATTTTATGTGTGATTTTGACTGACCTGCTGTGTTAAATGAAAACAAATGGGACTTGTCACTCACTTGTCTTCTGAAAATGTGGTTCAGAACATTCCAGCCGTCTGGTGCAGGATGGGCTTCCTGCTCATCTTCTTGCAACATCTATAAAGCAACAGATGAGCACAAATCTTTCTCTATCTGAAAATGTACAAACATTCCCATTAATCAGGAATAGAGGTGGGTGCACATACAAAACCCAGTTAGAAAGTAACTCACATGAACAGCAAATAGGATTTTCAGGTTTTTTGCATATTTGTCATTTGTAACAACTGACAGTGTTCCAATGAGCTTTACCATTTTTCTCCTTATAATGTATGGAGTATATTAATATGTCATTAATTTTAGTATTAATTATTCATTATGTTGAATTAAACAAGAAAAATATGTCTGGGCTATGCAAAGGAAAGCTATGTGTAAATATAGATGTGTACAGGGCAGGGTCTAAGAGATTTGCCCTTAATGCTCTGTAAAGGGCCATCATTTTTTCAATGCTTTTGGTGTCATTTTTTGATCAAGGACTTGCAAGGACTCCCTGTGATCAAGGGAGTGAAGGACCTCTCAGGGACAGCTTCTCCAGCTGTGACTTCCACCTAGGCTGCACATTGTGGGCACTGTAAAACCAACATGACACTTCACTGGTAACCGTGTCACACATCAGGCGAGGCTGCAACACCTCACATTTAGTATGAAAAATTCCAGCTCAGCTTTAATCTTTATTAAGACTTTTTTTGCAAAAAAAACCCCCAAAACAAAACAAAAAAAAACCAATCAACTTTCTACTTGACATTGTTAATTTTCATGTAATTGCAATTGTATTTGTATCTTTGTAACTAAAATGTTGGCCATGCAATTTCTACCCTTTTCTTTCTTTTTTTTTTTTTTTTTTTCATAAACCAGTCATTGGTTTCCTGACCTAGACAGCTCCCACGGGTATCAAACACCCTCTAAGTACTAGATTTTTGGACTGGCTTTCTGATTTGGCTGACAGACATGCAAAATCACACACAGGGAGACTGCTCCAAACCAGGTTGGCAGAGACTGAAAGCTACTACTATCTGGAGTTTGTCCAGAGAGAGATGGGAATTACAGAAGTTTTGTAGTCTCAGTCAAGTTCCCGGCTGACCAGTATCTGCATCACAAAGCCACCACTATACCCTTCACTTGGCAGTAATTAGTACTTTGTTAACAATCTCCATCGGGAAATGGTTAGCAAAAAGCACGAGAGAGACCAGAGAGTGAGTGATGGGACAAACAGCTGAACATCCAAAACAGCAATATGCCATATCAAGGATATGTTGGATAAAGAGGAACACTCGCAGTATTTATATACACAAATCTGAGACATCATAGGGGCCACAAAGTCCTGATGGAGCAAATCAAGGAACTGGAATAGGGACATGGATACAGCTCTTTTTTTTTTTTTTTTTTTTTTCCCTTCAAGAAAAAAGACAGGACAAGGCATTTAGACATGAATACTTGCTTTCCATTTCAGTGAGAGCTAAGAAGCTGGCTTCCTGACTGCCTTTGAGTTAAAATGAGGAGAGAAAAGAATAATATATATGTATTGTTGGACGTGTTTTGGAGAAAACTAAATCATGGGGAAGAAGTAATACATGATGGTCTTTTTGCTTGAGCAACTCCTAGAGATGTTCAAGAGTCAACCTTGTCTCTACAAAGTACTTCAAATAGCATCACATCCTCTGAAAAGCAATAGAGGAGGACACAGACCTTTGTCAGGGTCTTGGAATACACTGAGGGCAGGTTTTCCCTCAGAAGGTGTGGTGTGAAGACACATAATGTTTGGGGACACAGCTAAACTGAATCTGATTCAGAAAATTATGAGGGGATGCTTAAAAGGGTGGAAGACAATCTGGATGAAAGAAGGCAAATATGAAATGACAGACCACTATTTTAGGAATAGCCTTACTATTAGGGATCAACTACATAAGAGCAGAATTCTAAAAATTCATAAGCTGGTGTGGAGGCTCTTGAGAAGATAATTGAAAGGATAAAAGGGTAGGGGACCACTGGCAGATACTGAAAAAAAAAAACTGTTAAAGGTTCTTCAATAAGCTGTTCAGATACAAAGGGAAAAGAAAGCACAATTGCAGGTTGATATGGTATTCTAAGGCATTCTTTAGGCACCTGGAAATAAAAGTCCCATAGAAATCCTGGAAAACCAGGACACCTCTTCATGTCTGACTATATAATATGTAAGGACACAGCAGAACACTGGGGCATACAAAGAGTTACAAATAGTAGG
Source organism: Onychostruthus taczanowskii (assembly GCF_017590055.1). Lineage (NCBI taxonomy): Eukaryota > Metazoa > Chordata > Aves > Passeriformes > Passeridae > Onychostruthus > Onychostruthus taczanowskii. The sequence goes on from NW_024501015.1 coordinate 1,353,398, forward strand.
AGGCATAAAAGGCAACCAGAAAATGTTACCAGAACAAAAGATGAGGAAAGAAGTACAGCAATATAGAGCAGAGAGAGCAAATAACAGGCTGCACAACAGAGGCCAAAGCACCCATTGTTTCAGTGTTCACTAAAGAAGCTTGCTATGCACAATGCCTAATAAAATTAGTTTAAACAAAAGAATACGCGTCAGGCCAGGGCAGAGAGGGAACAGTTAGATATGCTTATCTAAAATATTCAAGGCCTGACCACACTCACCAAGAAGAACCGGAGGAACAAGTCACAGTGATGTCTGAGCCATTAGAACTTGCCTCAGAGTGTGTTGGCCTGAAGAACAAGGGGGCAATTTAGGATGGAATAGAATAGATAAAGGCATAATTATAAATATAAATATAATACAACATCTGTCTGTTGAAAGGGGAAAGGAATTATAGAACAGCCAGCCTACCTTTGACACCCAGAAAGAGACTCCAACAACTCCCTGTACAATATACTGACAAACCCTTTGAGGAGAAGGTGTTAAAAATTAAAACCAAGTCACACTAAGTCAAATTTATTTCCTTCATTTCCCATATAACTCACATCCATAGCATCCAATATGCTGTATCTTTGTTTTAGCCAGGGTTCTGGTGTGACCCTTTGTGACATCCAAATCTTAACTGGTTAAGTGTAAGTAAAATCACTGTCTAATGGAGTGTACACAAAAAATTGCAGACACACATGAGTTCTGTGGCACACATGGGGGATAGTTTAAATATGATCTCACAGAAAATTTTGTATATCTGCTTTCTACATATGGAAGATGTGGGTATTAGAACAGAGAACAGACTTAAGAAAATTTGCAGGTGACAGCGAGGAATAGGGACAGGATAGCTTTCAGTTGCTTGGGAGACCAGGATCTGAATTCCAAACAGTCTTCACTCCAAATTAAACAAATGGAGTTCAGTAAAAACATATCTAAAGCATTATGCTTGGGAAGGGGAAAAAAATTAATACTTAAATAATAGGAAATAAATGCAATATTTTCAGAGCTACTGAAATAAAAAAAAGTCAAAATTATGATAGATTTCAAACTCAGTGAGCTAATAACATGGTACTGTTACATACATTAGGAGCTACACTGTGTGTAAGAGATGGGGATTGGAAAATTTCAGCAGAAGTCCCATTTACAGCTCCAGGCATACTTAAAACCACAGGTGAATTAGAGAGAAGTAGACAGAAACAAAAGTGGAGGGAACATATGAAGAATGGTGGCAGAGACTGGGATGCCTCCTTCTTGAGGGCAATGACGAGGAGCATGACATTCTGACTTCCAGTGCATAAGCTTGTCACAGGATGGGTGTTGGTCCACTGGAAGTTGGTAGGACAAAAAAGGACAAAAAGAAGTGAGATTTGTTGGCAGCAAAGCAGATTTGGGTCTTGCAGTGAGGACAAAATCCTAGCTGTGAATCCTTTTAGGCAAACACATTAATAAAGGCTGAGGAGTTCTCCCTCCCAGGAAAAGGATTGTGTTTTGAATATGTATATCAGCAAGAAGTCTACAATAAAACAATCAATATAAATCAAATTTTCTTTTGGAACCAGGGATCCCACCCTGACTTCTCCAACTAATGGAAGGATTACTGGCAGCCTGTCTCACATATTTACTCAACACTATAATTATCATTACCTACAGACTCACTAAGTTCTGATTTGCCCTCCACTGAATGATTGGTATCCTAGTAACACTTTTTTATTTTTTTCTTTTTTCTTTTTTCTTTTTTTTTATATCAGTTATTTTTATCTTTGCACGATTTGTCAAAGCAAAGACTGAGGACCTTTCATGCTGTGTAAAGTCTATGTTTTACCAAGACAGATAGTCTTTGTTATGCTCTTCAGGAGATCTTGGATCATGCAACTTGTTATTCCAGTTCAGAGCAGTCATTTCACCCCAACTTTCCTTCTCCACAGCAACTGTTGCCTTCACAGTATGTTCTTAATGAATGTAGAAATCAGAGAACAAGAAAGACTGCTTCAACTCAATTTGCTTCAGCTCTAAACCAATCTTGCTCCCTCCCCAGGTACTCAATACAGCTATGTCAGGCCAAAATATTTGAGCCTTAATTAGAAAATTATCATTAGCCAAAGAACATGGTGATTTCTTCCCCCACACACATCCACCGTGATATAACAAAAGCCACCATTTCCTAGGTCCATGACTCCCTAAATCCACCTTTTCTTAGGGGAAGAGGAGCACTAGTTCTGCAGTGTCCCAGATCCCCTCTGAATACCATTCTCTAGCAGTTTTTACGATAAGAATTTGCTGCTTGGACCTTTGGTTTTGGAACTCACTTCATTGTGGGAGTTGGTACCTTTATTAATAGTCTGCATGAGACGAGGGTTGTTTGGAATCTCTCCGCGGCTGAAGGTATTTACAGGAGTGCAGGAATCAGAGCAATGTGAGGTGATGGCCAAGAGCTACCAGATAAATAAATCAAGGTGCTAGATGAGTGGAAGTGCTCCAGCTCTTAGCTTTGCTGTGCTTTCCAGCTTTTACTTTCCCTTTTGGGTGGTAATGGGTTTTTCTCACTCCAAAACACCCTGCCACACCATACTCTCATCTTTATCTGATTCATAACATTTCTGCATAGCTAAGGAAATTAAACAGTAATGCTCACAGCCTTCTTGAGTGCAAACATCTTGAAAAAGGAGGGGAATACCTCTCTTGTCATCACTAGTGGACTAGGGGACCCTCAGCTGTGCTTGTTTCTATGCTCCTCAAGCAACTCCACCTTATCATTTCCTATAAAAGGTTGCACTGCTTCAACATCAGGTTTGCTTCCTGTTCCTTCTCCCAAGCAGGACTAGACCAATTCAGGATCCTCACTGATGGTGAGTGAAGGGGTGGCACACAGAGTCACCACAAACATTAACAGATCTTGGCTAGCAGAGAATCTCCAGGACCAAATCCTGCCCCTGGCCTGAGTAGAGGCTAGAGGCTAGTTTCAATCCTAGTGGATTCATGACTCCTGGAAGGCCATGTGAGTCAGAGCTGCTGCTGGGTGAGTGTGTCAGATGGATGTGCCAAGGAACCCCTGACTGCTGCTTCTTTAAAAGCACACGTTTCCTAGGTTATAGGGAGAGCTAATTTCTGCCTACGGAAGTTCCTTAAATATGCCTTTATTATAGATGGTTTGAAAATATGTATTGAGAACCAACACTACTAATATGTGGGTAAATTATCATGTATTGTATGAATGTCTAGTCACAAGCACGATTGCCCAAAATATCAAGACAATTCCTCTTTTCTGTGGATAAAGTCAAAACAGAGGGATCAAAATTTGATGGAAAAAGACACTCTCAAGCTTCAAATATGAATCCTACCGTATTTCAGAGAATTCATGTTTGTTCTTTGACACTCACTGTATCTTGAGTGAGACACTGACAGTAGACTCTACAGACTTTTCCAGGAGTCATCTGTGTTGTGCAGCCCTTAAAGTTTTCTACGATTTCACACGGCAGCATGTTAATAAAGATTGAGCATTGGCACTTCCATCACCCCTACTTTAAATAGATTTTTTTTTTTAATACAGGACCAAATAAGTCCAAGTGCAAGAAAAATATCAAGAAAAGACTTGAAATGAATGGAAACTTTCCAGATAGATGTCAAAGAAAAAGCAAATTGCAAGGAAAAAATAATCTTATCCTGCCCACTTCAGGTCTTAGAAACTAAATTTCTGTTTGCCATTTCAGCATAACTATGAGCAACATATAATCATCTAGGTTATCATTACTCATTTGTCTGCAACAGAGTCAGGGTGAATGATGGCAGCATGAGAAGAAAGATGCCATTAAAGTCAGTAGTCTTATTGTGAAGTTGTTTAGCTATTGCACACAGAAGATAAGGTACTCCCTGCTCAAAAAGCTGCATTTCTACTTTGCAGATATTAACAAAAAACTGTGAAAAATCACAAAAGTGATTGTATGCTCAAAACTTCAGAGCAGACCACTAAAACTGGGACAGTGCTGTGAACTGGGCTGCCTGTTAATGTACTCCAGAGCTGGGATTGTGCAGATGGTGCTTGCAAACACCCAGTCTCAGAGCTGATACCTCCCAACACAGCTCCCATTGTGCTCCCATCCACAATAAGGTGAGCAGGGTAAAGAAATCAATGCAAAACAGAAGATATAAATTTTTCTTTATAGAGTCCCTGAGAATACTGTATCTCTACTATGGTGTAAAAAAAAAAAAAAAAAAAAAAAAAAAAAAGAAGCAAAAAACCTTGTACTTCAATTTAGAAAATAAAAAACAAAGAGAAAATTCCTTGTTCTTACAGAGGTGATGCACCAGGTTATTATGCTCAGTTAATTTCTTTTAAACTTTGCTGTATGTAAAGGCTCTCAACTATTTCTCTTTTGTTTTGCTGAGGGTTTTTTTAATCAGAAAATAGTCATGTGCTATAAAAAATTGTAGACTATAAAAGCCAGATGTCTTACATATTCCTATGTCTGTTATCTCCTTCCCTCCACCTAAACATTACAGTTTTTCTTTACCCCAAGACAAGAACATTTCCTAATCTTTCTTTTGGCTCCTAAACAAAGACAAAATCTGACTTGAACAATGGAGGATTTATCAATTGTTAGAATCGTATAATCAATAATTTTCAAACAGAAAATATTGATAACTGGATACTTGCCAAGCACCACTCTCTGGGAAGGAAGAAATTTGTAGACAATCTTTGAGGGGTGGAGTGCACATCTGTCTTTGCACTAAGGACAACTGGTGAATAATGATTCAATCCAGTATTTTTATTTTGCTATTAGTAAAAAAATAAAATTTTGCTGAGGGTTAAATTCTGATTCTTGTCATACCAGTGATGAAATTTCTCTAAGATCTATTTGGATCTGAGTTTCACCTGCAGGGGCTTATCACAAGAGTGAATTACTTCTCAGTGTGTTGTTTTCTGCAAACTGCCCAGATAAAGGGACTTTATTCATTTAATGTATATTCTTATAGGGATGTCAGAGACTGCAACCTGTAGCCAGAGAAGGAAAAGAGGAGGAAAACTCGTCTTCAAATTAGACATAAGAAGAGTCAGTTTTGTGGCAGTGAAATAATCCTACTGAATGTGGAGGTATTGTTAATGCCTGTGCAGATTTGTTTCAACAGGAGATGCAGTGGAAAAAGAGCAAAGGTAAGTTTCCCAGTAATATCCACTTCAAGTTCTGCAGTGGTCATGGTACATTTGTCACTATTATCTCTATACTTAGAAGGCAAATGTCCTTAGCAGGGTCTGATACAAGTTTTGCTTCAATTGAATGACACCAGAAGCCTAGAGTCTGCAAACCTGTGATCAAAAGAGGAACAAACACTGGAAAAAAAATTATTATTTTCCAAGTTCTTTAGTAACTGTACAATGTAACCTGATCACAGAAGGATGAAAACGTTTATATGATGTGTCATCACCAGAGGAAGACATAATTTGCATTGTGTAAGAGATGTTCCCTGACACTAAATAGCTACATGTGGTTTTTTCCCCTGGGCACCACGAAGGGAGAGATATTACTGTCTAAAAAGGAGGCTAAAAGAGATAATGGGGTCAGCCAAAATTCAATTCCCAGAAAAATACTGGAGTTATTTACAAGCAGCTACAATAAAAAAAGTGAGATAAATAATAGCTGACAATGATTTGTTAAAAACAAATAGGACCAAAGCAACTAAATTTTTGGTGGGGAGTAAGCCATGTGAATAGGGAGAAGGAATATCTCATGGCTTTAGTAAAAACTCCCTAAAAGGGCCAGTTAAGGAAACAAAAACACAAACACAAACAAAACCAAAAAACCAACAAACAAAACAAAATAGATAAATAAAAACCACCAACTAAAAAAAGACAACAAAAAAAGCCTCGCCAAAGAGTGGAGACACAATTGGCCAGAAAACGACTCAGGAAGTATTCACTGCTTCTTCAGAGGGTCTTAAGGTGCTTTTCATCATTTTTATTTGTAAAGTGGAAAACTGTGTGTGAATTAATATTATATATGCACACCTGGAAGGCTGGAAGGAAGGAGAAGAACTATAAAGGATCTCAACAAACTAAAAAAATTACCTACAAATAAGATGGAATGAAATAACAAGATTTTGCAACAGCAAAATGATTAAGGCAATAGTACTTAACTGCACAAAGAAAAGATATAAAGATTAACTGAGTAGGGAAGAATTCTGCAGAAAAGGATCTGGGGTTTGTTGTAGATCACAAGTTGAATAGGAGTCGACAAGGACTCACGGTTATCAAAAAGATAAATATTACAGTGGGATGGATAAAGGGAATTATTGTCTGGAGGACCTATTTTCCACTCTACTCAGTATTAATAAACCTCAGCTGGAGGTCTATGTTCAGTTTAAGGAAATGCATTTCAAGAAAGGTATAGACCAATGGAGAAGAGTTGAGTTTGAAGATCTTAAAATTGGGGATGTTTCACCTAGAGAAAAAAAACCAAACTAAGGAACAAAATTAACAGTCATGAAGTATTTTATAGAATATTGCTAAAAGGAATGGGATGATCTGTTTCCATGTCCATGTAGGATGGGACAAGGAATAATGGGCTTAAAAGGAAGAAAGAATTGAGCTAAACATTAGACTAAAAACTTTTTCTACTCTAAGGGTAGCTAAGTACTGAGCTGGAAGCTTTTAAGACTCATTTATGCAAACCACTGAGGCAGCAGTGTAAGAACTAGATGATTTTCACAGGTTCCCACAAGCCTTATTATCTGTGACTGTGCTTATTTGGAAATGCCCGAGCTATTGAGGCAATAGATATTATCAATACCTTGTAAAAAAATTCAAATATTTCATATTCAGATGAAAACGGTGTGTTCCAACATCTGGTTTTGTAATAGCTGTCATAATAAATTTCACCTCCTAGTGAAGTGATCACGCACATTTCCCTTTGCCATACAAAGCAGCATTTTTTCAATATTATTTTCCAAGCCTTTATTTATGGCTGTATCTTCTGAAAGGAGCTCACTTTCTAAAACCTGCAGATGCTTTCATTTTTCTAACAGTTTTGAAGAAGCCCCATTGAAACCCATTTAGTTTTAGTATGAGAGAAGGTAGAAATCATTGCCTGCTACTTTAAGAAGGAAGTGAATAATTTTCTGAGGATAAATATACAGTAATACTGTACATATATAAATACATACATTTCATATTTACAGCAATATTGTATACTTACATATGCAATAATACTGCAGCAGGCAGTGAAGAGAAGGACGCTTATATTTTATATTATCTGTGCCATCCCTTGCTAAGGCAAGCCTATCTTTTACAAAGCATTTTATAGCAGTTTTTAATGATTGCTACATATAATGAATGGTTGCATATGGCTGGAGGGTAACATTAGCTCGACACACAGGGTGATGTGAGCAGCCCTTTCATGTTTTATGGGTTGCCTGTCATGCTGTTGCTCTTATACAGTTCTTTGAACACAGTATATAAAGTACATATGCCAAAAAGAAGCTATGTAGTCATTCCAAAAGAGCAAGAGGAAGGGCAGGAAGGAAATACCTGCCTGTTAGATATATCAGATGAAAATCTCTTCATTAACAGTGTATTCAAAGGCTAAAGGGGAAGGATGTTTGCAACCAGCTATCTCTGAACTCCTGAAAAGCAAGACACACAAATGCACCAGCATAAGTGGAAGTGAGGATCCTCTCTGCCAGCAGTCCTGGTCTTTCCTGTTACCCACATCAGTTTCAAACAGGTGTAAATCAGTGTCCAAAGCTAATCCTGACTTCTGTCAGTGTGGAGAAACAATCTGCACCTTCTTCTAAGTTTTGCAGACCTGGTTGTTGTCTATACTTTTGTCTACTACTATGAAATATTCAGAAGTGTGAGACTGTAGGGTTGTAGAAGCAGTTAATTTGTTTTATGTTTCACAATCTGCAGTGGAAGAAAAGGAGCACTAACAACACAAGAGACTTTTTCCTCTATGTGTCTGTATACACAGGTGCTGAGCCATCTTAGACCATTGTACTAACACAGTCACCATCACTGCCACAGGAGTTCAAGGGAGCAAAGGATGGTGACATCCCTAGGTACACCTCCAGGCTTGCCTTCCCTGCCCAGGCTGGCTGAACTTCATCTTACATCCTTGCTTTTGTCACTAGCTTAGCTGATGCAGTTTCTCCAGGAGCTGCAGGTCCTTTCTGCTGTGACAGCAGAGGGGATAACACAGATGTTGCACAGCAGTAGTGTCAGCTCCTACCTCTCCCTTCACCACTGCCACTCTCTGTGGGTCCCGTGCTGCACCTTCCCCATGGCACCACAACTGCCCCTAAAACTGGACTGGGGAATTCAGCTGGGTTAAAAATAACCTTTTCTTTCGTAGAGTTATTTTTAGCTCAGATCAGTTCCCTGATGCGGGTCACCACGTAGCTGCACAAATAGTTGTGCCAAGATTTGCCAGCATATTTGCAGAGTGGAAAAAATTTGATAGAGGAGGGAAGGAGAGAGTTTGATTGTGGGGAGAAACTACTAAGAGCCTTCTAGGAGCTTTTGAGCAGGCACACTGCGGCTCCTCACCGAGGGTCTCCAGTGAGAACGAGGCCCGAAAGGCTTTGTGCTGCCTGGAAGATGAAGACATCTGGACAATATCCATGGTGCAGTGTTTTGTGTTCCTGTCGTGGTTTGGGAAAGGTGGACAGCAGGACCTTTAAGGACCATCAAGAATTTGGGCAAAGTATCTTGGTCACCAGCTTTATCAGCTGCTTTGCTCATGTGGTACATATGGGCTTCATAAGGAGCTGGTTCTATGCCAGTTTACAGTACGATTTTGTGAACTCTACAGAGAGTGTGTATAACTGATATCCTCTCCAGTATCAAGCATCACATGTTAGAAGCTGCAACTTGAGTTTAAATGTATAAGGTAACAGTTTAGATTAGGTGAAAATAGAATCACTCCACAGGTAGGTTAGGTATGGGCTGAGCAGGGTATGTGAACTAGCCCACGTGGCAAGTGAAATATTTTGAGACTGTGCCAGTAGTAAATATGAACCAGGAAGTAGCATGCAAAGTAAATGAGGGAGACAGAAAGAAAAATCAGCTGCTTGTGCATGTGTGGGAGCTGGTAGATATAAGTCAGGCCATCCAGGTTTGGTACAGCAGCAGGGAAATTACTGCCCAGGAGGGGAAAGTCCAAGGCACAGAGGCAACACGAGTGACCATTTCCAGATCAGCCTTGCACAAACCCTCAGAAGTCAGGGTGCTGCTGGGAGATAGAAGCTGGAGTTCTGACACAAAAATACTTCAAGTCACCCAAGTAAACTGGAATAAGCAGTAGCCAAGATATCCAGTTTTTACACTTTGACTGAAATGGTATTTCACACGTGCCCTACCTGCAGCCTTTTGTTTCTGAGCTCATAACTAGAACTCTTGCTGTAATTCTAGAAGAGCAAACCAATTCCTTCTTCAACCTTCTTCTTCATTAAGGTTGTTTAGGGTTGCAAAGGGAGGCAAAATAAAGATGCTGCTACAGAAATACTAGAGTCATATAAAGTGAGATAGCATCACCCCAAGGGGACTGCTTCTCAAGGTATGTTCAGGGCCAGGCACCTCCTACCACATGCTATGTTTTGGAAAGAAATTCTTGCTGCCAAGTATGTCCTTTACCCCGCCCCATTTCTTTCTACTGCAGAAAAATGAAATACCAAACATAACTGCAGGCAAATCCCCAAACTTCCAATAAGCAAAGGCTGAAATATGTGATCTCAGCAGAAATTGGAAATCAGAATGGTATTCGAATGAGGTCATATTGGAAATTTGTCTTCTTGGAAGTGGTTCTGTGGCAGTATTGTAAAATAAACTTTGTAAGCTCCCCACCTCTCTGAAAGGTGGCTAGTAAGGACTCAGTAAAGAGATACATTTTGCATTGATTGTGAATTTTGAAATAAAATTTTAAAAGTTTAAATTGTGTTGCCAGGTGCTCATAAGGAAGAGCCATCTGAAGATTTAAATAGGATTTAGATGGGTGGATTAAATAGGACTTAGAAAGTGTGCTTCAGACAGGTCTGGGAAGCCCATGGTTAAGCATGTCTCAAAATGCCACTGCTCAAGGGTACCAGAATGAACCTTTAGCAAGGTCAGCTGTATTCCTGACTTCTTTTGCTCCAGAAGCCACTCCAGCATATCAGGACACTGTGATCAGCACAGTGGGGACCATATTGCTAATCTCCCCATTTTGCAGAATACATGTGTTCTGTGGAGTGTTTTTTGCTCTGAATCAGGATGTTTGGGAGTTTGGATCAAATGTTCTCACTGAGAGAGTCAGCCAGCTAATCTCCATGCCAGGAAATGAAGCCATCTGATGTCCTGAGGTGAAGCTATAGGAGGCTGTATGAGTCCAGAACAACTTGAAATCTGTTTTATAAATAAATCCTCATTGGTTTGGAGTGTCTATTTTCTACCACAATCAGTATTACCTTCTTTTTATTTCCAGGCCTTATCAAGGGGACAAATACAGAATCTGCTACTTACAGGTGTGATTTTACAGATTTTACAGATTTTACAGATTTTACAGATTTTACAGATTTGTAAGCTGTTTGCAAAATGCTGCTTGCAAAAAATCTGAATGCTGTCTGAAAGAGAGAGAGTGACACTTTGTACTGGCAAGCTGTAATTTGCTATTCTGCCTCTGAATCTTGTGCATTGCAATACTGCAAATAAAGATCCTGGAGACTGAGAGAAGCATGTACTGTTTGTTTGGCTCTGTTGGCAGTGACATTAACCTCAAACAAATGAAAAGTTTCAGCTAAGGAAGTCTTTTAAAATTTTATTTGTGTCATTAGCACTATAGGTCCCTGTCCTCCGATCTTTTGGACAATGAAGTCCAAAAGTAAAAATCCTCTCTTTATTTTGATGATGTTCTGAAAAGAGTATCTCAATAAGATGAGCAGAGGACATGCTGGCATAGATAAATTGTGTTTCCTAGTCACTGCCCAGAGGATTTACATTCCCCCACTGACTACACAAGGCCCCAGATCTTAGTGTGAAGACATACAACATGATTTGATCAAATATGATTGCTGCTGGTGCCAAAATGGGAAGATCCATTTCCCTCTTCTCAGTTCTGCTGCTGGCTCCAGTTTCCTTGTCCACTAACCTTTGTGCCAGGCCTGGCATCCAGCAGGATCAGCCACAGATCTCAGCTCAAGAGCCCAGGGTAGAATTAAAGCCATCAGAACACTGTGCATAGGTGTCTGCCAGCTTTGTGAGCTGAAATGGTCCAGCCCAGTGAGTTTCAGAGTAAGTCCTGTGACATTACACCAAGATGATATAGATGTATAAGAGAAATAAAATCATAGGAAGCTTGAAAAATTTTGGAGGCATGTGGACTATTTAAAGTAGCAGGATGTAGTTCCCCCCCACCCCATCATATGTAGCTGCCCAGAATCCAATAGGGAATTTTTGTGCTAAGAAGCCAATTGCTCTTGGCAAAAAAAGGGTAAAGATGCCGAGGAAAGATGCTGAATTCCCCAGCTGTGGTTTGTAGAAGGGCTTGGCATGCATGACTTGCACTGGCACAGAGACCAAAAGAGCTAAATTTGTTCAAAGCAGAGCACAAAGCAGGGGACTTCTGGTGACACCAGAATCCTGACTCAGCAATTAAGAGGTCCAGTTAAGGGCCAAGGCAACAGCAGATGTTTTGCTGCCTGGGCAGTCCCCACTGCCCAACCTGCAGGGTGAGGGAAGAGGCATCTCAGCAATGAGGGGCACTGACAGGTCAGGTCATCTCTGCCTGCCTCCATACTCAGCTCATGGGGTTGTGTTCAAAGACTACATGAGTGACAGCAGCACCCCTTTGGGGTCTCAACCACCTTTATCTGGAGAAATTGGGAGGATTTATAGACTATACACTAAAAGGCTTGGAAAGGAAGACCTCTGTCTTTTTTGTCTTTGAAGTTTACACTCTTTCTTCCCCTTATCACTACAAGTCTCACCAGAGCAGAGAATGAATTCCACCATCAAAACATTAGACAGCTGTGTAAAATAAGAAGTATTTTTCCAAAGAGGAAGCTGAAATGTTTCTGCCCAAGGCAATTCAGGATCAAAAGAAGGACACATTGATTTCTCAAATAAAAGCATTTTCAAATGAGAGTCCCTTACTCTTTGGAGTTTTTTAGAAAATGATTTGCAGATGGCACATCTCTCCCCGGTGTGACTTTTTCCAGACACATGGAGCATTTAGCACATCCGCAGTTTGGAGGCAACGCAGCTCGAACATTTATGTGCCGACTTAGTAAACGAACATATTACTGTGAGTGCCTCCTAGGTAAATAACAGAAGTTTCCTTACGAAATGATCAAAGGAAATGCTAACAAAACCCTTCCACCGGCACAATACAAAGTGCCCGTTTATCGGCTATCTGCAATTATTTACACAAGAAGGTCCCGCAGAGCCCGAGGAGGCACATGGTGCCAGCTGTGACGCATGGCCGCGTGCACCTGGAGCTGAGGGCAAGGAGAGGAGCCCAGCCTTTGGACACAAACCTGCATTAATGGCACTGGTGCTTTTCTGGGAATGCAGCTCAATGGGAAAGTCTTTTTCGAGTGCACCGGTCCATAGATCAATAGCAAAATGTGTAGAATTGGCAAAATATTCAAAGAAGCACGCCTTTAAAAAATACAGGCAAAATCTTTACATCCAAACTACAGCTTTCCAGATGTTTACCAGGACACCTAGAAATTATTACTATGGTGAAAATCATATTTCTTCACTTGGCTCCATGTGCTATCTTTGTCAGCTGTGTTCTCACCAAGAATTTTGTTCAGAACTTCTGCTCAGTTTAACCAGTGAAAGACACGCATGTGAAAAGATGAGATACGTAATTCTTGAAGTTAACCATGACCAAATCCTCTCATCCTCTCAAGTGTCAAACTAAGTTTGTTTTAATAAGAATTGTTAAATAATAATGTTGTCCCAAAGACGTATCTTTCTCTTAAAAAATAACTCACAAAAAGGCACTCTACAATTTTTTATTGTTTGTGCATGTCTATTAAATGGATACCAATAACACACACACACACAGAGTGCATGGAGGAGTTCTGTAAGTGACTGTGACATAAGGAGACATTTAACAGCAGCAATTTGAAGATGGCATATCTTAAAAAAGTGCCTCTTCACATTTTGGGATGCTGGTTCAGTACTAACGCGACAGGAGGTGGGGTGCCTGCTGAACCAGCAGCAAGACCTTCTCTGCACAGAAACTTGGGGTTTCACTGGGGAAATTCCCTCTTTGTGTTAACTTTCTGCAGTGCATTTCTCAGAAACAAGGTCGCAGTCTCAAGGGCGTCATGACATTCACGTGTATGCGCTTCAGACCGCTCCAGCAAGAACATATGCCGGAGCTTTTGGGAAAGGATGTGTTTTTCATTTCAGTGTGAAAGCCCTTATCAATGTGCTGGCATGTGGGGATGTTCAGGAGACTGTTTGGCAGGAGAATTATACAGAAAAAATTACACCACATGAGAAGGGAAATCTATGACAGGTGGGTTAGGTACAAATATCTGAACGGTACATCACAAAATTATTAAGAAAACCCTAGCAGTGCTGTCTCAGAGCATGGAATTAGTAGGAACACAATTAAAAGTCCACTATTGTTAGCAGTAAAGTGCCAACTGAGTTTGTAAATTCTGAATCAGGACAGCTTTTGGAATGAAAGAGGGTTTGTAGCTGGATAAGCCAGAAAAAAAAATGTGTTCACAGAAAATTCTTTTCAGCATCAGTAATGAATTTGTTGACAGATATTATGTAGAACCAGATACAGACACTGCCTGTACATGAACAATTTAACCTAAAATTACAACATACACCCTTTCAGAAGATTATATGACAAAAATAAACATATCAGTAAGAATGTCTCTGAGCTCCACAATTTATCATGTTTCAAAGGAGTCTTAAACTAAGAAAATTTACAGCTGAAAATTTCATGGTTGTGCTCTCATAGGCTTAGTCTTAACCAAGAGTAACATAAGCTGTGTTATATCTGAAAAAACAGCTTTAAGTAGCTAAGTAAAATAATTATCAGGCTAGTTTCTCCACCATGTAAGGCAGTTGCAAAGATTTATAGACCAATCCTGCAGGCTGGTTTCTTTTTAATTTAAACGACAGCTACCAATGAAGGGGAAGTGTTTCAACAAAAGAGAAAGTAATTTGAGATTATATTTGAAAAAACAATTTGAAGTTTACAGAAAGAAGTAACTTTGAAAAATGACCTGGGGGTTGTAACTATACACGATTGTTCTTATAGGAGCTTACAGTTGTAAAGTGTCTGGCCTAACCTGTTTCTCCTGAATGCAAATTCTTCACTGACACAGTGGAACAGCGTTGTACAACGTCTGTGCTGGAAGGGGATGGGCAGCAGTAGCCTCAGAGCTGGCTTTGCACGCTGAAGGAACAGGAGTCTGGCAATTGTGTAAGCAAAGATAAAACCCCTGACTGGTCAAGTGCCCCTTTCATATCCAAGGCAGGGAGTAAAGAGCAGAGATCAGGAAAACCAGAAATTGTAGTTTCAGCACTGAAGTAACTCTATATCTGGGGAAATGTGCTGGTCTCTTGTCACTCTTGTCTAATTCTGCTGGGTTTGCTACTTCTGTGGACAAAGTACAGTGAAAGGACAGGAAAGAGGAAGACAATATATCACTTTACCTTTTTTTCTTCTGTTGTTTGTTTAATCTTTTCTTATTTAACAGACAAAGTGCATGAAACTGGCCCTTCTTGCTCCACTTTGAACCATCTTCTATTTCATCTGACAAGGCATCTGGTTTCAGAAGAGTTTGTTCTTCCAATCCTGCTCTTGAGATGGGTATGAGCTCACATGCATGGTGTTACACTCCCAGTGTTTGCTTTGGAGAGTCAGTTGTGAAATGAAGGATGCCTTTGGACCTGCTTTCCTGATCTCTGTGTGAATCAGTGGTCACTCCCCAATAAAGGTATGTTTGTTTGTCATAGCAAATGTAAACACCACAACTCAGGGACTCCTTGTTAGAAAGCCTATAGCTTCTGGGGATGTTTAGTTTACCATAATAAGTAAGATTTTTGCCTGACAGTGCTGAAGTTAATTTTAGCCACTTGCTATTTCCATAAAGCTACAGTTTAGGTTCTAAATCATGGGCTGTGTCTCAATGAAAATCAAGAAGTGTTTTATTTCCAGAGCTGAAGTAAAATTTACCACAATAGAATTCCATACTGCAGCTTTGTAGTCTATTATCATCTTTCTTACTCAGAGTTAAGTTAGACATTCCCAGCCTGTATTTATGATCAAGGATGCTTCAGAATAATGTATATAAATTGAGTTTTATTGATCATTGAACATCTGCTGGCACTTAAGTATGTGAAAACCTAAGCATGAACAAAAGCTTTGCAAGTTTGCATTTTTTGGTGCTTATAAAATTATAATTTATAATCAAGTACACTATGTTATGTTTTCTTTATCACCTTCATAAAGATAAAGTAATGTAAGCAGGGGTTTGGATTACAAGACCATTACAAGATTGCAAAGACTCGGGGTTTTATGATTTATGGAAGAAAAATTCCATTATTTTTCCCTTAAATCTGACACTGTTTAATAGCATTTTGCCTGCTGTGGTGGAGGGTCTGTGCCAAACTATGATTACTGCAAACAGAATTGGAAGTGCTATAAAATAATATTTTTTTATTTTGCATCCATTGCCAAAGGTTGTGAGCAAATGTCTTTGTCCAACTTCCTGACCATAACATTTTCACCCATCCTTTCCAACACTGACTAATATAGAACATGTGCCAGTGCTGATGCAGACCCTTCTTGAGGTATGTGCACTTCACACATAACTCCTGTGGATGCTCAGATCATTCTGTGAAAGCACAGCTTGAGCAAGGAGTCAGGATGGGAGAAAATGGAGAGAAGCAAAACAAAATGGAAAATGGAGAGAAACAAAACAAAAGGGCATGCAACCCTTACAGGTGTGGGTTCAAGAAAAGCCTCTGCACATCAGGTGTGTGCTGGGAAATTACAATCTTTGATGAAAATGTGGGGCATAGGAACTGAAGCAGCTCAGAAGAAAGAGCCTTTGTCTCATTTCCCAGAGTTACCAAGCCTCTTTCATGTGGTCCGACCTTTCCTCTTTATTTCCAAAGTCAAACGTGAGCTAAACCAAACATGCCAGCAGCATGTCCAGGCATGGAAGAGTAAAGGTGGCCCCTCTGGAGTTCACAGACGTGCTGTTCTGCTTGCATGAGTCTGACCAGCTCCAGGTTTGAGCAAGAGGACCCCCAAACTTCCAAGCTTTTCTGGATAAGGATTACCTAGAAATTCAGAGCATGCTGCAAGGTGTGACTGCAAAGGCTCTGAGAATATCACAGGTTCATAGGGGTTTTGAGGTACCTGAAATGAAGAAACAACAGATTTGTGTTCAAGAGAGATTTTGTAAGAAATGGTGGCCTATAATGAGAATCAAACTTAGCTAGCTAAACCAGATTTCAAAATACTTGGATAAGATGATCTTTCATGGCTAACAAATGAAAATCATCCATCCTTAAATCTTAGAATGTAAAATAACTGTGGAAACCTGCTACATGCTGTTGCCCATCTTTTTAATGAGAAAATCACCCTTTAATTACCATCGTGACAATGCCAAGAAATTCCCAGGATAGAACCTCTCTCTTTCCTGCCCCCACATGTGTCCAGTGCCTAGTCACTACTGCTCAGGGAGGAAATGCTGCAGATGTAAACACGGCAGACCAAGACAAGGAGGTTAAACACAGCATCTTCACTCCTGCCCAGCCAACTCCCACACCGAGGGTAGGGACTGTGCCACTGAGAGGTCTCACTAGAGGGCAGCCCATAAAACCTCTAGCAATAAAACTGCACGGGCTGAATGCCGCTTCTTTGGGGATTTTTCTTAGACACTGGAGTGTGATGGGATATGAAATTTGGCTCCTTGGAATTGCTGCTAGTAACTGTGCTGTGTTTGGGGCTTTTTCCATGTAGAGTTGTAGAGGAGAATCTGCTCACTGCTTTATCTCCATTGGACTCCTCAGGCCTGATGGATGTGGAACATGTTTGTGGAGCTTTCAAAATTCATGAAGGTGAGACAGCACGTGATACAGAGCATAGATTGTGGCTATCCCTGCACTCACTTCTTTCCCTCAGCTCCTTAAGGGAAACATCACAGCTTCCAACAAAATATACATCATGTGATATGTAGTGCACTCTGAGTTGCTTGCCAAAAAATTGCTACTGAAGTAGTTATTGAGGTTCAAATGTACCATGCCATTTTTTTTTATTTCTGTGGTCCTGGTAATGAACTGCAGTCCTCAGTGTCTCAAGGTCCTCTCTCGCCTCTATTTTCATAAATGCTTCCCAGTACCTGTTCTATCCTGTAACACCAAAAAAAAAAAAAAAACAAGGAAGAAGTATGCTATATACTTTCCAGAGAAGTATAAGAACAAGATCTCAAGAGCTCCCAAGATAAACACATTCTCTGGATTCCATACATTCACCACGCAGTTTTTATTAGGCCAAAAATTTTTTTACAAGATTTTGTGTGGTTCTGAGCTGAGATACATTTTCTATCCCTATAGAAACATCTTTTGTTTACTTGATAATATATTGCACT
The DNA here is from genome assembly GCF_017590055.1 of Onychostruthus taczanowskii. NCBI lineage: Eukaryota > Metazoa > Chordata > Aves > Passeriformes > Passeridae > Onychostruthus > Onychostruthus taczanowskii. The sequence continues at coordinate 1,371,026 of NW_024501015.1, forward strand.
GCTATGGAACAAAAAAAAATTAAAAATAAAAAGCATGTTTTCTCTAGTTTTCATGTACCAGGAACAATGACTATCAAAAATAGCCCTTTAAAGCATAAACTGTTTCAGAAATAAATATCACTTGATGTTAATAAAATGCATTCCTCTGGCTGTGACTACTAAGAACTCCATTCGATGAAGGAGTTCATATTTAAAATAATTCTGACTTCCCTTAAGGTGACCAAATGTATATCAGAATCTACTGTAATGTCCTAAATCTGATTCTGTTTTATGCTACATACTCAAACTCCCCATTTTCTTCAAATAAAAAGATGGGCAAAAAAAATGCTAAGCTGCAGTTTGATAAGTAAAGTTTCATCAGGAAAATCTTGTTGATGCAACTGAATTCATTGTAGAAATTTCCATTTCCCATGAACACAGGAAAGAGTATTTGTTTTTCAGTGCCAATTAATAAAGCTGAGCAAGCAAATACACACAAATCTTCTGCTTTTCATGGTTGTGTAACAGCTGCACTTAGTTTGAAATTTCACCAGATATATTAATTGCCCAAACACAGTTAACATTTTTTGTTCATGAGGGTAGCAACTTGAGTCTTTGGTTCTTAATCAATTAGAATGCTCATTTTTTTGTTGTGCATGTGTGTGTCACACACACAATTCATTCAAAATTGATTTTGCCCGTGATTACTAGGGTCTTGTAACACTGGCTCTGCTCCCTGTTTCGCTGATCCTGTCTCATCCATCAGGAGAATAGCCTGAAGATATTATCAATCCAGTAGTTTGTGAAATAGAAACAAATAATACATGATCAGAGATTTCATAAAACATATTGTTTTTGTCTTTCTCCGCACCCCACAGACTTTTGCAAACCATCCCTCTTAGACCAGAAAATGGTAAGATATATTGGCTAGGAGGGGAGTTTAATTCAATTCTTACTCATTGCATTCACACAAAATAATTGAATGCACATGCAGAGTCTGGTTTTAAGGGATCCAGTCAGGTCTTTATCTGATTCACCTGAAGGTCTCCTTGATAGTGAATTGGCAATGAATTTCAAAAGCCTCTTTGCTACCTCACACCAAGCAGTTTTCGACTCAGATGAAGGAATGAGAGAGAGGCAGAGCTAAGATTGTTCATGGAATACATAGTGTGAAGCTTTGAGCACCTTTAAAAGATCTGGAAAAGCTGAGGTCAATAACATGCAGATTTTTAACATGCATTTGCAAATATTAAGGTTTTTTTATCAGCTGCATTATCACGGGCTATATGGGAGACTCTACCATATGTTCAGTAGAAAGCAGAATGTAAAGAACTGCTGCTTTGCATTTGGCTGCTTTTGTTCTTTAAAAGGCAAGGGTAGTGCAGAGCCTACCAAAGTGTCTCCAGCTGTGGCTGTGGCAGCAGCCCGGCAGGGCAGCACTGAGGAGTGTAAAACCCCAGCCGCCTGCCTGGCTCCATCCCTCTGCTGCACAGCCCTGCGGAGCTTACGGCTTGCTCTCAGGATTAGCCAGACCTACAAATTTGGGGATCTTTTTACAAATAATTATTGCCATAGTAACCTTGCACTCTGTGACCGTCGCAATAACAGTTGTAATTCATCATGTCCAGTTCCTCCTGCTCCCCTTTTCTTGACCTCGCCTCGCTAAGGCATGAGAATCCTATGGGGAATGGCAGTCCAGGCCAAGGGAATCCTCCCCAATGTCCGAGGGCTGGAGTTGAAATTCAAACACAGTAGCCTTGACTGCACAGCTCCACATCTGGAAACACTGGTATGTGATCTCAGAGGAGGGGCCTTCCTGGCTTGTCTGGAGCTCCAGGTGACGCTACCTCCCAGCTCCTCTGCAGGAGGAGGAATGGCTCTCCGCTAAGCGTGTCATTAACTGGGAACACACGCTCCCTTTATTTGAACCATATGGATGCATTTCATATTCTTATTATTTTTCATAGGGCTGAGACCACCGTAAGTGCTTGCTCTGCATCTTTGCGTGTTTTAGTTTCCTGAAGCAATTTTCTCTTATGTTTCACTTAAGTACAGGCTCCACCAAACACATTATTAATTACAGACGTGGGTTGCCTTATGCGGTATGATGTGTTCTCTCTGCACATTCACTTAAATGTCTGTTGTGAAACAGTCACACAGATACTGACATTTTATCTATAAACTGCCTGAAATAGAAGCCTTTATAATTAAACATCGATTAAAGCTTAAATTCTGTGATGAAAATGCTCAGTTTTAGGAACAGTGTTTTCCATACCCAGTAGGTGCTTCGTAACATACTACAGACCTGTTCATTTCACTGGGAACACTCACAAGCCTTGAGTTAAGCTTGCACTAAAGTACTTTGCTATGTCACGGTAAGCAAATAACTTCTTGAATGGTAGGTGGTAAAATCCCTGTACTAGGGTCCATCTTTATGTTTATGGAGTAAACCATAGCTGAGTCCTACCAACAACAGTGGCATTTGGATTGGCACTACCAACTCACTGGTGCAGAAACCTTGGAATCCCAGAAAAATGCTTATTTTAAACAAGTTCATCTTCCTGTTGGCTTTAAGGAAATAATACTCAGATGAAAGTGTGTGCAATTTGTTACTCGTTCATTTATTGCAACGTTTCAAACCACTGTTTTCAATAGTGGTCTATATAACTTTTCAAATATCTGTGCTCATCTGAATTGTGAAAGTGATGGAAGAGTGACAATGCAGAATAAACTCATAATAAGAGTAGCAATCAAACTCAAAAGCATAATGTTACTTTCAGGGGTGCCTAAGACCTTTCCTTTTTGCCAGTCTGCCACAATTACTCACTTATAATTAAGACAGAGCACGTGTCAGTTGTTAATAATATTATTAACCAGTAATTCTTGAACAGACAGTGAAGATATAAGCTGGTGAAGAATTAAGTTGAGGGAGGACTAAAAGCAGTGCAATTCAGACTCCTGATCACTTCTCACCATGCTAAGTCAGGTACATTGCACAGTGGCTGCTCTCATCAGATTGATTTTTTTTCTCTGGTGGAATTAATGATACGAGATGCAAAGAAGGAAAGAATTTGGCCCAAGAGACTTTTAAGAGCCTGCCAGTCTAAAGCAATATGGGAGTCATCCTGTACTGTGACTACATCTTCACAGACCACTTAACTCCACTCCAACACAAACAGCTGCTGTCACAAATGCTGTCTGTAACAAAATAAATGTTTATCATTGCTACACATTTTAAAGCAATCCCAGATTATTGTTCACTTACTAGCATTAGATTATTGTCACTAGGTTGCAGTGCTGTGAGTGTCTCTGATACAGAACAGCGAGGAAAATCTATGGAGCTGCCTCCCTCAAGTGCCTAAAATAAGTACCAAGTGTGAGGGTTTCTGAGGTGTTCAGTGGAGATGGGAGGTGAAACAACACATTTAAGCTAAGGTCCTGCCCTTGCTCATCTTGATGGACAATTAAATCCATCAATTAAACAGTGACTAGCCTTTTTACATCAGTGCCCACTCTGAGTGAGGACAGTCCCTCACAAGCACATCCTGAACAGCTCTGTCCAAAAGCAACAGTGGGTGTGGAAGAGTTGAACATCAAAGTGGGAGCTGGCTTCTGCCAAGGTGGATTTTAGACTTAAAAGAGTGATCTAGACACTGATTTAGTGATGCTCCTCTCCACCGGTACAGTAACTGGCATTACAAAGCTGATGCCCTGGTCTGATCACCCTTACACCAAGAAGAAAAACAAGCCAGAATCTCCATGAATGCCAGGCACTACTAAAGCTGACCAGGTACCTGCAGTACCCAGCTCTGCCAAACAGAAATGGTGCCTAAAAGGCAGCAGGAAACCCCACTGTAATAAAACTGTAATAAAACACCAGCAGTGAGCAAGCTGCCTGCTGCCTGGACTCAGGGCTGTGCCAGCTGCTTCCCTCACCCCACCTCTCACATCCCCTTCTTCCAAGGAACCCTGTTAGCCTTAGCAACCCCCTGCCAGTGATGGCCATGCCGAGGGGGAGTGTTTTCCAGGAGTTGGGCTGTGCCTCTTGCCTCATGGCACTACAAGTCTTCCCTGGTGAGAAGGGAAGTGTCAATGACTGAAAATGGGACGTGGATGTCACACTCCACGTGGATGTCACACTTTCATTGTTTCAAAGACAGGCAAACCGTCTGCAGGCTTGTTCCCTCTACAGATCACATACCCACCTCATTTCCTTCTCCTGTGCCCCAGCTGAAGAGCACAAGAACACATTCCTAATGAAAACCTGTGGCCAAAATCCTCCAGACTCCTTTGGAAGTCCCATAATTTTCAGCAAGTCTGCTATGCTTATCAAGGTGCTGGCCTAGAGGACAGTGGCTGCAGGGAGGTGACACATATTGCACAGCAGCAGGCAGATTTCCGAGGTGACTCTGGACTGCAGGGACAGAATGGAGATGTAGAACGCTTTGTTTGGTGTCCTGTCCCATGTCAGAGGTGTTGTAGCAGATCTAGGCAGGGTTTTGCCACTGGCAGCGTTTTACAGTGTAGAGGCAGCGCTCAGGCAGCTGGCTTACCTACTCTTCTGCTGCCAGGCAAACACCTGGTTTTGTGAGGGCAGACTCCAGGAAAGCCAGGAGAATTACCTCAAGATATAAGAGGGTAAAAAAAGAAACACAACCCCTGTTTGGCTATTATACCTGGTGGAACTTTGGTCACTGTAAGGTACATTAAGTCAGAACCACAAAAATAGATGCCAAAAAATAGTACCTTGGTATTGGGCATTAACTTGCACCTCTCATTTCTTATCAGGAAAAAACAGCTTGTGGCTCTGCCAAGAAACAAACCAGTGCCCTTTAGGCAGTTCTCACCTCCCTCAGAAAAGTAGACAAACCAGCTTTGAGCGAAGCCAGGTATGCAACATAGCCCACAGCCACTGAAGCTAGAAGAGGTTTCAATGCTTTTGGTGCCTCTGCCATACAGGAAGCAAAGCTTTGCATAACTACACTTAACCCAAGTGTTTCAGGGTTATTTTTGTTTCCAGAGTCAGCCCCTGAGATAAGAAGCTGACGTGCTCTGAAGCATGTAAGTGTATTTTAATGGTTGATTAAAACTTACCAGCATTCTAGTGACACCAGCTACTAAATAATGCAATGATTCACAAAACATTAAAATGGCCCTGAGAGTCAGGATGGGGGTGGGGGAGTGGGGAAGAGTACACTCAGCTTTTAATGTGTTCAAGGCAGACACCAGGAAGTGAGGTAGCAGAAGTCACAAATTAGGTGGTTGCTAATATAGAAAGCAGAGAAGCATATTTTTAAGAATTGCTTAGTTTTTCAAGGAGGATTGTAATAAAATGGAGCAGAAAATGGAACAAATACTTTTTTTTTTTTTTTGCAAGTCATTTGTCCTAGGGTTTCCCCACCTGGTATACAGCAATAAAGCTGTCAGAATTTGACATAGTTCTTTTTGGAGCACACAGACTTTTCAGGGTTTTGCTTTATATGGTTTAGTTTTGCTTACAAAACAATCTAAAGAAATTCACCAGCTGGAAAGCCAAAACCTCTCAGTACTGGATACAGGAGGCTTCAGTGTTGCATTAGTATCATTACTATGGTTTAGAGAGTCAGAGGTCTGCAACTTCTGCTTTCCTCTTGCCGTTCTAGAGTTTAACAATTCTTTAAATTTTGCCTGAAGTTTGTTTTTTGTTTTCGATTGCATTAGAAACAAGAGTGGTGGCTCCAGTGAGGAGCATGCAGCAGCACTGGACGGCTTTCCTTGTTTTGTGCACACTACTTGCAGGCTCTCTAAGCCTCCCTGGGATGACACTGCTTGAACACTACCCTTTTCTGTTCTGAACCATAAACAACACTTTGAAATTAACCTAAAATCTGTCTCTTTCCTCTTTTTGTAGACTGGTTTGCCATGCTGTTTCCTTCCAACTTTTTTTCTTGATTTTAGTCACCTTTTATTTGAAGACAGTACTCCTGAATGTAACCATGTTTTACTACCCAGTCTCTCCAGTTCAGTAGTGTTTTCCATGTATTTCCTGCAAAAGTAAAAGATTGCAGGATCCTAGTAGGATCCATAGCAGCCATAAAACCCAAGGGGTAATTTTTTTCCACAAAGCCACACTGATGTTAAGAAAATGTAAGGTCACAAGAGAGATTTCTGACATGATCTCTTTGACAGACTAAGATGTGATGTGTCCAAAGCCTAAAAAGTATTTTTTGGACAGTGATTTCCTGCTAGGGATATCCACACCTGTTTGCCCTCCATGTACACATGATAGTGTTGGCAAATCCAGCATTCTGCAGAGCCTGAACCTGCAGTTAAGGGTTTTTCCAGGGTTATTGCAGTTATTCCAGGCTGACAGAGAACAACAAAGCTTCCAAGGATACAGCCTACCCGAGGACCTTCTGAGTCTATTGGTACCAAGTGATGAGAAACATTACATCCAAATTCAATATCCAGCATTGCCGCTGGACTTGGAATTTCTGTGAACAGGTGAAAGATCCTCCATTCATGGGGGTAACACCATCTGAATGTGTCTCAGAAAGGTGGAATAGGGTGGGAAACTATAAAATGTTTGACAATCAGAATGTCAGAGCTCAGTAATACACAGACCACCGTTTCTGCATCTGAAAGAAATACAAACGAGTTTCTACTGTTGCTGAGCTGTCACTGTTTTCCTTCTCAGGCTGTAGAGAAATTGTAGTTTTATGAAAAACAAAGGAAAAATTAGGGAACTAGGAAAAAAGACTGATATGACATGACAAGACAAAAAAAAAATATTAAGCAACTGTAGCAAAATCATTACAGTACCTTAGTAGCTATGCATGGGAGAATAAGATGAACCACAATGGACTGAGAGGGGTTTTTATTTCCTCACACCTACATATATATTTATGAGTGTATAATCCGAGGACAAAAGAAGCAGAAAAAATTCCCCTTGTGAGCTGGCACCATTTTATATCCATTTTGCCAGGGTCTGGATGACTCCACAGTTTTAGGAGCAAAAAATAGCTAGAGCAGAGTCTGAATGCAACGCAGTGATAGGTAGGATGTCTAAAGGTAGTTAGTCACACATATAGATCATTTGTGGTAAGAGTCCAGGGAGAAAAAGACAAAAGAAAAATAGGACACAAAAAAAGGTAGAAACTGATAAAAAGGGGAAATAAATGAGGCCCAAGCAGTAATTTCCAGTAAAAAAATTCAAGAAAACTGTGATCTTGTTGTTTACACTTTACAAATAAAGAAGGTGAAAGACCTCAAATAAATTATTCATTATCCACCAAGCTTTAATTAGAACACACCCACATATGTGTGCAAGGGTTGAAAGAAGCTTTTTTAGCTAATATAAGCAGTTTTGATCTGCATCCTAAAATCCTGCAGTGGATTGCCTCAAAATTTATCTCGAACTGGAACTTTCTTAGGATGTTTATCTCAACAAACAGTTTGAGGGTATCCCCATGTGTCAAAAACTGTGCAAATGAGAAGTGTTTCCCTAACAAAGGAATATGGCATCCCATAGATTGTATTGCTAATTGCAGCTGTGTATTTCTTGATGATTGATTATGACATCAAAACAATTTTCTAGATGCATACCTTAAAAAAAGAAAAATAATTTAAAATCACGCTTAAAGACTGCAGCTCTTCAGAGCCTGACAGAAGAAATGGATGCTTTGGGATGCATTCAGATAGCACTGATTCAGTATCAGTGCATAAAATCCATCTTTCCATAGACTCTATAAGACAGATTTATCAGTCAAGTCCAGCAATTTGAAGATCATATTCAAAAAAAGCAACTGCTAGATTAATTGATAGTCCTATCTGGCAGCAGAGTTATAACAGAATTAAAACAGACATTGTGTAAAAAAATTACCATGATATTTGGTCCTCTTTTCTGTTGATGCCTGACCTTTTTTGGTTTTTTTTGGTTTTTTTGGGGTTTTTTTGCACAGAGTGAGGACATCTTTGAGATCAGGAATCTGATATTTCTCAGTATTATACCTGCATATGGACAACCACATGCACAAATATTCCAAAAAGATGTATTAAGCAGTTGTATTTACTTGATTAGTGTAGGCAAGCAGAGTAATTGCAATCAGATTCTTATTTGCTCTCAAAAACACGGCTGAAATTCTTGTAGAAAAAACCACCAACAAAAAAATAATTCTAGACAAAAAATGGGATTATGAGACTTAACCAGCTGTCATGCTCGTGTCATGATCAGGAGCATGGGTATGGTGGGTACTCATGAATAATCGTGGCTTAACCAAAGCAGAGAGTGTGTCACAGCCTCATTGCTGCCAGCTGGGAGGTGCAGTGGCTCCGAGCCAGGGTGAGCAGGACAGAAGGTTCTCGCTCCAGACCCAGGCTGGAAGCTGCCCCATTCACAAGGAGGTATTTGGTGTGGAGCTCACAGCCGAAGGTGGCTGGCCTGGTTGTGGCAATGCTCTTCTTGTGCTTTAACTGTCTTAGTAAGCTCAAAAGACCACTTGAGCTCGACCAGTTTCATACTCAGTTCAAGCCATAATGCTGCAGGTGAAAAGAAAGGATTTGTGGCATTAGTAAAGGAAATATCAATGAAAAGCCTCCTGCAGGAGGGACATGACACTTTGAGAAGCTTTGGAATGGGACTTTGAGCCTGTGACTTGTATTTTCAGGATTAGCATCATTTTAAAACAGAATTAAAATATGGTTTTACCAAAGATTACCAAGGACAAAGATTTCAGGCATGAGAATCTCTGCACCTACAGAGCTGAAGCTGGTTGGGGGAGGCTGTGCCATGGTACGAGGAGAGTTAAAGAAATAGAAATTCTCCATGTAAGCAGGGGAGAGTTCCTGCACAGTTCCATTTTCCTCAGATCCAATTGTGTGCAATCAGACCTTGCATTAAGAATAATCTATATACTTGCTTTTCCTCAAGAATGAGAGTGATCCTCAAAATCTGTAGCCTAAGGCTCCGATGCCTTTGTTATGCAAGTGAGCTACCCACGCCTTTTACTGTATAAGCCACAAAAAGATTAAGATATATACTTTTTTTTCTTTCATTGCATACCCATATGTTTGTACAATGATTACCTTTGTAGCTAACAGATGCTCTTACTTTAGGGTTCTTAAACAGAAACCCAAAATCATCTTGTATCTGCGTTTTTCTGATACAGACAGATGTGAAAGGTTTTTTTTTTTTTTTAAGTTACTGATGGAGAAAGTTATTCTCTGCTTGCCTTCTACATTAACATTTTTTGAATAATTTATTCCCTTCTGGGTAACAGAAGCAGAGCATTTTCCTCTACCTGCTGATCACTTCTGAAGCAAGATGGAAGATCTGATGGACCAAAACTCCTTTTAGGACGGTATGACAAGGCATGATCCCTTAAATTATTTAATTCCTAGTAACAAATAACAGTCCTTCAGGCACAACATTTGTTGAAATAAACCATTGTTTCATTTTGCCTTGTGGAGGAAGTACAAAAACCTCTTAAGAAGAAAAACCTAAGACATTGATAGAAGATTTTGAAAGATATGCATAATTTAAGGATTACAGTAATTGACATGCCTCCTATTCTTAGATTTCTTTCAAGTCAGGGGTGTGTTTAGTAGATTTGGCTCTTAAATGATAATATGTGTGAATTAACTATTCATTCCAGTATCTAGATCTTTGCAAATCATAACATATCTATAGAAAGCAATCTTCTTTCATTTTCTAATTGCTGAGCTCCAGGGGCTGGGGTTTTTTTTTGCTTCTGGATATTACACTGGCAGATTTTAAATGGTTTCAGTCTGCCTACCCAATAGCAAAATTACAGTAGAAATTTCAGAATAGAATTTGAAAATATTTTCTTCTAGGCTTGTATTCTCCTAGTTCTGCATTCCTGGACATGGAAAATATCCCTTCATAAGAGAATGGAAAAGAAGGAGATAATTTAATACTAATATAGATGATAAGAACAAAAATATCAAGGGAAGAGATGGTGGCAGATAGTGCTGGGGGGCACACTGCGTGAAGTCTAAGTGGAAGGAAGACATCTGAAGTGAGTTTTGAAAATAAAGAAGGACTTATCTTAATGAAGGAGTGGCTGATCCAAGTGCAAAATGTTGCTTGTGAGCATGTGGGATTCAAGGAGAGGAGGAAAGACTGAGAGAGCAGTAGGCAAGCATTAGGTAGGGGCTGTGCCTCATGCCTGTTAACAGAGGTTTGCTTGTGTAATTTACACCAATAAAAAGCATGTGATGGGAAAAAGAATTTTTTCTTCATGAATACATCTGTTCATCAAGTGATGAACAAGCAGTTTTACACATATGAACACAAACCAACCAAAAAAAAAGCCTCTACACTCTCATATCTACAGAACCTTTCTGTCAAAGAAAGAAGATGATGAAGGCAGCATGCAAACCTGCTGCAGAGTTAAATATGCTTCCTGCACAGACCTGGCCAAAGTTGTGCCAGAGGGCAGCAGAGAGGAGCAGAGACAGCGAGCACACAGTCAGACCTCCCACTACCTGAAAGACCTTTCCTTTCAAGCAGAAATGCAGGCAAAGAATAAGGCTGCCCTGAAAAGACAGAGGATTTCTTTGAATCCAACATATAATAAAAAAGGGAATCGTGGATGTGGTGAAGTACATGCTCCTCGGAGGGGCAAGAGAGGACAGGAAGGTAAGAAGCCTGTGATCCAAACCCTCATATAGATCAAGTTCAGACAACCATGAGATTAATATGGGTTCTGATTATTTAATTTATGCTGAAAAAATATTCTGATTCTCAACAGGGCACAGTTCCAGGTTAAAAACAAACAAACAAACAAACAAACCAACCAAAAAAAAAGAAAAAAAGAGATGTATACTTTCAAAGAAGACCATCAGCTCTTCCAGTTGAAGAATGCCTGATGGCTTCAGCCCACGGTGTTTGCAAGTGTGCTAACTTTCATACTCAGTCTGGTGCTTTGCTTAATTTTTTGGTATGCCCTAATTACTCATACTTATCCCTGTCCTTGCAAAATTCATGTTTTTCAGGTCTCTTCCTCCATCACCTTCTTTAAAAAAATAAAATAATGTAAATTTACTTCAATTAGCTTCTGATAATTAGAATAGTGCTATTATTTGAATCAAAAACCTCACCAGTTTCAAACTGATAATACTGGCTAATATTGCAGCCAATGATTTTGTTGGACAATGGGTAGCATAGTAGCACAGAATTGCACTTCTCTCTACCAGTACTGAGCAAGAACTGCATCAGTGAGAACAGCTCAGGAATTAAGAGTATTGTAGAATTAGAAATCAGACCTAATGTTTTGGGCTAGACACCGTAGTGACCTAAATTCAAGAGCTAATCCCTGTCTCAAGTAGTTTGTGCTATAGATTATACCATGACAGGGATTGTGAAATGGGAGATTATGACTCACCTTCATGAAGCCACTTCTCTTCACAAATTACTCTTTTTGGAACACTGTCATAAAATAAGAGCTTTATTTATTTATACAGTTCCCAAAAGTATGTTAAACATTTGAGGGCAGAAACAGACAGGATGCAGAAGAGAGACATTTTTTAGTCTGACAGAATCAAGACTTTGCACGTGAACTGTTAATTTTTCTTTGTGTGTGTGTGTCTCTTACGGGGTTTTTGTGCATTTCTTGCAGCACAGAACACTGTGTCTTATCTCTTTGTGATGAAATTGCCAGGTACTGCTTGATACTTTTTTAAAGGCACAGAGTATGATACATCATGTCTATCAAACATATTAACAACTTCTTCCAGAGTGTTTTATTTGAGAGACATTCAACTCCACAGCATTCTCTTTAATGCAAGAAAAAAGCTAAGAAATTACATTCATAGATCTTGTCGTCTAAACCTGTGTACCAAAGCCTTTTTTTTTTACTGTCAGACCATTGAGGCATTAACATGAATTTATTTACCTATTTGTAAATAAAAACAGAGCAACAGATATATTTCATTTTGAAATTGTATCACATTGTTCTATAATTAATTTGGCTCAACTGCTCTATGATTCCATTTGTTCCTATTAATGTAGAAGCATGCCAGAGCTTACAGAAAGTTAATCACTGACACTAAGACATAGATGTTACACAGTGCAGTGCATCATTTCCCTGTTTGGGCTGAATGTGAATTATTGTGCTAGGAGAAACTTGAATAATGCCCCAGATTCCTCATACCTTCAAGCAGAGGTGTACTCAGTTTGAGTTGAACTATAATGCATGAAATGATTTGTATGTGTTATCATTTGTATGAATTTGACCCGTTCACCCTTTACAAGCTCCAAAGACAGAAAAACCAGATGGGCAGGGATGCGGGATGGGACGTGCCAGAGTGTGGAGGCAAGTGTGGATTTTTCCTCAAGGCCCTGAGCCCCCTCCTGGTAGGTCCCTGTAGAAGTGCCCATACTCATGGCACAGTCTTACTTAACAGGGATGAAATTTCCAACTCCCTTCTACCATCACAAGTATTCACCTTGGTGTCTTTATTTAGACAGATTCTAGAGATGGCTTAGGAAAACTGTGGACAGCAGAGGCTAAAACTCTGTCCCAAAAAGCCATGCAGCTGCTGCTGAGCCATGGGAATGCCTGACCTGCCTACACCCACCCCTGGCAGTGCCTGTGGTCCTGCTTCCAGGTTGCCCAGGCAGCACAAGCTGCAGCTCCAGCTCTGCATCAGCTTGCAGGCTCACAGGCAGCCAAAATCTCCCAAGCCTAACCTATCTTGTCCATGTACACAGACACATAACAACAAGGCTGAGCTACAGCTGTAGCTCTCATCCCTCTTTTGCATGCAGCCTAAATAACCTGGAGACTTCCCTTCTTGGCCCACAGGGGTTCAAATTCCCATCTTTTATGGTTTCAGGCTTCTGGCTGGGCTGAGGGGTTTGTTCAGCCTTTCTTTGAGTGGAGCTGTGCCACAGGCAGCACAGCAGAGACAGCTCCCACAGTGGTCATGGATTTTCCATTGAATTGAAGTATGAATATGACCTACAGCCCCAACACAAAAATCCTCCCTTCCTGCTGAGCACCCTCCCAACAGCTGACAGCACCTGAGTTCTCCATATACTTGTAGTTTCTCTCTGCCCTTGTGGTGGTCACGAAGTTGCTCTCTGAGAGAAAGGAGATGAAACCTCTTTCTTATGTGGAAAAAGGCCCAAAATTGTTCAGAGGCCCAAGGCTGTTCAGAGGGAATGTTTTAACCAAGCAGACTCTTAAACAAAAGATAAACAGCTTCAGTGTGCTTTTATTAAAAGAGAAAGGGGGGGGGGGGG